>NW_026991719.1:125093491-125693491 GCF_029215605.1 Mirounga angustirostris
TTTGCAACAACGTGGATGGAGCTAGAGAGTACTGTGCTAAGCGAAATCAGTCAGTCAGAGAAAGACAAATACCATATGATTTCACTCGTATGTGGAATTTAAGAAACAAGTGAACGTGGAGGGGGTGGGGAAGAGAGGAAAACCAAGAAACAGACTTTTTTTTTTTTTTTTTTAAGATTTTATTTATTTGACACAGAGAGAGACAGCGAGAGCAGGAACACAAGCAGGGGGAGCGGGAGAGGGAGAAGCAGGCTTCCCGCCAAGCAGGGAGCCCGATGCGGGACTCGATCCCAGGACCCTGGGATCATGACCTGAGCCGAAGGCAGACGCTTAACGACTGAGCCACCCAGGCGCCCAAGAAACAGACTTTTAACGATAGAGAACAAACCGATGGTTACCACAGGGGAGGTGGGCGGGGGGAAATGGGTTGAATAGGTGACGGGCATTAAGGAGGGCGCTTGTCAGTGATGAGCACCGGGGGTTGTATGGAAGTGTTGAATCACTAAACTCTACACCTGAAACTAATATTACACTGTATGTTAACTAACTGGAATTTAAACAAAAACCCGAGGGGGGAAAAAAAAAAGTTTGAAGTAGTACTTAAGACGTAATGTTTTGGCTTAAGGGGAAAAGCCTTCACAAAAAAAAAAAATACGGTATTTAAGGAGTAAACTGTCCCTTGATGTCAAATATTCACTCATGGCGGAGGACTCCCTTCTTCCTACATAAGATAAATAAGTTAGAAGTTCGATGGGAGCCTGGGTGGCTCAGATGGTTAAGCCTCTGCCTTCGGCTCAGGTCATGATCCCAGGGTCCTGGGATCGAGTCCCATATCGGCCTCCCTGCCCAGCGGGGAATCTGCTTCTCCCTCTGCCCCTCCTCTCCCCTGCTCATGCTCTCTCTCTCTCTGTATCTCTCTGTCCCAAATGAATAAAAAGAAAGAAAGAAAGAAAGAAAGAAAGAAAGAAAGAAAGAAAGAAAGAAAGAGAAAAAAAAATAAGTTAGAAGTTCGAAAAAAAGTATGTTTGGGCTTACTTTAAAAACAGGGAAAACCATAAAACAAATAGAAGAGTGGGCTCTAGCGGCCATAATTAAAATATCAAACATACAGAAAAACAGGAGAAAGACAGTCCTCTCCTCCAAACGGGAGTATTTTTGTTGTTGTTGTTCTGAACGATTCATGAAAGGAATTTCAGTAACTTAGAAAGAGAATACATCTAGCCGATTTATTCCAAACTAATTCTCAAACAACTTCATGCTTGTGAAATCAAATGTTTCCAGTTGAAAATTTCACGTGGTTTTGCATGTAAAAAGTGCACCAGAAAAGACAAGGCGTGAGAATGAATTGTTAACGTTTTTAGATGAGCATACAATCAACTTTCCATATACTCACTGAATATCAAACTTGCAAAACAAAACTTTCTAGGTAATTAATCTCTAAAGATAGGCATGAAATATTTAAACCACAGGTAACCAAGTACATGTATATGTTAATAAAATACTTTTAATCAATGCTAAGGGCAGGTGTCATTTAATAGTGGACCCAAATCAATTAAATGACATTTTAATTTTTTTGGTGGGAATGGCATATTCACAACTCCATGTCTCACAAGTCGACATTTACATATCTTACTCAGTTGTCTTAATGACTTTAAGCAGTTTCATTTATTCTGGGGCACAAACTTAAGTCGCTTTTAATAAATTTTGTACTTCTGTGGAGTAGATTGTACTTCAAATCTTATTTTCCTTAGAATTGGTTCTTTAACTTAATGAGTATATGCAAAAGGGTGTATTCTTTCATTATTTCTTTTCTTTCAGAAAGAGCAACGTAACCCTCTATGATTGTACTTTCTATCTTTGGGGACTGGTCCAGATTCGCTGAAGCAAACTTAAATGTAAATCATCTTTCTTGCTAAAATTTAATTGACAGTGTTAGGGAGAAAAAGTCACCATTACTACCAAAGGTCTGAACGTTTCCTGCATATAACTTTGGAATTACTGCTACTCACATAACTGTTTAGGTCTCACTTGGGTTTACACAGAAAGAGGGCCTTGCACTCAAACAAGCCAATGAGTAACAAGATGTAATCATTTAAACTAGAATTGTTAGACCACAGTTATCAGGTTACTTAGTCCTTTCTTCAAATGTCATCAAAATAACGGAGAATGAAGAGACTTTTGAAAAATTGCCACCTCTTGTTGCTGCTATTAAATGAAAGGAGAGAATATACTTGTTCAGTATTTATATAAGGATTATGCATATAACAGCAAATAGACTATTTCAATGTTTAAATCAATCCTTAGTTTTCACCTTTAAATATCACACTACTTACATGTTCCATCATAAGGTGTTTTTGCAACATGGCCATTTCTTTCCTAAGTTCACTCTGTTCACCAGTAAGAAAATTTTCCCGATTCTTCTCTAAGTCTTCCACACTCTAAAACAAAAAGCCTAGTCCAGTTACAAACCACCATTTTTCTTCCTATGTTCAAAACATGCAAAATTAAATTTCAAAAGTACTACAATTTTTTAATAGTCCAGTGATGGCCATTATCTATTTGAAATAAAAAAAAAAAAATTCTAAATCACACACGTAGACAAAAACATTCACTAAGGAAAAATTTAAATATCAGATTCGAGTGAAATATTATTATTATTATTATTAATTATTAATTATTATTATTTTAAGTGGGCTCCACTCCCAACACGGGGCTTGAACTCACAGCCCTGAGATGAAGACCCGAGCTGAGATCAAGAGTTGGACGCTTAACCGACTGAGCCACCCAGGTGCCCCAAAATAGCCTTATTTTAGGAGACACAATTACAGTACACTTTGCTCAAACGTCAAGCAGTTAAGGTCGAGGTCAAAATGGACCCCCAAATAGAAAAGGACTGGGAGTCCATATCAACGAATGCTATAATTTTGAAATCCAGTAATAAGCTTTCTAACACCAGGTAATAACACATTTATTATCAGTAATAGTCAGCGTAACATGATTTCCTTAGAGGGAATAAAATGATCTGCGATGGGACCTCTTCAAGTTATGAAAAACACAACCTACGTTGTAAATTTTGCCATTCATTCAACAGGTGGTGAAATAGTGCATACCGTGTAGAAGGTACCGCGTTGAGTACTGTGGAGGAATTTAGAAATGAATACACAGTCTCTTCCATAGTCCCGTGCCAAGAGCAAACATAAACAGAAATGAGACAGAAATTTTATGATAGTTACAGAAGCACAACTTGTTGCGGCTACATAGCAGAAAAAGGAGATTAATGCCGACACGGTTGGCGAAAGAAAAAGATTTCAATAGGTGAGGATAAGGAAGTTAAAACCACTTCCAGGGGAAGGACATAAGCAAAGCGTGGAAGTTAATAGTTAGTTTAGACGAAGCATTTGTCAGGAAGGGTGGGACTAAAGACAGGATGTAGCAAACAAAGCTAAAAAGGGCATCATGTTATGGTGAATCTTTGAATATCTAAGACTTTAGAAGGGGAAACGACTGACAGGCTTTCAGGAGGGAAGAACAATCTCGTGGGAAGATAGTACCGCAGGCCTACGAAGGACGGAGAGATCAGATGAGAGAGCGTAACAGCAGGAGCGAGGGACGACGAGGTCCTCAACTAGGGCTGTGGGAATTCGGAGGAAGCAGTGGGAATTCGGAGAAAAAGCATTTAAAGTACCATTGCAGAGGTAAGTATCACACAGCCCGACAGTAACTGGAGGGGAAGGGGAAGGAAATGCAGGAGTCAAGGAAAACACTAAACTTCCAACCCTAAGTGGTTGCACTGGGCAGTAACATTTAGAAGAAATAATTTCTGTTACTTTATGAAACCTCCGCACCCATCAATAAAATGGTCTTCACAGAGCATTAGAGCAACACGCTCTCTACTTGGAAACAATTCTAATAGAACTATTTTGCATATGTGTCATTCTAAGATCCTTTAAAGAATACTTATTTTGAAATTATATTACTAGTGCTTAAACATTCCAGTTAGTTTAGAAGAGTGACTTTTTACCATGTACTTGAGCAAGATTGTTTAAAGAACAAATCACATGATCATCCCCAAAGCTGCAGAAAAAGTATTTGACAAAATTCAACACTCTCTCATGATAAAAACTCTCAACAAACTAGGTACCGTAGACACCTACGACAAGCCCACAGCTAACATACTCGATGGTGAAAAACTGAAAGCTCTTCCTCCAAGATCAGGAATAAGACAAGCTCGCCCAACCTCACTACTCCTACTCAACATAGTACCAGAAGTCCTAGCTGGAACAATTCGGCAATAAAAGGAAAGAGAAGACATCCAACCTGGAAAGGAAGAAGCCAAATTGCCTCCGTTCGCAGATAGCGTGATGTCATATGTAGAAAACCCCAAAGACTCCACACACGCAAAAATCCCTGTTCAAACTAATAAGTGAATTCAGCAAAGTTGCAAGTTATAAAATCAACATGCAAATGTCAGTTGTATTTCTACACACTAACAATGAGTCACGCAAAAGTGAAATCAAGAAAACAATCCCATTCACAACAGCGTCAAAAAGAGTAAAATACTTAGGGAAAAAAAATTAACCAAGGAGGTGAAAGCCTTGTACGCTGAAAACCACAAAGCACTGATGAAATTAAAGACAGCATACATGAATGGAAAAATTATCCCATGCTCACGGGTCGGAAGACTTAATATTGTTAAAAGGCCCATACCACACAAAGCGATCTACAGATTCAGTGCTCTCCCCATCAAAACCCCGATGCTATTTTTCTACAGAAATGCCTCTACAGAGCAATCCTACAATTCATGTGGATCCACAAAAGACTGTGAATGGCCAAAGCGATTCCAAGAAAGAACAACAACAACAAGCTGGAGCCATCACACTTCCTGATTTGAAAACTACATTAACAGAGCCACAGTAAGAAAAACAGTACGGTTCTAGCATAAAGACAGATGTATAGACCAATGGAACAGAACAGTGAGCCCGGAAATAAACTTCCACATATACAGTCAACTGATTTTTGTTTTGTTTTGTTTTTTAAGATTTTATGTATTTATTTGACAGAGAGAGAGTTAGCGATAGCGAGAGCAGGAACACAAGCAGGGGGGAGTGGGAGAGGGAGAAGCAGGCTTCCCGCCGAGCAGGGAGCCCGATGCGGGGCTCGACCCCAGGACCCTGGGATCATGACCTGAGCCGAAGGCAGACCCTTAACGGCTGAGCCAGCCAGGCGCCCCCCCACAGTCAACTGATTTTTGATGAGGGGGCCGAGGATACAAAATGGGGGAAAGATAGTGTCTTCAACGAATGAAGCTGGGAAAACTTTATGGTCCCCATGCAAAAGAGCAAAAGAGGGTGGGTAGGGCTCATGTTAAGTGTTCTTAGGACATTAAAAACAACAACGACAACAGCACTCTGACCAAAAACAGAAGGGGAATGTACAGGATTCCATCCACTCCCAAACGAGTATATAGCTGTGTGAAGAAGAGGTCCGTGCCACTGAGGATGATTCTCGCTAACGTGGAAATACGACTGAAGGTAATCTCAAGTCACAAGCTTACAGTCTTACTCTGGCTTTTTTCATTCTCCTACGTATCTGTGCTGTCTCTTGCAACTGTAAGTTGGCATATAAAGCCACTTTTAGTCACTTTAATAATTCTGCAAGCAAATATGCCATAAAATACTTATAAAATGCAACTGAAAGTAAAATTGGCTACTTGCTGTTTGAGAAACATTGGCGGCACAAAGAAAAGTAAATGACATCGAGAAATGATTTAAAGACTTCCTACTTTCAAACTATGTATTCATCACTACTCTCCTAAGAAAGGCGGACTCTGGAACAGAGAACCATGATTCAATTGTTAATAAAGGATCGGTTTCATGCACGATATGCACATTTCTTGGTAAAATCCCCAATCTACCAGTCCCTGTTTTGAGTAACACCCACGAAACCGTGAATGAATCTGAAAAGTAGAAGTACATTTAGCATTTATGTTAAATCAGAACAATGAATTCAAAATGGAAAATGCCTAATTAATTTTAATTGATTTTAGAGGCATAACCAAAATGCTTTTAACATGTATTAAGAAGGAAAGACAATTATTTTCTACTTCCATATACATATTACATTTTATGAGAATACACTGTGTTACCAAACTCAACGGACCTTCAAGAATTGCTCATACAACCCTTTAATTGCTTGCATTCTCTGGCTCTGAACCGTTCTAGAGTGTTGCAGAACGTTTTGTTGCTGTCGAAATATATTCTACAAATATAAAAGGGAAAAAAAAAGAAAAAAGCTGTGATGACCATCTGGGTAAAATTTAAAACTTAACAACAACAACAAAAATCTAGATTAAACCTGAATCGTTTTTTAAGTGAGTATTTTTTTAGTGTCTTCTCTTTTATCAAATATCGTGACCTAGTTTACATCGTCTGTGTTTACCAGTAACATACAAAAACACCACAATGGTCTTGTGTGCTGGTCACTAAGTAGGAAATTTCCTTTCTTAACAATATTCAAAACATATATCTTATTCTTGTTGATTTCAAAATCCACACACATGATCCTTCCAGTAATCCTCCCATGATCTTCCTGTTCCTCCACCAGTGATCTTGTTCTATCCCTACCTAGCCACTCACTTTCAGAGCCATAACCTTAGATTTTGTCAGCCCGATAACTGAAACATTTACATGACGTTACTAATAGCAAAGACTTATAGAGGAACTATGTACAGATACTGTTCTGAACCATTTCAAATAAGCTTATTATAGAGGAGCTCATTTAAATCCTAAAAACAAAAACAAAACCAAAAAAACCTGTAACTACTCTCATTATACTCCCTTTCATAGGTGAGGAAACTGAGGCTCAGAGAAGAGCAATTCGTCCATGGCTTCACAGCTAGCGATTAGAAAATCAGAACTGGATCCCAAACATTATCGTCCCAGTGTCCAGGCTCTTGACCACTGTACTACACTGTCTGTCCACTTTGCCCAACATTCCACCTCCACGTCCCTGCGTTTGTGGCTCGCTCCCTTTCATACTACAGCTCAGGACCCTAGCAGGATCCGACATCCACTGAATGGAACAGTTTTCATCGTCCCCTGTCTCCACCCTCTGTCCTCATTTCCCCCCCTTCCAGCTAAATCCGTGGCCAACGGTTATACCTACACCCTTGTTTATATACTTTGCCCCCTTCTCACTCTGTCGAGGTGCACGGCTGACCTCAGCCCAACCCTGGGAAATCCAGCTCTCCAGCGGCTCAGACACAGCCACAACCATGAGTACTAGTCTCATATAAATTTGTGATTGCTACGACACCAACCCGCATTGGACCGGAATGTTGCTTGGCAATGATATTTCCCTTGTCCGTTCACTGGCCCACTCTCAGGAAACAGTTCCAGGCCTCCTCCTCTGCCCTCGAGAAGCAACATCTCCTCCCCCATCCTTACTCCTAAATGTGATACAGGCCTGCCCGTTAAGAGCGAACCATGCCCTGAACTCAACGGCTCGTTCAGGAATGAGCAAACGACTGAAACTAGATTGTTGATAGCAGTCCAGGGGACTTTTCTGCCAGACCTATGGAGAAAGGTTATCTCCTCCGTACACTGGGGTTACTAACCTGGTAGTGAATCTAGGATTGTAAGGTGCTATCATGCCGACCCCGTGGAGAGGGCCTACTAGGGGATGGAGACAGAGCCCAGACGGCACTGCCTGAGGAACTGTTACCCGGACTCATTCAGCTGTACCTGGCGCAAAGCTCCCTTTGACTTCTTCAGATAAACCAAGGCATCCCTCTTTTGTACTTTGGCAAACGTCTGTCCCTTGGAACTGCAGGAATCCCAACCGAGAGAGGAAGTAAAGACCAAGGGCTTTTGTGAGTAGGATGTGCGCCTGTGCCTCTCTGATTTTTCTGGGATCGGGGCCCACACACGTAGCCAGCAATGGAAACAGGACTCTGGCTCAAATCTACAGGTCTGAGGTGCGGCCAGGCTCACCATTCCTACTTGAGACTCGGTTACGATAGATTAATGATAAAGCTAAGCCTGATACCAACAGCTAGTTTTTCCTCTTCTTCCTTGGCTTTCTGCACATCTATATCCCACTCTTGAAGCAAAGTTAGAAACTGCTGACAGTATTCGTGATAAAGCTTCTGCCTGTAAAACATGATAACGAACAGGGTCATACCTTCTATTGTTAAGAGAAAAGCAAACCCATTCAAAACCAAACTGACTGGGCATAAATGTCCTATAAAGGGAGAAGGGGATGATCACAGCTGAAATTTTCTGATGGAAAATAGCAAAATAAAGCCGATGGCTTACTCTCACTGCTAACTGTCACTCACCGCTAACTGCCTTAAGAGGGATGCTCTCCCGTATGCCTTCGCTCTTGAAAACTAAGGAAGATTTATTGCATTATAAGTTTTCCCCCAAAATGCATTTTATCTACAAGGGGTTTTGTCCTTATTTTTTCATTTTCGTCCGTTTGCTGAATAACATATAGGTTGTGGAATGATAAATAGGTTCAATGAGGGTATCGTATTCACTTATATAACGTTAACTCTCCCAAACAGTAATATTTCACTTCTTACCCACTGTGGCACAATAAAGATTCTGTACAAAAGAACAGTGAACCCAATAGGGATACATTTTAAAAATATTCAAATATAAGATTAATCTTTTCTGCATAATTGAATACAGCTAACTATCGTAAGACGCTTGCCTCTTATTCAGCTCGCATACTCCAAGAATGAATATAACTTTTTCGTATACCAAGAAAGCTCAATTACAATTTGAAAGGAGAAAAAAGGGGTTGTCTTTGTTGGCCTCTAGATAATACATCTCTTTCCAATTAAGGCGTGAACTTACAGGGCTAAAGGAACTATTTGCTGAGCTACAAATCAAGCCAAACGCATTTTTCAACAGAGACTCCGACAGAGAGAGGATGACAGCATTATTCTGAATTAATCTGTAACCACACATACTAAGAAACTGCACACAGCTTCTGGCTCCAGAAACCAACAACGTTACCTTTGCTCTTCCTGGGTTTTCCAAACACGCTCAATTTTCTGGTTAATGTTTTTGACAGAAGCTCTGGTGTCCATCATGCATCTTCTCCTCTTTTCATAAAGAAGCTTTCTAATGTCACCTATATTAAACATACACTTATTGACATTTAATGCTGAAAATCCTCTTTTGCAGCTTATTCAAGACAACACAGGCAATACTGGTTCAGCAGCACTGGAAAGAAAATTAGCATCTTTTTAAAAGGCCTCACATCAGAAATCAAGATTATTCGCTTCTTTTTTTTCACCTGTGAAATCTTTCAGTTACTAATATCTGAATCCTAATTTTTTGTTGTTGTTGTTGTTTTTGCCTGCACACACCTTTTTACTTAACTTATCCTGGAAAAAGAGCTAATAAACAAAAGTTACTACCTCCCAAAATGTGTGAAATAAAAATGGGGGGTGGGTTTTCCTCAATGACAGTCTTTTAATTTTCTCATGAAAAGACAGTTGTACAGGCCGGTCTTTAATAAATTTATAAAATATCCTCCGAATCGAAGGACTCATTGAGATGGATTCTTGCTAGAAGTCGATATATAAAACACACTTTATCATTCTGTTTTAAAAGTGTCCCAAAGGGATAAAAATAAATAAATGAAAAGAGAAGAAAGGGTGTGTGTGTGTGTGTGTGTGTGTGTGTGTGTTAATTTAGTCAATGAGGATTTTAAGTATATTTGAGTTAAAAGACCGTGGAGAGTTGAAGGAAATAAAAGAACTTATTCAAAAACACTTCCTAAATACGTTTTTTAGTAAACAAATGGAGTTTTCCTTACCGCATTTTTAAAAAGCAGCTTTGCAATTAGTAAAATTTTTAATATTTCAAAAAAAAAAAATGCTTTCCTAAGCATATGACTGTATGTTCCGCATCGGCCATCACTAGCTGTTTTCCAGGGACCAGGAAAAGGCGCACTGTTACACGACCACTTTATATATCCCGTTTGCCACGTAGAATAATCAACTTATGAGACAGCTCACACACCGAGAACCTCGGCACCGCCAAACAGAGCAAAGCTTTCAATACATACCTGCTTGTATGACTGATCCGTGCAGAGGACTCAAAAATTGACTCGGACTCTTTACTAAGAGTCTTGCCCTGTAACCCGGTTAATGTTTAAGTGACACCTGACAGAACAGCTGAAAACTTTTAGGTTTATTGGTTCTGATCACACGTTGCTAGCGTGCTGGCAAAGTGGTCTTTAGTTTTCCACTGCACAGTCTATTAGTGTAAAAGCATCATGACAAAGACTTATTTTACAGGCCTCCATTTAAACTTCCGCACCAAAGAAAATAGATAGAAAAGTCAAGGAAAATAGCTACAATGAGAAAATTAAAAATTGACATTAAAAACCGATGTATCACTCACTCTGGGACACGAAGTGGAAGAGAGATTATTTCGTGCCAATTCTTCTGATATCCCCCACAGTCCATCAAATGTACCCATGTATAAAATAAAAGCATCACTCTTAGCTCACCACTGGCAGCCCCAGTCTCTGCACATCCACAGTAAAAAGGGGAACTAAGGAAATCTATGAAGCCAAATCACGCTAAATACTCAAGGAAAATCCTGTCTCTGAGAACAAGGCATTAAATAACAGTGTTGTAGCCCACTGATTAACATTTCTTGTTAATGTGTGTTCTATGGCTCAAAACAACGTACTTTCGCTGAAAAAGCTCCTAAATCATACCTTCAAATCTTTCCAACATGTTCTGCAATTCATTCCTGTAAAGAAATGACATTAGGTATTTAATGAAGGGTACCTAAGACAGCACGCATGTTTTGGACGAAATATGGCGTGCCAAGGGCTTCCCATACGTCACATACTCGTTACCTGAGCCAACCTTTATTTTTCTTAAAGTACCTTATGGGTCAGGGGGAAATTACTTTAAACGCGTTACCCCACATCTTCCTCAAACGTTACTGCAGAAGGCCTTCTTCCCCCGTAGTATTCAGTTAGTGGACTGTTTCCTGCGTTGAAATAAAAGCGGAAAACATTTTAAAACGAAGTATGGTGGTGGGCACTAAGGAGGGCACGTGATGATGTGATGAGCACCGGGTGTTATACGCAGCTAAGGAATCACCGAACGTTCTGTCGCAAACTAACGATGCACTACATGTCGGCTAACTGCATTTAACTCTGAAACAGTAAAATGAAGTATGGCATTTTGATCCGTTTTCAGGGAGCAATACCTTCCCCGTGGAGTTTTTTAGGGCTCCGTCTCGCAAACAAAAGTTTTCTTAAGGCAGGCCCAGGAAAGGGAGCATGCGTGTGCAAGGCCAGACGACACTAGATCAGGGACCAGGACCATGCGACGGAGACGGTGTTACAGGCCCTTCCAGGTTAATGCCAGAGTACATCACCCAGCCGGCGCGAGGTATTTGGGAAAGAAGGACTGCGGGGGAGCAGAAGAGCTGCGATCTAAGCCTCGGGAATCCTGGTTTGGGACAGGAGGATCAAGTGGGCCACCTCTGGTACCTGGAACTGCTTTACACACACACACACACACACACACACACACACACACCACACGCAGAGACAGACAGACACACAGAGAGACAGAACAGACACCCCCCCCCACACACACACCACACACAGAGACAGACTGACAGACACACAGAGACCGAGACAGACAGACAGACACACACACACGAGGATTTTACTGTTTACAACGCCGAGGACTCCGAAGCGGTGGCCTGCCCCGCGTGCGTCATCAGCAAGCGCTGTATCTGCAAAAGGTGTCGGATAGGCAGTACCTTCAGCCTCCGGCCCCCTCAGCTCTCTTCTCTCTTGTCCCCCAGAGTCACGGGCTGCCGTACCCTGAGCCACCACCGGGGCCTTCGCGGCTCTGCCCAGGCGCTTCCTGCCAGCCGGCGCCATCCCGAGGAGGTGCCTTCTGAGCTCTCCTGCACGCTGTGGGCACAGACACGCGTTAAGGAAACGGGGGGACCCGGTCAGTGAGCGAGGCCAGGCAAGGGTCCTCTGCGCGGATCGGAGAGTGTGTGTGTCCTCGTGTCTCTTGCTGGACCAGGAGGGGACAAAGACGATGGGGACGGTGGACCCCTCCCTCCCCCCGCCCCCCGGCTCCGACCGAGCGCATGCGACCAGCCCCGGGACATCTGAGTGCCAGGACCTTCCGCCACACTCTGTCGCCCTACGCTGGGACAGAGGCCGTCCCCACCCCGAGGCCCCCGCGGGACAACGTGCTGGTCTGGAGGCCCAACCGTGGCCGGGACTAACGTCAAGTGTCCCCCTCCGCATGGACGGGGAATAAACCGTTCTGCACCTGTCCGGACCTGTCCGGGGACCGTCGGGTCTAGGGCGGCTCCTCGACACGCCATCTGGACCCCAGGACGGCCTCCGGGGACCAAACCGCCCTGCCGGGGGGCCGGGCAGGAGGGACAGACGCAGACGGACCCTCCTCACCAGGTGTGGCCCTCCCAGGAAGTGGGGACCGTCGGACCCGCTGCCTGCCCTGCCGGCCCCGCCCTCGGGGGCCTCGTCGTGTCCTGCCGGAGCCCCCGAGGACCCCGCGGGGACATCACCTCAGCGGCCAGCCCAGCCGCCGCTGCCCCACACCCTGGCCCCACCCTCACGTCTGAGGAGACCCCCGTGGCCACACAGTGCCGCCGGGCCCGCCTCCCCGACCCGCCTGGGCCTCCCTGAGGGTCCCCTACGCCTCACCCCCATCCTCTGTCTCTCTGTCCCTCCTCCCTCCATCCCTCCACCTGCACAGCGACCTCCACCCCACGTCCTCCGCGACGCTCCTCTGAGGGCCTCGCGCGGGAGAGGAGCTCGCCAGCCTCGCCTGGGCGGGGGCGTTGCTGATTGGCCGGCGCAGCGCGCATGCGGGAGGCGGGGCCTCGGCCGAGACACGCCCCCTGGACCAAACTGCCCCCTCCGGGCGCGCTGGTGCCGAGCATCGAGCATCGAGCGAGCATCGGGCATCGAGCGAGCATCGGGCATCGAGCGAGCATCGGGCATCGAGCGAGCATCGAGCGAGCATCGAGCATCGAGCGAGCATCGAGCGAGCAGCGAGCATCGAGCGAGCATCGAGCGAGCAGCGAGCATCGAGCGAGCAGCGAGCATCGAGCGAGCATCGAGCGAGCAGCGAGCATCGAGCGAGCAGCGAGCGAGCAGCGAGCATCGAGCATCGAGCGAGCAGCGAGCGAGCATCGAGGCCCCGGCTGGGCGGCTCCGGTTCGACCATATTCAAGGACGTTTCACGGGTCCTCTTCCTGGGAAATCACAAAAGGATACGGCAGTGTGGAACCACGTAGGTGCTCAAGCCTCCACCTTCCCGACGTGGGACACTTTTCACAGTTCCTGCGCAGTCTCCTCCCGGGGCCCTTCCCACCCACTGCCTCCGCTCGCAGAGGAAGAGCCATCCTGCTGCGTGTCCTGTGTCAACCAACCCCCTCCGTTTTCTACGGTTCGTTTTCTGGGTGGTCGGCTGGTCGGGGTTTGCTTCGTCTTAGAGACCCGTGTGCGTATCCTTGGCTGTCCTGGCCTCCTGCTGTGTTGCCTGGGGAGTACAATAAACTGTACCGCCTCCTGCCTGGTGTTCCGCCGCTTCCTTTTTCACCCAACATTGCGCCCTGACGGTGCCTGTACTATATTCCGCAGAGCCGTCCTGCTTTCGTCTTCCCTGCTGGAGCGCACACCACTGTGGAACCACTCCTCAACTCGTTCATCCGTTTTCTTGTCCGTGGACGTGTGGATACTTCCCACTGTAGAGCCCTTACAAGCAGGGACGCTGGCAATATTCCGGGGTCTGGCACACGTGCGATTGTGTTCTGCTGCGTTTAAAGGAGCCCAAGAGGGCGCCTGGGTGGCTCAGTTGGTTAAAGGAGCCCAAGAGTTTCGAGGAGTCCCACCAGCAGTGCACAGTGGTTCCTACTTCTCCACTTGCTTTTTTCCTCCCACGGAAAAAACAATCGTACCATCCTCCTTTATTGAATGGTGCATGCTTTCCCTGCCATCAGCCGTGCCATGTCTGTCATATGCCAACTTTCTCTATGTCCCTGATTCTGCTTCTCTACCCTGTTCCACCAGTCACTTCATTTATCCTGTGCCAAAACCACAGCTTGTGGTAGAATGAAGGTCCTAGGTCAGATCTGCCTAACTCCGAATCCTCGGGTATTGGCTTACACTATGATGCCTGAGATCCTTCGGTGATTCCTCAGAGCCTCCACAAGAGGGTCTACCCTACGTATGAGGGCCCTTAGCGTCTTGCCTGGTTTGACTCCCCTCTTAGGCTCTCCATCCAGAGCTTCTTGCAGTTTCCTCAAGCACGCCATTGCTGTTTCCTGCCACTGGGCCTTTGAACAAGCTCGACCAACTTCTCTGTCGAGTCTCGGTTGACACTCCTTCCTTTGCCTGCCACTGTGACTTGTGCCGCCTCTCTCCTCTCACGGTGCCGTGATCCAATCATCTGTGGGCTAATGAGACTGCACTGTTTTGCCTCGCTTTGACCATGCGGGAAACCTGTATAATTCTACCAACCAGATCTGGAGCTTACAGTTCATACGGGTCACTGTTTGCCCGTAAACAAAAACAACATTTCTGTGAGCTTTACTGCCCTTTGAAAGTATACATACCCCCGACCCATTTAATTATCTTAATAACCCTCTGGAAGGTGAATCGGTGTAAGGCCAGTTTATAATTTAAGCGCGGACAAGGATCAAAGGGTAGAAATGCTTGCCCCGAGTTTGCTGAGCTGCACAGTAGAGCTAGGACCAGACCTTTGGTATTTTGACCCATCGCTCTCCCCTGGCCCTCGCCTGTCGCTGCTCAGTGTCACTTCGCTGCTCTGGGAATAAACCACACCTTCAGCTGCAAATCATGATCTCCAGCAGTGTTTGTCTCTTCCAGTAGCAGAGAAAATGGTTTGAAGAGTGTCGCTGTAGACGTGGAAGTCCTTTTACAAGGTTGTTGCTTTCGATGTAAAGTTCAAAACAAGTTCATCGAGGAAGGTACTCCCTATGACATTTTGGAGTGCACCTAAACGTTGTGAAATGACAAACCCATTGAAGAGTTCGTGCAGACCAGACCAGGTGACAAGGAAAAGGGGTTATCCTCGGTAGAGCAAAGATCAGTAGCTCGACAACGACTTTCAGGTCCCAGATTTTCAGGGGCATTCTGATTCTTTGTGGCTGGCACGAGGACGGGAATCTGAATCTGTAAGAAGCTCCCACAAGGGATTTGGGTAATTAATAAAGACAGCGTAAGGAAAGTGCCGTGGTGGGTCCTGTACGTACCTAAGCATTCCATCCTTCACCCTTTCATCCTTACTAACAGAACCTTGACCCCGTTGCATATAGAGGTCAGCACATGGCCCGGTCCAGCTCCTGGGGTGGCCATGATGCTTGTCCCAGATGACCCCGGTGGCATTCCTAGGAGAGCTTCACGAACTGGAAAGACGCAGCTGGTTTCCCCCTTTGAGCTGTCCCCTTTGTCTGGCCCGCAATACAGATCCAATGCCTGTGTCCTTGGAGACAAAAGCCACAGTTAAGGATAGAGGGACAAGAAGAAAGAAGATCCTGGCTCCTTGAGCTGTGGTACCAGCGCTGAATTATGGATTCCTACTGTGTGTTAAAAATGCAGTAAAATGCAATTCATAATGATAGAGCGGTACGTACCCGAAATTTATTTTTACCCAACTTGTATCAGCTGTGGCAGACTATTACTGCAACATTTAAACCCAAACATGTATAATGACCCAAAACTACTTCGTTTAGGGCGCCTGGGTGGCTCAGTCGTTGGGCGTCTGCCTTCGGCTCGGGTCGTGACCCCGGGGTCCTGGGATCGAGCCCCGCGTCGGGCTCCCTGCTCGGCGGGAAGCCTGCTTCTCCCTCTCCCGCTCCCCCTGCTTGTGTTCCCTCTCTCGCTGTGTCTCTCTCTGTCAAATAAATAAATAAAATCTTAAACCAAAAAACAAAAAACAACTACTTCGTTTATTTCTCCTGTAACATTTCCGGGAAAGTGAATATGTCCTCCTGGTGGGCATTATCCATGCACTTCTACAGGGACCCAGGCTGTCAGAAAGTCTGCCACGTCCAACACGTGGCTTCCACGTTTGCCCCGGAGGCGGCCTGCTTTGCGGTTTGCTAGAAGGGGAAAAGAGCAGAGAGGTGCACCAGGTATGAGGTTTTTACGAGTTAGGTCCGGCAGCGGCACACATCATTTCCGCTGACATCCCATTGCCTAGATCTCAGCCACACAGTCACGTCCAACAGCAAGGAAAGCTGGGAAATGATGCCTAGGTTGGGGGCCCGGGAAGAAGAGGCACGCAAGGGTTTAGGTGGTGAGCTGAAAGTCCCTGCAACCTGTGCCTTTTTGTAAAAGCAGTGTAAAACTTGACTACATTGGGTTTCCTTAAAGGGAAACTCACAAAAATGCTCAAAGCATGAACTGAAAGTCCAGCATGAAATTAAACGAGGCTGTCCCACTTACGGACTGTGAGACACTGAACTGATTTCTTGACTTCTCTAAGCCTCGCTGGCTTTCTCGCTACCTTAAAGGCATAACGATAGTATTTGTCTCATAATATTTTGGGTGAAATTAAGCGAAATAAAGCATAAAAACCCTTATGGGCACTCAGTGATATAAAGCGAGCACTCAAATATTAATAACAGTATAATGATATTAAGGTTCATAATTAATTCTATATAATTGTGATTATGTTATCATAATTACTATATTGCCATTATTATGGCCACCTTTTTTTAGTCACTGGTACGCAATTTCCTGAATATCAAACACTGAATGCAAACTAGTGCCCGCTCTATATTTCAAAGCATTAAAAAAATGAATTATTTTCATCATCAGGATTAAATATAACATTTCATTAACAAAGGTGGGTTTGGGACGGGAAATATATATCTCAAGTATACAAATTATTTAGGGTACGTCAAATGTCACAAGGGCATTCTTATTCTTTAGGCAGTATTTCTCCAAAAGAAGTCCGAGAAGACGACAGATGTTTGAATAAAAGCAAAAAAAAAAAAAAAAAAAAACCTATGTGCAGTCTGGTTGACCCCTCTCTTCTTTTTTTCCCTTCCACTCTCTTTGTTCTCCTTTGGCCTCCATAACTGCATACTCTGCTGTTATCCACTTTCATTCTGGAAATTTCTTTTCTTTTCTTTTCTTTTTAAGAAATTCAACTCACGTCTTCTATTAAAGGTTCTCATCTGACAAATATTAGTAAAGCTGTCCATTAAACTGTAAATAACTTTTTATTTTTTATTTATTTATTTATTTTTAAAGATTTTATTTATTTATTTGAGAGAGAATGAGATAGAGAAAGAGAGCATGAGGGGGGGAGGGTCAGAGGGAGAAGCAGACTCCCCGCCGAGGAGGGAGCCCGATGCGGGACTCGATCCCGGGACTCCAGGATCATGACCCGAGCCGAAGGCAGTCGCTTAACCAACTGAGCCACCCAGGCGCCCGTAAACTGTAAATAACTTTTTAAGTACAAAAATAGGCAGGTGATTTTATAATCTAAAAAAAGATTTTACATTTTCTTTCTTTCTTTTTTTTTTTTAATTTCATTTTATTATGTTAGGCTAGTCACCATACAGTACATCATTAGCTTTTGATGTAGTGATCCACGATCCATTGTTTTCGTATAACACCCAGTGCTCCGTGCAGTACGTGCCCTCCTTAATGCCCATCGCCGGGCTAGTCCATCCCCCCACCCCCCTCCCCTCTAAAACTCTCAGTTTGTTTCTCAGAGTCCATAGTCTCTCGTGGTTTGACCCCCCCCCCGCCGATTCCCCCCCCCTTCATTTTTCCCTTCCTTCTCCTAATGTCCTCCATGCTATTCCTTATGTTCCACAAATAAGTGAAACCGTAGGATAATTGTCTTTCTCTGCTTGACCTCTTTCACTTAGCAGAATCTCCTCCAGTCCCATCCGTGTGGATGTAAAAGTTGGGTATTCATCGTTTCCGATGGCTGAGGAATATTCCATTTGTATATATGGACCACATCTTCTTTATCCATTCATCTGTTGAAGGGCATCTCGGCTCTTTCCACAGTTTGGCTATTGCGGACATTGCTGCTATGAACACTGGGGTGCATATGGCCCTTCTTTTCACTACGTCTGTGTCTCTGGGGTAAACACCCAGGAGTGCGATTGCTGGGTCATAGGGTAGCTCTATTTTCAATTTTTTGAGGAACCTCCACACTGTTTTCCAAAGTGGCTGTACCAACCTGGAATCTGCATTTTAAATAAATGCTCCCGGTTGATCTCAACCCCACTAGAGTTGGAACCACTGTATTTGTCAAGGAGGACCTGACTGTCATCAACAATGGCAGCTCAACATCTCCATCTGGTGGCTTCATAACACCAGTGTGCTTTGCAAATGCAGTCCATGGTTGTTAGAAAACTATTAAAAATCTGAAAAACAGGAAGGAAACAGGAACAAAGGACACGAGTGGAGTATCTGCTCCATGAATAACCAAGACTGAGTTGTAACATCTTTTTTTTTTTTTAATTTTATTTTATTATGGTACGTTAGTCGTTAGCTTTTGATGCGGTGATCCACGATTCATTGTTTTCGTATGACACCCAGTGCTCCGTGCAGTACGTGCCCTCCTTAATACCCATCTTTTGACTTTTCCAACACCAAACTTGAACTTGCCTGTATGAAACGTTTGAGGGGAAATCAAACCGATGCATCTCAATTGTCATCCGGCTACACAAAAACACAGGTACTGGATGAATCCTATCTCTAGATCATTACACCACGTTTTGATTTCTTACAGTGGTGCCGGGAAGATTTCATGAATTTTCAAATTATCCTTCCAGACGTTAGCTAATAAAGAACATTCCACTTTCCAAAAATAACTTAATACAGAGCACTCTTAGTTAAGTTCTACCGTTAAGTCTTTCTTCTAATTATAAAAGCAATAAATATTCATGGTAGAATAACTTTTACAAAATGTAAAATCTACGGAGGAAGTGAGATTCATACTTCATTCCACTACCGAGACACACTATACAGTTTGAAATGGGGGGATACTATCTGCTTCCGTCCTTCCCCCTTCCTCTCTCTCCCTCTTCCCCGTCTATTAGTTTCTTTTAACGTTTCGCTTTTTTGTACCGGCCTTAATTTGCTACCAGCTCTGGGGTTTCTCTTTTTCCCCCTGTTTTTAATCACACATTTTACTTCTTTCATCTAAGATTCGGAAGCAAAGCTTCAATATTTTATTCAGTGCAATCCCACTTTCATACTGACTACTTCAAGTTAACAGGTTAATGCTAAGCCAGTGATGTATGTTTTACTTCTAATTCCCTTCCTTATACTGCTCAGCATTTCATTGGCTCTTGTAAGCATACCAGTGTGTTGGGTGAGGGATGGCTGACGATGACCGTCCAATGGCGGGGTGGGGAGGGGTAAGGATAGCCTCTTCAACAGGTGCCTCTGGGACAATGGTATATCCACATACAAATGAATGAAATTGGACCCTACAGTCGCACCATACACAGAAAGCCTAACTTATAAGAGCTAAAATTATAAAAGTCTTAGGATACAACGTAGTAGTAAAGCTTTGTGACCTTGGGTTTCTTAACTATTAGACCAAAAGCAACAAAAGAAAAAAAAAGTAGGTAAGTTGGCCTTCATCAAAACGAAAGTCCTTTTGCATTAAAAGACACTATTGAGAGAGAGAGAGAAAAAATATCCTACAAGATGGGAGAAAACATTGGCAAATCATATGTCTAGGGAGAGTCTAGTAACCAGATTATGTAAAGAACCCTTACAACTCCAACCAAATGGCAAAGCAAACAATAAAAATGGGAGAGGGATCTGAATACAGATTTCTCCAAGGAAGATATACAAATGGCCATCAGTCACATGATAATATGCTCAACATTACTCGTCATTGGGAATTGCAAATCAAAACCTAACAACAGCTGTTAACACCCATTAGGATGTCTAACATTAGGGGGAAAATAACAAATTGCTGTTGAGAATGTGGGGAAGTTGGAAGCCTTATACACTGCTGGTGGGAATTTAAAATGGTACAGCCACTGTTTTAAAAAAAAAAAAAACAGTTTGGTGAGGGGCGCCTGGGTGGCTCAGTCGGTTAAGCATCTGCCTTTGGCTCAGGTCGTGATCTCGGGGTCCTGGGATCGAGCCCTGTGGTGGGCTCCCTGCTCGGTGGGGAGCCTGCATCTCCCTCCCTCTCTCTCTCTCTGCATCTCCCCTTGCTTGTGCTCGTGCTCTCTCTCTCTCTCTCTCTCTCTCTCTCTCTCTCTCTGCATCTACCCCTGCTTGTGCTCGTGCTCTCTCTCTCTTTCAAATAAGTAAAATAAAATCTTTAAAAAAATAAAAAGAAGGGCGCCTGGGTGGCTCAGTTGGTTAAGCAACTGCCTTCGGCTCAGGTCATGGTCCTGGAGTCCCTGGATCGAGTCCCGCATCGGGCTCCCTGCTCGGAAGGGAGTCTGCTTCTCCCTCTGACCCCCCCGACCCTCCCCCCTCTCATGCTCTCTCTCTCTCTCTCTCTCATTCTCTCTCTCAAATAAATAAATAGAATCTTTAAAAAATAATAATAAAATAAAAAGAAGTAAAAACAGTTTGGTGGTTCCTCAAAAGCTTAAACATATAATTAGCATATGATGCAGCAGAGATATCCCCACCCCACCCCCCAATTTAAAACAGGCATTCAAAAGACACATGAACAGGTATGTTCATAGTAGCACTATTCAAAACAGCCAAAAGTGGAAGCAACCCAAATTTCTGTCAACAGACGAATGGGATAAACCTAAGGTGGAATAGCCATACAACAGAATATTATGCAGACTTAAAGGGGAATGTTGCAATGTAGATGGACTTTAAAATCATTGTTCTATGTATAAAAAGCCACACACAAAAGGTTACATATTGTGTGATTCCATTCATATGAAATATTCAGAATAAGCCAAGCCCTAAGGACGGAAAGTAGATTTGTGGTTGCCAGGGGTTGGGGGCAGGTGGGAGTGAGGAGTGACTGGGTATAAGATGGGTATAAGATTTCCTTTAGAACTTATGAAAATGTTTTGTTAAGAAGATAGAGGTGACGGTTTCACAACATTGCAAATTTACTTAATGCCACTGGATGGTATACTTTAATTTTTTTCTTTTTTTGCCTTAACTCGTTTTCTTAAATTTTATTTTGTTATGTTATATTAGTCACCATACAACACATCATTAGTTTTGGATGTAGTGATCCACGATTCATTGTTTTTGTATAACACCCAGTTGCTCCGTGCACTACGTGCCCTCCTTAATGCCCACCGCCGGGCTAGCCCATCTCCCTACGCCCCCTCCCCTCTAGAACCCTCAGTTTGTTTCTCAGAGTCCATAGTCTCTCGTGGTTCGTCTCCCCCTCCGATTCCCGCCCCCCTTCATTTTTCCCTTCCTTCTCCTAATGTCCTCCATGCTATTCCTTATGTTCCACAAGTAAGTGAAACCGTAGGATAATTGTCTTTCTCTGCTTGACCTCTTTCACTTAGCAGAATCTCCTCCAGTCCCATCCGTGTGGATGTAAAAGTTGGGTATTCCTCCTTTCCGATGGCTGAGGAATATTCCATTTGTATATATGGACCACATCTTCTTTATCCATTCTTCTGTTGAAGGGCATCTCGGCTCTTTCCACAGTTTGGCTATGGCGGACATTGCTGCTATGAACATTGGGGTGCACGTGGCCCTTCTTTTCACTACACCTCTGTCTTTGGGGTGGGAATGCAAGTTGGTACAGTCACTTTGGAAAACAGGGTGGAGGTGCCTCAAAAAATTAAAAATAGAGCTCCCCTGTGACCCACCAGTAAGAAAATATTTTAATTAAAGATAATGCTTCTTAGACCACTGTAATAAAGTGTTGAAGTATTTTGAAAAAAATACAAAACAAAACAAAACCTAAGCAGTTCCATTGTAATGTATTCATTTAAGAATAATATTAAGCCCGTTACTGCTTACACGTAAATACGCTTTATGGAAAAAAAAAAAAAATACTACATTTTTGAAAACCAAGTATTAAAAGTATGGCATTGTTTTCCATCTTTGCAAATCTACTTAATACCTACCTGAATAGGAAAGGCCTGGGCTTTCTTACCTGCCTCTTCACTTCACCTCTTACAATCTGTTGTTTCAATGGAAAGGCAATCCAGATTCACTGATACTGAGTAGGGAGAAGAAGACCTCATTGGTCCTCCAGAGGGTTCTCGGGGACCACCCCCAGCTCTCCCAGAACGACCACTGGGCACTGCCAAAGTCCACTACTGTTCCCTCATGAAGTTTAATCAAGCCTTTGAGAGCAGAGACACTATTGGCTGATTTGACCAAAAAAAAAAAAATGGAGACTAAGGAACAGAGATGTTAGGGTGCAATGTGAAAGTCACACACAGCTGAGGAGAGGCAGAGCTGAGGCTCAAACCTGCATCGGTCTTTCAGAAAGCATCTCTGGTTTGAAAAGATGGATGCACCCCACCATTTTCCGTCCCCAAAACCTACATAGGCTACGTGGGGGGGTCTTGGTATCTCTCTCCCTCTCCTCTACACTAAGAACCCGGTGAAAGCCTCCATTCAGTTGGCACAGTTATATAAAAGTCCAGCTTGCCCTTCTCTGTTGGATTGCGTCCAGCTTGCCCTTCTCTGTTGGATTGCGTATAGAATATGGGAGGGCTTTGTCTTGCTCCAGAATCTGGGGTCCAGGGCTGTGCTGGGTTTGTCGGGAACCGTCACCTCAAGGGGGCTGATCTGGGGCATCACTTGCCAAATCAGCATTCAGTGACAGCATGTCAGTGGCTTGAAGTCGGCCATAACGGGAGTATTTACATCGTGGAAATAGGAAAACCCTGGAAATTGGAACCGCACTCTCCCCTCCCAAAGGCCTGCTTCCAGCACATCACTGCCCAGGACTGGCCACAGAAGAGTTGCCTGGAGCTCATTAACAGGAGGAAGAGCTGCATCACAGGGCAGCTAATGACTATGAGAGAGGAAGTGTGTGCTGTGTGCCCTGATGATAGGAGCCCTATCTCTGAGCATAGTATTCATTGTCGGTGTGGTCGCAGCAGTCCATGCTGAGCACAGATCCCAAATGTGAGAGGTTCATCTCTATCTCCCTGTTGTCCTAGATCAAGGACATTGTGGGGAGTTGCCTCTCTTCTCAGGAACCATTGGTGTCCTGAAAACCCTGTCAATACATATTTGTCCAAGTGTAGACTCAGGGTCATTTGGTCCTACTGCAACCTGAGTTTCTAGTTTGCCTTCCACTGACATCCAGGTCCTTTATCCTCACACTTTTTCTCCTCTTGGGTCATTTTAAATTGACTGAGAGACCTTGGATCCCACCTAAACAAACACACCTGGCCTCACGTGTCCTGGCAGGTTGAAAGGAGGTCCTTAACAGGACCCGGATCCTAAGTGGGTGCGTGTGTGTGTGTGTGTGTGTGTGTGTGTGTTCATGTGTGTGAAGGGAAAACAGAAGCGGTTATCTATTTCTACTTTATTTCCTCCATAATCCATTTTGCGAAAACTCCCCTGCCCTCCATGCCTTTTCTGAGAACATTGGGTATTGTCTCTGATATTTCATTCATTCATTCACTCACTCATTCATTCATTGGATTGGTCAGGGTGTAATTGACTGAGAGTGAGATCAGTGCTCTGCATCTGAGGGTGTATTAGGACTTCCTGGTTTCCATAGAAAGCTAACATCAGGGAGAATGTTTTGATGACATTCTGGTTTCCATGACAACCGGGGTAAGCCATTCTTTCCTGGAGGCAGAAACACTTAACAAGGATATTTACAGACTGGAGAGATGGAGTAACTGTAGAAACATCGAGACTAGTCGGTGTCTGCTATCAATGTGAGTCGTGTGTGTGTGTGTGTGTGTGTGCGCGCGCGCGCGCATGTTTGTGGGTGTTCCTGGTGTGTGGTCTTTAGTTGGACATTGAGAGCTCTAATCCCTCCTGTTTTATAAGAGAGGATGGCAGCTCCTCTTGTGGGGGGTTAAGGTGATTGAATAACCTGTCATACCCCAGCCCCGCTCTGCTGTCCTAAGGTGACACCATTACACAAGGACATTGTTACCTGAGTTCTTGAAAGCAGAGATCCCCAAATATTTCTCATCGTGTACCTCTGCCTAACGATTGTCCCATGAACCCTTAAAGATGTACGTTTACTCATTTACACCTACTTATAGTGAAGTTACTATGTGTCCGATATGAGAGAGAACATTTGAAGTCCGCAAATGAGGCAAATGGGTGGGATTGGAAGACCTGGTGTTACCTTGTGTAGCCTAAGGGATAATACTGTGCTCACGCCGAGTAGCGGACACACACACGAACTAAGAAACATCTCTAAAAGACAAAGTCTGAGCCCAAGCTCTGAGGTCCCCTCCTCAGAGGTCATGGCTTCCCAGAACCACCATATCGTGCCTTGGTTTCTCCAGAACTACAAGTGCCTACACTTCCTATCGTGGCACTCTTGTCTCATTGTTCCTTTTTGTCTTTTTGTTTTGTTTTGTTTTGTTTTTCTTTTTTGGTCTCCAAATAATTCTGTCAAGCTCTCTCTAATCAAAACAGTAAGAGAATATTGCTTATTAGTCATGTTTGTTTTTCCCTCTTTGCTTTTAAGGCCGTTCTTTTCCCTTTGGTTTCTAGAAGTTTCACTATGATGAGCCTAGACCTGTTTGTATGTGTGTTTCCGTGTGTGCAGGGGGCGGGGGGGAGTGGGAAGGGGGGAAATGTATTATGCTTGCAGTTTGGCACATCAATATACCACCTGATATTTTTCTTTATTTTTGGAACATTGTTGGCTATTGTTCCTTCATACATTCGGCAGCCCTTCTCTCTTCTTGGACTGCAATACGATATCTCTTATGTGTTTAAATATATACAATTTAATAATGACTGTTTCCTTTGATCAATATAAAATAATACCTCAAAGACATTTCTAATCTATTCTCGTTGCTTTCTACGCAGTGGTAGGCTACGGTTTTTGCTTGCCTCCTTCTTTGTTCACTTACATCCAGTATTTCATTTCATATCTCCTTAGAATCTCTGTAAAGTAAGGTTTGGGTGCCTATGAACACATAAATGTGTCCTCCCTGTAATATTTTAAAACATTCGGGAAATGATGATGTCTACCCTCACTCACCACACACTTCCATCCTTTTTCTTCTTCTCTTTTCAATGGAACAATGCCATGGGACATTTCTGTTTACCATTCTAGACTTTTCTCTTGCATTTACATGTCTTTTGTATCCCACGGTGAAGTATATACTGTTGTTCTCCGTGTGAATGTGCGCTTCACGTAAAGCGTATTATTTGTACTTAATTGGTCTCTAGTTAGATTTCTTTTGCCTGAATTTTTTTTTTTTCCTGAGTCAGTACATGATGGTCTGCATCAGCCTTTGTGCTGGAGACATAACATGCCCTTGTTGGCTTAGATTATAGGTTTGTTAGTCTTTCCCCACGGGTAGCAAGCACCTGGCATGCACCCAGTGTTGTTGTGACAACCTACAATGCAGTGACTTATCTTGTGAACGAGGGCACCTTTTTCTCCTTGTGCACGACACAGGGAAATCAGTACGTTCTGAAATACACACCTCGCCCACTCGCCTGGATATTAGTAACTATGGAGGTCTCGCCTGCTGGAAAGAGGAGGCTGTCCTTGACTTTTTCAACCCTAATGCCGTGCATGATTTCAGTAGTGTTACGGACGGTGGTGGAGGCCTCCTTGTGGCAGGTCATAGGGACCGGAGGGGTAACAGAGCATCTTTGGAAGGAAGTTGGCCTACTTGATGGGAGAAACCACCTGAGTTTGTGAGAGGCATGGGAGAGAAGCCACTCTAGTCTTAAAATAAGGCCCTGAGGGAAACCTTGACCTTTGTAGAGTCCTTTGCTCAAGCACTCATGCTTCTCCTTCTCTGGGTAGATAGCTCTTGATGGTGGGTGCCTGCAAGAGTAGCTTCTCTGGTTCCTTCTTTGTTAAGGAAAAATTGGGAGGCAGAGCTTGGCAATTTGAAGGTATATGTGTATTTAGTGTTGTAGCTGATCATTGGTAGGGGAGAAGCAAGCCTAATTTTTTCACTTCTTTGAGAAAACCGAGGACAGTTCATGATTTTTCAGTTTGCAATATTTGCCATTTAAACGTTTGTACAAAAATAGCCCACATTTCCAAGTGACCTTTATGGATTTATGAAACTAGTGAACAACACAAGGGAAGGGTTTGAAGATTATCGATTCCCATTCAGTTATTCTACAAATGGAACTCAAACCCAATGAAAACTTAAAAACTTTTACATGTGAAAGTTCGTGCTGAATTCATCTGGCACTGGAAAGGTGCAAAAACAGGCAAGAACGTATTTTCTTTTACAACTGAAATTACATAAAATGTGCCTTTATAATAAAAAAGGGGGACTGCCAAGTTGTCTTGTCCATTTGTGGAAATACATGTTTTGGGGACAGTTTAAAGTCACAAAACCTACAGCTTAAAAGAGGCTCCCAGGGGGACGGGGTGCCTGGGTGGCTCAGTCGGTTAGGCGTGTCTGCCTTCGGCTCAGGTCATGATCCCGGGGTCCTGGGATCGTGCCCCGTGTCGGGCTCCCTGATCAGTGGGGAGTCTGCTTCTTCCTCTGCTCCTCCACCTGCTTGTGCGCTCTCTCTCTCTCTCTGTCTCAAATAAATAAATAAAATCTTTTAAAAAAAAGAAAAAAAAGGAGCTCCAAGGGGTGCCTGGGTGGCTCAGCCGGTTGAGCGTCCCACTCTTGATTTCAGCTCAGGTCTTGATATCAGACTCATGAGACTGAGCCCTGCATTGGGCTCCACCCTAGGCATGGAGCCTGCTTAAGATTCTCTCTCTCCCTCTTCCTATGCCCCTCCCTCCCTTCTCCCTCTCAAAAAAAAAAAAAGAGAGAGAGAGAGAGAGAGAGAAAGCTCCAATAAATAAGCAGCAATTGTAGGGAAGGGATGAAGGGGTGTTGGGGTAAAGATGAGAGAACTCCTGCCTCTGGGGAGTGGGGGGGGGGCGGTACGGGAGTCATATCAGGGAAATTGCCCTTATTTTGAGACAATACCTTCAGAGTATTGTCTTCTTCTTTCTTTGGAAATGATTACAGCCCTCACTGGGGAAAAGAGTTAAGGAATAAAGCTTCCAAAATAATTCTTCCAAAACTCATGGCCGTTGATTGGAGAAATAAATACTCATTGCCATCAAGTTCTTTCATTCATTTTTTTTAATTTTCAAATTTTTATTAATTCATTTAAAATAAAATCATTATATGTGAACATAATAACATTTTTATGAAAATAACTATATTCTAATGAGATTGGTAGTGATATTAAAAAAAGAAAATAACTATATTCAAAAAATTTTAAAATGTTGTAAGAGGAGTGGCATTGTTTTACACTTTTGCAAGTCTTGTTAATGTCTGGCTTCATAGAAGATAGCTGTATTCCATCTGCTTCCTCATTCAGTCTGTTAAATTTTGTTGGTTTGTTTGAAGTATATGAAGAATATGTTGCCTCACACACATATGCGGCTGAAGAAAATAGGTCTATTTTAGAAGCATTACAAAAGAGCCGTTCCATGCAAGATGGGCCGGTGGATTTTATTGTAAAAGCTCTTTCATTCCTTAACCAAAGAGCAAATGGAATAGAACAAAAGTTATACCAGGACTTAAAAGTTGAAGCTGATCCATCTGAGGGTTCCATTTCTTGATGGTCTGGAATTGACTGTGAAGTTATAGATTGCGGAGTTGCTATTTATACCATTCCCCTTCTGGTTTTTCGTTTTAATATTTATTCATTTGAGAGAGAGAGAGAGCACAAGCGGGGGGTGGGAGGGGCAGAAGGAGAGGGAGAAGCAGTCTCGCCGGCCGAGCAGGGAGCCCGATGCGGGACTCCATCCCAGGATCCTGGGGTCATGACCCGAGCTGAAGGCAGATGCCCAACTGACTGAGCCACCCAGGCGCCCACCGAGCTAGGATTTTAATTATTGCCTGAGACTGGGCATCCTCATGACGAAATTGAGCCTTGAGATTTTATTACAAAATTAAAGTTGTTATTATGT
The DNA here is from genome assembly GCF_029215605.1 of Mirounga angustirostris. Classification (NCBI taxonomy): domain Eukaryota; kingdom Metazoa; phylum Chordata; class Mammalia; order Carnivora; family Phocidae; genus Mirounga; species Mirounga angustirostris. The sequence goes on from NW_026991719.1 coordinate 125,121,606, forward strand.
GACCAAGACCAGAACAACTTGGGGTCAGATGGAGTTTTCACGTAAGAATAAGGTGAAAAGCTCCCTATCCCATTCATTCAGCAAATACTTGTTGAGCGCCGACTAGGTTACTGGGTACATTTTCATATCCAAGCCCTCTGAGGATTGGGGGTTACTTTAAAAGTTACTTTAGTGTCATTCAAGGTTCTATTTTTTAAGACATTGTTCCTGGTGTGCAAAAGAGGATCAACATTTACATATCATTATCTCTATCTATCTGTCATCTGCCTGTCTATACATCCACCTGTATGCATCTTTAGAGGGAAAGAAGAGAGCTGTGCTCTTGTTAGTACGAAAGATAAAAAGAAAATCATCTGCAATATTAGGTACCAACCCTTAATGGAAGCTGTTTGGACAAGGGGCCAAAGCATATGGTGAGAAGGCCATTGGGGATTTAATATTTTCATTTAACACCCTTCCCTTCTGATCGCCTCTCTCAAGGATGCATTGCTTTGGTAATCGGAAGAAGTAACTGCCATTGATATTTTGGCCGTCCGCTGGAAGTTACTCCATTAAAGTGTTTCATAGTTGAACAGATGTACGCAAATGTGAATAGGAGAGAATATTCAAATCGAACAGATGTACGCAAATGTGAATAGGAGAGAATATTCAAATCGGTGGTATGGCTTTAAAACCTTTTTAATATCTTATAGAAAATATGTATAAACAGAATAAAAAATGCTGGAGTCTGTGGACCCACATATTTGCAGTTAACATTCCTCCTAGGTGGTCAGATTACTGATGCTTAACATTTTCCCTACTTTATAGCTTTAAACAGCATTTTAGATTTTCCGCGTGTATTTTCAAACCAAGGAACTGAAAGGAGCTGAAAACAACATCTGCACTGGAAGCAGAAACATTTGCATGCGTGTGTAGAGCAGAAAGCATGGATTATATGCACCGGTATCAGGCATCTTGGGTCTCTAACGTCATCGCTCTGGGTGTGTGTATATATCTGTGAGTGTGTGTGTATGTATGTGTGTCTTGGGGATGGGCAGCTATCTGGTTGGAGTTGAGGTGACTCAGGCACTCCTGTTCTGTATGAGGGACCGGCAGGTCCTGCTGCAGGGAGACTGCAGTTGGCTGAATCACCTGTTTTTCCTTCTCCCTTTTGTTCTGTGTCCTCACATCACACCTGTGTTCTGAGAGCCAGCACACTGAGTTCTCTAAAGCAGAGGACGCAGTTACCTGCCTGATCATACACTCTGGCAAGAAAAAGTTTGTGCAGGCTATGCCCAAAGTAGGTATAGTTAGTCATCATACATTTCATATTATACCTATGAGTATGTGTGAACAGAGCTGTGCATACATGCATTTATTAGGGAAATAATATTTTGTACTGTGAAACATACCATTTGAAACTGATAATGGATGAGCTAAAAGCTGTAAGTGAACTATAATACATATTTGAACAGTGTATACAGAGAAGTCGAACCCATTCACAGGGTATTTCTTGGGGAGGGGGTGGGGAGAGGGATTGAGAGACCAATTGCACTTTCTGCACTACACACATCTAAATGTTTGAAATGTATTTAAGTAAAGTTTTTAAATGTCAGAGAAACCACATCGTAAAGAGATTCACAAAAACGATGTGAAAAATCAGCATTCACATGAAACAGTGATCACATATGCTCTTGAGTGAAGAAATGTAGTCCTCGGTAATATGTGCGGGCATGTGTATACGGATGCGTCGCAAGTGTGTGACGAGCCCACGTACCATCATACTGACAGTAAGCATCTTTAATGTATTGCCTCCTATATATCTCTCTCTACCCGTTTTATGTTCTCCACAAACCCATTTAATGTTACTTGAGAAACACCAAAACACACTTGCAGACCCCATTTTTGTTACACACACACACACACACACACACACACAAGCTGCTACTATTAAATCTATGCGTCCAAGACAGACAAAAAAAGACTATGATGAAAGCAGTGGTTCCCACGGTTCTGAAATAGGAGGACTAGCCTAAACTAAGTAGCTTAACGTGGAAATAGTTTTGAAACGCAAAAAGAAGGAAGCAAATAGACGTGTCTACATTATAAATGAGACTTAACTAACATTTCTGTTTCAGAATGGGCTACATTCCAGAGTTGGGGAAGGGAAAAGGATGAATCCATCCCCGTCTCATTGGCTTAATTTCCCGTCTGCTTTTCTGATTTTCTAGATTGACATTAGAGGTACGTAGGAGGTCCTGGGTATCTACATTTGCTGTCATTTGATCCCTGGAAGGACAGTGCACTTCAGAAGCACAGAGCAGAGGTAAAGGGTCTGCCGGACAAGCAGTTGGGAGTGTGTGAATCAACAGATGCAGCTCACAGAACCTCGCCTCCCCCGACCCACGTGGTGTTCTGTAAGACGTTCCTGTTTTACTAAACATTTCATTTGCAATCACTTCGTGAGGACACTTGGGGAGTGTGGTTTATCTTGCTCCTCACTCTACAGCCACTTCTTTACACAAATATGTGCTGGGGGCAGGGGAAACAGCCTTTTAAGCCACCACAGAGAAATGAAAAAGGGCAGGTCACAGCCAATGGCCCACGCCTGCAGCAATCCTTATGAAGGATGGTACCAGTAACCACCATGATGACCTTCGTGAGCCTCTGGGTTCTAAGCTCACGCTCTTGAACACAACACTGTGCTGACATTCAGTGTCTGTAGGCTGGAGATCGCCTCTGGCTTCCTTGGGTGGCACAGGGTGGCATCGGCACCCCCAGAAAAATGAGAGCTGAAGCACTCCCCCAGGATGAGCCCCAGAGAGCCCCAAAGGCACAGGATGTCCAATAACACAAATGAGATCTGGAAAATGACACCCACCTCCCCACACAGATGCTCTTTAATATTGCAGGAGTAACAAGCAGGGCAAGAAGTTGGGTTTGGAAAGTAATAAAATTCCTCTGGTATCTTCTTCTGCATTTCCCGGCCCCCGCCCCCCGCCCCGATACTTGCCATGTATTTACCCCCTGTCTGATACACACTCTTTATATTTCTTTGTTTTATCTCTTATCAATCCTCATCGACCAATGTTCTTCTACTTTCGCAAAAGGAATTTTTTTCTAATACTTTTCTTCTTTTCCTTTTCCACATTCCAGTATTCTCCAGTATAGTCCATTCAAAACACAAGTTCCAGCGACCCTGGGAGATTCAGGTGAAGAAGGACAGGCCATGCAAGCCGTAAGCCCTTTGTGGTCCCAGGCCAAAGAGGTGTGGTGAACAACATTGCTTTAGGGAAGACCTGCCGTGCCTGTGGGTATGATGGCCGGACCTCGCGACCTCTGTTAATTACCTCTTGAGAGGAAACTCAAGTCGTCATGGATGCTGAGTATGTCCTGTGCAATTGGAAAGGCCATTTTTGGCCAGCAAAGGTTTTGTCCAGATCTAGGATCTCACCAAGAAATAAGAGGAAAGGGGCACTTTCTCTAAAAGTTGAGATACTCTCCGTAGATGAAAAAATTGAGGTGAAAAGCACAGACATAAAGATCCTAAATGAGTCTCAAATTGAATACATTACCTCCTTGCTAACAGCCGAGTCGGAGGCCAGTGTCCCACCAGGACGGGAAGTGCCCTACAGAAACGCTCTTACAGTGGCACTGGAGATTCTGAATGAGAGAGCAAATCTGGGTCCAGCAAGAGCATCAGATGATCCAGAGACCATTAAGCCGTCCCAAAGGGGACCACAAAAGCGATCTCGTAGAAAGTACCGGAAGCCCAAAGGGAACTTACTGAGGGGCCTCAGGAAAAGCAAAAAACTCAAATCGCTGCTGGTACGTTCACAGAGTGAGGACGCCCCAGACGGTGGCCGACCACGGGCACACAGAACCGTCACTCCTATTCCAAGGAAAATGCAAGGGGAGTCCCCACAAAGCTCCAGCAGGTACCCAAACTTCCCGTCACTTTCAGAGGGAGATTATGAGGAAGAGGGCAAGGAAAAGAGGGACGCCTCAAGAGTTAGGCCCTTGCGTCGCCCAGCCAAGGAGGAGGGTACAAGTGCTAAAGACGGAGGCGCCCTTCCATCTCTGCCACCAGGGTTCAACCTCACTGTACCCAAGGCTCTGAAAGAAGAGGCACGTGACACCGACCCAAAGGCCCTGGCCGTCTCCTCTGAATGCTCTGCCTTCTCCGGGAATGTTGGGGACCACGGAGAGGGTTCCTGGAAGCCAGGCTTGGAAGGTGTGGCAGCATCCTGCAGTGCCCCTAACCCGAAGCTGCGTTACTCACTCCGTCTGGCAAATAGAAAAAGGAAGCTGCAGGTACCAGAGTTTGAGAAAGGGCTGCAAGGACTTCAGCCTTCCGTCAGCTCAAAGGCTATCAGCCCCACCACTGCTATTAAAAAGGACGTCAGCAAGGAAATGGGACAACCGACAAGCATGGCTTTTCCACAGGAGCCTCGTCCCATTGAAGGAGGAATGATGGTCTGGTTCAAATTCCAGGATCACCCATTTTGGCCAGCGGTGGTAAAGAGTGTCAGCCAAACAGAGCAGACTGCGAGGGTGCTTTTGATTGAGGCAAACATGCACGGCGAAATGAGTGGCATTCGAGTTCCTCTTCGAAGATTAAAGCATCTGGAGTGTAAAGAGAAAGAAAAACTGATGAAGAGAGCCAGGAAAGTGTACGAGCAAAGTGTGAACTGGTGTTTCTCCCTGATTTCCCACTACAGGGAAGGGCTCAGTCGCGGGTCTTTTGGAGGCTCTTTCCTGGACTATTATGCTGCCGACATCAGTTACCCAATTAGGAAAGCCATCCAAGACGGGGATGTGGAGATTGATTTCCCAAAGGTGAATTATGCCGACCTGGAAGATTCTGAGGAGGAGGCCTCCCTGGGCGGGGGGAAGAGGCCCTGCAAGAAAATTCTCCCTGACCGCATGAGGGCTGCTCGGGACCGAGCCAACCAGAAGCTAGTGGACTTCATCGTGAAAAGAAAGGGAGCTGATCACCATCTTCTGGACATTGTCAAAGGCAGGAAAGAGTCCAGGTGGCTGGCATCATTTCTGAATTCAAGCAGGTACGTGATCTGCATTGAAACATACCTGGAGGATGAAGACCAGTTGGATGTGGTGGTGAGACATTTACAAGAAATCTACAAACAGATAGACAAGAAAATGCTGACTCTGACAAGGGATGACAAAGTGAGTTTTGTTCTGGAAGTTCTTCTGCCAGAAGCAATCATTTGTTCAATTGCTGCACTTGATGGATTAGGCTACAAGGAGGCAGAACAAAGGTACCTACAGGGGCCACCGGTGCATTACCGGGAAAAAGAGCTATTTGATAAAAATGTCCTCAAGGAAATGAGAAAGGGATCAGCAACAAGGGGCAAAGCTAAATAACTCCTCCTGTGCCCGCACTTCAGCAGGGCGACCTCTCACTGCCCTGTCTGTATGAAATGTGTGATTCCTTCCATTCGCTACGGCATGTAAATATGTTCTGTAAATTTGAGACCCCGGGAACATGCTGGATTCATCTTGGAGCAATCTCTAGCACCTATGGGTAGCACGGCCATCATCATTTCTGGTTCCCAAACGCTTCACAAACTAATTTGTTAAAATACTGCAAACAGTTGTACTTCCCTCTACTTGCTTGGATGTGTACCTGTCCAGGTGTTTTCATAATGTTGCTTTTGACAGTACTTCATATTTCAATATAGGATGCGCATTCTTTTATCACATCAAAGACCCCTGGTGTCAGACATTAAGCCACAGTCGTTTTCGAAATCCAGGATAGATGCTCACAGAAACTTCACGTGGATTTCTCATCCTTTTTGCGACGCCTCAGCGTAAATGATTGGATTCCTTCTTGAGATAATTCCTGAATTTGATCTGCCATGCTTATTTGTTTGGAAAAATAGCCCTGAGGGGTGAAGCCAACAGCAGAGATGTTTTCTATACATTGTCACTACCTTCAAATGGTTCTTGGAAAAGCAGTCTGGAATCCAAAGTCAACGGGTCATCTGCATGCCGTCCACAAGTGGATGAACGAAATCTCAGCGGGCAGTAAACATTTTGTCAGCCTGTGCGAGATGGTTAACTCTTCGCTTCCCTAAGATTCCACTTAGGGAAGTAGCTCTTGTTCGCTGGCTAAGCGGTTTCCTAAAACAGACAGGCTCCTGGCTGTCTTCCTAACTGACTGGATGCTCTACACAGAGTGGTTTATCCCCATGTGGAAGACAACGAGAGTCATCATACACACAGTTTAGCTATTTTAGACCTAGGAGCTCAAGCTCCCTGCTAGGAGCCCATCTAAGTGACACAAACTGTAGGGAAGCGTGCGCTTTGTCCTGGACCTGTGTCCCCTAAAACACAGTCATTTGCCTCATACCAAGCAAGCTTTCTCTTTTGACTTATTCATTGACTAGCCCTGACAGGTTCCAACAGTTATAATTGCAGGCTGGTAGGTCACTCCAGGCTGCTTGAGCAATAGTAGATGGACGAGGACCTGGGAACTCAGAAATGGGCAACAGAAAATCTTCCATTTGGCTAAATATGGCTGTTGTCAGAATACAGTGAAACACATCTAACTAAAAGATAAATTCTGAAGCCCATGAATTGTTATCCTAACTCGAAACAAGATTTTTTTTGAGGGGGAAAAAAAAAATGTCAGAAAAGCTAGTTTACTTTTAAAACTTGTTGTGAAAATAAACACTAAAGGCTTAACATGAACCTGAGTGCATTTTTATTCTTAGAGGGAGTCAACTGTCACTCACAGGCCCACGTTATGTGTTCATGTGGCCATGAGATGTGTGTGTGTAAAATTTGTAAGAGTTAGCTGTTTTGATTCACAACAAAACCATTGTATCTTTCACCTTGAACTTCTGCTTCATCATACTTTAGATTGTACAACTACATAGTTGGTGTCTCTAAATATGTATATATAATATATGTACAGACACATACATACGTGTGTGCGCGCGTGTGCGTGTGCATACTATTTTGGAATTTCAGTGATTTAGTCATCATCTTTTAAAGTTTATTATGAATTTTCTTCTCATCCTAAATAAACACTCACTTTCATGCTTGTTTTCATCATTTTAGAAGAGGGCCTTCCAAATTGTGTAAGCTTCAGACCCACCAGAACCTTCTTTGGGCTCTGCCTGAGAGACACCAATGACTCCTGAGGCATTCTGCCTGGGCTAATCCACAATGACATCTTCATGGCCCTGAAAAGTACTTGGAAACACACCATCTCCATGCTCTACGTGGACCTTGTACACTGGAACAACACACTTTAGTTCTTCCATAAACACTGTGTCTCTCTGAATCAAATATATCACTCAACTTCAGCCTTCTCATATAGTCAGATCTGGCTCTCCATTCTAATATTTTCTTCACTATCTCATCCATCCATCCATCCATCCATCCATCCATCCATCCATCCATCCATAGCATTGTGAGTCAGTAGAGCAAGTAAGATGTGGTTTAAGACTCTGATCTGAGGATAAATTTCAGGTGCCATAGAAAGAAGATGACAATCTTGGGACCCAGGTGACAATCTAATTTCTAAGATGACTGTGATGCTCTACTTCACATTCTTAGTGAGAAATATTTATCGGCATCATGGATTGATTGCCTATATGTGAAACCAGAGCCCTGGATTTTCCCATACTTGTGAGATTGTGAGTATCTCTTGGTTTGGGGTGAAGGGAGAGGACCTGGTCCCTCCTGGGGTGTCATTTATGCCTGAGGCATGCACTGAAGAGGGCAACATGCCTAGAACATGCATCTCTTCTCCACTTGAACCAGGATCACATTTGGGGTGTGCAGCCGGATTTGGGGGGCCGGCTGTGTAGACTCTGAGATACCTCCCAGCATGAGCAGTTCTTAAGGTGGCTCAGAGATGGCCCTAAACTGGTTCTCTGTCATGGGTGTGTGTGTGTCTGATGGGATAGCCCAACCTGTCACCCACCCTAACCTACTGGATCAAGGAGACCTCCTCTCCTGGGGTCATAAGGCAGATGGTGGAACATCAGGCCCTGACCGTAATTGTTGGTTGGCAGAGATGCATGGAGATGGAATGCACAGAATTTACAGTTCTCCATATTTACGTATGGATCTGACAAAGAAAAAGTGGAACCCCGAGGCACACTAAGGTGATGAGCATGAGAACACTGAATACCCAGAATCCCCTGAAAGCTCACCTGGGCATTAGCAGTCCCGTAACTCTTGCTACTGGAGAAGCTTCCTTGTTCCTGGAGACCCTGCAAAGACCTCATCTAAGGCAGCCACCCAAACAGATGTTGCTTCTCTTATTCAACATTAATCTCTGCTAACTTCCATTACTATCGGACTAATAACAAGGGTAGGTAAGACTAGGTAAGATGACAGCACAAGAAAAAAAAAATACAGTTTGGTTTGGAGGGGAAATGCCTTACATTCAGAAGACACTGTAGGACCCGACTCATAGGTACTTGCATGAAGCGAGATAATATATGTGCCAGTGGATTTTGAGAATGTTGGTCCCACAAGACAGGGAACAGAATATAAGTCAGCATGGAGAGAACTTATTAACGTGGGAGCACAGAGCTGTGACTCGGGGTTTGATGTCCTTAAAGGGGCCAACCCAGCCCCTTTAAGGGCCCCTATAATGTGCATGTTATAGAAGCGTGGACAACAAACAGTCTACAGTAAACGACACGGAAATACTAGAACTTCCTAGGCAGAGAAAATTGAGGAATTGGCGAGAAGGTCCAGGGGAGTAGGTTTTTAGATATGACTTATAATGTGAGATCAGACGTCCTGCCTCCAGCCTCTGTTTCTTTTCTTTTTTTAAAGATTTTATTTATTTATTTGAGAGAGAGAGAATGAGAGACAGAGAGCATGAGAGGGAGGAGGGTCAGAGGGAGAAGCAGACTCCCCGCCGAGCAGGGAGCCCGATGCGGGACTCGATCCCGGGACTCCAGGATCATGACCTGAGCCGAAGGCAGTCACTTAACCAACTGAGCCACCCAGGCGCCCCTTAGATATGACTTATAATGTGAGATCAGAGTCCTACCTCCAGCCTCTGTTTCTTTGGAGGGCAGAGAAATCACGACTCAAATAAGGAATGTTGCTGGTGAAGTGGCACTGGCATCTTTGAGGAGCTCAGTGCTGACTCTCCTCTGCAAACCGTTGTTGGAAGCAAGCGGTGACGGCATGGAACTGGCAATCAGTGGAGATGACAGGATTCTCAAAAGGCAGGGTCCCAATGGTGGCACAAAACTACCAGGGGCAAGGTGGGCATCATTACCATACCGGGCAGCAAGGCCAGGGTGGAGCCAGTCTCATCTGACTGACCGGAATCTGTGGCAATATAGATAGTATAGATAGTAGGTAGTAGTATTCTAGGGTCTGGATGTATGGACAGCTGGCTGGGGTATTACTTGATTCTCGTAAGGAAAAAAAAAAAGAGAGCTGGAAAGCAGAAAGCTGATGCTAGCAACCGTAGTGGAAAACATTAGTCCCCCACCAAGTGTCGAGGTCTAAGTCAGCCCATGGGCCCAGAGCCTTGATTAAGGTGGAGGTCAGAAAAACCCAGCCAAGCCTTTCCCAAAAACCTGTGTCTATTTACCAAGGTAAATGTGCACTGTGGTAAGGAGGATATTATTAACTCCTCTTTAAATGTTTGGTAGAATTCCCCTGGGAAGCCATCTGGTCCTGGACTTTCATTTGTTGGGACATTTTTTATAACTGATTGAATTTCTTTGCTGGTCTGTTCAAGTGTTCTAGTTCTTCCTGTTTCAGTTTTGGTAGTTTATATGTTTCTAGGAACTTATCCATTTCTTCCAGATTGCCCAATTTTTTGGCATATAATTTTTCATAATATTCTCTTACAACTGTTTGTATTTCTGTGGTGCTGGTTGTGATCTCTCCTCTCTCATTCGTGATTTTATTTATTTGGGTCCTTTCTCTTTTCTTTTTGATGAGTCTGACTAGGGGTTTATCAATTTTATTAATTTTTTCAAAGCACCAGCTCCTGGTTTCATTGATCTATTTTACTGTGGGGGGTTTTGTTTGTTTCTTTCTATATCATTTATTTCTGCTCTAATCTTTATTATTTCCCTGCTTCTGCTGGCTTTGGGCTTCATCCTATATTTATAGTAGCATTATCAACAATAGCCAAATTATGGAAAGAGCCCAAATGTCCATCGACTGATGAATGGATAAAGAAATTGTCACCACACACACACACACACATAATGGAATATTATATATATAACATATATACATATCACACACACATATATATATATAATGGAATATTATTCAGCCATAAAAAAGAATGAAATCTTGCCATTTGCAATGATGTGGCTGGAGCTAGAGAGTATTATGCTAAGCAAAATAAGTTAGTCTGAGAAAGACACATACCATATGATTTCATTCATATGTGGAATTTAAGAAACATAACAGATGAACATAGGGGGGAAAAAAGAGAGAGGCAAACCACAAAACTTAACTCTCTTAACAACAGAGAACACACTGAGGGTTGCTGGAGAGGGGAGGTTGGTGGGGGGATGGGTTAAATGATTGATGGATATTAAGGAGGGCACTTGTTGAGATGAGCACTGGGTGTTGTATGTAAGTGATGAATCAATAAATCCTACACTTGAAATTAATAATATACTGTATGTTAGCTAACTGGAATTTTTTTTAAGATTTTATTTTTTTATTTGACAGAGAGAGATATAGCGAGAGAGGGAACACAAGCAGGGGGAGTGGGAGAGGGAGAAGCAGGCTTCCCGTGGAGCAGGGAGCCTGATGTGGGCCTTGATGCCAGGACCCCGGGATCATGACCTGAGCCGAAGGCAGAGGCTTAACGACCGAGACACCCAGGCGCCCCAGCTAACTGGCATTTAAATAAAAACTTGGAAGAAGAAAACAAAAGAAGTAGAAATACCACATGATCCAGTAATTCCATTACTGGGTACTCAACCAAAGAAAATGAGAACACCAATTCAAAAAGATACGCATCCCTATGTTCATCACAACATTATATACAATAGCCAAGATATGGGAGCAACCTAAGTGTCCACTGATAGATGAGTGGATAAAGAAGATATGGTATCATATAAATATATATATATATATAGTATACACACACACACATATGTAATGGAATAAAGAAACGAGATCTTGCCATTTGTGACAACATGAATGAACGTAGAGGATATAATGCTAAGTGAAATAAGTCAGAGAAAGGCAAATACAATATTATTTCACTTCTATGTGGAATCAAAAAAACACCAAAACAAATGAACAAACAGAACAAACAGACTGATCAATATGATCAATACAGAGAACAAACTGGTGGTTGCCAGGAGGGAGGGGTGGGGGATCTAAGCTTTCATCTCAAAACAAAAAAGCCTCCTCATGTTAGAAACAGAATAGCAGATTAACCCCAAAGAAATTAGAAGGGAAGAATAAAAAAGACAACTAGACTCCTTTATCAGGAGCACAACTTAGAAGTAGTACTCTTCACTGCCACACCCATCCCATTAGTCAGAACATAGTCACATGGACACATCAAGTTGCAAAAGAGACTTGGACATGTAATTTCTTCCTGTGCTGACTTGTGCACAGCTAACCTGCAAGAATGCTACTCTTGGGGCGCCTGGGTGGCTCAGTCGCTGGGCGTCTGCCTTCGGCTCAGGTCATGATCCCAGGGTCCTGGGATCGAGCCCCGCATCGGGCTCCCTGCTCCGCAGGAAGCCCGCTTCTCCCTCTCCCACTCCCCCTGCTTGTGTTCCCGCTCTCACTGTGTCTCTCTCTGTCAAATAAATAAATAAAATCTTAAAAAAAAAAAAAAAAGAATGCTACTATTAAGAGAATCAAAAATGATACTAGGCACAATTAAGCCTCGGTCACAAACATGTGGAAACACCAGTAAGAAACCCAAGTGAAGATGTTGATTTAAATACATTAGTCTGGAACTCAGGGGAATAGTCAGGTCTGCAGATAGGATGTGTGAGTCATCAGCATATGAGTGGTATTTGAACTACAAGACAGAATGACATCATAGGGGAGCATGCAGAGAGAAGACAAAGAGATTCAACACTTAGAGACTGGGCACAGGAGGAGGAGCCAGCCCCTAGGGCGGCATGGTGCCTTTTGTAAGATAGAAAGAGCTGGGGGAGAAGCAGGTTCAGGGTGGGGGGTACTTCAACAGTTGAGATGAAAAAAGAGGAAGTAAGGTGCATTTGAGAGATACTTCGAAGTAGTATCAACTATTTTGTCAAATCACTCAGAAGTATTATTTTAATCAACATATAATATATGCTCACCTACACACGTCATTATTCTCCGCTGTTTGCTATTTGGGTTTGAATGCAACTTCCCAGTAATACAAACAATACCATGTTAAAATTCTTCTGTTTTCATATTTTTGTACATGTCTAATTGTTTCCTTAGGATAAAATCTTAGAAGTATAATGGTGGAGTCAAAAGGAATGAGGACTTTTAAAGCCTGTGATACGTTGTACAAAACTGCCCCTCAGAAAGGCTGTTCCAATTTACCACAGCAGTATATGACCCTATTTCCCTTTGCCCTCTCAACAGTAGACAGTATTATTATCCTAAATACATGTATTTTACCAATTTAGCAAGAGAAACACTGTCTCTGTGTCTTAATTTTATTTTGTGTGATTATTTTGAGATTCGACATTATTTTTCCTTTATCATTCGTCTTTCCTCTTTGGTGAAATCACATTCAAATGTGGGGTGCAAGTTTCTGTATGTACATTAGATCAAGCCTGTCCATGGTGCTGCTCATCTTCTGCATATCTTACTGTACTTTGCCCATTTTTATAATATGGTCATCTTTTTCTGTGTGAGTTCACTATATATTAAAGATATTAAGCATTTGTCTTATACTTTGAAAAGTATTTCCCCAATTTGTTATTGGGTTTTTGTTTATGGTAGGTTGTACATTTTTATAGTCCCAAATCTATCACTTTGCCTTTATAATTTCTCCACTTGCATTTATGCTTTAAAAAGCCCTACCTACCCCCATTTCAGAGAAATATCCACCCATTTTTTACTAGTTTTTATGGTTTCACTTTTATATCTAGGTATTTTGTCCATTTGGAGTTATTTTACTAATTGGTTACAACTGGATTTTACTCCAAACAAAGCAAACTTTGTTGCTTCTTAGAAAAAAAGAAAGTGCAGGTTTGCTTGTTAAGAAATTTTATAACTACCTTAACATCAGAAGCAAAGCTAGGTTTGCTTGTTTGTTTCAATGAACCGAATTCAGTTCTGCTAGAGACTCTAGACCTACTAAATATTTTAGCTTAAGAAAGTGAGATGAGGCTGGACTAGAATTATAAACACCATTCTTTAAGCAATTCATTTACTCAAAGGTTCCCTTCTCTTGAGTTTTGTTTTTTTTTTAGCAAAATAACAGTAACTATTTTACAAGAGGGATTTTGTGTTGTGTTCCTTGTTCTTTTCTTAGAGAGAAAAACTTCTCAAGTTAAAAAAGGCCATAAAGAAATTCAAGGACTGCTATTACCTTTTAATATCATAGACAAAAGCTCATATGAATATTTTCTCCATTTAATTTTAATTTTGGCATTCATTTCTACCTTAATTTCACCATATTTGGAAAATATGGTATAATATAAATTCTTTGAAATTTGTTGAGGCTTATTTTATGGCTTATTATGTGATCAATAATTTTTAAATGGTCTATGTGTACTTGAAAGAATATGTACTCTCCAAATGTGGGGTGCAAGGTTCTATATGTTCATGAGATTAAACCTATCCATTGCACTATTCATCTTCTGTGTATCTTACTATGTATCTTACTTCAGTTTATGTTACTCTCATTTCGTCCAGTTAATATCTTCACTTCTGAGAGAAATGTGTTAACTTTTCCCCATATGATAGTGGTTCTGTCAATTTTCCCCTGTATTTCTGTCAAGTTATGTTTTGTATATTTTGAAGCTATGTTATCAGATGATTCAAGTTTTAAATTGCTTTAGCCTCTAAAGAAGTGAACCTTTTACCATTATAGGAGGACCTTCCTTGTCTCTAGAAATGCTACTTGCAGTAAAATCTGTTTTGTCTAAAAATAACGTAGCTACATCAACTTTCTTGACCTTTCCCTTTACCCTATATCTGGGAGGCCAATGTTTCCAAAGGAGCCACTGCAGAGTTTCAAGCAGCAACATAACATGTTCATATTTGAATTTTTGAATGATTACTCAGGCAATTATAAGAAGAATGGACTAAAACAATGTGAAACCTAGGAAGGTGTTATAAGAGTTTCTAACATGAGATTTTTCCATCCATCCATCCATCCATTCATCCATCATGTTCAGGGACTTGGCTTTCACCCTTAGACTTCTAATAATTGAATAATCATTGCCATCCTGGAATTACATCCTTCCAAACAAGGTCCTCAAATAGGAAAGATGAGGTGAGGAAAAGGCCCATCTCTCTCCTTTTCTTTTATGAGGGAGAAAATTCTGGATTAGAGGCACCTATGTGTTATGGATTGAATGTTTGTGCCCCCGCCCAAATTCATATATTGAAATCTAATGCCCAATATAATGGTATTTGGAGGTGGAGACTTTAGGAGGTTGTCAATAAACCACCTGGTTTATGGTATTTTGTTATAGCATCCCAAGTGGACTAAAACACTGGATGCTCCAGATGGAAATAACTGGAAGGTGGGTCATCACATATGTCTGGACCACAGAGGACAGGCCTAGTCAGGAGTAGAGGTTGGAAGTCATCGGCAAAGGAGTGTGGGAAGTTGTGGACAAATACAGTAGAGAAGCAAGGGAGCATGATAACTTGGAAGAGGAAAATGGAATCAACAGTGTTGTATCATAGGGGTCCCAGCAAATAGGCCTCATTCATTCACCCAACAGGCCTTTCCTGAGCACCTACTTTCAGATTGCTGTACTGATGCTCTTAAGCTCAGAAGGGTATAATCTTTCTCTGGGCCAAATATGAGCAGTCAGACCCACAGGCCATGGAAAAATGCAGAATAGAAGCTGAGACCACCTGGACTGCAGTTCTAGTAGCTCTGACATGCTGATGTTGTTACACGTGCTGAACTCAGGTAGAAAGACCCTGTACAAGGACACACTCCCAAGTACTGAAGGCATGACACTCAGCTCCTCAAAGCATTAAAGCCTCTTAAAGGTATTACAACAACCCTGGTCCTATTATTTTCCTAAGGGGTGCCTAGACATTAGAACAATGTCACAGTCCCCAAGCACACCACCATTCTTTTTAAAACCACATAAATCATAGAGACCTCCCTTCTCCCTGCCTTTGAACACCATCCAAAGAAGGAATAGATAATTTCAGATGACTGTCCATTTTTTCCAAGAGAAGGTTAAGGCTAAAGCTGTCATGTTTTACATATCCAGGCACCTTAAAAGCCCAGCCTCCCTCCCCCCCTACCCCCACAAACTATTCCTCATCCCCCAGACTCTCATCTACATAAGGCTCTGTGTATCCAGCCACTAATGTGGCTTAAACTTCCACTGCCCCCTGCACATGTATGTGCTGGGGAGTTTTGGGGGTCTTCCAGCAGCAACACCTTCCATTCTCACCCTTCACCATGCCCTTTACCTTCTTGTGCTAACTGAAACCTGTCTCTATGCCCTGATGGCATTTTTCCCCCTGCGGCCCTCTCAGGCAGGTGCTGATTCCTCCCTCACAATACTCACACCCTGCAGATGGAATTGGTGCCTTCCTCGTTCCCTTTTAGCGCCTACCATCTGACTAGAAGCCACATGATTCTCCCTATTGCAGTCATCTGCTCATGTCCCTCTCATCTCCCATCTCTCGTCTTCCCCACCACTACTTCTCTCTTGGCTCCTCAGGACTCCAGAATTCTCATAAATGGTTTGTCCAATACTTTGGTCTCTCCATTCCTTGTCTTGCTCAACTCCTAAGATCATCTCAGCCACCCACTGCTACAGTCATACCCCTTACCTCTCACTACCACCAACTGCTACCAAGAATCCCACTCCCCAGCCACCCCTTCTATCTCACTTCCACACTCACCTTATTCACCAACAATTGCTCAGCCCCACCACTGTGCCTCCCACCTACTCAATAGCCCCAACCCGGCATATCATCACATTCCTGCTTGCCCAGCTTAAACTCTACAGACCAGCATAATGATCACTCCTTTATTCCACTCTCCTCACATCACACTCACCTGGTCAAATCCCAACACAGTGATGCCAAATGGTTTCCCTTTAAATGGGCCACCACTAATCTGAAGTCACTCCTTAATACCACCCAGCAATCCACTACATGTTTCTGGTCAGTTCATTCTTCTACTTGCCTATTTCACACATTTCCTCTCTTCAAACCTACCACTCTTCCTCCTCATCTCAGCTGATCATAACAGTACATGATAATATTGCCCACCTTGAAGAAACAAGAGTCTCTCTCCATCCCACATTCCACTCCAGCTTCCATCCCATCTCTCCATCCCTTTGCACAGAAACACTCCTTGAAAGATCTGTTGCCACTCCCTCTCTCCACCACCTCCCCTCCCATTCTTTCTTTAACCACTGTATTAACCGCCCATCCATACCCACCACTGCAATGGCTCTTGCCAAATCACCAATGAATTTTCTCTTGCTAAATCCAGTATCATTTCTCAGCCCTCAGCTCTCAAATTCTTTGGCAACATTCGAAGTAGTTGATCACTCCTGCTTTTTAAAACTCTCTTCACCCAAGCTTCTGGGACATTACAATCACATGCTCTTAACCTGTCTCCCAAGCAAGGTGGTGGGGCAGTCCTTTGTCAGGTGCTCCTGCCCTCTCTCCAACTTACCTCTGCTGGTTTTCTATACCACAGTCCTGGGGGGATGCCCCCTGGGAGAGCCCTGCTGACCAAGAACTATGTGATTCAACTTCTTAGGGTCCAAGACTATCTCAGCCTAGTAACCTGAAAAGATACTATCAGAAATAATTCATGTTTTCCTCTTCTTTATTTTTTTATTTTTTAAGTTCAATTAGCCAGCATATAGTACATCATTAATTTTTGATGTAGTGCTCAATGATTCATTAGTTGCATATAACAGCCAGTGCTCATCACATTACATGCCCTCCTTAATGCCCATCACCCAGTTAACCCATCCCCCCCTCCCTTCTGCAACCCTTAGTTTGTTTCCCGGGAGTCCAGAGTCTCTCATGGTTTGTCTCCCTCTCTGATTTCTTCCCATTCAGTTTTCCCTCCCTTCCCCTGGGGTCCTCCGTGTTATTCCTTATGTTCCACATATGAGTGAAACCCTATGATAATTGTCTTTCTCTGCTTGACGTATTTCACTTAGCATAATACCCTAAAGATTTTATTCATTTATTTGAGATAGTGAGCGAGAGAGAGAGAGAGAGAGTGCGCACAAGCTGGGAAGAGGCAGAGGGAGGGAGAAGCAGACTCGCTGCTGAGGAGAGAGCCCAATGCAGAACTCGATCCCAGGACGATGGGATCATGACCTGAGCTGAAGGCAGAAGCTTAACAACTGAGCCACCCAGGTGCCCCATGTTTTCCTCTTCTTTAAATGGAAATTATACTACTCATGTTGGAAAGTCTTCAAACCAGAGTCAGCCTTCGGAGACGTCCTGTGTCTCCCAAAATGTGTCTGGCTTTGGTGCCCCAGCAGCACTCAGCCATTAAAGGGAAGCAGGGCAAACATGATAATAGACCTCAGAAGAGAGTGACCAGAATGGCAAAGGGGCACCAAGTGGAGCCACAATGAAAAGCCAAGGGAACATGGGATATCTACCCTGGAGGAAAAGATGTAGGCAGATAAGGTAGCCACTTGGGTATGGCTCAAAAAAGGAGAGCTGGACTTTAGCTTCTACTGCTGACAGAATGACAGACCTCTCATCATACACCACTATAAAACAGGATCAAGGAGATGAAGTGACTGTTTTCTCCACTGGAGAATTGGCAGCCTAGACTGCACAACTGAGAGAAGAGAACCCACCCTAGGCCCCACCATTGCTGCAACCCTCTCCCTGAGAAGGGCCTGGAATCTGCATAGCAAGCATATGAGGAGGGAGCTGTGCAAAACCAGGGAGCCCCAAAGTGTGTATAGGGGTTCCTCATGAGTCCCTGGGCCACGGCAGAGCTGCACATGCAAGAGGGCAGTGGACACCAGGCCGAGAAGCTGTGCCTGCTGAGGGGTTGAGAGCAGAACAGGACCTGAGGCACAGCTATGGCCGAAGATCTACCTGGACTCTTCATCAAACCTAGACAGCTAGATAAAACCCCAGAAAGGTCACACATCAGGAAGGAGAACCATGACCAGGAGAAAAGGACTATCCTAGACCTGCCCAAACAAAGCCTAAAACTACACTTTGGCAAGAGGCAGGGGTAAGACAGATTGTGGAGAATGAGTCCTGACAAGTAAGAGAGACCCTCCATCAGGTCAGCCCCCCTCCTTTGGTCCTTCATGTCACCCCTCTTTATGCCTCCCTGAGGACCAATGTGCAAGCATTCTGGACATGTCTGTGGGCATGGTCCCAGGGATCCAGAGCCACGTCCAGAATTGCCATGAGGCGCTGCAGATGAGGGACCGCCCTGGGCTTGAGATGCTGCTGGAGGAACAGCAGGCCAGTCTACTTGCTCCGTGCCCCCAGCAGGCCCCTGCCCTGGCGCTGGTGTGTAGGTATTTATTCATGTTCCTGCAGCCCCGGGTCTGACTGACAAGGAGACCACCCAGGCGGGGGCTCCAGTTGCAGGGTCAGGGCCCGAATCCTCCCAGAGGGGAGCTGCACTGGGAGGGAAGGCCTCGGGGAATGCATGGAGAAGCAGCCCCGTCATGCGGAAAGGAGCCCCTGAAGGGGGCAGGGGGTGCATGCGTCTCTCAGAGCTCCTGGCCTGGTGGGAGCACAGGGTGCTCCAGGTGGAGGTAGCCTGGCCGACAGGTAGAGAGGCCCATGGGGCCTTTGGGAGGGCCTGGAAGGGGCAAGACAGGGAGCAGGTCAGGGGAGAGCCAAGCCACCTCCCGGGAGGGCAAAGACTCCTGGCACCTGGGGCCCTGGGCTCTGACTGTGGCAAAGTCCCTGTTGCTGCACATCACTAGGCAACCCCCACAGAGGAGGGGGGCCGCTGGGGCTGCCAAGGCCAGAAGGGCCTGGAGGGAAAGAAGGAGCCAAGGACAGGGGGAGTGACTGAGAGGCGAGCACCACCCTGCGCGCCCTGCAGGTGGCCTCCGTGGTGACTCAGGGCCCCATGTAGTTGCGTGTAGGGCTGCAACTGCCTTCCACCTCTGCGGGACACACCTGCTCAGAGGAGGGGTCAAGGACACATCCTGGGCGGGGGGATCTGCTTCTTTCACTGCTGACCCAGAGGGGGACCCAGGCCCAGGGCATCCGTCTCCCAGAGATGGGCCCTGGGAGGTCCTGGAAGGGGTGTGTGGTGGGGGGGGCATCAGTGGGGTCTGTTGCTGGCCTGTTCCCTCACATCTCCAGGTGGCTGTTCTATTCAGTCAGGCCAGCCCTTGTGCCAGGGCTCCAGGACTCCACTGTCTCTCAGAGGAGAGGCAAGGGAGGGTTTTGCCATCACCATAAAGGTCTAAAGGCGTTGGGACAGACTGGGCCCAATTAACTCTCAAAACCTCCTTCCACTGAGGAAAAACTACTGGGAGCAGAATACCAATCAAGCAAGATAGGAATGGTAGGGTCAAAGAAAAGAGGTCCAGATAAAAGTGAGGGAGAACAAATTGAGATGATCACAGAAAGTAAGTGGACATATTTTTTACAGTTCTCAAAATCAACAGAAGAGGGTGCTCTTTATATGTGAAATTAGAAAATCTATATATATTTTTTTAACCCTCCTCTACAATTGCAAGAAAACTAATTTGGGGTGAAAAAGAGTAACAGAAAAAGATCAAAGGCAAATCTCACACAAAGTTATTAGGATAAAACAAAAAATACAGGACATCCCTCTAGACATTGAAAGCATCCTGGAAAAAAATGTGCACAAAACAGATGGAACTACAATCCTTCATTGTAAAGCAAGTTAAGGCATTAAGAAAATGATTTAAGACATGAAAGAACAACATAAATCAGAATGGAAAAACTCAGGAATAAGATGATAGACTCAGGAAAGAATAGGAAATAAAAGATTTTTTTAAAGATTTTATTTATTTATTTATTTATTTATTTATTTATTTATTTATTTATTTGAGATAGAGAATGAGAGAGAGCATGAGGCGGGGTGAGGGACAGAGGCAGAGGGAGAAGCAGACTCTCCACTGAGCAAGGAGCCTGATGTGGGACTCAGTCCCAGGACTCTGGGATCACGACCTGAGCCAAAGGCAGACGCTTAACCAACTGAGCCACCCAGGTGTCCCAAAATAAAAGATTTTTAAAATTCCTTTAAATTTCAAAACTGAAGACTAAAGTAAAAGGAACTGAAGAATGCATAAATGCCACATATAATGCCTTAAGAGAACTAGAAGAAAATAAGGGAATTGTTTAAAGAGGAAAGATGAATAAAAATATGAAGAGTATTTGAAAGAAAATGACAAACTCAGGAGAAAAGCAAGAAAAAAAAATCTAATATACATATAATAGGAGTCCACAAAAATTAAAAACCAAAGAAAAGGAAAAGAAAATAATTCAAGAAAACTTTCCTGGCACAAAACCAGATTCAAAATTACAAATTGACAGATTACACCAGATACCCATGAAAATCACCCCAAAACAAGCAAAATTGAAACATATTCTAGTAAAATTATTGGATTAAAGAAACAAAATTTCTTTGGATATCTAGGCAGAAAAGAATAAGTATATAATGGAAAGAAAACAAGACTCTCTTCAAAATTTCAACAGTGATGCTTTCCACCAGAAGAAAATTTAAGATAGTCATCAAGGGAAAATAATCTGAGCCAAGAATTTTATATCCAACCAAGCTCACTTTCAAGTATAAACACAGCAAATTCTCACCAACGTGAAAACTTGGAGAATGGTGTGTTGCCATGACTTCTTTCTTACAAATCTATTACAGAATGAACTTCAGACAACCAAAATAAATGAAGGGACACCAGTAAAGGCTGGTGGCAAGGATTAAATATGTATTTGCATGTAGAATAATGCATAAATAAGGGACATGGGAAGAAAGGGGAATATATAGTGGCTATATGTCAGAATAGTTGAACGTAGGGCAACTGGTGTACAAAGGAGTGAGGACAGTGGAAAAAGTGTATGCACAATTTTTAAAACTCTTTTCTTAGGGTGCCTGGGTGGCTCAGTTGGTTGGGCATCTGCCTTCAGTTCAGGTCATGATCCCAGGGTCCTGGGATCCAGCCCCCAGTTGGGGTCCCTGCTCAACGGGGAGCCAGCTTCTCTTTCTGCCCCTCTCCCCCGCTCGTGCTCTGTGTGTGTGTGTGTGTGTCTGAAATAAATAAATAAAATCTTAAAAAAAAAAAACTCTTGGGCACCTGGGTGGCTCAGTTGGTTAAGCGACTGCCTTTGGCTCAGGTCATGATCCTGGAGTCCCGGGATCGAGTCCCACATCGGGCTCCCTGCTCAGCAGGGAGTCTGCTTCTCCCTCTGACCCTCCCCCATCTCATGCTCTCTCTATCTCATTCTCTCTCTCAAATAAATAAATAAAATTTAAAAAAAACTATTTTCTGTAATCATGGTGATGAAAGAGCTGGTCTTGTTATACTAAACATGTTCTTTTATCAGTAGTTTATTTATTTAGTATTTAGTGTTATTTATTTAATATTATTATTTATTTATTATATAAAATTGTAACACCAAAATATTGTTTTTGCAATTTATAATTATGTGCTGGTATAAAAATTAGTTCTATTAAATTTTATTAATAATAAAGTATTTTTAAGTAAAAATGGTCTATATTTTGCTATGTCTAACTGCACATTTTTTCCTATTTCTTAAAAAATTATTTTACTGCAGTAAGAACAGTGAACATGAAATCTACCCTATTAACAAATGTTTAAGTGTACAATAGATTATAGTTGACTATAAATACAATGTTGTGCAGCAAATCTCTAGAGCTTACTCATCTTCTTAACTGAAACTTTGTCTGTTGATTAGCAATTCTCGCATTTCTTCAACCCCTCAGCCCCTGGTAACCAGCATTCCTCTCTTTGCTTCTGTGAGTTTGACTATTTTAAATACCTCATATAAGTGGAATCATGCAGTAAATGTATGTCCTTCTGTGACTGGCTCATTTCACTGAGCATAATGTCTTCCAGGTTCATCCCTGCTGTTACATAGTGCAGAATTTCTTTTTTTTTTTTTTTCTTTTGAGGCTAAATAATATTCCATTGTATGGATGGACCACATGTTCTTTATCCAGTCATCTGTCAATGAACATTTAGGTTGTCTCCACCTCTATGCTACTGTGAATAACGCTGCAATGAATATGGGAGTGCAGAGATCTCTTCCAGATCCTAATTTCAGTTCTTTTGGACAAATACCCAAAAGTGGAGTTGCTGGATCATATGGTAGTTCTATTTTTAATTTTTTGAGGAGACTCTATATTGTTTTCCACAGTGGCTGCATCATTTTCCATTGCACCAACAGTGAGGAACGGTTCAGTTTCTCCACATCCCCACCAACACTTGTTATCTATTTTGTTTGTTTGTTTTGGGTATCAACCATCCTGACAGGTATGAGATGAATATGTGAATATGTGACCTTACATAGCAAAAAGGACTTTGCATATTGATTTAGTTAAGGGTCTTTAGATGGGGAGATTATTCTGGAGTATCCAGGTATACCCAATCTAATCACATGGGTCTTTAAATGCAGAAGAAGGAGGCAGAAAACTCAGAGTTAGAGAAGGAGATGTGATCACAAAAGCAGAGGTTAGAGTGATAAGGCCATAAGCCAAGGAATGCAGCTGACCTTCAGATGCCAAAAAAGATGAGAAACAGATTCTCCCCTAGAGCCTCCAGAAGGAGAGCAGCCCTGCCCACACCTTGACTTTAGCCCAGGGAGACCCATTTCATATTTCTGGCCTCCAGAATTATAAGACATTTGTGTTGTTTGAACACACTACATCTGTGGTCATTTGTTACAGAAGTAATGGGAAGTGAATACAGGGTCTGTCTAGAGAAGTGTGTATTTGTCTTCTATTTATCTCTAGATGTGTTAGATTATCAACTGCCTGAGGGGAGGGACTGAATTGGTCTTCTTGGTCTCTCCCTGGCATCTGGCAGAGTGCCTTACACATTAACCACGTTTAATCAAGTTCTGAGAATATTCTAATTAAGAAGCATGGAGAAGATTGCATTAAAATAAAGTAACAGATATCAGTGAGAAACATTCTTCTGTTTTCCCTAGATTTGTTTTATTATTATTATTAACTGTCTTGTGAAGTATCCTATTGAATCATTATTTAAATTTGATAATGAGATTTCATTTCCTTTGTGTTCATCTTACATCCTCAGTGGGTTGATTACTCCTTGGGGAAGAAATTATTGCCTAGATTTCTCAGCACTCTGGCAGTACATCCACATCTTGCAGTGGGTGACTTAAACAGAAATATCTTGTCTCACAGTTCCGGAGGCCAGAAGTGGGAGATCAAGTTGTTACAGGGTTGCTTCTTTCAAGGGATAGTGAAGGATGAATCTGTTCCAGGCCTGTCTCCTTGGCTTGTAGATGAGCATCTTCTCCCTGTGTCTTCACACTGTCTTCCATCTGTGCATGTCCATGGCTATGTCCAAATGTCCCCTTTTCATAAGGACACCAGTCATATTGGATTAAGACCCACTCTTATTACCTCATCTTAAGTAATTACGTCTGCAGTGGCCCTATTTCCAAATGAGATCACATTCTTTTTTTTAAGATTTATTTATTTATTTGAAAGTGGGGAGGGGCAGAGGGAAAGAATCTTCAAGCAGACTCCCTGCTGAGCGCAGAGCCTGATGTGGGGGGCTAGATCTCACAACCCATGAGATCATGACCTGAAGCAAAACCAAGAGTCAGACACTTAACCAACTGAGCCACCCAGGCACTCCAATATCACATTGTGAGGTACTGGGTATTAAGACTCCAACATATCTTTTGGAGGGAAACACAATTCAACCTATAGCAGTCCCCAAACACCCGCTAATTGTAATCATCCCACATTGGTAGTATGATGATATAATTATTGCCTCCCACATTGCAAATCAGGTTCGATTCCCAAACACTTCCTTTTCTTTTTTTTCTTCTATTTTATTTTTTTAATTTTTTATTGTTATGTTAATCACCATACATTACATCATTCGTTTTAGATGTAGCGTTCCATGATTCACTGTTTGTGCATAACATCCAGTGCTCCATGCAGAATGTGCCCTCTTTAATACCATCACCAGGCTAACCCATCCTCCCACCCCCCCTCCTCTAGAACCCTCAGTTTGTTTTTCAGAGTCCATCGTCTCTCATGGTTTGTCTCCCCCTCCGATTTCCCTCCCTTCATTCTTCCCCTCCTGCTATCGTCTTTTTTTTTTCTTAACATATATTGCATTATTTGTTTCAGAGACCTCACACCAGTCAGAATGGCTAAAATTAACAAGTCAGGAAATGACAGATGTTGGAGGGGATGCGGAGAAAGGGGAACCCTCCTACACTGTTGGTGGGAATGCAAGCTGGTGCAGCCACTCTGGAAAACGGCATGGAGGTTCCTCAAAAAGTTGAAAATAGAGCTACCATATGATCCAGCAATTGCACTCCTGGGTATTTACCCCAAAGATACAAATGTAGGGATCCGAAAGGGTATGTGCACCCCGATGTTTATAGCAGCAATGTCCACAACAGCCAAACTGTGGAAAGGGCCAAGATGTCCATCGACAGATGAATGAATAAAGAAGATGTGGTGTATATATATACAATGGAATATTATGCAGCCATCAAGAGGAATGAGATCTTGCCATTTGCAATGACGTAGATGGAACTGGAGGGTATTATGCTGAGTGAAATAAGTCAAACAGGGAAAGACATGTATGATATGACCTCACTGATATGAGGAATTCTTAATCTCAGGAAACAAACTGAGGGTTGCTGGAGTGGGGGGTGGGGGGGAGGGATGGGGTGACTGGGTGATAGACACTGGGGAGGGTATGTGCTCTGGTAAGCGCTGTGAATTGTGCAAGACTGTTGAATCCCAAACACTTCCTTTTCCAGGACTCAGATCATGTCAAGGAAAAAAGGGGTCCTCATCAAATCTCCTCTCCAAGCCAGAGGTTGGGCATTGTGCAGGGGCTCAAAGAATGACTGGCAAATAAGAGAATTAAGTCTGCTGTTTTTGAACAGTAGTGACAGGACACCCAAGGTCACTGATGGGCTGGGATGTGAAAAGTTTACCAGAATGTTGAGCCCTGAGATGAGCAACTATGACCTGGGCGCAAGAAGAGGCCACAGGGCAAATGGAATGAGGCAGAGCCCAGGGCCTTCTAGCCTAGAGTTAGAGAGAGGCCATGCTGGAGGTGGGAAGGCTGTGCTGGGGAATGCAGGGTCACAAACACCTTTGAGAACTAGATGGATTCTATGGGTCATAACCTGGAAAAAGGAACATAGACACACACGGTTGCCTCCTTGAAGGGCATTCACAGGCACCCTGGCACCATTCATGGCCTCAATTTGAGCATGACTTGCTCCTGACATCAACATCAGCAAAACTGAGCTGAGGGATGGAAGAGAAAGGAAGCTCTATGCTTTTCCTATAATGATACATTGTCATTGTAATAGGTCCTAAGGAAAAAGCAAAGCAAAAATAATCAATTATTATATTTATTAAAAGAATTTTATTATTTTATTTCAAAGTTTAGGAGAGCTTCGGTTGTTTTGTTTTGTTTTGTTTTAAAGAAAAGTTAGTACACAGTATGATCGTTCCCCAAAATATTAAACATAGAATGACCATACAATCTAGCAATTCCACTTCTGGGTATCCACTCAAAGGAATTGAAAGCAGGGTCTCAAGGAGATAGAGTTGAATCTTGAACAATGTGGGGGTTAGGAGCACCGACCCCTGGTACTGTCAAAAATCCACGTATAATAATTCTTCACTCCCCCAAAACTTAACTACTAGCAGCCTACCCTTGACCAGAAACCTTACCAATAACACAGTCAATTAACACGTATTTTGTATGTTATGTGTATTATATACTGTATTCTTACCATAAAATAAGCTAGAGAAAAGAGATTATTATTCAGAAAATTATAATGAAGAGAAAATACATTTACAGTACTGTATTTACTATAAGTGGACAGTGTAGTTCAAACCCGTGTTTGTACACCCATTTTCTTAGCAGCATTATTCACAATAACTAATTCATGGAAGAAACCCAAGTGTCCACTGATGGGTGAATGGACAAATAAAATGTGGTCTATCCATACAATGAAATATTACTTAACTTCAAAAAGAAAGGAAATTCTGACACATGCTACAACATGGATGAATCTCGAGGACATTATGCTAAGTAAATAACCCAAACAAAAAAGGAGAAATAGTATACATTTCCAGTTCTACAAGGTCCTTAGAGTCATTAAATTCATAAAGACAGAAAGTAGGATTGTGGTTGCTAGGGGCTGGGGGAGAGGGATAGGAGGTTGTTGTTTAGTGAAGACAGGGTTTCAGTTTTACAAGTTTGGCAAGTTTTGCAGTTTTGAAAAAGTTTTGTAAATTGGTTACACAACAGTGTGAATATACTTAAACTACTGAAATGTATACTTAAAATGACTAAAATGGTAAATTTTATGTTATATGTATTTTACCACTATTAAAAATGTTTTAAAAAGACAAAAGCTAGGGGCGCCTGGGTGGCTCAGTGGGTTAAGTGTCTGCCTTCAGCTCAGGTCATGATCCCAGGGTCCTGGGATCGAGGTTTGCATTGGGGGAGGGGGGGGACCCTGTTCACCAGGGATGGGGAGTCTGCTTCTTCTTCTCCCTTTGCCTCTCTCTCTCTCTCAAATAAATAAAATCTTTGTGTATGGTGTTAGAGAATGGTCGAGTTTCATTCTTCTGCATGTGGCTGTCCAATTTTCCCAGGACCATTTGTTGAAGAGACTGTCTTTTTTCCATTGCATGTTTTTTCCTGCTTTGTCGAAGATTATTTGACCATAGAGTTGAGGGCCCATATCTGTGTTCTCTATTCTGTTCCATTGGTCTGTATGTCTGTTTTTGTGCCAGTACCATGCTGTCTTGGTGATCACTGCTTTGTAATATAGCTTGAAATCGGGCAACGTGATGCCTCCGGCTTTGTTTTTCTTTTTCAACATTTCCTTGGCGATTCGGGGTCTTTTCTGATTCCATGCAAATTTTAGGATTGTTTGTTCCAGCACTTTGAAAAATGTCATTGGAATTTTGATCCGGATGGCATTGAAGGTATAGATTGCTCTGGGTAGCATAGACATCTTAACAATGTTTATTCTTCCAATCCATAAGCATGGAATGTTTTTCCATCTTTTTGTGTCTTCTTCAGTTTCTTTCATGAGTGTTCTGTAGTTCCTAGAGTATAGATCCTTTACCTCTTTTTAGGTTTATTCTGAAGAATCTTATGGTTTTTGGTGCTGTTGTAAATGGAATCGTTTCTCTAATTTCTCTTTCTGCAGTTGCATTGTTAGTGTATAAGAAAGCAACTGATTTCTGTGCATTGATTTTGTATCCTGCCACATTACTGAATTGCTGTATGAGTTCTAGTAATTTGGGGGGGGGAGTCTTTTGGATTTTCCACATAAAGTATCATGTCATCTGCGAAAAGGAGGGTTTGACTTCTTTGCCATTTTGAATCCCTTTTATTTCTTTTTGTTGTCTGATTGCTGTTGCTAGGACTTCTAGTACTATGTTGAACAACAGTGGTGAGAGTGGGCACCCTTGACGTGTTCCTGATCTTAAGGGAAAGGCTCTTAGCTTTTCCCCGTTGAGGATGATATTCGCTGTGGGTTTTTCATAGATGGATTTTATGAACTTGAGGAATATTCCCTCTATCCCTATACTCTAAAGAGTTTTAATCAGGAAAGGATGCTGTATTTTGTCAAATGCTTTTTCTGCATCAATTGAGAGGACCATATGGTTCTTCTCTCTCCTCTTATTAATGTGTTCTATCACATTGATTGATTTGCGAATGTTGAACCACCCTTGCATCCCAGGGATAAATCCCACTTTGTTGTAGTGGATGATCCTTTTAATGTATTGTTGGATCCTATTAGCTAGGATTTTGTTGAGGATTTTGGAATCCATATTCATCAGGGATATCGGTCTGAAGCTCTCCTTTCTAATGGGGTCTTTGCCTGGTTTGGGGATTAAGGTAATGCTGGCCTCAACCATTCTCTAACACCATACACAAAGATAAACTCAAAATGGATGAAAAACCTCAATGTGAGACAGGAATCCATCCAAATCCTAGAGGAGAACATAGGCAGTAACCTCTTTGACATTGACCACAGCAACTTCTTTCAAGATACAACTCCAAAGGCTAGTGAAACAAAAGCAAAAATGAACTTTTGGGACTTCATCAAGATAGAAAGCTTCTGCACAGCAAAGGAAACAGTCAACAAAACAAAGAGGCAACCCACAGAATGGGAGAAGATATTTGCAAATGACACTACAGATAAAGGGCTGGTATCCAAGATCTATAAAGAACTTCTCAAACTCGACACCCAAAAAACAAATAATCAAGTCAAAAAATGGGCAGAAGATATGAACAGACACTTCTCCAAAGAAGACATACAAATGGCTAACAGACACATGAAAAAATGTTCATCATCATTAACCATCAGGGAAATTCAAATCAAAACCATATTGAGATACCATCTTACACCAGTTAGAATGGCAAAAATGGACAGGGAAAGAAACAACAAATGTTGGAGAGGTTGTGGAGAAAGGGGAACCCTCTTACACTGTTGGTGGGAATGCAAGTGGGTACAGCCACTTTGGAAAACAGTGTGGAGGTTCCTCAAAAAATTGAAAATAGAGCTACCCTATGACCCAGCAATTGCACTCCTGGGTATTTACCCCAAAGACACAGATGTAGTGAAAAGAAGGGCCATATGCACCCCAATGTTCTTAGCAGCAATGTCCGCAATAGCCAAACTGTGGAAAGAGCCAAGATGCCCTTCAACAGAAGAATGGATAAAGAAGATGTGGTCTATATATATAATGGAATATTAGCCATCAGAAAGGATGAATACCCAACTTTTGCATCAACATGGATGGGACTGGAGGAGATTATGCTAAGTGAAATAAGTCAAGCAGAGAAAGTCAATTATCATATGGTTTCACTTATTTGTGGAACATAAGGTATAGCATGGAGGACATTAGGAGAAGGAAGGGAAAAATGAAGGGAGGGAAACCGGAGGGAGAGACGAACCATGAGAGACTATGGACTCTGAGAAACAAACTGAGGCTTTTAGAGGGGAGGGGCATGGGGGAATGGGTTAGCCTAGTGATGGGTATTAAGGAGGGTACATACTGCATGGAGCACTGGGTGTTATACGAAAATAATGAATCGTGAATCACTACATCAAAGATTAATGATGTATTGTACGGTGACTAACATAACATAATAAAATAAAATTTATGAGACCAGTGCTCTAACCCCTGAGCTACGGAGCCCCGTCAGTAAAATAAAATTTAGAAATAAAAAATAAAGTAGGCCATTGAAAAAATTTTTAAAAAATAAATAAATAAATAAATAAAATCTTTTTTTACAAAAAGACAAAAGCTAGCTAAGCATTTTAATTTCAGTACATTGATAGCCCATGTTACAAGGACAAGCAATTTCAACCACATGGATTTGAGAAACACTGAAGCTGCTGACAGCTAGTTAGAACCACTCGTGCCAATATTTCTGGTCTGCAGGCCATCTGGGAGGCAAGCCTCTCAATATCCAGCGTTGCCCTGTGGAGGCAGTGGCCGCCGGGCCCGCAGGACCACAGCCGGCATCCTGAAACCACGGGAGGAAAGTCCAAGACAAGGGGAAGGAGCCTCAAGAAATAGCTCCACCATTGCTGTTTTATGGACAGTGACATCACTGACCCGCTAGAAGTCTACTAAGCAAATATAGTCTTTGGCAATTACTGAAAGAAGAGTCTTTTCTTCTAATGTACCCAGAATGCTTAGCCTGAGTAGCCTGACCTGATGTGGCCTCCTGAGGCTGCAGTGTGTGGACTGGGAACCTCTAGGGACCAGCTCCGTTAGCAGTGTGGTTGCATGGACTCCTCCCTCCTCTGTGCTGAGTAAAAATACATATACACATGTAGAATGCAAAACATTTTTGTCTTTGGATTGATTCAGTCTAGACTGGAAACATTGAGGCTTAAGATCAGCAGGAACATTGCTCTTTCTTTTCCAGTCTCTGAAGAAGCAGGAATGTAAATGGAGTTATACCAGTTGGCCACCAAGTTGAGTTCTAAAGTTTATCTAACTGAAAGCCTATTTAATTTTAGCACAGAGACACATTCATCCATTCAATAATCACTTCTGGAGCACCTCCACCATGCCAATGACTGGGCTGGGGGCTGAAATTACCACACACTCTCAGCCCAGCGCACGCAAACCAGTGCCCAGTGGAGGACATGCTGAAACATGTACTTGTAAATCAGGAGATGTGTGCTGCTCGGATCCAAGATGAGGGATACCAGGGGACTGTAGAAGGTGATGGCAAGGGCACCCTCCCTTACGTAGCCAATAGCGAAGTCTTCCAGGGGGAATTTTAAGCAGGAAAAGGGTAGGCGTTAGCCAGGCCAGGGAGGTGGGAATACAAGGCAGGGAGAAGCCCTCACAGGTAAAAAGGAGCACAGTGAGTTAAAGGTGGGGATGCCAAACTGTTTCTGGAAAGGACCAAAGGGTAAATATTTTTACCTCTGTGGGCTCAACTCTGCCAGAAATGAATTGTGCCAGTACAACTTTATTTATGGGCACCAACTTTTGGATTTCATATATTTTCACGTGTAACAAGGTGTTATTCTTCCTTTCATTTTTTCCAACCATTTAAAAATATTAAAACCATTCTTAACTCGCCAGTCACGCAAAAACAGGCAATGGGTCAGATTTGAGAAGGAAAACAGAAACGGTACATACGATGCACACTGTTCTTCTTTCACATATCTACACAGTTTGGAATCCTTTCCACACCAGTGTAGAAGTAGCCTCAGTCTTTTTGTACACTGCCTGGTAATCCAATATGTAGATATGCCTCAATTATTTAATCTCCTATTGTGGACATTTAGATGGTACCAATCTCATGCTATTACGAACTATGCTGCAGTGAAGATCTTATATATACCTCTTTCACCCATGAGAGTGTTTATCTATAGAATAAATATTCCTACTAGTACAACGATTTGATCAAAAGCTTTGTGCATTTGGATTTTCAGTGGATATTGCCAACTTGCTCTCCATAGGTGTGGTACCAATTTCTACTCCAGCCTTAGCCCTGGGTGTGGGCCTATGGTACCAACTCCAGAGCTCTTCTTCTGCTCTCTGGGTAGCTGTTAACCACAACTTAGATTTATCCTTGCTGTGTTGGCTCTCTTCTTCTGGCTCAATATTCTTAAAGTATTTATTTGGCTATGGTGAGTGCCGTGAATTGTGTAAGACTGATGAATCACAGACCTGTACCTCTGAAACAAATTATACATTATATGTTAAAAAAAAAAAAAAAGAAGATAGTAGGAAGGGAAAAATGAAGGGGGGGGAATTGGAGTGGGAGATGAACCATGAGAGACTATGGACTCTGAGAAACAAACTGAGGGTTCTAGAGGGGAGGGGGGTGGGGGGATGGGTTAGCCCGGTGATGGGTATTAAAGAGGGCACATTCTGCATGGAGCACTGGGTGTTATGCACAAACAGTGAATCATGGAACACTACATTAAAAACTAATGATGTGCTGTATGGTGACTAACATAACATAATAAAATAAAATTAAAGAAATAAAAACATCAAACAGTAAAAAAAAAAAATTTATTTGGTACCTGGCATTGTGCTACAATCTAGGGATACACATGGAGAAAGCATTGTCTCTGCCTTTGGAAAAGACTCTACTCCTAAGGCTGGAGAATGAATGAATGAATGAATGAATGAATGAATGAATGAATGAGGTGCCAGGCAGAGAGGAACCTTTTCCACACCCAAGCCTCCTTCCTTGGCCTGCTCTTCTCAATATGCTTCCCCAGCTCCAAATACTGCTAAATAAGCTTATACCCAGTCTTCAAGGCCAGCAGTCTACAAACCAGGTGGCAGGGCCAGGTAGGTGGGGGCAGAAGAAGGGGGCAATAGTGCATTTTTCTATGGCTCTTACATCATTTTAAGTGTCTAGCTTGTAGGTATTTTATAGTGTAGTACATACTATATTACAGTAGTAACACGTATATGATTTAGAAATAGTTACGTACACGCATCTTTAGGCGGAGGGTGTCAGGTGACTCAAGTCCTGACCATTCAATATTCACCTCTGTCACTGTCATTACTGTGCAGTTTGCTCATGGACTTCAGCCTCCTTTATCTTTATGCCACTTCACATGCTCAGTAGTAATGACTATATCATCCAGTGCCTTTCATCTATGTTTCTCATTAACATACATGAATATTTATTTACCTGTTCATTCTCAGGCCAGGTCATTCAGTTCCAGTGCTAAACCACACACGTCCACATCAGGAGTCCTACACACAAGAATGGTTTCTGGTTACCTAACTATTGAACACATCACTTAAACAGATTTTTAATTCCAAAGGATTTGAATATGATAAAACACTAAAATTATGTTTTAAAATTACACTCAGGGGGCTCCTGGGAGGCTCAGTTGTTAAGCAGCTGCCATCGGCTCAGGTCACGATCCAAGGGTCCTGGGATCGAGCCCCGCATCAGGCTCCCTGCTCAGCGGAAAGCCTGCTTCTCCCTCTCCCACTCCCCCTGCTTGTGTTCCCTCTCTCGCTGTGTCTCTCTCTGTCAAATAAATAAATAAATAAATCTTTAAAAAAATAAATAAAATTACACTCAGAAGTTTGGAGTCTTGGTCAATTCTAAAACCTCCTGGAGCTTTCAAAGGCCATCTTTCAAGGCTTTAGCCTTGCATATGCTGCCCCCATGACATTAGAATAGCAGCTTCACTTGTATATATACTAATATACAATGGAATATTACTCAGCCATCAGAAAGGATGATATCTTACCATTTACATGGACGTGGATGGAACTGGAGGATATTATGCTGAGTGAAATAAGTCTGTCAGAGAAAGACAATTATCACGTGGTTTCACTCATATGTGGAATAGAAGAGACAGCGCAGAGAACCACAGGGGAAGGGAGGGAAAATGGAATGGGAAGAAATCAGAGAGGGAGACAAACCATGAGAGACTCTGGACTCTGGGAAACAAACTGAGGGTTACAGAAGGGCAGGGAGTGGGGGGATGGCGTGACCAGGTGATGGCACATGTTGGGATGAGCACTGGGCATTATAAGCAACTAATGAATCGTTGAACACTACATCTGAAACTGATGATGTACTATATGTTGGCTAATTGAATTTAAATAAAAAAGAATAGCAGCTGCACGGGAGAAGACCACCAGTGCCGACCTGCCTGAGTTTCTAACGTGTTTCTCCCCATCCCCCTGCCCACGTGACCAAATGCAGACTCCAGGGCCCCACCACTGGGAGTCTGATTTGGGAATCTCAGCTGAAGCCCTGGCCTCTGGATTAGCACAGGCCCCTGAGGGCCTGGATGCATGCTCTCCTACTCCGTGGGAGTCCAGCCCTGCCATCAATCAGAGCCTTGGCGCTGGGAAGACGCAAGGAGCTCACTGTGCCTCCCTAAAACCCGAGGTCGCACCTCCCAGAGCCAGCAGACAGCCTGTTTGCCCACATGCCCATCCGCCCCAGGGACCCGTCAGATCCCCAACGGCGGCTCTCCGGCCACGCCCCCCGCAACCTGGGCCCTCGCTCTCGGAACCTGAGGGGCAGCTCACACATCGGGAGGCTGGTTTCGGCTGGTCCGGGTACGGTTAGGGCTTTCAGCTGTCCTTCTGGGAAAACCACAGGACTTCTTCCCACTCCAGCCCTGAGCACCGCTGGGGGAAAGAGTGCCCTGCCCCCTGGAGGCGCTCCTGCCGGAGAGTGATGCTGAGGACACAGAAGACAGTACCAGCAACAAAAAAAAGGACCAAGAGAAGGGTGGGGATCAGTGTGCTGGAGAGGTCTCCTGTAATCCCACTTCCCCGCTCCATCCCGAGTGTGCATTTCATGATCGCCATTCTGAGGAATGAATAAGGAAACAAACTGAGGACCAGAGGAGGGCCAGGGAAATGGTGTTTATTCATTCCAGTGAAATAGGTAATCACCAAAAAGTAAGTCAACCGAGGAACGGGACATGCTTGAGTGCGCCTAGTTTCATATCAAGAGAGGGTTCCTCAGTCTGTCAGCTCATCCATGGACAGCGCTCATGGAAGCAGCTCAGGGCTGCATCCAAGACCAGCCTGAGTGCTGTATATGCACAGTTCTATCCAAGCCTTTCTGCACGCCTGTCAGGGAGAAATCTTCAGCATGGTCGTTTCATAGTTGCAGAAATTGAGGTTCGAATAGGTTGAGAGTATTGCTCAGGATCACAAAGCTGCTAAGGGGTGGAATTGGACTTAGAATCTACACAGTCGCACAAAACCCTGCTGGGCTACAGTGATTCTAGAACTGTCTTCCCTGTCAGAACCACTTGGAGAGCTTGTTAGGACTCAAGAGTGCTGGGCTCCACTCCCAAACTGTCCAGAGTGGGGTAAGGCCTGAGAATTTGCTGTTTCTGGAGTTCCCAGGTCTCCACCTCACCTCATAGCCCACCTCCAGCACTGGCTCAGCAGTGCCCTCAATATTGCCTGCTTTGAGGCAGGTCCTTTGCCCTTTCTGGAATGTTCCCTGCCAGGGTCACCCCAGGAAAATCCTCCAGATCTGCCCACAGGAGATATCTTTCTCTGTCCTGTCCTCCCCCTGCAACAATCCTTCCCGACATTCTATTGCTACTCCATGGAACAATGATCTTGTGGTTTTGCACATACTTACTTTTGTCTTTATCTGTTTCCCATGCTGAGATCTTACTTTTTTTAAAGGAAGTGACCTTGTTCTATTTATCTTTTTATGCCCAACAGCAAGTTTTACAGAAATGCTCGTTCACAAATGCATGACTCCATCCTCCCTTTCAGGTCCCTCCATAGCGCTGGCCTAACCACTGTTTCATTCTTATCTTTTTGGCATTCTTTTGACTCACCCTGCTGCTCCATATTGCTTTCCATGCAGTAACAGCATCAGACAGGACAGATGGAGTGATGAACATCTACAAACGTAACGTGTGTAATTAATCCTAACAGTGACCAGTCAGTGCAATAAATGCATCCCAAGGACCTAGGAAGTAGGGAATAACACAGGAATTCTCAAAGCAGACTCTGGGGAACCCCGAGGAGTCCTTAAGACCCCTTCATGCAGGGGTCCACAAGATCAAATCTCCTTTCATAATGATGTTTAAGATGTTTTTGCTTTGCTCTTTCTTTCCCAAGGGTAAAATGGAGTTTTCCAGAGGCTACCTAAACGTGATACCATGGCAGACTGAAGTCAGAAACAGATATGATTACTCAGCTGTCTCCTATTAAGCCAGACATCGAAGAGAGTTGCAAAATGTAAAACTCTTCCCACTAAATTTCATTTGTTTTGTATAGATTTTTTTCATAAAATATTTATTTTTATTTTTTAATTTTATTTCATTATGTTAATCACCATACATTACATCATTAGTTTTTGATGTACTGTTCCATGATTCATTGCTTGCGTATAACACCCAGTGCTCCATTCAATACGTGCCCTCCTTAATGCCCATCACCAGGCTAACCCATCCCCCCACCCCCTCCCCTCTAGAACCCTCAGTTTTGTTTCTCAGAGTCCATAGTCTCTCATGGTTCTTCTCCCCCTCCGATTCCCGCCCTTCATTTTTCCCTTCATAAAATATTTTATGTTAACATACAATAGTTTTATTGCTGTCATCTTTAAATGAGTGAAGTTTTTAAATTTCTCACTTTAGATTTAAATACAGCAAATAATTCATATGTATAACTCACATAAACG
Organism: Mirounga angustirostris; assembly: GCF_029215605.1. Taxonomy (NCBI): domain Eukaryota; kingdom Metazoa; phylum Chordata; class Mammalia; order Carnivora; family Phocidae; genus Mirounga; species Mirounga angustirostris. The sequence continues at coordinate 125,157,653 of NW_026991719.1, forward strand.
AGAGCTCCTTGGGGTCCTCAGTAAGCGTTAAGAGTACAAAGGAGTCCTGAGAACAAAAAGTTTAAAAACCTGCTTTGATGTTCCACACTGGAATGAAGAAAAGAAAAAAAATCTTTCATAGTATATTTGGTTATGGGGGAGATCTTTACATTTTTAAAGATTACCTTATGTTTTTTTCCCCTCGTGATGGCAGTGCAGGTACCACAGAATATAAATTTAGAACAGCAAGCTTGGAAAATTTTTGTAAAATCCATGCAAAACATCAGGTATTTTCACTAACAATTTCTATGCCTTAATTTAAAAAATTCTCTTAATTCATTTTTACATGGGAAGGGTATATAAATAAATTACAATTAAGGAAATATGGCTTAAGCTGGAATACTGCCTGTGATAAAGAAATTGGTTGCATTACATTGCTGTAACCAAGCACCACAAACTGAGTGGCTTAAACAACAGAAATTTATTGGCTCAGAGTCCAAAACCAGGCTTCCAAGATCAAGGTACTGGGGCAGGACTTGCTCCAGGCTGCTCTCCTAGTTTCTCCTGGGTTTGCAGAAGCATTACTCTGATCTTTACAGAGTGCTCTCCCTGTGCACATGTGTGTGTCTAAATTTCCCCTTTTTATAAGGACACCCATCCTATTGGATTGAATCCACCCTAATGACCTCATTATAAGTCTTTATCTTTGTGAAGACCCTGTCTCCCAATAAGGTCACATTCTGAAGCACTGGGGATTAGGACTTCAACATATCCTTTTAGGGGGACACAATTCAACCCATAACAATGGACAATGATACAAGTTAGAGAAATTATAAAAGAAAGAGGTATGAGTTAAAACCATGGGGTTCAAGTCAAGGAAACCAATTCCATATTTTGGTCCATGGTAATGAAGAGCTGAGGTTCCCATGGCTGAACGTTAAATTTTCTTGTTGTATCGTTATTTGTCACCACGTGCATGAAAAATGTTACTTGGTAACTGGGTCTTCTGCTGTTAAGCTCCTTGCTGGACCTCACAGATGCCAGGAGGATCTGCTGGTCTGGGGGAGAAAGTTCACATTGTTTTACGCCGTTCCTGCTCAGGTGATTCAGGTGCATGGGGGATGATCTGGACCTGCAAGTTGTAGAACCAATCCTAATACCTTTCCCTCAAAAGTCTGGGGGAAAAAAAAAGTCTGGAATAAGAGGGGAATATGGAGGAGGAGAAAGAAAAAAGAAAAGTGGAGTCTTACAAAACTCTAAAATATTCTAAAACTTGGGGCCTCACAGCCATTTAAAGATGCAGCTTGTGGTGATGAGCAATGTTGCTAGGAAGGAAATGAGTTTGGTCAGTGACTATAGGGAAAGAGACCTTGTAAAGAAAGACAATGAGGCAGAAAACCCTGCCGAACTGTGCATTGTTGCAACCAAAGTAGTGAGCTGAGCCAGGAAAACAGTTGAAAGTTGACCAAAAGGAGCCAGGAGACTGAGGGACATTGAGCCCAGTGCCCACCATTCCTCTGAGCCTCAGTGTGGTGGAGAAAATCTATACCCATGGGCCACACCCATTGGAAGGAGCCGCATTTACAGGAGGAATGGTAGGCTGGCTACCTAATCCAGCCTCATATAACCAACCACTACAAATTTAGAAGCTTAAAATCATGCCCATTTATTATGCATAATTGCCCTGGGTCAGGAGTCCAGGCATGGCCTAGTTCCCAAGGCTGCAATCAGAGAGTCAGCTGGCTGGGGGTCTTTTCTGGAGGTTTTGGGGGACAATCTTCCCCGGTTCACTAGGGTTGTTGGCAGACTCCAGTTCTAGTCGGTTGTCAGTCTGGGGTCCCCATTCCCTTGCTGGATGCCATCCAGGAACCACTCTCCACTCCTAGGGACCACCCACATTCCTTTGCACATTTGTTCCCCTCCATCTACAAACAAGCTTCACATCTCTCTGAATTCCCTTTGTGCTTCAGCAGGGAGAAGGCTTTCCTCATGTAGCTCCCGCCAGAGAATCCTAGACAATCTCCCTATCATAAGGCAACTGATTAGTAACCTTAATTACATCTGTCATGCAACTTGGCACATTCATGGGCATGACACCAGGAGGCAAGGGTCATGGGACCAAAAGCCTGCCCACCACAGAGGGCAAGCCTGTGTCTCAGGGAATGCTATCTTTGGAGTCTATATATTTCATTCATCAGAGGATTGTTTTAGTTCTATCCTCAAAATCTCTCCATCCTTCCAAATTGCTTGCTAGCCACTTTTAACTTGTAATCACAGCAGTTCCTTTAGAAGCAACTCAAGTTGGCAACCTGATGCAAACCACCTTTGTGTATTTTTCCACAGAATGTCCTTCCATAGCAGCTTTCAAAAGAATGTTCTACCTGTTGTGAAAAACTTCATTATCAGTTGCTGCTTGCTGCGGAAGCACCCTAAGATGTGAGGGAACAGGCCAGCAACAGACCCCACTGATGCCCCCCCCCACCACACACCCCTTCCAGGACCTCCCAGGGCCCATCTCTGGGAGACGGATGCCCTGGGCCTGGGTCCCCCTCTGGGTCAGCAGTGAAAGAAGCAGATCCCCCCGCCCAGGATGTGTCCTTGACCCCTCCTCTGAGCAGGTGTGTCCCGCAGAGGTGGAAGGCAGTTGCAGCCCTACACGCAACTACATGGGGCCCTGAGTCACCACGGAGGCCACCTGCAGGGCGCGCAGGGTGGTGCTCGCCTCTCAGTCACTCCCCCTGTCCTTGGCTCCTTCTTTCCCTCCAGGCCCTTCTGGCCTTGGCAGCCCCAGCGGCCCCCCTCCTCTGTGGGGGTTGCCTAGTGATGTGCAGCAGCAGGGACTTTGCCACAGTCAGAGCCCAGGGCCCCAGGTGCCAGGAGTCTTTGCCCTCCCGGGAGGTGGCTTGGCTCTCCCCTGACCTGCTCCCTGTCTTGCCCCTTCCAGGCCCTCCCAAAGGCCCCATGGGCCTCTCTACCTGTCGGCCAGGCTACCTCCACCTGGAGCACCCTGTGCTCCCACCAGGCCAGGAGCTCTGAGAGACGCATGCACCCCCTGCCCCCTTCAGGGGCTCCTTTCCGCATGACGGGGCTGCTTCTCCATGCATTCCCCGAGGCCTTCCCTCCCAGTGCAGCTCCCCTCTGGGAGGATTCGGGCCCTGACCCTGCAACTGGAGCCCCCGCCTGGGTGGTCTCCTTGTCAGTCAGACCCGGGGCTGCAGGAACATGAATAAATACCTACACACCAGCGCCAGGGCAGGGGCCTGCTGGGGGCACGGAGCAAGTAGACTGGCCTGCTGTTCCTCCAGCAGCATCTCAAGCCCAGGGCGGTCCCTCATCTGCAGCGCCTCATGGCAATTCTGGACGTGGCTCTGGATCCCTGGGACCATGCCCACAGACATGTCCAGAATGCTTGCACATTGGTCCTCAGGGAGGCATAAAGAGGGGTGACATGAAGGACCAAAGGAGGGGGGCTGACCTGATGGAGGGGACAGTGGGTCTTTTAGGAGTTTTCTCCAGTTTCTCTTTGTCTATGTTACCATGCCATGATCATGTGGGAACATAATCCAGGGTCACCTAAATGTAGTCTTACCATCCCTTAGTGGTATAGATTGGAGGACTTTGATGTGGCTTTTTCCCTGTGCCCTGCAGTACCAGACTCAGGTGGTGTTTCCTAAAGCTCAACAGATGTGATGGGAGAATGACACATGGAAACACTCTTTGGCGTATGTGTAGGAAACAGTCACAATGGCCACTGCAACTTCACAGTCTGGTTCTGTGTGCTGGGGCAGGTCAGTTTAGGAGCTGTTGTGGCCTCCAGTATAAAGAAATCCCTTGGTCTTGCGGAAGGAGAAGGGACCTTTCCCACAAGTGGCTCCTCCCCACCCCCACTGCCCAGTGGCCACAGCACCCCTGAGCCCCCACAACAGAAGAGGGACACTCAGGCCCTCTTCCGGGGCAATGGCAACATGAAAGGGGAACCTTGGCTCCGGTCAAGGTTGGATTGGATGGACTCGGTGGGACGGTACCCTCTGAACTAGGGTGTTGTGAATGCCACTCCCACCCCTCCGTACTTGAACGACAGAGAAAAGGAGGACCCCCTTCCCGCCACACATACATCAGCAGCTGCTGTGCACCAAGTTGGGCCCGGAGACAACCACTAAGAGCCCGAGGTCCCTCAGGAAATCCTGGGGAGAGAGAGACAAGGCCCGAGGCAACAGGCCCCAGCTCAGAGCTGCACAGCTAGAGCCCCAAGAGAGGGAGGAGTTGTCCCAGATCCACCAGGGATGTGGGTGAGGGGGCAGTGGGGAGGGGGGCAGTTGTCCCCAGGGCTGTGCCCGACAAGGTGGAGGGCCTCCAACAACAGGCAATGTGCTTGGCTCTGGGTCAAGGAAGCCCAGCCCTGGGAACACCAAGTGCAATCTAGGGGACAGGAGCTCCCTGTTTCACACTGCGTGGTTGCTGCAGGCTGAAGGGGGAGGTGAGAGGCCTGGCAAGGAACACAGAGTCCACAGCGCGTATGTGGGCAGTGGGCTAACCCTGCTCACCCCAAGGCCTGCCTGGGGCCTTCCTCGGGCCTCTCCCAGGGTCTAGTTTTCTGCCCCAGGAAGGACCCCAAAGGCTCTGGGACGAGGTGGGCAAAGGTGCCCCTTCAGCCAAGCTCAAACCTACTGGCCCCACGGGAGGCTCCCCATCTTCTTGTGCAACCTCATCCGGCCCCCTGCCCATGTGTCCAGGTCCCCTCCAAACCATAAGGCCGTGCCAAGCCCTTTCAGTCCTGCTCCTTGGTCTCTACCAGGGAGCCTGACTCCCAGGATGGAGTGGGAGTGGACGTGGGGGCATGAGTCTCGCCTGACATGCACCTCATTCCAGAACCACCGATCTGGCTTCCTTCAGAATCCCAGCACTTCCACTGAGGGACTATGTGACACTGAGCAAGCCTTTAAATCTCACTGTGTCCAGTGTCCTCATCTGTAGAAGAGGGGACATAACAGGGCTCCTCTGAGGACTCTTGGAGAGAGAGCAGGCCCAGTTGCTCCTCCCAGTGCCTGGGGTGTAGTCAGTGCTCAAAGATGGAAGCTCACTTTTCTCCAAGGCTCTAAACCCTTCAGCGCTTTTGGCGTGGCCAGCTGGGATCATGGCTCTGATTGCCATGGGGGGCTAGAAGCAAAATGTGGGGGTACCATGGAAGACAGTGGCAGGAGCAGTCCCACAGAAAGCATAGCATGGAGGGCATGCAGCGTAAGGATGACCCTGTGTAGAGCCCACATGGGCATGTGCTAGAACACCTGGGTCTGGACTCAAGAGAAGATCAGGGCCTGGTCTTCGGCAGCACAACATGCCCCGGAACAGGACCAGAGGCCCCGAGGGTACTCTCAGCTGGCTGTCTGCCTTAGCCACACCCTGGCATGGGAAAGCAATGTGCTTAGAGGGCTGACCTTCCTTGTGATGTGGATCATGGCTTGCAAGGAGGTGCTAGGAACTTAGGGACCTATGGATTTCTACTGTGAGAATGGGAATCATGAGTTTGAGCCCAGGTGATCAACTGGGGCCAGGAGCAGGGTAGCCAAAGTACTCATGGGAAGGATTCCTGTGTTCAGGGATAGCAGGTCTGGCTGTGAAATAAGCCCTGCTCTGGGATCCATGAGGAAGGGTTGGGGTCTAGAGGAGGATGGTAGCCTTGAGAGGAGCTGCACCCCAAATGACGGGGCTTTGGGCATGGAAAAGCAGAGGGCAGGCTCCTGGTCATGGCACAAGCCTGGCTGGGGAGGAACGCAGGGTACACAGCTGTGGGGTCTCCAGCAACAGGGGAACTGGGCTCATTGCCCAGGCCTGGGGAAGTGGCGGGCAATCACACGGGCTTGGAACCTTGCCCTGCTAGCCTTAGGTGGAGAGGCCAGGGGCCTGGACATGGCGATCCTGCAGAACAGGCAAAGGTAAAAGGAAGAAAAGTGCACATTCATCTCTTTCCAAGTTCTTTCACCACGAGGGGATAAGACAATGAAAGCCTGGGAGAGGGTAATCACCAGGAGCCTCTCTCTTCGGAGCCAGCCCCAGAAAGAGGACAGATTCCCAGGGCCAGACTTGGGCCAGCCGGCCTGGGGACCAGCCCTTTTCCTGTGTCCCCTCCTCCAGAGGGGTGGGAGAGTGGCTGCCCCACTCAATCCTAGAAGGATTCAAAACCCACCAACCCCCCAACACACGCGGGCACACACCTTCTCACACACATTCTATGACACACACTCCTACTCACACATTCACACTCGTGCCCACGCACACACTCTCACATACTCAGGTCTTCTCACATTCACTCACACTTGCACACTCGCACACAATCACTGACACTCACTCACACACACACACTCACACCTGCCCAGGGAATACACATGCACAGGTATACTCCGAACGAGGGAGAGACAAGGGACCAGCCCCACTCCCATCCCTTCTCCTCTTGTCCTGCCTCCTAACCCAGATCCCAAAAAGTTGGTGGAAAGTGGCCAGTTGCCATGGCCCTGCTAAGACACACAGGACAGACGTGCTTAGGGTGGTGCCTTGCCTGAAGAAGGCAAGGAGAACAGAGCCCGCCTGGGGACCTCACCCCAATCCTGCAGCACACCCCGGTGGGACACATCCAAGTGTCCGCACGACATGGGGCCAAGCCCCCGGCACAAAGCGGCTGCAGGCATGGCCCTGATGACCCCCTTCTCAACAACCTCCTACAACCCTCCTTCCATTGCCCGTGTGTCTCATTACCCAGCATCTCCAGGGGCCCCTTCATCCACGCAGCCCCACCGTCCGCAGCTCTTGCCACGCGGCCCAGGTCTCCCTAGATGTGTGGTTCCTGCAGGCTGGTTAAGCAGCTGCAGGCCTGGGCCTCAGCTCTCTGCGAGGTTCTCGCTCTGGCTCCTTGGCTGCTCGGGGACTCGGTCCTTCATCTGTACCATGGGGGTGATCAGAGCCCCTGTCCCTTCAAAACAGCTGGAGAACATCTGTGGGCACAGACTGAGTGAGCGCCCAAGGACCCCTCACCACTTCCAGGTGAACAGTACTATCCCCTCCTCGAACACATGCAGGGAGGGGCCTGACTGCTCCTTCTCTTAAACGCTCAATCAGTTCAAAGGCAGACAGTGGCCTGCCCTCAATTTGTGGAGGGCAGGGCCCAGGAGGGTTGGGACAGGCAGCTCCTGACTCCTCGGTCCTCGTGATGGCCCCCTCCAAGAACTTCCCCTCCAGCCACAGCACTCGGGAAGGGGATTCCCGGATTAGCAGTGCCCTCCACCCTGGACGGGTGCCCTCCTCAGGTGGCACTGAGGGCTCTGTGAGCTGCAGAGATTCAGAGCTCACCTCCAAGCAGGAAGAGGCCACTTCCCAGGCCCTGTCCACAGTCCCCACTCGGGCCCCACTGCCCCGTGCCTGCTCCCAGGACATAGGACTGGTGCCCTCAGAGTTGGTTGGGTGCTCCTTCCCCCCTGGGGACCACCCTGCCCAGGATTCAGAGTGGAGGGCACCTCTCCCTGCCTTTCCTCCTTCCTGGCAAAGCAGAAGCACTGTGAAAACCCTGCCCAGCCTGCTGTCTGTCCCTTGACGTCACAGCTCCCAAGGTACCCCAGTCTTCCTCGGTGGCTAGACTGACTGGCCACTTGTCAGCTAGCAGGGCTAGGCTGATCACAAATGGAAGGGATACTCCCTCATCTTCTGCTCCTTCCTCACCTGCAGCTCCCTCCTCATCTGACACTCCTCCCTCTTCTGCTCCTGCCTCACCCAGTTCCTTCCTCAAGTGCAACTTCTTCCTCACCTGCAGCTCCTGCCACACCTGCCTGGCCAACCCCTTCATGCCTCTGGGGCTGTGCAGGGAAATCTGGTCTATCCTGTGACTCTGAGTCGTGGGCCTGGGGCAGAAAGACCACAGGCCAGGGTCCTCCCTTGCCTGGTATTTGTCGGGGAATCAAACTTCGGTTTAAATACTGAGCAAACTCGACCAAGGCGACCCTGCATCCGAGCTCCTTTCTGAACACTTTGCCCAGCACTCGGTACCTGCCCAGGGGCCATAGGGCAGTGCGCATGGCCTTCTGGAATTCCTCGTCCCCATAGTCGTCAGGGATGCCCAGGATGAGCAGGGAACGGAGCGTGCTCTCGCCCATCCACCTGCACCAGTCACCCAGAATTGTCAGTGGCAGGGCAGATACCTGGCGGGAAAGGGAGCATAACGGGACAGGGGCACGCAGAATGTCGCACTCTGTAGTGGTGGCCTGTGAGTGCAAAGAGGAGAGAGGGACATTGGTGCCAGACAGCCCACCCCACCGCCCCCCACAGCGACCTGGATCTCCTCCCTGGCCAAGTCACTCCCTCCATGCCCCAGCTCAGAACCCACACCAAGCACCCCTCAGCTCTGCAGCAAGGAGACCCCCTTTCGCCCAAAGCCCCTGACCGGGCCACTGCAGCCTGAGCCCCAGCCGCCATCACCTGCAACCCCGCAGCTGGGAGCCCTCCCTTCCTGATGCCTGCAGCCAGGAGTCCTCCCATGGTCTCTTTCCTAGCGCCTGCCCCAGAGGACCTCTGCTCTGCACGGGCAACCTTGAAACCTGGTCCCGCGCCCCCACACCCTGAGTCGGAACCCCGCCCTCTCCCACCAGTACCTGCTCCTGCAGAGTCGCCCTCCGCAGCCCGGAGCCCTTCCCACCGGTCCCCTTCAAGGCAGGTTGGGATCCCCCTCTGCCACCCCCCGCCTGCAGTGATCCAGCCCTTACCCAGGGTGCCCCGTAACTCTAGGGTCCCGTCCGAGCAAAGCCCTTGGTCTCCTGCTCACTTTCTCTGACTCTGCAGGCGCTGCCTGGCGGGAAACACCGCCTGCGGGCTGCGGGGCGACTCTGAAGCGAAAGAATCGGAATCACCTCAATGCCCTGGAGCGAGAGAATCAGCAGACTACACCTCAGCTGCGCAGCCCAGGGCTGCACGGTCCAGAGGGTCTCCCAAGTCCTCGGGGATAAGGCCACGTGGGCTTCCCAGTGCTCCCAGAAGCCCCAGGTAGATGAAGGAGAAAGATCTGGGCATCTCTGTGCAGGGCAAATGCCTGAATCAGGAGAGCATGGGAGGAAGCATCGGTGTTGCCATGGCAATGGGACCTGCTCGGTAAAGGCTTGATGTGACCAGAAGCAACAGGCACACCCACTGGCCCTCCAGCAGCAAAATAGCCCCATCAATAATTGCGACCATTGTGGGGGGCTGCAGACCGGGAGTCAGGGGGCAGAGGAACCTATGAACAAGTCCCTAGTACCATTCTGTACTCCAGCCTTCCCTCATTTAGCCTGGAATCTCCACGGCAGACACAGGTTGGGTGTTCCCATGTCAGGAGCTCATCACACCTTTTTACATTGTAAAGCCAGCCCTGAACCACCCAGGCCGCCATTGCATTGGAAAGTGTGTGGCCTTGTGTTATGTGAATATAGATTCACCTAACAGCTGGGTGCCCTATACAGGTCACTGAACATCTTGTGCCCTGAATCTGTAAATAGGCAATAGAAAAACTTTCCTTTTTATATAGTGCTGGATTTGATTTGCTGATAGTTAAGGATTTTTCCTATACTGTTCTTGAGGGTTATTTTTCCATAATTTTCTTTTTCTACATAATATTTTATCAAGATTTATACTAGCTCAGAAATGAGTTAGGAATTGTCCCCTGCTCTTCAATCTTCTGAAAGTGGTTGTGTAAGACTGATGATTTTCATTCCTTGAGCATTTGCTAGAACTCACCCATGAAATCATCTGGGCCTGGACTGTTCTTTTGTTGTGCTTGCTTGTTTTGTTTTTAGGAAAGTTTTTTGGTAGTAAATTAAATTTATTTATAAGAGGGCGCCTGGGTGGCTCAGATGGTTAAGCGGCTGCCTTCAGCTCAGGTCATGATCCCGGGGCCCTGGGATCGAGTCCCACGTCGGGCTCCCTGCTCAGCGGAGAGACTGCTTCTCCCTCTGCCTCTCTCTCTCTTTCTCTCTCTCTGTCTCTCATGAATAAATAAATAAAATCTTTTTTTAAAAAAATCTATTTATAAGAAATAAGGCTATTCATATTTTCTGTTTAATCTGTTGTCAGTTTTTGTAAATTGCTTTGTTTCCAAGAAATTTGTCAATTTTATCTAAGTGATCAAAATTACTGGCATAAGGATCATCCTAATAGTCCCTCATTATTCTTTTAATACCTATATGATCTGTGGTGATATCCCTCTTTCATTCCTCATATTGATTAGTGTACTTCCTCTTTTTCTTGATTAATCTTTCTAAGGGTTATATATTTCATTGCTTTTTAAAAAATGTATGGCTTTGGGGGCGCCTGGGTGGCTCAGTCAGTTGGACACCTGACTCTTGGTTTCAGCTCAGGTCATGATCTCATGCATTGTGGGATCAAGCCCCATGTGGGGCTCGCGTTCAGCAGGAAGTCTGCTTGAGATTCTCTCCCTCTGTCCCCCCCACACACATTCATGTTCTCCCTCTCTCTCTCTCTCTGGCTCTCTCTCAAATAAATGGATAAATCTTACCAAAAAAATGTGTGGCTTTGTAGGGGCGCCTGTGTGGCTCAGTTTGTTAAGCGACCGACTCTTGATTTCACTCAGGCCTCTGGGTGGTGGGATCAGATCTGCCTGAGATTCTCTCTCTCCCTCTCCCTCTGCCCCACCCACCCCTGTTCATGCTCTAAATAAATAAATAAATAAATAAATAAATAAATAAATAAATAAATAAATAAATAAAATCTTTTAAAAAATATATGGCTTTGCTAATTTTCACCATAGTTTTCTGTTTCATTTATTTCTGCTCTTATCTGTATTATTTCCTTTTTAAAAACTTATTTTGGATTTACCTTGCTTTTCTTTTTCTAGCTTCTTTAGATGAAGCATTAGGGCATTGATTTTATGCCTTTCTTCTTTTCTAATATAAGCATTTAAAGCAATAAATTGTCCTCTAATCACTTTTTTACCTGCCTCCCATTAATTTTAATGTTTTATTTTTAGTTATTCCATATGAAATATTTTCTAAGTTCCTTTGTGTTTTCTTCTTTGATCCATGGGTTTTTTGTTTTTTTTTAGAAGTGTGATGTTGAAATCCAGATATTCAGAGATATATTATTGCTGTTAATTTGTAATGGAACTCCACTGTGGACTCAAATAACTTATTATGTAAAATTTCAGATTTTCTAAATTTGTTGAGACTTGTTTTATGGCTCAGCATTTGATCTATCCAGGTGAGTGTACAATGCGTCCTTGTAAAGAATATATACTGCAGTTGTTGGGCATGGTGTTTTATAAATATTAATTAAGTAAATGTGGTTGACAATGTCATACAGATATTCTATATATTTACTGATTTCTTGTCTAGTTTTATCAACTGCTGAGGGAAGGGTGTTAAAATCTCCAACTATAATTGTGAAAATATCTCTTTCTTTCCTTGTTCTGTCAAATTTCATTTTACATATTTTGAAGCTCTGTTATGAGGTGCATACAAATTTATGAATTATTTGTGGTTCTGATTAATTGACCCTTATATCTCAGGTAATAATCTTCGTCTTTAATTGTACTTTGTCTGGTACTAATATAGCCATTCTCACTTTTTTTATGCTTACTCTTTGCATGGTGTATCATTTTGCATCCTCTTACTATCAACCATTTGTGTCTTATATTAAAACTGCATCTCTTTGTAGACATCAAAAGCCTTGCCCATTTATCTGTTCTGAAAGCTCTGCCTTTTAAGTGCTTAGCCCATTTACATTGAATACAACTGTTGATATGGTTGGACCTAGGTCTATCCTTTCTCTATCTGTGCCCTCTATTTTGTTCTATGTTCCCTCTTTCCTGCCTGAGTTAATCAAATTTTTTTAGATTTCCATTTCCTCTTATATTTTTGGCTATACCTTTTTGCATTGTTTTTTAGTTGTTGCTCTAGACATTAATATATATCCATGTCCTTAACTTTCCACTATCTTCTTAGAGTTAATATTGTACATAAATGTAAGAATCTTTCCACCATACAGATTCATTTCCCCTCTACCCCATCCACTATGCTATAATTGCCGTATGTATTACATCTACATATGTTACAAAATCTATAATGCACTATTACGTTTTTTACTTTAAAAAGTCATATGTATTATAAAGAAATTAAGAGAAAACTTGCTTTAATATTTACTCGCGTATTTACCATTTCTGGTGCTCTTTATCTCTACCCAAAGATCAAGGTTTCCCTCTACTATTATGTTTTTTCAGATTGAAAGACCTCCTTTAGCATTGCTGTTAGTGCAGGCTGTTGATGAATTCTCTTAGCTTTCACTTATCTCAAAATATACTTATTTCACCTTCATTTCCAAAGAATATTTTCCTCAGATATAGATTCTGGATTGGAAGTTCTTTTTTTCTTTCATCACTTTAAAGATGTTGTTCCACTGTCTCCTCAGCTGTTCATGTCTGCCTTTTTCTGTTGTTTTCTGATGCATGCATGGGACTAGAAAACATTCAGACCCTGAGGCTCATGGAACCTGACTTTTTTGGCAGGATGGCTTAATTATTGGTTTTGGTTGCTGACTTAATTTTAAAAATCTATTTGGAAGTTTATGGCCCTTTTCTGACCCTTTATAAATAATTTTATCATTTCTAATAAATGTCTCATAAATCAGTAAAAAAAAAGATTTTTCTCATTAGGCTTTGTTTTCAGTAGTTTGACTACAGTGTGCCTAGATGTGGTTTTTCTTTGAATTTATGCTCTTTGGGGTTCACTGAGCTTCTTAAATTTATAAATAATCTTTCTTCAAATTTTGGGAATTTTCACCCATTATTCCTTCAAGTAGTTTGTTTGGTTTTTTTTTTTAAGATTTTATTTATTTATTTGACAGAGAGAGACATAGTGAGAGAGGGAACATGAGCAGGGGAGTGGGAGAGGGAGAAGCAGGCCTCCCGCCGAGCAGGGAGCCCGATGCGGGGCTGGATCCCAGGACCCTGGGATCATGACCCCAGCCAAAGGCAGACGCTTAACGACTGAGCCACCCAGGCACCCCTCAAGTAGTTTTTCTTCCCCATTCTTTCTATTCTCTCCTGGGATTCTAAATAACCATGTGTTAGACCTTTTGGTATTACTCCACAGACTACGTTTTAAAACAAGATGTTCTGTTCTTTTTTTAAATCTTTGTTCCTCTTGGTGTATCAGAATGGATCATTTCTATTGATCAACCTTTAAGTTTATGATTCTTCTGTCATCTGCAATCTGTCGTTAAGACCATCCAGTGGGGTGCCTGGGTGGCTCAGTTGGTTAAGGGTCCTGGGATCAGCTAAATCTCAGGCTCCCTGCTCAGTGGGGAGCCTGCTTCTCCCTCTCCCTCTGCCCCTCCCCCCTCTCATGCTCCTGCACATGCTTGCTCTCTCTCTCAAATAACTAAATAAAATCTTTTTTTTTAAAAGACCATCCAGGGGCGCCTGGGTGGCTCAGTCGTTAAGCGTCTGCCTTTGGCTCAGGTCATGATCCCAGGATCCTGGGATTGAGCCCCGCATCGGGCTCCCTGCTCGGCGGGAAGCCTGCTTCTCCCTCTGCCACTCCCCTGCTTGTGTTCCCTCTCTCGCTGTGTCTCTCTCTGTCAAATAAATAAATAAAATGTTCTTTTAAAAAAAGACCATCCAGTGAATTTTTCACTGCAGACATTGTATTTTTCAATTCTAGAATTTACAGTCTGTTCTTTTCAATAGTTTCTTTTTTTCCCTGTTAAAATTTTCTATTTCATAAATTCATTATTATTCCCTTGGAGCAGGTATTTCTTGCATTTACATTTTGACATTTTACATTTTTACATATTACACTTTATATTTACATTTTACATTACACACTTGATAATATGTTCATCATAATAAACATAATGGCCAAGGTGTTAAGTAGTAGGGTTGGTGCATATAATCCATTCTTTATTTATTCATGTATTCACCATTCAACAAGCATCGACTGTGTACCTACTGTGTCAGGCATTGTTCTACTTGCTAAGAATTTGGAGACAAACTAGAAATGGTCCCTGTTCTCAAAGAGCTCTCAGAATGGTAAGAAGAGGCAGGCATGTAAATGAATTGGCTGATTTGATATTGGGGGGGGGGGTAGGGTTTATACAGAGTACAGCAGGGACACCAAGTGGGCCAATCTACCTTGGGAGGGTCAGGAAAGCCCTTACAGAGAACGTGACCCTTGCACTGGCATAGAGGAGCTTAAAGAACATCAAAAGGAAGGTGACCAGTGGGCAGACAGACATCGAGATTTGAAAAGCAGAAGAGAATTTGGTCCTGGACATCCAGGTTTGATAGTCTATAGCTTTCAAGTGGTTGTGTGAGGCTGAAGGAATGGCTGAGATTCCGCCCGATGGCATGACAGGCAGCCTAAGAAGATGAGCGTGAAACAGAGTTGGTCTGAGGCTTAGTCAATGAAGGATACTGGGGCAGATTGTGTTGGAACTGAGGACCAGTCCCCAAGTCTGAGATACTCAGAATTAAGCTTATCCTAATACTTTAAGAACACAGACTCTGGACTCAGACAGATCTGAGTTCTCTGTCAGCTGTGTGGCCTTAAAGAGATTGCTTAAACTCTTATTTGGCTCAGTTCCCATAACAATAGAATGGGAGTAATAATAGTACCTGCCTCAGGGTCATTATAAGAATAAGATGAAATAATATTTATAAAACAGTGCCTGGCACATAACGAACAATTATCAAATAGTAGCTGGTGTTATCGATTCATTATTTAAATGGATGTGAAAGACTAGGAACAAATTTTAATTTCTTTACCACTAGACTGGAACACGGATGCACTCATTTATTCAAGAAATATTTTTCAAGGGGCACCCGGGTGGCTCAGTTGGTTAAGAGTCTGACTCTAGATTTTGGCTCAGGTCATGATCTCAGGGTCATGGGATGGAGCCCTGTGTCAGGCTCAATGCTCAGCACAGAGTCTGCCTGAGTTTCTCTCCCTCTTCCCCACCCCGCTCTAAAATAAATAAATAAATCTTGGGCGCCTGGGTGGCTCAGTTGGTTGGGCGACTGCCTTCGGCTCAGGTCATGATCCTGGAGTCCCGGGATCGAGTCCCGCATCGGGCTCCCTGCTCGGCGGGGAGTCTGCTTCTCCCTCTGACCCTCCTCCCTCTCATGCTCTCTCTCATTCTCTCTGTCTCATATAAATAAATAAAATCTTTAAAAAATAATAATAATAAAATAAAATAAATAAATAAATCTTTAAAAAGAGAAATATTTATTGAGTGCTTACTATATGCCAGGCATGGTTTTTTTGTTCTACTTGGGAAAAACAGCATCTGTGACCTTAAGATCTTAACCTGACATTAAGAACCCAAGGGATCTGAAATTTGAGTGGGGGAAAATGTCTTCTTTTTACTAAACTAATTAAAATTTAGCATTTCCTTCAATTATGAATGTAGACAAACCATGGTATTAGCAGCATATGTGACTTTGTCACCACCAGAAATATTTTCATATCATGTTAGTTATTGTAGATATCTAGAAATATTTGCTAGAAATAGCATTACTTCAAAATTAGGGAGTTGGTAGACCATTTTAGATACTGTTATTTTATATGGTAATGAAGAAGTATATATATATCACTGCAAAAATATAATTATTAGCATGATTTATGTCCATAAGCATATTTAGAATAGCTGCTTTGAAAATATTGTCTGTGAATTACAGAGTCAGGATCATCTCAGGGTCAGTTTCCCTTAAATGTTTTTTTTTCTTAAGTGTCACTACATTGTCTTGTTTTTGTGTTTTGTTTTTTTTTTCTAGTAATTAAGCATCATATCCTGGACATTGTCAATAATGTTTTCTGTTGGCTCTGACTTCTTGCTTTCTGTTATATTTCCCCAGCTGCTTTAGCCGGCAGTTAACTAAGCTAAACTCAGACTCCAAACTCTGTCTCCCTCGTGTTGGGCATCAAGTGAAATGTCTGCTCGGTTCTTCTCTTGGAGTCTGTCCTGTGCATACACCCAAGAGTCACCAGAGATTTGGGCAGAGTGTATATGCCAAATTAGGGTTCCCCGTCTATGGGTTCTCTCCTCTCCAGGATTTTCTTTCTTGCTTTCCCTCTGAAATGGTCACCCTGAACTCTGTCCTCTGGGTCTCTGAGTTTTAGCCACCCAGCATGACATCCTCTGTGGCCTGCCCAGGAAACCCAAATTCTACCAATTTTTTAAGGAAGAAACAATGCCAATATCACACAGACTCTACCAGAAAAGTGAGGAGGAAAGACTACTTCTAACTCATCCAATGAGGCCAGCATTACCTTTACATCAAAACCATACAAAGACATATGAAAAGAAAACTACAGACTGATATTCTTTATGAACATACTTGCAAAAATTCTAAACAAACTTTTAGCAAATTGAGTTCAACAAGATACAAAAATGATAACACAATATGACTAAGTAGCCTATCGTGACAATGCAAGCTTGATTTAAACATTCAAAATTTTATCAGTGTAATTCAGCATATTAACAAACTAAACCAACTAAAAAATAAAAAACACATGATTTATGTCTTAGTCCATTCAGGCCGATATAACAAAATACCACAAACTGGATGCCTATAAACAACAGAAATTTATTTCTCACAGTTTTGGAGGCTGGAAGTCGAAAATCAAGGCACCAGCATGGTCACATTCTGATGAGGGCTCTCTTCCTGATTCATAGCCAGAACCTTGTTATTATGTTCTCACATGGTGAAGGGGCAAGGCATCTCTGGAGCCTCTTTTGTAAGGGCATTAGTCCCACTGGGACATACTTACTTCCCAAAGGCTCCATTTCTTAATACCATCACCTTTGGGGGCTAAGGTTTCAACATATGATTTTTGGAAAGATACATTCAGACTATAGCAATCTTCTCAATAGATGCAAAAAAAAAAAAAAAAAAAAAAAGCATTTGACAGAGTCCAGCATCTATTCCTGATAAAAACTGCCAGAAAACTAGAAATAGAAGGGAACTCCCTCAACTTCATAAAGAACACCTACAAAAAACCTACAGCTAACATCATCCTTAGTGGTGAAAGACTGTGGGTTTTCCCCTCAATATCAGCAACAAGACAGGGATGTCCACTCTTAAACTTTCTGTTCAACATTGTATTGGAGGTCCAATTTTGGCAAATTAGGCAAGGAAAAGAAATAAACAGCATCCAGATTGGAAAGCAAGAAGTAAATTGTCTTTATTCACAGATGACAGGATTACCTATGTAGAAAATGCGATGGAATTGTCAGAAAAGTTACTAGAATTAATATGTGAGTTTAACAGGTTGCAGGATATAAAATCAATATACAAAAATCGATTGTAGGGGCGCCTGGGTGGCTCAGTCGTTAAGCGTCTGCCTTCGGCTCGGGTCATGATCCCGGGGCCCTGGGATCGAGTCCCACGTCAGGCTCCCTGCTCAGCGGGAAGCCTGCTTCTCCCTCTCCCACTCCCCCTGCTTGTGTTCCTGCTCTCACTATCCCTCTCTGTCAAATAAATAAATAAAATCTTTTAAAAAATCAACTGTATTTCTATATACGAGCAACGAACAATCAGAAATGTAACTAATGATGTACTATACAGTGGCTAACTGAACATAATAATGATAATAATAATAATAAAAGAAATTTAAAATTTTTAAAACAATGCCACTCAAAACAGTATCAAAAAATGCAATACTTAGGAATAAATCTGACAAAATACATAAAAGACCCGAACACTGAAAACTACAAAATATTGCTGAAAGAAATGAAAGACCAAAATGAGAGAAAGAGACCTTGTTCAGGAGTCAAAAGACTCAATATTGTTAAGATATCAATTCTCCCCAAACTATTCTACAGAGTTTTTTTTAAAGATTATTTATTTATTTATTTGACAGAGAGAGAGAGAGAGAGAACAAGTAGGCAGAGAGGCAGGCAGAGGGAGAGGGAGAAGCAGGCTCCCCGCTGAGCAGGGAGCCCAAAGCAGGGCTCGATCCCAGGACCCTGGGATCATGACCTGAGCCGAAGGCAGCCGCTTAACCGACTGAGCCACCCAGGCACCCCTATTCTACAGAATTTAATCCAATCCCAATCCAAATCCCGGCAGACTTTTTTTTTTTTTTTCTGGAAACTAAGATGATTCTAAAATGTATATGGGAATGCAAAAAAACTGGACTAGTTAAAACAACACCGAAAAAACAAAGTTGTAGAACTTAAACTACCTGCTTTCAAAGATTGTTAGAAAATTACACAAACCAAAACTGTAAAGATAGAAAATACAACAAGAGAACAGCAGAGAGAGTCTTGGATCCACACACTTACTGATATTTGATACAGGCACAAAAAATAGTAAAGAAAGATAGTCTTTTCAACAAATGATGTTGGGGGGCACCCGGGTGGCTCAGTGGGTTAAGCGTCTGCCTTTGGCTCAGGTCATCATCCCAGGGTCCTGGGATCGAGCCCCGCATCGGGCTCCCCGCTCAGCGGGGAGCCTGCTCCTCCCTCTCCCTCTACCACTCTCCCTGCTTGTGCACTCTCTCTCTCTCAAATAAATAAATAAACAAAATCTTTTAAAAAATTATGCTGGAAGAATTGAGTATCCAGAGGCACAAAAATGAACTTGGACTCATTATTTCATACTACATACAAAAATTTACTCAAAATGGATCAGAAACCTAAATAAGTATAAAACCTAAAACCATAAAACTTCTAAAAGAAAACAAGATCTTTGTGACCTTGAGTTAAATAATCTTAGATGTGACACCAAAAGCACAATCCATAGAAAAGCAGATTGATAAATTTAACTTCATCAAAATTTAGAATTTCTGCTCTTGAAAAGACATTGTGAAGAGAATGAAGAGGCAAGCCACAGACTGGTAGAAAATGCTTGCAAAGCATATACCTGACAAAAGACTTGTATCTAGAATATATAAAGAACTCTTATAACTCAACAATAAGAAAAATAACCCAATAATAATAAAGTGGGCAAAAGGTTTAAGCAGACGTTTCACCAAAGAAAGGTATATGATGGCTAATGAGGACATAAAAATATGTTCAACATCATTAGTCAGGGAAATCTAGAATAAAACCAGAAAGAGACTACACTATATACCTATTAGAATGGCTAAAATTAAAAAGACTGACCATACCAAGTACTGATAAGAATGTGGAACTGGAACTCTCCTACGATACTAGTGGGAATGTAAAATGGTAATTTTTTAAAAAGTTAAATGTACCTCTACTATATCATCCAGTCATACCACTCTTGGTATTTACCCAAGGAAATATATGTACATATAAAGGATTATACACAAATGTTTATAGGAGTTTCATTTGTAGTTGCCCTAAACTGGAAACAACCCAAATGTCCATCAACCAATGAATGAATAAACCCATTATGGTATATCCAAAAGAATACTGATTTTATGATTCCATTCATATAAAACTCTAGAAAATGCAAACTACCCTATGGTGACAGTGGACAGATTAGTGGTTGCTTGAAGATGAGAGGAGCAAGGGAGCAAGAAGAGAGGGACTCTAAGGGACACAAGGAAACTTTGAGAGTAATGGATATGTTTATTGCTTCGATTGTGGTGATGGTTTCATGGAGATATATATATGTCACACCTTATCGGATAGTACAGTTTAAACATATCCAGTTACATGTCAAATATACCTCAAAAGATCTGTTTTTTTTAAATACACCTACAAGTAGATAATAAAAAAGACAAACAACCCTATAAAAGTGGGCAATCTATTTGAACAGACACTTCACAAAAGAAAAATATAGAAATGGCCAGTAAGCACATAAAAACATCATACTCAACATGATTAGTCATCAGGGAGATGATAATTAAAATCACAATGAGTTGCCACTTCACACCCACTCAAATAGCTAAAAATAAAGGCTGACAACCACAAACGCTGAGGAAGATTGGAAAGAAAAGGAACTTTCATACATTTCTGGTGGGAACGTAAATTGTACAACCACTTTACAGAATATTCTGGCAGTTTCTCATAAAACAACTATCCTATGACGTGGCAATTCCCTTTCTAGGTACTTATCTGAGTAAAATGAAAGCATATGTCTACAAAAACTTGTACACAAATGTTCATAGCAGCCTTATTTATAATAGTCCAAAATGGAAACCGCCCAGATCATAAACTGGTGAATGAATAAACCAACTCGGATATATCCAGACAATGGAATACTACTCAGTAATAAAAGGAAAAAAGCAATAACACATTCAACAACATAGATAAATCCCAACATCATACTGAGTGAAAGAATCCAGACACGTAATAGTATATACTGTATGATTCCATTCATATAAGTTCTCAAATAGGCAAAAGGTATCTGTGGTGGAGAAAAATTAGAACCATGGTTACCTCTGTGTGGGATTGTGGTGGTGACTGACTGGAAATGCGCACAAGGGAAATTTCAGAGGTGCTGAGTGTTCTATATCTTGACAGGAGATTGGAGTATGCGTTTGTCAAAACTCACTACATGGGGCACTTAAGATTTGTGTGTTTCACTGTATTAAATTTTACCTGCAAAAAAAAAAAATCAGTAAATAAGGGTACGCCTGGGTGACTCAGTCGGTTAAGCATCTGCCTTCTGCTCAGGTCATGATCCCAGGGTCCTGGGATTGAGACTTGCATCAGGCTCCCTGCTCAGCAGGGAGCCTGCTTCTCCCTCTGCCTGCCTCTCTCTCTCTCTCTCTCTGACAAATAAATAAATACAATCTTAAAAAAAAAAAAAAAAAAACCAGAACAGTAGGGGCGCCTGGGTGGCTCAGTCGTTAGGTGTCTGCCTTCAGCTCAGGTCATGGTCCCAGGGTCCTGGGATCAAGCCCCGCATGGGGCTCCCCGCTCCGCGGGAAGCCTGCTTCTCCCTCTCCCACTCCTCCCTGCTTGTATTCCCTCTTGCTGTGTCTCTCTCTGTCAAATAAATAAATAAAATCTTAAAAAAAAAAAAAAAACAGTAAACAGGTATTGATCTCTAGCTAATGTTATGCATGCTGAAGTGTTTGGGGGTGAAGCCTACTGATGTCTGTAGCTCACTTTGAAATGGATCAGTAAAATAAGGATGACCTTCCAGTCAAGCAAGTATAGCATAATGCTAATTGTAGAATATTAGTGTTTGGTACCTAAGTACAGATCTTTGAATTGATCTGTATATTGCAAAGTTTTCATAATAAAATCTGAAGGAAAAGTAAGAAAAAAAGTTGTTAACATGTAATGGATAAAATTGTCACAAGAATATTTAAGAAGTTGGTTATCATTATCACTAATAAAGCATTAAATGTTTATTAATAAAGGATGAAAAACGTGTTAAACCGTGTCTTTTAGACTCCGTTTCAGTGCCCAGCTTCACCCCACCAGTGTGGCTCTTTTTTCGCTTGGCTTACTACAGTCCAGCATTTTCCTTTTGGTCTTAGAATATACCCATTTTATTCCTGGCAGAAGGCATTTACACTTGCTGTCCCTTTTGCCTTCAGATGCCCTTCCTGTCTTCAACAAGCTTCACATGGTTGAGTCCTTGTCATTCAAGTCTCACATCAACGATAGCCTCACCGAATCCCCCCACCATCACTTCCCAAACATCACCTTAACTGATGCTCTTCACAGTTCCTATCACTCTTATGTGTTGTATGCTGACCCTTGTTTATTACCGTCTTCCTTAGGAAACAGGAGTCTTCAAGAAAGCATCAACGGGCTTAGCACACTGCCGCGCAAAGGCAGCTTCCTAGATTTCTGATGACTGGCACCAAAGTCTTCTGGAACTGGCTGCAACGCCCCCCCCCCCCCCCGCGAAGACTCCCGTTGGTTTTTCTTCATAGTATGACCTATTTTGAAATTAACTCAAATACTTTTCCCCTCTACCCCCATTCCCACACTCGTGCGCGCATACCCGCACATACTCACAGGAGCTCTTGGGCGCCAAATGCGCGCCCCCTGAGGGCAGGGACGCGGCCTGGTTTTGCTCACAGCTCTATTCTTCCAGCAAAGGGCTCACAGTAACACTGGTGACTCAGTGAGGCGCTTCGACCCCTCCCGTGAGATCTGGCTTTGCTCTGCTTTGCTTTCTGTTCCCATCCCCCCGCTCACGCCCGTCCAGAAGGCGCCCGAGGGGGCGGGGTTCTTTCCATCCCTTCATTCCTTCCTTCATGGGCTAGTTGGTTGGTTCGCTCATTCATTCATTCGTTCGTTCGTTTGTTCATTCATTCACTCGTACATTCATTCCAGTCCTCCCCCCTCCGCTAGGCAACGGGCCCGCACGCGCAGATCCCCCGTGGTCGCGCCTGACCCTCCCCCCGGGCCTCAGCCCCGCCCCCTTCCCGCCCCGCCCCCTCTCCAGGCCAATTGGGGCTGGCTGGCCGGGCGGGGCCGGGGCCGGGGCGGGGCTTTGCTCCCCCACTACCCCCGGCGGCGCCGGCGGCTCCGGAAACGCGCCGCGGGGCTGCTGGGCTCAGCCGGGCGCTGGCGGCTCCGTGGCGTTTCCTGCCACGCCGGGCCTGCCTGGGCCGCGCCAGCGCCGCTCCACCGAGGGCTGCGCGTCGGCCGCCACGGGGCCGGGGTGAGCATGAGGGCCACGGGAGGATGTGCCCAGGGTGCGGGAGGGTGTGCGGGATCGGGCTGACCGTTTGGGCCACGGGAGGATGCGCAGGGGGGCAGCCTGAGAGAGTGCGCGGGGCTAGGGTGAGTGTTCCGCAGAGTGTGCGGTAGGTGGAGACCAAGCGTTTTGGGGGGGCGTTTCTGGGCCCGCAGGGCCCGCAGGAAACTGCTCGGCCCTGAGGCCATCCAGAGTGAAGGACGAGTCCCAGATGGCGGGTGCGAGGAGGCCCGAAGGCCTTCTCGCGGCGGGCGGGGGGCGGCGGTCAGGGGCGGGAATCGCGGATGTGCCGAGGCCTACGCTGCTTTTGGGGGGGAACCCTGGGAACTGGTCATTATGGGAAGGAGGGGACCCCTGCCCCAAGCGCAATGGAGGCTGAGGGGGGAGGGGGCGTTGGGAAGGTTAAAGGGCTTTCCCCCAGTCTGGGGGAGGGGCTGAGCCGCAGTCTGGGGCGCTGGGTGGATGAGCTGCGAAGGGTTCCTGCTGATGGAGTTCCTCCTTTCCTTTTGGGTGGAGGTTGAGCCTCAGGTTGGTGGGGAGGGATGGGGGGATAGCCCAGAGCCCAAGAGCTGTGAGGGAGCGCGAGGGGGCAGCGCTTGCTGGGGGAAGATGAGCTCAAGGCTCTAGGTCTGAACAGGGCTTTTTTTGTCGTCCTTCTGGGGGCCACCATCTCCTCCTCCTGTGCCTCCCCCTTAAACCCCTTTGCTGCCTCTAGTCTATATTTGGGTGATTAATTACATGTCTTTTTCCATCCTACCCCCACAAACACACACTTGCCTGCCGCCCAAAGCCCATGGTCCCTTTCAAACAACCCCCCCCCCCCAATCCTGGCCCTCTTCCCAGAGGTCCCACCCTGTTCCAACTGACGCCCTCCAGCCAACGTTGGCCTAGCCTGGCTGCCAGCCCCCTTCAGTCTCCTTGGTCAGTGAAATATTTTCTCTTAAACCTCAGACCCGACATTTTTCCTTTACCAAAGGATTTCAGAGGAGATTGCCAGAACAGCACCCCCTCTGGGTACTGATGCCTACTCACCCCCTTCCCCATCCTCCCTCCCCCATTGAGCCTTTAAGTAGAAGCAGCTTGCCAGGCACAGTCCAGTCCATTCCCCCCAAAATGTCCCTGGATCTATGTTTAGAATCCTATTGAACAGTGATTTGCAGCCTTCTTTGAGTGAGAGACCCCTTGGAAAATCACTAGAAAGTGTGAATTCTCTTCCCAGGAGTCTGACAATTGGCGCAGACAGTGGGATCCCATCCCGGAAGCTCACAGGCCTGAGTCCTGTCTGCCGAGTGCTGGTGGTGAGGAAGACTCCAGATTCTAGATAGGCCCAGTACTAACAAGGCACAGTTCTACCTTCCAATCCCCAAAGTGCTGGCTGCAAATGCAGATTCCTTGGCCCCACCCACACCTGCTACTCTGCCCCTTGAGTTCTTAGCAAACCCGAAGCCAGGATTCTCGTGCACTGATCCAGCCTCGGTCCTAACCTGCCTGGGCTCCCCAAATGAGCATCCCTCATACCTGTGTAGACTCTCTCCTATCCAGGGCAATGTAACCTAAACAAACCTATACTTATAATTTATTTTGATTTTTAGTAAGATGCCATGCGTCTTCTTGGGAAAGGGGGAACATAAACCTTTTCTCAATTAAGTACAACAAACACTACAAAATCCCCTTCTGGTCTACCTTCTGGCTTTTTATAGAAGGGAAAGAAAACGGAAACCTAAAGAGAGAGGGACAGGTGCCCAGGCAAAGTGAGAGAGGAAAACCGGGGAAGATGGAGACAGATGCCTCCCACCCACGCACACAGAAAAAGACACGCACAGACACAAACATCCCAAGAGAAACAGACTTTCCTGGTGAAACACCCGCTCTTGGCCCTTTAGGATTCTGCCACTTCTAGCCGCAGTGCGTTTGCACAATACTGGGTGGGCCCCGATAAGGCCTTTGTGGCCACATCCTGGTGAGACAAGTTGAGAGCACGTGGAGGCCAACTTCAGCTCCAGCCCAGAGGCTTGGGTCAGCATCCTGGCCTTGCCTGGCTGGGTTGGACTGGGATCTTGGCAGTGTGTGTTGTCTCATCCTGTCCTTCGGTCAAGCACTCATGACCCAAAGAGACATGTTCCTGGAAGGTGCACCCGAGTCTGCTTCTGTCCCCCTGAATTATTTCAGTCCCAACAGGTGGGACATTACCTGCCTGACTTATCACTCAGAATTGGCCTGAGACACAATGAGCCATCCTTGCATGTCTCTCTGGGGTGAGTCTGGGGGTTTACAGACCATGTCTGCTGGCCTTAAAGCTGGTCGTGCTGTCAGAAGGCCCCATGGGTGAGGATGCAAGATGGTGGGAAGTATCCTTTCGTTTCTGGAAGCACTTCTGTTTGCATATATGTCAGCGTCACTGAGCCGTCTTTGCCCAGGGACAGCCCTCGGTGTGAGCAACAAGACTCGAGGGAGGACAGACACCCAGTGAGGAGAACTGGGAATCTAGGCAGTCATTTGCATGGGACAGAAAGCCACAGGCACCCATCTGCATTAGTGCTGAGGAGTGAGGTCTCTTGTCTGACCTATAAAGACACCCTCCAGGGCATTTTTGCTCTGCCCAGAACTGAACACCACGAGCTCGCTATTGTCTTCCAGGGCCTGAGGACATTCTGCCACAGGTCCTTGTTTAGATGTTCCAGGGAGTCCAGGTATTTCTGGCATCCCTTAGAAGTTTCTGGAAGCTGCTTGATAGAGCCAGTTCGGGTGGCCTTGCTGCCTCTCCCCTGCCCCACTGCCCAGGGGAAAAGGGTACCTGCTAGGGAGGTTGCATGGCTGTTGGTGCCATGGAATTGATGAAATACTGATCTTTTAGGCTCAGATGCAAACTTTACTAGTACATTCTGAGGAGGGATTCTGAGCTCACACGTCACCTTTTAAAGACACCTAATTATTCACTACTTTTTTGACATGGGTTGGTTTTTGTCTCCATTGAATTCAACTCTTAATTTCTGTTCTTTCATATCAAAGTGGAATGGTTATTTTGGTTCTCAGCGTTTCTGATTCTATACAGAAAATTTGATTTAAAGAAGTTGATTAGAATTTACATTGCCATCTAAAGCACATATGAGGAATATTTCTGCACTCACATGAGCTCTCGTGTTGTAGAATACATGATTTTTCAGATTGTCAGGCAGGGGTTTAGCACCGAGAGGATCTCCCTGTGCTCATCAAACAGTTGCAGTCTCTCTGGCACTTTGCTTGGTCCAGGGTGGAATCTGCCGTCAACCTTTGCTAGGGCCTTCACTCTCTGGGAGTGCATAGGCATTAGACTATACTTCAGATCCCACTTAAAGAAGGAGAACAATATTATTTATATTAAGAGACAGAGATTTGTTTTTCCATAATCTTTCTCCAAACTGCCATTTCCCAGGTGGGTGTAGGAGTGCACCTTATGAGTTTTGGGTGAATCCAAGTGCCTTATGGTCAAGGTCAGCATCGTCTTCTGTATCCCATCAGGTGCATTACTATGGTGTTCATATTCTTCCTGGAATTGCTTTGACCTTGACCCCTGCAAGTCCACTTTTGGAAGGCAGTGGACAACTGTATTTGTCACTCTTGTCACAGCATCCGGCTTCTTTCCCAGGTTCCACCATTTCAAAGCAGAGCGGTCGTACAGCATGGCTTCTAAATGATCAGATGATCTTCGGGATTGGTGATAATTTACTTTTAACTGCAGTGGGGGGTTAATGTGTATTTTATCATACAGAATTTAGCAACTTTTGTGAAAGAAGGGCTCACTTTTTCCCTCCTATTTTTATGAGCACTTTCTAAATGATCTCTGTATGTCCGTGAGTGCTGGGACTGTGTGTGGTGATCTGAAGTTCTTGCAGGTTAGGTCCCCTGGGCAAGCCTGATACAGGAAGGGCCACTCCTGTTGCTGCATGGGAAAGGATAATTAATAATTCACTTGGGGGTTGTGGCTTGAGGATTTCAACAGTTAATCATTCCAATTAAGTAAAAACACTTTGATAGGATCTGCTCAATTAAATAGAACGCTTCAGGAGGATGTGCTCAATTAAACATGGGTGGCTTGGAAGAACTGTGTGTAAGTGTGAGTGTGAGAGAGAGAGAGAGAGAGAGAGAGAGAGAGAATGATGTGTGTGACTAGCGCCCAGTGAGGGTCTCTGATGGTATATCAAAAGGATGATTTAAAGCCAGTCCCCTAAGTCCATATATATCGTTAGGCTATTAGGACATTCAGTAACTGCCTATTCTCTGGATATGGCCTGGTGTTAGAGGGCTGCATATTTCCTTTCTTTGGTGTGGCTTGAAAAGTCTTAAATCTTGGGAGCTGGGCCTCAGGCAAGTTACTTAACCTCTTGGATCCATGACTTCCTTCTGTGTAAAATGGAGGTGGTAATAACTATTGGTTGCAGTAATTAAATGACGTGAAGGGAGAAGCACAGTACCAAACATGTAGTAGGTACTCTGTAACTAGAGGTTTGCTCCATTTAACGTGCCCCTCCCCCCACAGTTTATCCCATGTCCACTCGGCGCCAGGAGCTCCTGCAGATGCTGGGGATCCAGGGGTGACCAGGAAAGAGAAGGTCTCTATCCTTTGGGAGGTGACGTTTCTCCTGGGGAGTCAGGTAAAGACAATTTCATTTCAGAGGATGATTTTTAGGTAGTGAAAAGTGTTACGAGTAAACGGTGATTGGGCTCGAGAGTGAAGACACTTTAGGAGGTAACACTTGAATGAGGCCTGAATTCTTAGCAGGAACTACCTGTGGCATGTTCAGAGCCCCGAGGGGCATCACCTTGGCATATTTAGGACAGAATGAATGTCAGGGTGTCTGGAAGGAATGACTGAGATGCGGGGTGCAGGATTTGGGCCAGGTGCGCTGGGCCAGGTCTTTGTAAGGGGTTAAGGCCTTAGGTCTCGGGCTTGAGGACAGTGAGACAAGTTTTAACAGGCCATCTTTTTCAGAAGGTAAATATGAGATGCTCTGTCCATTCCACTTGGCAGCAAAACCTCAATGTCAATGGAAGTGAGTTTTCTTAATGAATTGTATCAGTAATCTACGACCAGTTTGTTTTGTATTGGAAGCCAAAGTCAAACCAGACATCAAATGTATACCAGGAAGAATCCCAACTGCTCAGAGGGGGCCCTACCCAGGTGCCAGTGGGACACAGAGAGCTTGGCCGCTGGGTACCTGGGGCTTCACTCACACACGAGGGAAGCACCTGTGCTGGGCAGTGGGTTAGAGAAGGGAATGGGGCTTCTGTGGATGTTGAGACTAAATGAGGCCTTCTGCTCACACCCATCCATGGCACTGAGAGCCTGGGGAGATGAGCCCAGGAAGTCCCAACCCCGTGGTCCTATCCCTGAGCTTTCTGGGCCTGCCCACACATTGCTCTCAGCCCTTCTCCCCTGTGTCTGCCATGCCCGTGTGGGTACCTCAGGATGTTGCTCAGCTTTCAGGGCCATTCCCCATTGTTTCCTTGGCCTCAGCCCTACCCCCTCACATGCTAAGAATCTTTCTTATCTGAAGCCTACCCAAATCTTTTTAAATTGTTATTCTTTTCTGATTACCAAAGAAATGCAGCTTGGTTACTAAAAATTCACGTGTTGCAGAAACAGAAAGCAGAAGACCTTTCTAAATCTAGACTCTACCCCAGGGTGGCACACATTACAGTATGGGTGTGCTTATTTTAGCTGCAAGTCACTCCGTTTACTCCTTTTTTCTCCCGAAATGTAAATGTATACTTAGCTGTTCTCTCCCCTTCCCCTACTCTCTTTGGATTTTTTAGTAAACAGTTACTGTCTGTCTCCATCTTCTATGAAGGATTTGAATTTTTGTAATCTGTGTGTCATCCGTATTAGCCACCTGTTGATTTTTTTTTTTTCATTTTTATTTCTTTTTCTTTTTCTTGTTGTCTACCACTTGCTGATTTTATGTTTAAGCTCTCCAGTTTTCTTCCTGCTCTGAGTTCTAGGACTCTTCAGTAAGGTCTCCAGAGCTCTGAGCCACATTCATCATTCCCCCTCTCCTCTTCTTATTTTTTTTTTTAAAGATTTTATTTATTTATTTGAGAGAGAGAATGAGAGACAGCACAAGAGGGAAGAGGGTCAGAGGGAGAAGCAGGCCCCCCGCTGAGCAGGGAGCCCGATGCGGGACTCGATCCCGGGACTCCAGGATCATGACCTGAGCCGAAGGCAGTCGCTTAACCAACTGAGCCACCTAGGCGCCCCTCCTCTTCTTATTTTTGACATGGGGATTATTTAGACCTATGGTATATTGTTTTCCATCGTTTTACTTTTCACCTATCTATGTCTTTACATTTAAAGTCTTTATGTTTAAAGTTTCTTACAGACAGCATAGAGTTGAGTATTGTTTTTAATATAGTCTAATAATCTCTGCCTTTCAATTGGAGTGTTTAGTCCATTTAAATTTAACTTAATTATCCATGAGGTTGGATTTAAGTTTGCCATCTTGCTATTTGTTTCTATTTATTCTGTCTGTTCTTTTTCCTTTGTTTCTTTACTCTTTTGGATTATTTTTTAGAATTGTATTTTATCTCCACTCCTGGCTTATTAACATGCATCAGAGTCTCAGAGGGCTTCCTTAAACACACAATCGTATGTTTTATTTATATGTATGTTATAAAACCCACAGTACCTTATTATTATTTTTGCTTTAAATGGTCAGTTATTTTTTAAAGATTTAAAAATAAAGGGGGTAAAAATGTTTTTACATTCCTGGTGTTCTTCATTCCTTTGTGTCCATCCAAGTTTCCATCTGGTATCATTTTCCTTCACTTGAAGAACTTTCTTTAATATGTCTCATAGTACAGGTCTGCTGGTGACCAATTCCCTCAGCTTTTTGTCTGAAAAAGTTTTTATTTTGCCTTCATTTTTGAAGGGCATTTTCCCTGAACATAGAATTCTAAGTTGACAGGGTTTTTTTTTTCCATTAGCACTTTAAAAGTGTCATTCAACTGTTTGCTGGCTTGCACATTTTCTGATAAGAAGTCCATAGTTATTCTTATCTTTGCGCTTCTGTATATAACATGTCCCCCTCCCCCCTCACCCCCCCCGCTGCTCTAAGATTTTCTCTTTATCACTAGTTTTCAGCAATTTTATTATGACGTGTTTTGGTATATGTATGTGGTTTTTTTGGTTTTGTTGTTTGTTTAGTCTTGGTAAGGGTTGGCTGGGCTTCTTAGATCTAGTTTTCATCAAATTTGGGGGAAAAAATTTCAACCATTATTTCTTCAACTATATTTTTATCCTTTCCCCCTTTTCTTCGTCTTTTCAGATTCCAGTTACATGTGTGTTAGATGATTTTCCATTATGTCCAGGTCATTGAGACTGTTTTGTAAATATCTTTTTTTTTTTTCATTTTGATCTTCATTTGGGTTAGTTTCTATTGCTATATCGTCAAGTTTTCTAATCTTTTGGGGGGTGGGGGTTGGACCCTGAACATCTCCCTACCTGTGTGTATCCTGGGAATTGTTCAGCTTAAATCTAATCCTTCTTTTTATCCTCAAGTTTTCTAATCCAGTGTCTAATCTGCTGTTAATCACATCCAGTGAAATTTTCTTTTTTTTTTAAAAAAAAATTTTATTTATTTATTCATGAGAGACAGAGAGAGAGAGAGAGAGAGGCAGAGGGAGAAGCAGGCTCCCAAGGAGCAGGGAGCCCAATGCGGGACTCGATCCCAGGACCCTGAGATCATGACCTGAGCCGAAGGCAGACGCTTAACCATCTGAGCCACCCAGGCACCCCCAGTGAAATTTTCATTTTAACTGTTATAGTTTTCACCTCCAGAAAGCCCATTTGGATCTTGTTTATATTGTCCATTTTTTTCATTATGTTTCTGTTTTTCTTTCAATATTTATACATAGTTAAACTAGCTGTTATCCTTATCGGTAAGTTCTACCAGTAATCATTTTTGAGTATTTCTGTTGACCTGATTTTCCTTGCCATGGATCACAGTTTCCTGCTTCTTGGCATTTCAGTAATTTTATCTTGGCTGTTGGACGTCATAGAGATCATATTGTTGAGTGTCTAGATTTTGTTATTTCACTTTGAAAAGGGTTGGACTTCCTTTGGGGAGGTAGTTATTTGTGGACCAGCTTCATCACATTGAGGCCTATTTGTAAGCTTTTCTAGAGCAGGTGCGGGGTAGCTGTGGCCCCAGGAGTCAGTCAGTCCTTCTACTAAGGCATGGCCCCTCTGAGTCTCTACTGAGTGGCCCAGGTGATCACTGAGGACTCTTTACTCTGGTTGGTTGAACCCTGAACATCTCGCTACCTGTGTGTGTCCTGGGAATTGTTCAGCTTAAAGCTTCCTGGCAGTTCTTTTCCTAGTCTTTGGGAGTTTTATTATGTATGCGTGGCTTGGGAGTCAGGAAAGGCTCAAGGGGAGCCTTATGCTGATTTTTTGGAGCTCTTTTTTTCTGCGTAGCTCCCCCCTTTCTGGAACTCTGCTCTGCAACTTCTAGCTGCATCAACTGCCCTGGATGCTAGTCTGTGTCTTGATGAAGCCACCAAGCTCCGTTTGAGTCCCCCTTCCCGGCACCCTCAGTCTAGAAATTGCCTCCAGGCAGAACCGGGGCAATGATAAGGCTCATCTCAGTTGTTCCTCTTCTCTCGGGGTGATGATCCTGCACTTCCTGCTGCCCAATTATCTGAAAACTTGTTTCAAATCTATTTTGTCCAGTTTTTTTTTAAAGATTTTTATTTATTTCTTTGACAGAGAGAGACACAGCGAGAGCGGGAACACAAGCAGGGGGAGTGGGAGAGGGAGAAGCAGGCTCCTCGCGGAGCAGGGAGCCCGATGCGGGGCTCGATCCCAGGACCCTGGGATCATGACCTGAGCCGAAGGCAGACGCTTAACGACTGAGCCACCTTATGGCAGGGCATTGTTCTTTGTTAACAATATCATAGCCAGAAGTAGAAGGGTCTGTCTATCCCTTTCAATATGTGATTTTATGTAAAAGTCTTTCCGGAGTGTCTGGGTCTTCTACTCCTTGAGCTAGTGTAAAAATGCCTCCTTTTCATTTAGTTAGGAATTAAATTGAATTGACCTGACATCAGAACAGAAACTGTGTTCCTGTTTCTTTTGAATTCGCTGAAATGGGAGGCCTCTGAGGCACACACCTTTGTGGTAATATAATTACACCATTCCACGTATTTTGCAATCTGGAAGAAAAAGGTAAATTGTACATATTGTTCAGATCTTTTATTTAGCAACTTGGTGTTTGAAGATCTTTTCTTTGAGGCTTCTCTTTCTAGTTGTTTTGTCCAACTTTTCGTTTTGTCAGACATTTCACAGAAATGTTCTTGTCTGCATCTGTCTCACTGTCACCTGGTTGACTGTTTGAGCTGGGTGGGGTATGGCCTCTAAAAGGCCTTGCTTCTGGCCCACAACACCTGGATCCTGCTCTTTTGTTGCCTCTCTTCGCTCCAGTGGCCCAGTCTTTTCTGTTGCCCTTACAAAGTTGGAAAGATCTCTCACTTCTCGCTTAGTTATTTCTTCTGATATTCTTTTGGGGACGCTTCCTTCCTACGCAGTGTGAGCCTTGACCTCTTTGAGGCTGGCTGCTGGGAGGCCTGTGGCCGGCCTGTCTCAGAGAGCCAGTCTCGCCACCGTCTCCATCTGTGTCTGTATTCCCTGGGCTGTTCCCGGGCCAGCGTTCATTTGTCTTGTCTGGGTTCCCCCTGGCCTGCCTGTATTAATTCTTTGCCAGTCTGTTTCCCCCAGTGTTTGGGGTATGTGTTCTCAGGCACACCTGTGCTCTGGCTTGTCACTCAGCTGCTGGGCAAGAGAAGACTGAATAAGATTTAAAACCAGGGAAAAGGAAATCACTAATCTTGTCCTAGGGGACCCAAAGGCAGGGCTGCTGTCACTCATGGCTCTTTTCACTTTCCTTAGCTCTGCCTGCCCCCCACCCCCCCCAGGGTCTTGCCCTCCCCCAGGATGGAGCCCCAGGAAACCAGGTCCTGGCAAGCCCTCTTGAGATACTCGAGGCCCAGGTGAGCTGTGCTTCCCTCTGCCTGGCTTAGGAATCTGTCACTGCTCCCTGATTGTGGCCGTGACCTCTACCTCGTTTCCCAGCATGACACACTACGGGACCTGAACTCCAGCTTATGCCTGTCCTCCCTCTGCTTTCTTCCCGAGTCTACCAAGAAATGGACGCCTGCTGGGGTTGTAATTCCCATTATGCTGGTGGGGGAGCTGCATTTCGGTCCAGGAAAGCGATTGTACTGAGGTCCCTCGGGAAGACAGTGGGAGGCCCGGGCCATGGCCCAGGTGTTCTGATGCTTGGTCAGATTCTCTTTCCAGGACTTCTTTAGGCTTGTGCTTAGATCTCCATGCTAGCGACGCACACCCACTCCAGACCCTCACCTCTTATCCCTGCTGTTACTAGTGCTCCCCCCACCTCATTCTAGAACGGATAGAAGGACAACTTATCCCTGGGAATTCTTTCAGGATTCAGTGACAGTTGACGACGTGGCACAGTACCTCACAAAAGGAGTGATTGAGACTGGACGCCGAGCAGAGGACACTGGCATATTACGGGAATGCGACCTCCGTGGGTAAGGATGGCCCTAGCCCCTTCCACCAGCTTCCCCACAGCTGCATGGTCCTACACAGCTGGGTGTGGGGTTAGGGCCACCCGGAGTAGCCCTACACAAGCTTGCCTTCTGGGGCCTTATACCGCCCCCACCCTGGGGATCGGCTGTAAGAAAACCCAAAGTGCCTGCCACCCTCAGCGTTTCTTTTTCTTTTTTTCTTCTCTTTGGTCAACATTTCAAAGTAGCAGGGCTCCCTCCCAACTCCTAATGGCATGGAAAGAAGCCCTGTCAGTGTTTTCGTGGGAAAGAAATTAGAACAAACGGGCCACTGTCATCTAGGAAACTTTTTTAAAAAATCACGAATTACCCAAAAATCACACGGCCATTTTATTATGGTTTACTGTTGAGGGAGAGGTTGACGCAGCAAGGCCCTCTGCCCTATCAGGGGCTGCCCCTGTGCGGTGGGCAGGGTCGCTAAGACAGGAGCCCGCCGGGGGTGAGGTTTGGGCACAGTGCGAAGTGCGGTGAGCGGGCACTGGGGAATGTGAACCCGGAGAAAGGGAGGGTCAGCGCTCCTGGATGGCCGCCTGGCACTGCATCCGGGGGGGCCCGGGGTCTGCCTCATCCGTTCCCTGGAGGGAGCCAGCCCTCGGGGAAGGCATTTGGAACGGATGAACGACGTGCCTGAGGGCACAGCCACGCTCGACTTTGTGGCTTAAAAGGGTTTCATCTTTGAAGGCCCTGCCCCGCTCTGGCTGCCGGCAAAGCCCTTTTCCTTTTCCGTGAGCAGGAGTTCCTGTTGTGAATCCGACCTGGTGTGAGGACACGCGCTGCTGGTATCTGCCCCATCCCCTATTGCCGAGCGAGCGAAGCATTCTGGTGAGTGCAAAAGAAACCCGAAAAATGAAACCGTTGTGGGGGGACACCCAGCTGAGCCTGTGGGGAGGAGGTGCGGCCGCTGCTCTCCCACAGAGCGGGGAGAGCTCCTCAGGGCCGCTTCAGTGGTAGGGGGTGGGCAGCAAGGAGGCCTGTCTGCGCCTTTCGTCTGTCGTCCTTGCCTCTAGTTGGATGGGCACCAGCCGGCCTGCCCGCAGCCTCTCCGGGCGCTGTGTTCAGCAG
Organism: Mirounga angustirostris; assembly: GCF_029215605.1. Lineage (NCBI taxonomy): Eukaryota > Metazoa > Chordata > Mammalia > Carnivora > Phocidae > Mirounga > Mirounga angustirostris. The sequence continues at coordinate 125,191,920 of NW_026991719.1, forward strand.
CTGTGTCAGGAGGACTGCGATTCTCGACAAAGGAAAGTAACCTCCTTCCTTCCTCCTCCTCCTCCTCCTCCTCTGCAGAGGACCAGTGTCTCGCGGTTCTCATGTCAGAAGGCATCTTGGTGACCCAGCAGCAGGCGATGGGTGAAGAAGCTCAGCCGCAGGAGATGGCATCCACGAGCTCCCCGCGGGCCGGGGAGCCCAGCCCCGGGCTCAGACAGAACAGGGGCTCGGAGGGGGGCGGGGGGAGCCTTCAGAACCGGCCTATGGAGCATCACTTCGCGTGTAAAGAGTGCGGGGATGCCTTCCGGCTTAAGGTCCTCCTCGTGCAGCACCAGAGAATTCACAGTGAGGGGAAGGGCTGGAAGTGTGGTGATTGCGGGCAGGTCTTCAGGGGGGTCTCGGAGTTCAACGAGCACCGGCTGGGCCACGTGGCCGCAGAGCCCCAGCCTGGCCCCAGCCGAGCCCCGGAAGATGCTCCGGAGAGAAGGGAGCAAACGGAGAGGGAGGCGAAGCCTTTCGAGTGCGCGGAATGCGGGAAGAGGTTTAAGAAGAACGCGGGCCTCAGTCAGCACCTGCGGGTGCACAGCCGGGAGAAGCCCTTTGACTGTGAGGAGTGCGGGCGGTCCTTCAAGGTGAGCACGCACCTCTTCCGCCACCAGAAGCTGCACACGGCCGAGAAGCCGTTCGCCTGCAGGGCGTGTGGCCGCGAGTTCCTGGATCGCCAGGAGCTTCTCAAGCACCAGCGGGCGCACACCGGCCACCTGCCCTTCGACTGCGACGACTGCGGCAAGTCCTTCCGCGGCGTCAACGGCCTGGCCGAGCACCAGCGCATCCACAGCGGCGCCAAGCCGTATGGGTGTCCCCACTGCGGCAAGCTCTTCCGCAGGAGCTCGGAGCTCACCAAGCACCGGCGCATCCACACGGGCGAGAAGCCGTACGCGTGCGGCGAGTGCGGCAAGGCCTTCCGCCAGAGCTCCAGCCTCCTGGAGCACCAGCGCATCCACACGGGCGAGCGGCCCTACGGCTGCGGCGACTGCGGCAAGGCCTTCCGGGGCCCGTCCGACCTCATCAAGCACCGGCGCATCCACAGCGGCCTGAAGCCGTACGAGTGCGACAAGTGCGGGAAGGCCTTCCGGAGGAGCTCGGGCCTCAGCCGCCACCGGAGGACCCACAGCGGAGCGAGGCGCTGCGAGTGCAGCGCGTGCGGCCGCGTGTTCAAGAGGCGCTCGGCGCTGCAGAAGCACCAGCCCACCCACCACGCCTAGGCGAGGCCCCGCCAGGCCCCGAGGCCCCGGGCGCGGCGGCGGCGGCGGCGGCGGCGGCGGCGGCGGCGGGTCCCCGGAGGGGCGGGGCGGAGGCAAGGAGATGAGCGGTCCCGCAGCGCTGATGCACTTTCGCGTCACCGAGGTCGAATCCAGCCTATACTGGCACCAGCAGTTTCTAAGCGTGCGTGTTCCCCATTTGGCCTATCGACAGCAGCTTCTCCGACGGCCTACTTTATTTGGACCAGTGTGACGGGCATCAGGTCCCTTCAAGGTTTTCCAGCCCGCGGGCCTTGAGCCCAGAATGAGAGGAGAGGAACCTGCGCGTGGGGGTGGAGCGGGGCGTGTAGGTCCCCTTCTCCTGGCTGCTCCCTCCGGGGACGGGCCGCGGAGCTAGTCAGCAGCGATGGCCTCGATGGAATGGGACCCCAGCTTTCCTGAAGACAAGATAGAGCCCCAGAGTTGTTTGGCCTACTTGAATTTATAAATTGTTAGGGATGTACATAGAACCCTCAGATGTCTTGTAATATTTAATTTATTAATTCAGTTATACGTACAGACTGTAAATCACGGATTACACAGAATAATATATTACTGTAGAAAATACTCCTGTTTTGCCCTCACGCCACTCCACAAGATGATTGCATTCGGAATCCTCACATGCATCTCTGACCTCACCGTCTTCACCAACCTCGTAGCCCCTTTTGAGTCCCCCGACAGTTTAAAAGCACATCCGGTGGCTTCCACCCATCGAAGCTGTGTGCCCAAGGCTCTCACTAGAAACTTCCTCCTAAGCCATAATGACGTGTTCACATCACGTTAGGACAGTTGGTGGTGGTGGTGGTGTTTTTAAACTTGTCCCATAGCTCTACACCATAACCACTTACCGTGTTTGCCTTTCTTAAATGACCGTCAAAAGACTTTTTTGACGCATCTATAACTTGGCATTGTGAGGTCATACTCCCAGGAATAAGTACTGAATCTGGCCTAAATTGCTTTTGCGTCCATTTTTCTTCAGCCGGTCCGTTCTGGTGACCTCCGTGTGCGTCCAAAACTAGCATCAGTTGGGGTCTGTTGCGGGTTCATAGGTCTTGTCCTCAAGCAGTACTGTTCTGTTCAAGCTCAAGTAGTTGAGAGAGCATCCCCATAACAGGGACATCTCAAGGACTCAAGTATGAGGTGATGCCTCTTTTTCGGGAGCGACAGCCTCTCCTCCTGTGGAGGCAGCCCTCCGTTTCGGGCTCTGTAACACAGGGGTGATCACAGGACTACCTCCTAAGGTTATCGTGAGAACTGCGACGCCACGCCTGGCCCGAGGGTGCACTCAGTGAAGGTCGTCTGCTGTCATCACCATAATTATTGCTGTCGTTCTATGGCTCCTCAGTACGGACCTGGGGATGGACCCAGGCCTCCTGACTGCTAGTCTCCTCTTCTTTCTCTCGTGCAATGACTTAAGTCGTGTTCCTGTTTTCTTGCATGCAAACCGTACGTTCATCTCCTTTGACCAGTTATCAAGTTACCTTTGGATATATTGACTTTATACAGCGGTTCTTTCTATATCGATTGTGATGATCTCTTTTCCCGTTTTATTGCTTTGCTCTTGGTAGCAGTTTTATTACATTTTTGTCGTGCGAGCTTTAAGTTTTACATATCTGAGCACTCACCGTTGTCCGTTAAGCCGTAACTTTCATTGCTTCCATACTTAGATACGATGATGTTTTCTTCTAGAATTTTAATTACAAATGAAAAGTTGAAAGCCCTGCCCCACCAGAAGGTGGATGCCCCAGGTGGGCAGGCTGGATGGGAAGGGGCCAGAGAAGCAGGCTCTCTCCTCATCCAAGACGCAGACTCTGTGCATGTCTGTGGGCAGTACTTGACTATCCAACCTGGCCACGCAGACACGCAAGAGAAACGTCCATCTCGGATTGGCCAGAACATTCTGATTGTTCCTCAGTATAGCCCTACCTGTCAGCAGCAGGCCTGGGCCTCAACTAGATCAATGGGGTGGTCCAAACGTGGTCTCGGCTGCAGCTGGCTCTCCTTCAAGCTCCGGGGAGCGTTGGCCATGCCCGGCATGGATTCAGTGCCTGAGCAGCAGATCCACCCAAGGCACATCTCCTCGAACACAAGAAGACTCACTTGACCGATGCTGTCATGTGGATGGCATCCTCCTCCTAGTGAGTGACTCTGGAACTAGAAAGAGGTCAGTTTGGTGGCTTTTGCTTTGGGCAACTAGGGGGAAATTCACCCACGTGTTCTGATGTTACCTCCTGCAGCTACACCTAAGAGGAGCAACAGAGCAGAGGCTCGGGGCGGACCCGTGCCCTTCTGATGCCCTGTGCGTCACGGCCATAGAAGCTGGCCACAGCAGGCCCAGGCTGTGACTGTCAGCGGCCATGCCCAGGAGGGGCAATAAAACAAGGGTTTGGAGGGCAACCGTGCCCTTCTGATGGCCCATGTGGCATAGAAATCGAAGCTGGTCATCCTGGGGCTAGGCTGTTACTCCCGACAGCCTCCCCCAAGAGGAACGGCAGCAAGGGCTGGCCGGAAAGCTGGCCTCCAGTGACCTGCCGAACCCGCAGGTACAAGCCAGCCGCACCGGGGCTGTGGTGTGACCTGCCAGCAGCTGTGCCCCAGGGGCCACTAGCGGGCCCCTAGAGGGGGTGTACCCTTCCTGGTGGCCCCCACCCCCACCCCCGCCGAGGCTGAGACGGAGCTTCTCAGCAGGAGCGCCCGGAGGAGCTTCTCAGGCCCCCATCCTGGGAAGCAAGGTCCCCTGGTGACCGCTGTGACCTTAGCCAGAAGGTCCTCTGGAATGGCCGCCGGGCCACGGGAGTGGCTCTCTGTGACGTCTCCATCCTGGCCCTCGGGCTGGAGAGAAGCCAACAGCACTTGTTACATAGCCGCTGCTTTTGCTCTGTGGCTTCCGGGCCGGCTGTGTCCGCAGTCACTGCTGCCTTCTGCATCACTGGTCTGTTTTCGAGCTGTCAGGACGCGTTCGACACAGCCGCCATTGGGTAAGGAACTTGACTCGGACGGGGGGCAAGTCTGGCAGCAGCTCACTAGCCGTTTGTCAGCTTCTCTGAAGGATCCAGATATAGTATTAGCTCAGAGCTTCACGTTGTCGCGGCGTCATGCCCTCCTCGACTTCTGCCCTTCTCAGTTCTCGCGTTCTCTCTGACACAAACCCTCTTCTAGAGTTAACACTAAAGACCGCGTCTTTTCTGTCGCTGTGTTTGCGGGTGACGTCCGTGCTCTGTCCGGCTTTAACATGTGTCCTGTAGTCGCGCCGAGTTCAGTGCTCGCCTCTCGTAACTTGGGGGTGGGTTTCCTTGGGCCCCGTAGGTATGCTGCATCGTCAGGTGCAAAATGTGGTCAAGCGTCCTAGTGTGCGTGCTCATCTATGCATTTGTGTATCTACCTCATTTCGTTTTTTCTTTCTAATCACACACATTCCTTTCGCAAGGGAAATGTAGAGCAGTTGGGTTACATAGAATGCCGACTCTCATTAGAAATAGAGCCTTTTCTTAGATTCTGAAAGAAACCTTCCATTGCTTTTATTAAAGTTTTGAATACTTGCTGAAATTTTTAAATGAAAGTGGTTGTTTACCATTTTTGCTGCTTATTACGATTAACTGTGTTGATTAGTTATGTCTTACCCACTTCTGCACTTCCAGAGTGAGCCCCCCCACCAAATCGCAGTGCTGGCATTCCACGGGCCCGGGGTTTCAGCCTTGTCGTGTGCCCTGGGACCCTCACCAACCCCCCCCCCCCCGCCAGGCCGCATTAATTCAACCAGAACCGAACACTTGACTCGAGGGCAGCAACCAGTCATCAGAGCCGACTGGACACGACAGGCTGGGCCTTTCCGGTTCAATGTCTGTGAAGTGCAAACGAAAAATGAGAGAGGAGTTTCTAGTTGGTATTGGAAGAAAAAGGGAGCCACACGATATTTAGAGGAGTTGACCCCATGGGTGGCACCAGCTGGAAGACGTGTGGGCTCCTGCTAAGCACTCCAGAGCTGCCTCAACTCCATCACCCCGACGGAGTCCTGGCCTCATTATGTTCTTGGATTTCGGGCAACTGCCCCCATCAGATCATTTGTGTCCCCACCGTAGTCTCCCTTGACCTGAGCCAGCTTGAGTGGGTCTCTGCTTTCTGCAATCTGTCAAGAGTCAGTTGCCTTTTACCACTTGGCTGCTTCCTGAGAAGAATCACATGGCTGGTTTTCCTCATGTTCTACCCGGCTCGAGTTCCTGGCCCAAGTCCCACCTGACTATCGGAAACACCTGTTTGAATGTGGTACTGAACTCCGTTCACTCAGATGGGTAAAAATCTATGCCTTTTAGTCTCAGTGAGTTGGACCAATGCCTTTCTGTCCAGGTAGCATAGCTGTACGGATCCCCTGTTTGTCCCATGAAATGAGTTTAAGTCAACACCCACCCTGTTGTTTATTTTGGAGGTGTCTCGCTACTTCCAGAGAATCCATCAGATTGGGGAATTGAGAATTTCTCTATTATTGGTATACTTACATTCTGTACTTCTCCTAGTATCAGTTTAGGTGTTTACCTTCAAAACTAGAAATGGTCTCTTTTAACTTCGCCTTCAGTGTTCTTTGCATATCTAGGAACAGTAGCCGTGTCTGCCCCGGTCCATATTTCAGTTGTTGGCGCTCTTCTCTCATTCCTCCCTGATCTCCTTAACTTGTCTGTTTTATGGCACTTACTATAATCAGCCTTGCACTAGAGCTTCGCCCTCCCCACCTGCCCCCCACCCGTTAGATTGTGAGCTCTTATAAGACAGGGGTGACCCTTCATGTCTGATTCCCCTACCAGATCTAGCACAGTGCCTTGCATCAAGTAGATTTCAATAAATATATGTTAAATGGCATTGGTGTTCCTTGACTTATTTTGTCAAAGTTCAGGTCAACAGCTCTTCCCTTGCTCCTTTCTCTACGCTCTGAAGTTCTTGCCCCCTCCTGGGATCCAGGTGTTATCTTGGGCCTCCCCCCTTACTGGATGCCTGGAGGGGACAGGAGGTGCCCTGATGACCGAGGGCTGGCTTCCCTGGAAATTTGAGCTGCCCCTCGGCAGAAGAGGCCTGTCATTCAGCCAGGTACCTTCTCCCACCCTGGCTAGGGCTCTCCCCCGAGTCTGAATTCCAGTGGGAGCAGAACACCAGGCTGGATCCTGAGCTCCTCCCCTAGGGACCAGGAAGCGAGTGACAGAAGTGGCTTCTGGGCTAGGTGAGGGTGGGAGTGGAGAGGTCAGTCCTCTTGGCCAGTGGCTGGCCCTCTTTCTAATGATCATTTCCTCAAAAAGGCAGGTAGTGAGGACAGGCCACTGGCATCCTAACCCTCCCAAACACAAACAAAGCTCAGCTGTGGAGTCAGCTGCCCAGTCCCAGAAGGACGAGCACAGAGGGGGGGGCCCCAGGAGTGCTTGGGTTGGGACCTCCCAGGCCATGATGTGCTACATCAGCAAGGAACAGGATTTTGGAAAGGCTTGTGTCATCTTTCCTCCAGGGTCCCATCCTCATCAGTCTGTCAATCATTTTTCTACCCCAAATGCAGCTTCTCAGCAGGTGGTCTGATAGCACCAGCCCAGCCATCGCTGCTCACAAGCCAGTTATTGAGAAAGAACCATTCATTTACTTTGCTGGTTTCACGATGTACTTGCCAATGAGAATTCCACCTATTTTTCCCTAAAACACATGCAAGCTCTGTTCGGGCAAGCTTCAGTTGTGCAAAAGTCAAGGCCACAGGTCTGCTCAGACATCTAATACTGGGCCCAGAGGGTAGGGGACAGCCTAGGGCTTCTCTCCAGGGGCCCTGTGGGCCTCTAGTGGGGGTTTGAGAATGTTCCTTTCTGTCCCTTTCTTAGTGCCCCTGCTTTCTGGAGCCCCGTAGCTTCTCCAACACTGCCCTCCTCTGAGACCCCCAAGAAGTCTTTTGCTTCCCTGGGAGTTCACGGTCCCCAGACCCCCACGTCATGGGCCAGCACCTGGGCCTCCGTCATTGCCCTAGCCCAGGCTCCCGCCTTCAGCCCTCTGCCCCAGCCCACTTCTGTCCAGCTCACATCCCACCTAGAAGGGGCCCCTGGCATTGTCTTGGTCTGTTCAGGCTGCTATGACAAAACTACCAGAGAGGTGGTTTATAAACAACAGGCAATTATTCCTCACAGTTCCGGAGGCTGGGAAATCCAAGACCAAGGTGCTGGCCAAGCCAGCGTCCAGTGAGGACCCGCCTCCTGATTCATAGGTGATGGTCATTTTGCTGTGTCTTCACATGATGCAAGGGTGAGAGAGCTGTCTGGGGCCTCTTTTTTATAAGGGTGCTCATCCCATCCCTGGGGGGCTCTGCCCTCATGACCTAATCACCTCCTAAAGGCTGATGCCGTCACATCGGGGGTTAGGATTTTAATGTATGAATTTGGGGGGACACAGACATTCAGAGGTGAGGGTACCTGGACTTCTCTTGGATTTATGCACTTATTAGCTTGATTTATAGATCAGTGAACTGTTTGGATTTCTTTCCACAGAGCACACACTATTATGGCTTTGATTAAAAGATTTGTAAAATACATAATAAAAAACATGGTCCCCAGTTTTTCTTTTCAGGCAAGACAGGTCAGAAAATCCTTGCCTTGCCTCACCCCTTTTCTGACCTTCATTCAACAAGCATTTATTGAACACCTGCTGTGTACCAAGCTCCAAAAGCAACTGAAACAAACCTCACCCTCAAGGACAGACACGTAGTCAGAATGTTACAAGTGGGACCTATACTCACCAAGCTGGGCTCCTAGGATTTGTACATTTTCGGGATGCAGTTTACACTTCAGTTAGGAAAATGAAAAAGCTAAACACACAAGCTCAATATTAGCAAATTAACCCCCCCCGCCCCTGTCTGCAGGTCCTGTTGATTTTACACCTCAACCTCCACACCCGGCCCTGGCTCCTCCCTGGAGCCCCTTGGGCTTTCAGACCCGACCTCACTGCCTGGGAGTGGCCTGCACCCACAGACTGGGAGCCCCCCGAGGCGGGGTGGGGCAGATCCACCCCGGCCCCGCAGCACCCAACCCAGGGCCGGGCCCAGAGTAGGCCCTTGGTGAAGGTGTCTTATGAGCGGGTGGGAGGACGAGACTCTCCCACCCCAGGTCAGGACCTGAGGGACCAGACTGCACAGGGGGGCGGCCTCGGCCTGGGCCTCCCCTCATCTCCCTTTCTCCCCTCCCAGAAGGAAGCGGTGGAGATGATGGATCAGATCGTGTACTGGGTGCGGGAGGACCCGTCGGGGCTGGGCCGGCCCCGTCTCCCCGGGGCCCTGGCCTCCGAGTCCATGGCAGTGCCCATGATGCTGCTCAACCTGGTGGACCAGCTCGGGGAGGCGGACGAGGAGCTGGCGGGCAACTACGCGGAGCTGGGGGACTGGTGTGCCCAGAGGATTCTGCGGCATGTCCAGGTTGGGGGGGGGGGACACACCCAGGGGACAGGAGGCTGACGTTCACCTGCCAGATGGGGCCTGGGAGCTGGGGGGGGGGGCAAGGTGACTCCCACTCTCTATGTCCTGGGGCACCTCCTTTGCCTACACCCACACCCCCAGCTGGGCCTCGGTGGCCCCCTTGTACAGACGGGGGAGACATGGCGGGGGTGGGGGTGGGGGCGGGGAGCACGGCTGGGGCTCAGGAGCCTAGACCCTGGGAAAGGCGGAGGGCCCGGGGGAGCCCGCTAGGGCCAAGGCCAGGAGGGAAGGTGCCAGAAGCCCTGGCACGTTAGAGAGCAGGAAACCCAGCCAGACCCAAGTTCTCCCGGGCCTCTGTATGTTCCAGGACAGCCACTTGGGTGGTGGTGGCAGGACCTCCTGGTTGGAGACGGCAGGAGTTGGCAGGTGCCGGGAGGATGAACTTCAAGAAGCCGCACGGCACCAAGCTGGCTATGGAAAGGTGTGGAAGATGTATTTGGCCAATTCTCACTATCGGGGAATGAACTTCTGAAATTCAGTACGAATTCTGAAATCTCTCTCCCGATGCAATGTTATTCTACTTTTGTTACCCACTCTCACCCCCCAGTTTTCAGGGCCCGCCAGCCAGGACAGGAGCCGTGCTCTCGGTTGCCTGCAGCTGGCTCGCGGGGTTCCCGCGCCGTGTCCTTTACGGCTTCACACCGGCGGGCGCGTGGCGCCTGATGCTTTTCGAGCAGCCTGCTGGATTTCCGAAGAAAAGTTTCAGTAGCATGTTTTCCAGAAGGAACTTTGTACCTAGGATTAACAGTTTGGTCGAATCTCAAAAAACCTTTGTGTTTAGTTACTATAGCAGTCCTTGTGACAAAGATTTCTTTTAAAATTTTCAGCAATTGTTTCCCTAAAGCATTTTATAAAGTCTTGTTTGAAGTCTGTTCAGTTGAGATCAAATGTGCTTTAAGAACCTTGTTTTCCTCTAAAACTTGGTTCTTTTCTTCACGTGTTCACATTCTTTATTATTTCAAGATCAGAGATGATTTACCAAAGAAGCAGTTGTAAACAACTTTGGAGATTATCCCCCGTGGAGATTCCGCTTTGTTTCCTCCCGGCAAAATGCGATCCTTCCCGACATTGCCTGCACATTTATATGCATATGTATACACACACACTGGAGAGTTTCTCGTACTCTATGTTTATTCTGCAACTTGCTCTCTTCACATGTACGTGTGCCTGGGAGAGAGGTTTTAGTTCCAGCTACGTCTGCTCCCCGCTTCCCCTCCTTGGTGCACATGTGGGTGTCTGGCAGGGTTCCCCTCATGGAGACAATGCTGCGAGGACACCCTTGCCCCATCACACAGCCGCGAGCACTGCTGTGGAGCAGTGCTGAGTCAGGGAGGGCGGCACCAGTCGGCTCCAATCAAGGGACAAGCAATAACGCAGCTAGTGGCTTAGAGAAGACTCAAGGTTATTGGGCCGAGCAGTCCAGGTGGAAGGGGTAGCTCCGGTCCACACAGTCACTCAGGGACCCCAGCTCCTTACATCTGGGTTCTCCTCTCTCTCCTAGTGCAGTGCTTCTCAAACCATTTGTGGTGAAAAACCAATTTATATCCACCCACCCCCAGTCCATTTCGGACTAAGGCTTTTGTAAAATGCAATAAAGAGATCAGGGGCGCCTGGGTAGCTCAGTCGGCTGAGCAACCGACTCTTGATTTTGGCTTAGGTCATGATCTCAGGGTCATATAGTCAAGCCCCCTGGCCGGCTCCGTGCTCAGTGGGGAGTCTGCTTCTCTCCCTCTCCCTCTGCCCCTCCCCCCACTCGCGCATGCCTCCCCTCGCATGCCCTCTCTCTATATAAAGTGAATAAACAAAGCTTTAAAAAAAAAGATATCATGGTGACGTTGAATTGCTATAAAAGCTTCACAGCACTTCCTCCTGATACCTGCGCTAGCCTCATCATGGACCACTGAGGGTGGCTTGCAGCTGAGCAGTGGTCCAGGAACCATACCCAGGAGCTCGGCTCGAGGGCATTGCCTTCACTGCAGGGTAAGCTCCCACACAGGCACATCTGTGCTCTGGATCCTGTGAAGTGCAGGGAGGAGAATGGTGCGCGTCCAGGGTGAGCACTTGTCTTCTGAGCAGGTGAGGCAGAAGTTGGACACATCACCACTCTTGCATTCCATTGGTGAACTCTTACTCACATGGCCACCACACTTACCCCCCAAGGGAGGCTGGGAAACAGTCTAGCTGAGCCCCCAGCACCCAGGAAGAACAGCCCTGGACGGAGACAAAGAACAGTCTCCCCAACAGATACCCAGAAGTGGGTTCGAAGAGTACAGGCATTTAAAAAAAATACTGTCAAACTTCTCTCCAAGAAAGTCTGTACCAAGCATGTACAAGAGTTCCCGTTGCCCCTCACCCTAGCCAATATTGATGGGCAAAAATGGTATCTCCTTGTTATCATTAGTATTTTTCATGACTACTAGTGTAGTCAGGTTGAGTATCTTTTCAAATATTTATAGGTCATTCACATTGACACTTCCGCAAACTACTTATTCTCATTCTTGGCCATTTTCCCTATTGACTTGTAGGGTTTTTTATATGCTTGACATTAACCCTTCATCTGTTATACATGTTGCACATGCTTTCTTCCACTTATTTTTAACTTAATTATTGTGATGCAGAAGTTGCATTTTTCCTCTTTATGCTGTCAAATGTATTGTGTTTTTCTTTTATGGTGTCTGCATTGTGTATTGTGTGCCTTGCTTAATAGCATCTTCTTTATCTAAAGACTAGGAAGATATACTTCTCTAGTTTCCTTTTTATAAATTTGTTTTTATAGTTTATTTTTCATATTTTTTTCATGTTTAGATTTTTTTAATCAATTAGGAATCTCTTTTCATCTATGATATTTGTTTAGAATCTATTGTTTTGTTTTCCTTATGTGGATTGCCAGTTGTCCCAACACCATCTTTTCCCCTATTAACTGAAATGCCAAATTCATTATGTAGAACATAAGCTCCACACTTCCATTAGAACAGAGGCTTTGTTTTATCCACCCCTAAAACAGTATCTGATGCATTGTAGACAATCACTGTTTGTCAAATGAATGAAGGGATGGATGGACGGACGGATGGATGGATGGATACTAAATTGCCAAATTTTCTTTGGTGTGTTTCTAGAATTTCTGTCGTTCCATCAATTGGTATGCTGATTCTGGCATCAAAGCTGTTCCAATTACTATATCATTATGTTTTGATATCTAGTGGGTTCTTTCTTTTACAAATTTTTTGGCCTATCTTGTGCATTTCTCTTCAGAATGGATTTACAGACCAGCTCCTCAGTTTCCTTTAAAATCTCCTTGGGATTTTTATTGGGGTTGTATCAAAGTTATAGATTAATTTCAGGAGAACTGACATCTTTCAAAGTTGAGTCTTTCTCTCCGAGAACATATCTCATCTTTTATTCAGGCCTGCTTTTATGTCCTATAGTGAGTTTTTATATTGTTCTTCACATTAGTCTTACACATTTTAATACATTTCTGTCCAAAGCATTCGATAGTGTTGCTCGTCAGATCGGGAGTTTTTTATATAACATGTCTGTTGATTGCTAATGCTGGGAAGGTAGAGCTTGTGAAAAGCTCTCATATGAGCTCTAATGATTTGCCAGGTCCTTCTTTTAGATTCTCTAGACAAATGAGCATAACACCTCTGCATAATTAGGTTTTTTTCTCTTCCAATATATTTATCTTGTATTTCTTTCTTGTTTCACATTGATCAGGATGAATCCTTTGCAAAAGAGTGGCAAGGATAGCGTGAATTGGTGTTGAATTTTATCAAATGCTGTTCCTACATCAATCGAGACAATACATTTATGTTTCTTCTTTAACCAGTAATAAGATGAATTACCCTAATAACTGTCAATATTGATTTATCATTGCATCCTGGGGAAAACCCTACTTGGGCATGATAAAGGATATGATTTAGTGTCTTTAAGAAAGATTGGTCTACACAGAGCTTTTACTCTGCTATCTTAGTCCAATTTGGGAATCAGGATTATAATAGCCTCAAAAATGTGTTTGGATGCTTTCCATATTTTCCAATGCAGAGAAGGGTCTGGACAATATGATTACCTATATCTTTTTAGGTTTAGTAGAATTTAACCACAAAACCACCTGGGCCTGGTGCAGTTTTGAAGGATAGATCATTGACTATCTTTACATTTCTTTACGGATATTGGTTTATTCTGATCTTATACCTCTTGATCAATTATCATTTATATTTTCCTAGAAAGTTACCCATTTTATCTACATTTTCCAATCCATTCATACAAAGCTGTCTGTATGTGTATGGTATTCTCTTACAATTTTTAGAAAAATTGTATCTGCATCTGAAATTATAACCCACCCTCTTTCTTATGATATATTTTCATTTCTTCACATTCTTTTCTCTTGACCAAAATTATTATGAGTTTGTGCAATTTTTTAATTTTGGTTATTCAACTACTCTGGGCTTTTTGCTCTTTATTCATTTCATTAGTCATTATTTTCAGTGTCAGGGGCTTTCTTTTGGTTAGTAGCTTCTAATTTTAATGTTTTGGACTCAATGAATATGATTTCTGCTTTTGAACTTGTTGAGATTTTCTTTGTGACCAAATACATAATTACTTCTGGATAGTGGTCCATATACATCTGAGAAGAAGCTGTATTATCCGATTGTAAGGTGCAGTTATACTGCATATTGGTTACGTGGAGCTCGTGACTTGTGTTACTAAAATCCTCTATATTCTTACTTATCTTTTGTCTCCTCGGTCTGTCAATTCCTGACAGGAGTACAGTGTCTTCTACTCGGATTATGTCCATTTCTTTTTTTTTTTTAAGATTTTTTATTTATTTATTTGACAGAGAGAGAGACAGCGAGAGAGGGAACACAAGCAGGGGGAGCGGGAGAAGGAGAAGCAGGCCTCCCGCCGAGCAGGGAGCCCGATGCGGGGCTCGATCCCAGGACCCTGGGATCATGACCTGAGCCGAAGGCAGACGCCTAACGACTGAGCCACCCAGGCGCCCCAGATTATGTCCATTTCTTTATGAACTTCTATCAGTTTTTGCTTCATATATTATGAAGCCCTGTTGGGCACAAAAGTTTATGCCTATTATAACTTCTTTGGGCTTATGTCTTTTATCTATAAGAATATTTATATTTGTCTCTTTAGAAGCTTTTTGCTTTGGATTCTATTTTACATGATAGTAGTATTGCTCTACCTGCTTTTTTCTGTTAGTATTTTTTTAGCATTTTTCTTATCCATTTATTTTGACCCTTCTCATGATTTCTCTTGTACCAAGGCTCTGAGTTTGTTGGGGGTAGCAATGTGCCAGTTTCAAAACTACATTTCCCAGCCTCCCTTGCAGGTAGGAGTGGCCAATGAAATGAGAGTGGAAGTCATTGGGTGAGGCTTCTGGAAAGTTCTTTACAGGGAGCTGAATTGGTGGGAGCTTCCCCCTTTTGGTCCTCTCCTGCCCCCTTTTCTCTCTCCCAGCCTGGAACACATATTTGATGGCTGGAGCTTCAGCAACTATCTTGGTGTAGTAAGGAAAATACCAAGAAAATCGGAAAGACCTTTCTTTTGACACCCTTGAGCAACCAACCAAAACCAGCCTACTTTCAAACATCTTTGTGTTTAAACAACCATTGTTGCATGTCTGTTACTCCGTCAAACACTGTTCCTATGTGTTAGTGCCTGCAGAGGTAACCAGTGTTATTAGTTTCTTGTGTACCCACTCTAGAGATATTCTTTTTATTTTTGTTATTCTAAGTACATTTTTTACTTTATATTATGGAAATTTTCAGACAGATACAAAAACAGCAAATAGTATAATTAACTTCTATGTACCCATCACTCAGCTTTAACAACTATCCTTCAATAGTCTATGCATATACATACACATGCGTGCACACACACACACTCTTGTTTTACACAAATACCAATATACCATTCATATTCTCCACTGCCTTCCTTTTTAAAATTACCAGTGTATGGTGGAGATGGTTCCATATCAGCACATAGTTTCTTCATGCTCTTTAATGTCTATCAGTATTTCTTTATCATTTCACATGTGTGAAACTATATCTGTAGAATAAATTCGTAGATGTGGAGGTGCTGGGGCAAAAGTTATATGCATTTGTAATTTTGATAGATGTCACCAAAGTGAAGTTAGTTGTGCAAGAAGTTGTGCAAACTCCGACTCCAATCAGCAATGCGAGTGAGAGGGTGCCTGTTTGCCCACACCTATGCCAATAATGTGTGCTAGCAAACTGTTCTACTTTTGCCAATCTGATAAGTGGAAAAAAGGTATCTTGTTATGGTTTTAATTTTGATTTCTCTTATTTAGAAATCTTTTGTATTTCTTTCCCGTGAACTGTAGTCATAGCTTTTGCCCATTTTCCTATTGAGTTGTTGGCATTTTTCTTACTATTTTGTAGGAGCTATTTACATAATAGAAAAATGAGCCCCCTTGTCTCTGATATGAGTTGCAAATAATTCTCCTGATTTATCATTTTCCCTGGACTTCGTAACAGTAACTTTTGTATTAAAGAAACTTTTTGTTTTTATGTATTGAATGAACCAAACTTTGCTTTTTTGGCTTCTGAGGTCTAAATCGTACTTTTAAAAAGTCTTTCCGGGGCGCCTGGGTGGCTCAGTTGTTAGGCGTCTGCCTTCGGCTCAGGTCATGATCCCAGGGTCCTGGGATCGAGCCCCGCATCGGGCTCCCTGCTCTGCGGGAAGCCTGCTTCTCCCTCTCCCACTCCTCTGCTTCTGTTCCTGCTCTCGCTCTCTCTCTCTCTGTTAAATAAATAAATAAAATCTTTAAAAAAAAAATAAAAAGTCTTTCCTCCTCCAATGTATTTTAAATCTAACATGGTTTCTTCTAGTATTTTTATAGTTTCATTTC
Source organism: Mirounga angustirostris (assembly GCF_029215605.1). Classification (NCBI taxonomy): domain Eukaryota; kingdom Metazoa; phylum Chordata; class Mammalia; order Carnivora; family Phocidae; genus Mirounga; species Mirounga angustirostris. Next base: position 125,207,584 of record NW_026991719.1, read on the forward strand.
CTTAATCTTTAAGTCTAGTCCATCTGAAATCTCATGTGCTGTATATTGTGAGTAGGGATTCAACTTCATACTTTTCTCAAGTGGCCACCTATGTGTCCCAATGCCATTTATTGAGAATCCATTTTTCCCCAGTGAACTGAAATAACATTTTTATCGTATACTAATTTCCTGTTCAGATTTAAGTATATTTTCGAGTATCTATTTTTTCTATTGTTCTATCATTCTATTCATACACCAGTACCACAGTGCTTTTTAATTACTGTCCTTTTATTATGTTTTAATATCTGATAGGACTAGTGCTTCTCTCATAGTCTTCCTTTAAGAATATCTCCAATGATTTTCACTCCTTTAGTTTTCTATATTAATGTTAGAATCATCTTGAAAAGTTCCAAAAAATTCTATTGCCATAAAACGTTTGATCTCATATTTAATTTATAGATTGATGTAGAGAGATTTTGCACCTTTATGAAGTCACATTTTTCTAAGAACACAGTAGACCTTTGCATTCATTCAAACCTTTTTTTTATGTCCCCGAGGAACATTTTAAAGAGCCTTTACATAGATCTTGCATATTGCTTAGATTTATTTCTACATATTTTATTTCTTTTTTGTTAAATGGAGGCTTTTCTTTCATTATGTCTTCTAATTTGTCATTTTTCTAAATGATTTTGTACCAGCCCCCTTACTGTATTCCCCTTACTCCTTGTAACATTTTTAAAGAGTAGATTCTCTTAAATTTTCCAGATATAGGAGGCATATCATCGCAAATAACCATCATTTTAATTCTGCTTTTTAATGTTTTAACTTTTCAAATTGTGAAGTACAGCACAGATGCAGAGAACGGTGTAAATCTCGTATGTTTTACACGTATTTCCTGCGCTTTATATAAAAGAACATACACTTGTAACCACCCCCAGATCAAGAGCTAGAGCCCCACTCTCCAGCCCCAGCATGTCGTCTCCCCACAATCAACTCCCTAACTTCTAAGGTAATCATCAGAGTTTTGCCACCTTAACATCCATCCATTCATAAATAATGTGGTTTAATTTTGCCTGTTTTTAAACTTTATATAAATGCAATTCTAATATATGTATTCTGTATCTTGTTTCTTTCACCCAACACTATGTCTTTAAAATTTATCCATGCTGTAGTATATAGAGAATTTATTCCTTTTTATTCTGGTAGAGTATTCCATGGTATAACTTTACCATAGTGTATTTACCCATTCTATCCCTGCTGGATATTTGGATTGTTTTCAGCACACAGATGCTGTGGCAAACCATTGTTTCCTGTGGCTGCCATAACGAAGCACCATAAACTTGGTGGTTTACAACAACAAAAATTCATTGTCTCAGTTCTGGAGGCCAGAAATCCAAGATCAAAGTGTCAGTGGGGCTCTACTCTGTCTGAAAGATCTAGGAGAAAATCTGTCTTTGCCTCTTCCAGTTTCTGGTGGCTGCAGGAGTCAGTCCTTGGCTTGTGGCCACATCACTTCAATCTCTGCCTCTCTGATCACATGGCCTTCTCCTCTTCTGTCTATCTCAACTATCGCTCTGCCTTTCTCTTATGAAGACATTTGTCACTGGATTTAGGGCTCCCCCAGATATCCCAGGATAATCTCATCTCAAGAGACTTAAGTTAATCACGACTGCAAAGACCCTTTTTTCCAAGTAAGGTCACATTAACAAAGGTCTGGGAGTTAAGATGTGCACATATCTTTTGGGGAGCCACTGTTGAACCCATCACAACCATTTACACTGTTTCCTGGTGCCAATGTACACAAGTTTCTCCAGAATTTGTACACCTGGCAGTGAAATGCTGGCTTATAGAGGAAGTATGCCTTTAATTTTTCTACAAAGTGCCAACCAGTTTTCCAACACACACTCCCATCAGCTGTATGTGAAACTTTCCATTGCTCCACAGCCTTGCCAACTCTTAGACTCATCAGACTTTTTGGCTTCCACCAATGTAGTGGGTGTGTACTATCTCATGGTAGTATTAAGTTCTGTAATGACAAATGAAGTTGAGCACCGTTCATATATTTATAGGCCATTTGGGTTTCTTCTACTGTAAAAAAAAAAAAGGTCTGTCCAAGCCTTTGATCCATTTGTTCTATTGCATTATCTGTGTTTTTGTTGTTGTTGTTGTTATTTCTTTCCTTCTATCTTCTATTTATGAGAACATTCTCAGTTACATGTGTTCCCTCTCTCTTATCCAAATCTTCCATCAGAATCTCTCATATGGCCCACCCGAACTGAAACCTAAAAGAAAGGGAATTCTGAGAAATGTAGTTCAGGCTAGCCAAGGTGACACATTACAGAGCTACCTCAACCCCTTTATGTAACTCTCTTCAAATTACTTAGTTTGCATATGCCATCTACTTCCTGTCAGACCACTTACTGATTCAAATGTGTAGTATCTTTTAATCATCCAGTAAAATATTTCCTAATTTCCATCATGTTATTGTCTTTGAACCACAGGTTATTTAAATGTGTATTTCTTTTTTTTTTAAAGATTTCTTTATTTATTTTAGAGAGAGCGCATGCACGCGTGCGAGTAGGGGGAGGGGCAGAGGGAGAGGGAGAGAGAGGCGCGGATGCCCAGAACCCAACACAGGGCTCAATCTCAGGACCCTGAGATCATGACCTGAGCTGAAATCAGGAGTTGGGCGCTTAACCCACTGAGCTACCCAGGTGCCCCTAAATGTGTATTTCTTCATTTCTAAGCATGTGGGAATTTTTCTAGTTATCTTTTTGTTATGAGTCTCAATTCCATGCTGCCAAAGACACCCAGGAACCCATCAGTAGGTGAACAAGTTAGGACTATTACTCTTTGCACTGAGGGAAGATCACACCATGTGGAGCCATGAGGCGTCTCAAAAAGAGTGTATTAGGAAGAACCTACTGTAACATCTGGGCTTTGTGTGATCTTGGGGAGAGTCCAAGGAGGTAAGGGTTTGCACTAGATGCTGTCAGAAGGCAAGGGCAATTCTGTAATCGATGATCTCAATAAATCTCCTTTATAGGGAAAGCAGACTACAGCAAGGCTAAAGCTGTGATTGAGAAAACAGCCCCGGGCACCCATATCAGCCAAGCAAGAGGGAGATGTCGGGTGTTTGTGAGTTGCACATAGACTTTGGCTTTATCTGTGCTCAGAAAAATTCATAAAGTAGCCTTGCTTCATCTCTTTTTATCAAATGGTCTCAGAGTAACCTTGGTTGCGGTTTGGTATTCTGTGAGATTGCTTATGTCCAGTAAGAGAAAAACATGGCCTAGCTGTGAGTGCCAGGCCAGCGTGCAAATGGTAGAAGCTGCTGCTTTGTTCTTTTTCCCCCCTTTCTCATGGGTTTCTAGCTTAATTACACTGTGGTCAGAGATCATGCTCTGAATAATTTTGATCCTCTGAAACATGTTAAGACTTGCTTTAGGTTACAGTATATGGTCAGTGTTTTGTAAAGTTTCCATGTGTGCCCAAAAGAATGTGCAGTCTTGCAGTTGGATGCAGTGTTCTGTACTTGTTCATTAGATTAAGCTGCCAATGGTTGAAATACATATCCTTACTGATATTTTGTGTGCTTGATCTGCCAATTACTGAGAGAGGTGTGTTAAAGTCTCCCAACTCCACGTATGAATGAGTCTTGCAAAAAAAAAAAAAAAATTGAACCCAAATATGATCAGCCTTCTGATTCCCACTACTAATTTACAGGAAATATCAAGTTCAGAGGAACTCGTTGAACTACCCCACAGAGATGCAATCATCAACATCCAGGCCATGGGAAGTTTACGGTAGAAGCAACACAGTTTTCTCAACAAATAAACTGCAAGAAAAAAATAGAGCTAAGCGGATAAACTGCAGATTCAAAGACACTTAAAAATATATCATTCCACGTATGGACACCAATTGGTTCTTGATTCAAACAAACAAGGTAGAAAGAAAAAAAACCTGACAATACATAGGATACAAAATCAGTATACAGAAATCTGTTGCATTTCTATACACTAATAAGGAAGAAGCAGAAAAAGAAATTAAGGAAACAATCAATTTACAATTGTACCAAACATAGTAAAATACCTAGGAATAAGCTTAACCAAGGAGGTAAAAGACCTGTACTCTGAAAACTATAAAACACTGCTGAAAGAAATTGAAGACAACACAACGCAATTGAAAGATAGTCCACGCTCATGGATTAGAAGAACAAATATTGTTAAAATGGCTCTATTACCCAAAGCAATTTACAGATTTTTTTTTAAAGATTTTTATTTATTTATTTGACAGAGAGAGACACAGTGAGAGAGGGAACACAAGCAGGGGGAGTGGGAGAGGGAGAAGCAGGCTTCCCGCAGAGCAGGGAGCCCGACGCGGGGCTGGATCCCAGGACCCTGGGATCATGACCTGAGCCGAAGGCAGACGCTTAACGACTGAGCCACACAGGCGCCCCGCAATTTACAGATTTAATGCAATTTCTACCCAAATACCAATAGCATTTTTCACAGAACTAGAACAAACAGTCCTAAAATTTGTATGAAACCACAAAAGACCCCAAAGAGACAAAGCGATCTTAAAAAAGAAGAGCAAAGCTGGAGGCATCACAATCTCAGACTTCAAAATATATCACAAAGGTGTAGTAATCAAAAAATATATATATGGTACTGGCACAAAAATAGATGCATAGATCAATGGAACAAAATAGAGAGCTCAGAGATAAGCCCACAATTATATGGTCATTTAATCTTCAACAAAGGAGGCAAAAATATGCAATGGGAAAAAGATAGTCTCTTCCACAAGCGGTGTTGGGAAAATTGGACAGCCGCATGCAGAAGAATGAAACTGGATCACTTTCTTACACCACACACAAAAATAAATTCAAAATGGATTAAGGAACTAAATGTGAGACCTGAAACCATAAAAGTCCTAGAAGAGAACACAGCAGTAATTTCTCTGACATAGGCCATAGCAACATTTTTCTAGATATGTTTCCTGAGGCAAGGGAAACAAAAGCAAAAATAAACATTAATTTATTCATTTATCTCTTTTTTTTCCATTTGTCTCTTTATCGTTGGTTTGCACTCACAAGTTTCCATTTTTTAATGGTTTATAATTCATTACTGTCCTGACCTATCAGGTACTCAAACTGTCCCAGATTTAGCCAGTGTAAGCTCCTTGAGGCTAGCTCCAGTGTCCTTTTGACACACCACTTCCTTATTTTCTGCCCCAGTTCTGAGATTAGCCATTTTTCTGAGGAACCCCAGTTTCTTTCAGTCAGGAATGGTAATAGGGACCAACATCTGATTGTTGGGTGTGCTTGTTGCTAGTGGGCTTTTTCAGTGGAAGGAGCTAAGAATATACGCATGTGCTTAAATGGATACACACATACAGGGATTCCTTGGTGGGTCAGTCCGTTAAGCGTCTGACTCTTGATTTTGGCTCAAGTAGTGATCTCAGGGTCCTGGGATAGAGCCCCAGGTCCGGGCTCCCTGCTTAGCGTAGAGTCTGCATGGGATTCTCTCTCTCCCTCTCTCTCTGCCCCTCCTCCTGCTTGCTTGCTCACTCTCTCTCTCTAAAATAAATAAATCAATCTTTAAAAATAAATAAATAAAGGTATACACATAGACATATTTGTGTATACATATACACATGCACATGTCCATGCATCCACATATGCATATATCTTCATTCCACATCCATCTCCACAAGCTTCTTTTTTGTCTTCCTCCATCTCCCTTCTTGCCCAGTGAGAACCCTGGCTCCAAACAATGACACATTTACTCATTTACCCAATCCTATCAGGGATAGTTTCAGAATTGCTTCCAGCTTCCCACTAACCTAAAGCAAACTTACTAATAAGAGCTTGGGCTCTCTTGGCAGTCCCCCTTGCTGCTGCAACCTCGCCCAAGACTGAGAGTAGTCAAATAAGCTTTAAAAAGAGTTTTCAAAAAGAGTGTTTATGAGTTACTTGGTGTTTTCTTTCCCTTTCAATGTGGTTATAGTATACAGGTGATATACGGTTAGGTTTGTTTGCTTTCAGTTTTAAGCTTTTTCCCTTTCCCATTCTTACTGATTTTTCTTTCTGAATATGAAGAACATTAACATGATCACAAAAGTCAAAACTAATCAAAAAGGCATACTCAGAGAAATACAACTCCCTCCGGTACTTCTTCTGCTCCTTTTCCCCCACCCCCCTGTAGATAACCAACTTCTTTGTTTTCTGGGTTATCTTTTTCATGTTTCTTTTTGTAATGATTAGCAGATGCGTTCATATTTCCTTACGTTCCCTTCTTTGTTACCCAAAAGACACCACACTGTATATCAACTTTCCACTTTGCTTTTTTCACTCAACAATAACCCCTGTATTCCACTCTATATCAATTCACAGAGAGCTTCCTCATTCTTCACTCTTCTGCGTTTAGACATCTGGGTAGTTCCCAACATTCCAATATTTTTCAATTATAAATAAAGCTGCAATAAGTAACATTGTTTATATGCATTTTCATATTGCTAAAAGCATATCCTGAGAGTAGATTCTTAGAAGTGGGATTACTGCTTTGAAGGATCAACTTATTTTATGTAATATATATATATATATATATATATATATATATATATATATATATTATACAATGTTCACTCTTACTTTACTTTTTATCGTCAAATTGTTCTGTAGAACAGAATGGCTCTATCAATTTACACCCTCCTCAGAAATGTAAGAGAATACCATTTTCCCTGCACGCTGCCAGTACTTGAAATTTCTTTGGTCAACTTGGTGAATAAAAACGGTAACTTGTTGATATTTTAACTTATATTCTCCTGATAGCTAATCATATCTAATATCTTTTTATAGATGTATTGGTCATTTTTATTTCTTCCTCAATGAATTTTCTGCTTATATCTCAGCCTATTTTTCTGCTGTATGATTTGTCATTTTCCTCCTGATCTGTAGGAGTTCTTTATTAAAGTCTTGAAATGAATTCTTTGTCTGTTTTATACACTGGTCATATCTTCTTCCAGTCTGTCATTTGGTTATAAGCCATGTTAATGGTGATTTTCATAAATACAATTTTTCTGAAGATTTTATTTATTTATTTGACAGAGAGAGACACAGTGAGAGAGGGAACACAAGCAGGGCGGGTGGGAGAGGGAGAAGCAGGCTTCCCGCCGAGCAGGGAGCCCGATGCGGGGCTCGATCCCAGGGCCCCCGGATCAGATCACGACCTGAGCCGAAGGCAGACGCTTAACGACTGAGGCACCCAGGTGCCCATCAATACAGTTTTTTAATTTTGTTGTAGTGAAATGTATCTCTTTGCTTTTGTGCTTTTTATGTCTTATTTAAGAAAGTTTCAGAAAATTCCTACTACCAGGCCATTTGTCTTGTATTTTATTTTAATGGTATTTGAATTTTGTTTTTTCACACTGATGTATTTAACTCTTCTGGAAATTATTTTCTGAGAATAGAGTAAGATAAGAACTTTCTTTTTGTCCATGTGGAGCACTGAATTGTCCCATCGCCGTTTATTGAAGACACTCTTGTTTCCTACTTGCTCATGGTCCCTTCTTTGTCATATGCTAGATATGTAAAGGTCTCTTCCTCTTTCTGAGCCAATACCAGGCTGCTTTAATGACTAGAGCTGAAAATTTTCTTGATATCTGATAAGGCAACTACTCTTTTTTGTTCTTTTGAAAAATATTCTGTACAATCTTTACCACTTTACTCATCCATATAAATTTTAGGATCTGTTTGTCAGGTTCCCACAAATATATTGAATTTATATTTAATTCAGAGATTCATTTGGGTAAGAATTGTCATATTTGTAATGTCAAGACTTCTCTTTCATAAGTATAGTATATACTTCTTCAAATATGATATTCTTCAAATATTTACTTGGCAGTCTTTTACATTCTTCACTTAAGTTTGATAATTATCTCCATAAAGGTGTTGCACATTTTCTGTTAGGTTTACTCACAGATACTTTTCATTGGTATTGTTCTTGTGAATTGTATCTCCTTTGTCTCTGTCTCACTTTCTACTTGGTTATTGATAGTGTTTAAGAATACTAATGATTTATATATGCTGATCTTCTATCTGGTTACCTTGGTGCAGTTTTTATTAATTTTAATAAGTTGCTCATTGATTCTCTTCTTCTTTGTAATATAGAATCCATAATTCAATAATTCTCAAATGCTGATAAGTCTCTTTTTTTACAGTCTCCATCCTGCTCCTTTCTTTTTCTCATTGCATTGGTTAGTACTTCCAGGGCAAAGGTAAACAGGGATGGTAGCGGGCAGAGGGAATTTATGATTCAACAAGTATGATGGCTGCTGTAGGCTTTTTTTTTGTTTGTTTTTTGTTTATTTGAGAGAGAGAGCGCACAAGCAGGGGGAAGCAGACTCCCTGCTGAGCGGGGAGCCAGATGCAGGGGCTCGATCCTAGGACCTTAAGATCATGACCCGAGTCGAAGGCAGGCGCTTAACTGACGGAGCCACCCAGGCGCCCCTGCTGTAGGCTTTTTGGTAGTTAATCTTTATTAGGTTAAGGAAGTTGTTTCTATTCTTAGTTTGATAAAAATTTTCATCAGGCACAAGTATTGATTTATATCTAATGCCTTTTCTGGATCTCATATGACTTTTCTCCTTTAGGGATATATCTTACATAGTTACAGTGTGTGTGTGTGTGTGTGTGTTTAATATACTGTTGGATTCAGTGTTTTCGTAACAACTTTATTGAGATATAATTCATATACCACAAAAGTCACCCTTTTAAAATGTACAAACCAGAGGTTTTAGTTGCTGAATTAGATTTGCTAATATTTTCTTTAGGATTTTTTACTCTAATTTCCTATACATTTTTATGTTATACTAGATTCATAAAAAATAAATTTTGGTAGATTTTCCTCATTTTCTTACAGCTGGAATAGTTTGTATAAGTTAGGAAATCCTTGAAAAATTGGTTAAAAAAAATTGTTAATGCCTGGAGCCTCTTTTTTTTCTGGGAAATTTTTGAATACTGCTTTAAGTTCTTAACTGGTGATTTTTTTTAAATGGAGACTTCCTCCCATCCATCATTACCTAAGGGCTGCTTCCAGGAGCATTGAGTCCTGCCCATTCAGATGAGAACACAGCCAGCCAACAGTTGGATTGCAGCTAAGCCCACACTCCTACCTCAGGGAGACTGGGAGACAATAAATGTGTGCTGTTTTAAGCCACTGAGTTTTTGGGCATTTGTTATACAGCAATAGAAAACTAATACACCTGTTACAGAAAGTTGAATGGTAGTCCCCCAAAAGACATGTCCACATGGAAGCTGTGAATGCGAGCTTATTTGGGAAAAGGATCTTTAGAGATATGATTAAGTGAAGGATCTCAATATGTGATCATTCTGGATTAGGGCGGGCCCTAAACCCCATGACCAGCATCCACCTAAGATACAGAAGACAAGAAAGACACACACAGAAACAGAGAAGACCATGTGAACATGGGGGCAGAGGGTGGAGTGAAATGGCCACAGACCAAAGAATGCTTAGGACTGCCGCTACCATCCGAAAATGGAGGAGCAGACTCTCCCTCGGAGTTCTCAGAAAGAACCAACCCCGCCCACATGTCCATCTCAGACTTCCGGCCTCCAGAGCTGGGGAGTTGGGGCCAGTTTCTCCACTGCAGGCAGCAAGGGGCTACTGAGCAACTTGAAGTGTCAGGGCAAGATGTGACTCATACTTGTCAAGGATCTCTCTGCTTCTGGGTGGCAAAGGGCTTGAAGGAGACCGACCTGGAGGCCAGGCAAGCCAGAGGAGGCCATCACAGTGGTCTGGAGGAGAAAGGGGAGACGTGTGAGCAAAGTGAATGGAGAGTGTGACACGTGGGAAAATTGAATCAGCCAAATGGGAAGAGAAAAGGAGGTGAGAAAAAAGATCCTTGGGCCTTGAACCAGGGTGACAGAGATCCTGAAGCTGACAGGAGGGACAAAATGTAGAGTGTGCACAGAGCCCTTCTGAGGCCAAAGAGGGGCCTCAATTTTTGTACCGAAGTAGACATTGCTTAATGCTTACTAGCTCAAAGAAGCAGGAAAAGCAACTAAAACAGGAAACAAGTCAGTTATGAGAGGCCACCCCACAAGCCTGTCTGAGCCCCTGGTAGTCTCCAATGGACTGATCAATTCACCAACTTCATCCCTGTTAGGTGACTGCAGTGGCCTTTCCCTCCATGGGCTGTGATTCTGAGGTCATTGGATTCCAACTGGGCCAGGGCCTTCCCAATCTTTCCCTGTTCCCAAATAAGCATAATCAACTTCTAGGTACATGGGACTCAGCTGTTACAGGGATTAAATATTTTAGACCTGTTCCCCAATTCTTACATTCCTTTTGAATTGGGCTATAAATCCTGGCAGAGAGCAGAATTTTCCAGAGGGGACAGGCTTTGCCCTGGCTGTGCTCCCAGACTTCTGTCCCTCCCTGTACTGCTCAGGGCCCATGTGGCCAAGGCCAGTAGACATGTAGTGGCCCCCCAAAATGTTCACATTCTAATCCCTGGAACCTGTGAATGTGACCTTATATGGCAAAAGGCACTACAGATGTGATTGAGTTAAGGGCTTGAGATGGGGAGGTGATCTTAGATCATCTGGGTGATTTGAAAGATAGAAGTAAGAAGGCAATGTGATGGAAGCAGAGAGAGATGTGAAGATGCTCTGCTGCTGGCTTTGATGATGGAGGAAGGAGCCACAAGTCAAGGAAGGCAGCTCCAGAAGCTGGAAAAGACCACAAAATGTATTCTCCTCTAGAGCCTCTGGAGGGAACACAGATATGCCAACACGTTGACCTTGGCCCAGTGAGACTGAGCCCCACCCCCCTCACCCCCATCACTGACCATATAAGCTCCAGGGCCCTCACTCACACAGGCTCCTTCTCAGATCCTGAGATGGGCCCTAGCAATTTTGTAGTTATAATTCTACATTCTTTTTCTTAAAAAAAAAAAAAAAAAAGCCCTCCAAATTGCATAAGCTTTAGGCCCCCCAAACCATGGATCCACTCATGCCTGTGCCTAAACCACCCACTGGCAAACAGAATGAGACCCCCATGAGTGGTTCACTGGGTCAGCAACATTCCAAAATGGCCTTGACAGACTCTCTCCTTGATCAAACTCTAGGCAGGCTCTTCAGAGCCCTCTTCCTGACTAGGTCTCAACCTTGGCCTATAAAGACTTAAACAAAACACTAATATAGTTTCTAACAGCTCAACTCTACATCCTTAGGATAACCCTACACCCCCCTTAAAGTGCCTACCTGAGAAAATTCAAGGCTGCCAAAAGAATTTCCAGTTTGTTCCAGCCAATACCTGAAAATAAAACCCCAGTCTCTCAGCCTTTGTGGGAGGGCAGGAGCCTGACTTTGAGAAGCACCAGTTAGCGAACTCAGACAGGTTTCATATGACCCACCACCCTTTGCTGCTTTTTGTGATTTTTTTCACTCCCCTTACTCTACTGAGCCCACTAACTGCCCTCCCTGCTCCTTCCTTCATCCTTGAAAATACCCACTCAACTTCTATGAATCAAAATTGTGTTGAATTTACACTGGGCAGTAGTACATTACTAATTATGATCTATCCTTGCCACTTTAACTAGGGTCCAGCTTTGATTTGCTTTGACCTCCCCAAGTCTCTGCCCCCTGGTTTATACTCCCTATGTGATGCTCCAGCCTGCAAATCAAATAGGCATCCAGGCCCATGATGTAATCCCAGGAGCCCTTTAAACCTGGATCTAGAAGCCAGAGACAGGGAAGTCGGAGACTCAGATCATGAAAAGGATTCAAGGAGAGGAAAATTCTCCTGCTGGCTTTGAAGATGAGGGGGCCACATGACCATGAAAGCAGATGGTGTTTGGAAGCTAAGAGGAGGCACTGGCTGACAGCCAGAAAGAAACAGGAACCTTGTTCCTATAGCCACAAACAGGGAAACATGGCTGATAACCTTCAGGAGCCTTCAGACCAGAAGGCAGCCTGGCAACACCTTGACTATAGCCTGTGAGACCCTGAGAAGAGGACCCACCCATGTCATGCCTGGAACTTTCATTCAACAGAACTATGAGCTAGTAAATTGGTGCTGGTGAAAGGCATTAAGTTTGTGGCGATTTGTTATGCAGCCATAGCTAACTGATACACTTACCGGTCATGATCTGGCCACTGGCCAGAGAGAGCTGAGCACAGGGCTCCAGCAGGCTAAAGATGGGGGCTCTTCTCCTCTTCCCGCAGACCATAGCACAAGGGGCATTTCTTCACTCTCCTCCTGGGCTACATTTTCCTTCATGGCAGTTATCACTATTTGTAACTGTGCATGTAACTGTGGGGCTACTTGTCAAGGTCTGGACTGTGACATCTGTGAGGGCAGAGAGCTGATGGATCCCGGTCCCAGCTGTATCCTAGCACCAAGCAGAGTGCCCGGCTTACAGTTGGTGCTCAACAAATGGGATGAATGAGTAGGCACGTGGGAGGTAGCGATGCTGAAGAGGTAGTCAGAGGGTAGCTCTGGAATCCCAGGTGGCAAAGAAAGGGAGCCTGGAAGGGGCTGGGCAAAGGTGGGTGAAGGCAGGGACTGGCACTGTCTCCCATCAAGGTCAAGAGACCAAAGAGGAGCAGGGGTGGGTAGGAGGACGGAAGGAGGAGGTGTGGGCCCAGAGGAGGCACCTCGGGGGTGGAAGAGGTGGAGGAGGGGAGGGCGGCCAGCCCAAGGTGTGCCCTTGACAGCACGGAAACAAGGCAGCTGTGGGAGGAGGGAGTAGATACAAACAACAGGGACACTCGAGACGGATTTGACTAGATGAGGTGAGCCTAAAAGGGCCGGATTTTACACACGGGTGGAGGAATGCAGGTACAGGAAGTAACACTGTAGGGCAAAGAAGGTTCCGTCCTCCCACTTTTGCCCCCATGGTATGCGGGGCAAGAGAAGGAGCGCAAGGTGGTAGCCCCTCAGCTGAGGCAGGAGGTAGAGGAGAAGGAGGTACGAGGGCCAAGGATAACAGGCACAGCGGAAGGCCTGGGGAGGATGAGAGCAAAGGAGACAATGTAGGGCCCATGCAGAGGGAGTGGGGAGAGGACGGATGCCCAGCATTTAGTGCCCACCGGCAAGAGTCAGGGGGTGAGTCTGGTACAGTCAGCAGCAACCAGCATTTCCCAATGGACCTCTGCGGTCACTGGTAGCCCACTCACAGGGGTCCAGATCTTCAGGGAGCTTTCCTTCTCCCTCACCAAACTCTGAGCACCATGTCTATGCCCCAAACTCCTAGCCCAGGGTGGCCAGAGTGGGTGTTCCATGAATGTCAGTGTCTTTGAAGGATCCCTCCTATGTGACCCAGCCTGAGGATGCAAAGGGCTCGGAGCTAGGGGTGCCCTGGGGAGCCACACATTCCCTGCCCTCACAGAGCTTATAGTCACAAAAGGGAAAGGGGCCTCTCTCCAGGAAAGTAATGATGCCGGCGACAGAAGCTCTGAGCAGAGCAGGACGGTCACACAATCCAACACAGCAGAGCCACTCCTTGGAGGTGCCATCTTGGGCACACCATTCACCAATGTGAGCCTCAGTTTCCTAACACAGTCCACATTTTGGTCACATGTACCACATAAGGCTTGTAAAGACAAAATGAGGTAAAGTGTGGAAAAGTGTTACAAAGTGCTTCTGGTATTTCCTTGAACTGTGAGATCTGAACAGAATGTAACTTTCGGAAAGTTGGTAACCAAAGCAATGGAGTTGCGAGCTTTTCCCAGCAAGGTGGTTTTAATCACTTGACTACGTGGCCACAGGAGCTGCCTCTGGCCCTCCCTGGGCCACCCTGGCCTGAGTCACGGGACTCCCCAGGTAAGAACACATGTTTCCATCAGCCGAGCTGCTGATCAAAGACAGATCTGGTCACCACTGGCCACCCTCCCATCCCCTATCCTTGGAACTATGCTCACTGACTGAGGGCCAGTTCTCAACCTTGAGGCCCCAGGGTTCTGAAAGAGAAACCACCAAGGCAGGGCTTCTAGAAGTGGTGCCTTCGGGCCAGTGGGTGAGACAGAGGTGGCCCATGAGGTTGCAGGCAGTAGCAGAGGCGGGCAAGAGACACTTGGGGAGGGTGCCTGTGGCAGAAGGGGTCCCAAATGTGAGGCAATGACTCAGCCTGAGGAGGCAAGGGCACCAGTGGCCAGTGGGGCTGCCAGCCTGCTGGGCTGTGATTCTTTTGACAAAATATGTCAGCTACCTCCTCTGGGCCACCTTCTTTCCAGCTGGGGCACTTGGGGACATAAACAGAAGGGAGCCACACTTCTTACTACTTCTCTGCCCCCAAAGGTCCCTCAGATACCCCATCACCTGCCCTTGCCTGGGAGAGGGACTTAAAACTGGCCTTAAAGGCCTCAGACAAGACCCAGAGCCCCAGGAGCCCTGAGAAGATGACCCTCACAGTCCCCCTTTCTTGGACACTGTGGCGTGGGGACCTGCAGCCCTCCACACTTCACTTCATCTTCAGGTAGCACAGTTTTGGGAAACAGTCATGTTTTAGGCACCAGAGAAATAGCTACCCTTCATTCCTCAAATCCTAACTTGAATCAGGGTCAGGAGAAACCCGCCCTGACATTTATGGGTTGTCATGGGCATGTAGTTTTGAGGCCTCACTAACTCAACATGGTTACCGGAGCCACAGTAGGTGGGGGAAGATACCTGGTGTCATGCTTCGTCTTTCCTTTTGTCCTGGTGGTCTTTAAGAAAATGCCCCTGCTATAGGACCCCATTATCCAAGTTCAAATGCCTGGAACCGCCTTGGGACAGACAGCAGAAGTGACGTGGAATTGCTGTCCCTAGTTCTGATATCAACAACCAGAACGCATAAAGTCCACCCCCTTCCTCCAGATCCCGCCACGTGCAACACACTCATGCACATCAACCGCAGTCCACAAGCCCTCCCCCACCATGGCCAGCCTCATGCCCAGGTGGCCTTCCTTCCTGCCCATGTTCTCTTTCCAGCCTTTACTCCTAGAGGGTGGGAGCGGGACCTCTTCATCAGGGTGGGGGCCAGCTTGGGGCATAACCACAGGAGACCATTCTAGGTGATGTTTGTGACTCCACAGGCCTGTGAGACTCTCCAGCTCCTCCTCATCTCCTTCATCCAAGCAGGTGGCCCACACACTGCATAATGGCCCCAGACTCACACTTACCAAAACAGAGGTCACTACCGGAGAGGAGAAATGTAAGCCAGGAGGTGACTGACAATTGGCCTTGGGCCAAGAAATTAGGAGCAGGATTAAATCTTAAACTACAAGGTTTTGTTCTAGAACCACCGTCTGTCAGAACTCATTCGCCTGAGACCCACGAAGGGCAGGTGCCTTTAGCCCCACAATGAGCTGGTGGCAGAGTTCATCAAATGCTTAACTTGACGTGGAACAGCTCATGGCTTGTTTACAAGGGCAAAGTGACTTGTATGAATTTGCAGATGGAACTAAACCCTAAAGCCAGGTCAGGTCGGATGGCTCCTATTGCGACACGTTGGTTACCAGTGGCACCCTCTGCCCGGCTGGCTCTGTGTGGTAAATTACTTATGTTGAACTTATTATAAGGGATTCTGTGCCTTTTCAGGATGTGGATTCCAGATTCCACCAGAGTAAAGCCTATTTCATGCAGAATCGTCATGTCAGAAGGCTAGATCATGAGGCTGGGAACTAGCACTCTGCAGAGTGGTTTTCCTTGCAAATCCCATCACCCACGTGAGACAAGTAGTCTGCCGTTGCCGTGGTGAATTGGTGTTATACTGTGACCTTGATTCTGAGCAGAAACGTACGTTGCCTTGACCGTGATTACACACAACACGTTGTCTAGGAAACAGAACAGGAAGGGCTAGATCATTCTTGGCTTTGACTGGAAGCCACACAGAGTTATCTTGTACCCAGTGGGGTCTCAGCTTTCCTCGGGGGCCTCTAGGCTTTGTGTTTGTGTGTGTGACACAGACAGAGACAGAAAGGGAGAGAGCACTAGCTTCCCTCTGCAAACGTTGGGAAATTTCAAGCCAAGACGAGCTTCTGTAGCTATTGTTTAGAAGCAGAAGGGGATTGCAGTGCCCTCTCCCGTCTCTTACTGGGAGGCTGCTGGAGAAGGGAGCAATAACTCTGGCCTCCTGCCTGTTCCCTATCCCCCAATGCAGTTCCAGAGCGGAGGTGTGGCTCTGCGGGAGGGCCCCACTGGGCTCTGGAAAGAGTTGGTCTCCCATAAACAGCGCCTGAAGTTCTCTCTCTCTCTCTCTCTCTCTCTCCCACACACACACACACACACCCCAAGGGCAGATTGACACAAGAGTAGCTTGTTGAGACTCCAGTCTGTTTCTTTCCCCATATAAACCATGTGTGCCTCAGAGCTGGTTTCCCAGGCCAGCCACAAAAGCCACCTTGACCTAGAAAGGAGCCTACAAGGAGGGATCCTATGAGCCTGTGGCCATAGATGCCAGTGTAGCGGCAGAGGCCATTTCCAGCAGGGCGCACTGAGTAAGGCATTGTTTGACTTCCTGTCCAATGGCTTCCGATTCCCACTAGCCCAGGGCCCTTCCATCTCACAACCCGAGAATAGCCCAGATTAGGAGTACATCCTTGACTCCTCTCTGTTCCTCAGCCACAAGCTCAAACCCCTCGCTGATCTATCAGGGACTGCTGTTGTCTCAACACCTTGGCAGACTCACAGTCCAGCCATCTACCCTTCTCCATTCGCCCCGATGCTTACTGTGTCCCAGGCCCTGTCTTCACTCCATTGCCAACTGCATGTAAAAGAAATACAGTAAATACTTCCCAAAAAGACAAGCAAGAGGCAGAGATCACCATTAGGCAACTAGCAAGGGGAGGACACAAGAGGATACATAATGGTGGGACAAGTCAAGTGTTCCAGAAAAGTCCAGAGATGAGTTCAAATCCAGCCCAAATCCCAGCACCCAGAAATCCCCATCATTTACATTGCCCCAAGCGTGCAATGATAGAAAGATGGACAGATGCAGGAATAGGTAGGTGAGACAAAACTATTTCCCCAAAAGGATCATCCAGTATGCTCAGGGAGAGAAGCCAGACTCAAAAACCACATAGTGTATGATTCCATTGATAGGAAATGTCCAGAACAGGCAAATCCTTAGCAACAGAAACAGATCAGTAGGGGTCAGGGGCTGGGGGAGCAGGGAATGGGGGATGCCTGCTAATGGGCACGGGATCTCCTTTTGGAGTGATGGAAATGTCCTGGGAGCTGATGGTCGTAACAGCCAGAAGATTTTGTGAATATACAGTACTAAATACACGGAACTGTGCACTAAAATGGTATGTGTATTATATCTCAGTAAAAATAGGATCATGACATATGCTTTGTGTTTAATCTAATGTATTACACTCCTCTCATTTGTGAACAAAGAAAAAAACAGAAAGTGAAAAGAATTGTTGAAATTGTAATAAATGTTCCTTTATAAGAAAAAGTCCTAGTTCTTTTTTTTTTGTTTGTTTAAAGATTTTATTTATTTATTTGAGAGAGAGAATGAGAGACAGAGAGAACGAGAGGGAAGAGGGCAGAGGGGGAAGCAGACCCCCCGCCGAGCAGGGAGCCCGATGCGGGACTCGATCCCGGGACTCCAGGATCATGACCTGAGCCGAAGGCAGTCGCTTAACCAACTGAGCCACCCAGGCGCCCAAAAGTCCTAGTTCTTAAGAGATCCCACAAAGGTTAAGGAATGAAACTCTGAAAAACGCTAAGCTTTTTGAAATACCTGAAACGTTACGCTCAATTTCACGTTTCAACACAGTATCTGCTCTGACAGATGAAGAAACCATCCCATGCTCTTCCCCCCACCCCTCAGTTTTCCACCTCTGCCTTGTGTTACATTACGACTTTTATATTGTCAAGGTTTCTAAGATTTGCATTGTTCCCCAAAGCAGGACAGGTGTGACTGCGTGATCTCGCACTTGTGTGATATTAATTCTGCATGTACACGGATTCAGTGTGTGTTCTTCCACTTCTAGGATCTTTGTTTAAATTTATCTTTATCGTCCAGTGGCCGTTTCGACTTTCTGCTTTTTGACTTGACAGGCAAGTTAGATAGAACTTTTTCTTCTCTTGTTCTCTCTTTCAGGAATACCGATTTTGTATACACATGTATAATTTCCTTTTCTACCTTCTCTCCAACCCTCTGCTCTCTCGCATTTTGTACAAGCCTTACAAAGATGTCCCCAGGCGGCCATGATGCATGTGGTCTCCTTGATCATGTTTACTCAAAGTGTGAATTGCTCTTAGTGTGGCTTTCATCTCAGTAATACTGGTATTTCTCTCTCCCAATTCTTTTCTGAGTTCTGCTGCCTTTCTTTCATTTCCTTCTGCTTTCTCATCGTCTCTTCTTTAAATTCTCTTTTCTTTTGAGGAATCAAGTTTTCTGAAATTGCTTTGCATCAGTGGAGGGTTTTTGGCTTTGTTTTTGTTTGTTTGGTTGGTTGGTTGTTTTTTGTTTTGTCGGTTTTTTTTCTCTGGAGTCTCCCTGTCGTTTTTGTGTAATTTTCCCTCGTGATGTGCTTTCGTCTGCTGCTTGCTTCTGTTTCTTTCCTCCTATTATCTGTGGAACTGCTGCTGTTGCCAGTTTACGTATAGGACCCACGATGCGTTGGGAATGTGTTTGATTCTGCCGACGCGTCCACATTGTCTCTGGCTTCCACGTTATCTGACCGGGTCTGCACGGTGATGTTCCACTGCTCCTGAGGCCTGTCCCTGAGTTTCATTAGCCTAACCAGAGATTTGTTTTCTGTTTGTCTACGACTTTCCAGACTGTGATCCTTGACCTTGGAGCAGTCTGATTCTTGTTCCGTTCCCAAGGAGCCATCACTGACCCAGCGGGCTCCCCACCCCTGTCCAGACATTAGCAGTGTTTGGCTGGAGAGTGTCCTAATTTGTGGCGAGGGGTTGTTGGAGTTCCCAATGCTGTCTTTCTCTTTGAAGCTGTCTTTGAAGCAAAGCCAGCCCATCGGTTTTCTGTACGACTACAGAGGAAAAGAGCCCAAGGCCTTGAAGGAATTTCCTTTCTTAAGTCGGTCTCTTTTATGGGCAGCTGAGATTTCAGCATCAACACAGAGCACCCCAGCTCCACCCGCCCTCTGGCTGAGCTAGTCACTAGGGAGTTCTGGACTGGCTCTGGCCCCTCTGATGGACAAGACAAGGCTTCTTGGGCAGTCGCAAGTCTGAGTTGTTCTGAAATCATAACCCAGCAGGGCATGAGACTATGGCACTTCTCCCTCACTTGGGAAAAAGTTAAAGAGAATGGCCTGAAGTAATCCCCGAAAGGCAACAGCAATAGGGAGCGTAAGGCAGGACGGTGGGCCCTGGCTGCCAGCAGCTTGCAGCCCCCCAGGAGGACAGACTGGAGCAAGGGGCAGTGAGGAGCCGGCAGCCGTGGACTGGGGGCAGCCAGGGCAGGGCAGCCCCGGGCAGGGAGAGCTCTGTGGGCAGGGTGGACGAGGGCCCGGTGTGAGCCCAGGCTGTGGTGTGCCTGCCGGTTAAGGTTCCTTCGAAATCAGAACTCACTTCCTAAGGGGTACAGATGATGCACCATGAGGATTACACCCCTCTCAGGTAGGGGAACTGCTCCTTTGGGGCCTGATTTCAGCAGAGCTGGCACGAGGGAAGCGGAGATGGCGAGAAGCGGCGGGGTGGTGTGAGAACAAAGCGGAAGCCACAGCTGTGGCCCACCACTTCACACCCGGACTAGGCAGAAGACCTACAGGAGGTGAGTGCCCGGCCCAGCTCTCGGAGAAGTGGTAGGAGGCGATTTGGTGGCAACATCAGGCCAACCACGCTGTGTAACACTGACGTTCTGAGCATATTTGTAAATGACCCTTGCTTCATTTCTCCCTTCCAGTTTCCGTGCAAATCTCTCCCGTGGCCAATCCTAATTCGGGACCATAAAAGGCAGGGAGTTCTGGAAGAACCAGCTGCAGCTTGGCCCGCATCTGGGGGTGCCTCCCTGCTTCCTCCACCCCTCTCCAGCACCCATCTATATGGTAGGGGGACATCCACTTTGTGTTTCAGAAGCACGCACGTCTTTGGCTCCGTGAGCCCCCCCCCCCCCCGCAGCCTTGTGGGCACTTGTCTCTGTGGGTGCTGGTGGGCAAGGCTGGGAGAGAGGATCACCGAGGGGAAACTGCCCCGGGGGCCCAGCCACGTGGAGAGCACGGCCAGGAAGCACCACCCCTGCAGCAGGGCTGGAGCCGGCTCAAGTACGAGTCCCTGACGCAGCCCTCTTGGCCAGCTCCCCAAGTCCACCAGGATCCCAACACATCTGGAATGCACCAGATGGCGAGAGCCGCAACTGAACACGACAATGACGGAAGCGGGTCCTCACGGGAACGGGCTTGCGGTGCCTCTCCAGCCCTAAACCTTGGAAGAGATCGAGCTCTGGGGCCAGGAAGGTGGTCACGGGGACACAGGCTCACCAAGCTCTCCCTCGAGGCCACCCTGAGCCCAGATCCCCACTTAACCAGAAGAAGTAAGTTGGCTCCCTGGGGACCTGGCTTCTAGAAGCGTCTCCGGAGCCCTGCTCCAGTGGACTTGTCCCCCGAAGCCCAGTGAGGCCATCAGAATGTGTTTGCAGAGCAAGACTCAGGCCTCCACACGAAGCCCCTGTGGGGGAGCTGCTCAAGGCCAGCTCCTGAGTCCCCTCCAAGGGGCAGGCAAAAACTGCCCCCCCGCAAGCAGCCAGCAGGCTTCTGTCTTTTTCATCGTTCAGGGCACTCCGTACTGGGGTCCTAGTGGCCTTTTGCTGAATACTGTCACCCCCTCTACAGACAGGAGATGGGCTGGGACCGGGATAGGCATGGAGCCGGGTGGGGGTCTCAGCTACATCTGCACTGGGCTTCAGGGAGGGCAGTCCTCTCTCTCAGCTTCCACTCCTTGGCCATCAGCCATGGATCCGGCCCCGCCCATTGGAAACCGTGGGGCTGGTGCGGTGGAGCGGCTCTCCACTCCTCAAGGCTCTACCAGCTGCCCCGGGGCACAGGCAAGGACAGGAAGGGGCGAGACGGATGCGGACTTGCACTGTGGGCCAGGCGGAGGGCACAGGAAGGAGACCGAGAGGGAAATGTGAACAGCGTTATGGAGGCCTGCCTGTGACGATGTCTCTGACCACCCCACCCGAGACACGAGTAAAGCACCAGAAGCTCCGGGGAACTAGGGACAGGGGATGGCTCCCCCAGCAGTCTGCTCAGCCCGCTCAACTGGCTGGAGTGAACCAGGGTGTTCTTCCTCCAATTCACAGGCAAACTTCACTTGGGCCTGGGAGGGGTTCTCAGGCCTGTGCCCTGCTGCTGACCCCAGACTGGGGGCTCCTCGATCTCCACCAGACTGACTCCCCCTCGGACTTCAGCTGTAGCACCCAGTTCCAAGACACAAGAGGCAAAGGCCCGCCCACACTGCCCCATACCCCGGGGCCAAAACCGTAAGCTCCCCGGGCCTGATTTCCCCCCACCTGCCCTGGAGGGATTAGGCATGGCCTTCCCAACTCCCAGCCAGTCAGCCGGAGCTGCGGTAGCAATATCCTCTCCCGTGGGGAGGACGGGTGCTCTTTCAGCGGGTGTCATTCGGCTCCGGTACCACATCGAGTCTTTAACGATCACACCTCACTGCAGCTGATCGAAGCACAAAGAAAATTAGCCGAAGAATGGCAGGTGTCTCGTGGGTATTTGGGGAGGGCCGGAGAGCCAGGCTTGGAGGCTTTGCAGAGAGGAACAAGGGTCTGAATCACGCTGCTGTGCTGGGCAGGGGCCAAGCACTCCTATGGCTCCCTCCCACAACTGGGCACAGACACTGTGACGCGCAGCAGTGGTATGGGACACGGGTGCTGCCGTGAGAGCCCCAGCGGCCGCTGCTCCTCAGGAAACAAGTCTCGACGCTCTTGCTGTCACCGGCACACCCGAGTGCGATCTCTGGCCCCAGATTCATCTCACCCACGGGTCCCGGTCATGGGCCCAGTCCTAGCTTCAGGGAAGGCTGGAAAAGTGCCAACCGGGCATTTTCTGCTCCTCTCACGTGAGCAGAGCTCAGCCTCATCAAGTGGCAACTTCCTAGGACAGAAGAAATGAGCAGTGCCCACTGGGACCACCCAAATGGTCCAACAGCTTCCCACTGCCCTCAGTGTGAAACCCAACTACCCCTCCATCCCTAAGCATGACCCCTTCAGAGAGCAACCCCTCCCCTCCCCCAGCCGCTGTGGGTCCTCCTTCATTGCGCATCTCGGTAGCCTGCTCTTTTTCTTTTCCCTGACAGCAAGTCTGTTTGCAAATGGAGGTGGTAGGAAGATGTGCCCATTCTCCCAGAAACCCAAGTGTCGAGATTTTTTCAGTCTCTCAGTAAGTGTTGTTAATATTGTTCCATGGTGAGATTTTCACGTTTAGGATAACTCAAATTAAAACACATTTGCGGTCCTTCAAAGACCCTACCACTTTTCAGTACTGACCTTCTCAATAAGGATGCTATGGTGGTTGGAGTGGCCCCACTCCATTCACTGCACACCTTAAGCAATCTACAATCCCAGGAACTGGATGTCAGTGGCCCCTTTAGCTTAGTAAAGGAGAAAACCATGACTATTCCCACTCAATTTCAAAAGGGAAAGAGGACAGGACCATCCCAAGACGAGGACCAACGGAACCCCAAAATTTTACAATTCACCTATGAAATAGAAGAAAGGTCCTGATCATATCCTAGTCTTCCAATCAAAGTGCCTCACATAACCTCTCAGTGGACAAGTCTCCCATGGGTACTGGACAAAAATCTTTTCTCTGGCTCCCTCCTCCAACCCCAGCAGACCCTTCCGTCGATTGCCCACAGCAGAGGCGAGACTCAGCTGAAACATGCAATGAAATTTATTGAAGAGAAACATTTGCTGAAACCATCGAAGAGAGGGAATGACAACAGAGACAGGAACGTCTAACGGCCACTAGAGACCATAGGTCACGGCCCCCCTCCCCTTGGGGTCCCAAACGAGGTGCCTCTGCTTCCCCCGACACCGTGGCCCTCCTGCCTCAGCCTCCCTTCCTGAGGGCCCCACGATCAACCTCTGGCCAGGACGGTGGACGCTGGTCATGTCCCCTCACTCCAGGGCACCCTCCCCTCTGGCCGACATGCCGGGGCCTGGTCCTGCCCTATGGCCTGCACAGGACAGTCCCAGGACGCTGGAAAACGCAGCACGGGACCCTGGGCCAAGCCAAGGAAACGGAGTCGCAAGGAACAACAGGGTGGCACATCAGAGCACAGTTCCCGTGGAGACTCCCGCATCCTTGGTCCGGTTCTTCCTCCCTGAGGTCACGGGGTGAACACCAGCCGTGCCCTCGGGCATCCTTCCCGCCGTCTCCCGGAACTGGGCTCCGGATTTCCGGGGGGCGGGGGGGCGGGGAGGGCAGCTGCTCAGATAAGAAAACACACACGTCTCCGCAAGAACAAGCAGCGGTTGGCCTAAATGTACCCCGAGAAAGCAGAGGCTGAGCTCACAACACTGGAAGAGAGCGAGCAGAGCCTTGGTTCCCGCTGAAGCTCATGGCACGCACCCGGGCTGAGAGGTGGCGGCCCCGGTAGGCCAGGACACCACCCACGGCGGGTTCCTGCACACCTCAAGGCTCTGCACAGGAATGGTCGCTAGTGGGGTGGGGGAGTAACTTGACACGTGGGTCACTAAGGGCCCCACAGAGACGCAAGCGGGCTTCCCAGAACATGGAGCAACGTGCCCCAGGGGAAGTAAATGAGTGTCTCCCTCTCGGGAGACCCAAGAGGCTGGCACCTCTGAAATGGCCCCTAATATCTCCTAGTACAGTGTGGGTGGCAGACGGCTTCGGGTGCCCCTCCCCTAGGCTAGGGCCAGCCACTCAGGGATGTTTCCCAGACTGGCTGCCTGAGTTGGCATGGATTGGGGCTGGGGCTGGGCGTGGGGCTGCCATGGGTGGAGGGCACCTCTCCCTGCCCCACTTGGTGTCAAGTATGGTCATCTTGGTCACTTGGAAGGGCTGATGGTGGTGTTCAGATCCCCTTAGTAGTAGTGGAGTGCCTGGGGGCTTGGCTGCTGAGTTGGCATGGACTGGGGCTGGGGCTGGGTGTGGAGCTGCCCTCGGTGGGGAGGCAGCTCTCCCTGCCCCATTTGGTGTCAGGCATGGCCATCTTGGTTATTTGGAAGGGCTAATGGTGCTGGCTAGGGTGCCTTGAGGAGGTGGGGTCCTGGGAATTTGTTTGGGCTGAGTGGGTTGTTCCCTCGTCCCTGCTCCCCATGTGAAGCGAGGCTGTTGCCCTAGCATGGCCTCCCTCTGCCTCCAGAACTCTGCTGCCTGAGAGGAGAGGGGGTCCCTGGGCCTTCTGAGCCTATTTGCCTGAGGACAACTTGGGGGGGCTCGTCTCCCCAGCGCCATCCTCGTTTTCCGACTCTTCTGGGATGGGCTCGAGCCTCTCCTTGGGGGGCTCCCCAGCCTCCTGGTCTCCTGCCTGGGCGAGGCCCTCTGGCTCACAGCCAGGACCTCTTGGGCCCGCCCTGGAAGCACTGCCCATCTGGGCAGGAGTGGGGCCCCCAGGGGCCTCTGAGGGTCTTGCCTGACCTAGGCCCACAGAGGACGGAGCATTTTCATCTTCCTGAGTGGCAGGGAAGAACTTGGAGATCTCCTGAGGGGCAGGGGCAGCCCTGGCAGCATCATAGGGTTCAGGAGCAGCCCTACGAGCTTCGGCAGTGCCAGGATCTGCCTCACTGGCCTCCACGTTTGCTGGGGCAGGCTTGGTAGTATCTTCATTGGCTGGGAAGGCCTCGGTTTCATCTCCACCGGCAGCGGTGCCCTCGGTGATGACTTCAAGAGCCAGGGCGGACCGGAAAGCATCTTCGCTGGCTGGGGAGGCCTCGGTTTCATCTGCATCAGCTCGGGTGCCCTCGGTGATGACTTCAAGAGCCAGGGCGGACCGGAAAGCATCTTCGCTGGCTGGGGAGGCCTCGGTTTCATCTGCATCAGCTCGGGTGCCCTCGGTGATGACTTCAAGAGCCAGGGCGGACCGGAAAGCATCTTCGCTGGCTGGGGAGGCCTCGGTTTCATCTGCATCAGCTCGGGTGCCCTCGGTGATGACTTCAAGAGCCAGGGCGGACCGGAAAGCATCTTCGCTGGCTGGGGAGGCCTCGGTTTCATCTGCATCAGCTCGGGTGCCCTCGGTGATGACTTCAAGAGCCAGGGCGGACCGGAAAGCATCTTCGCTGGCTGGGGAGGCCTCGGTTTCATCTGCACTGGCAGCGGTGCCCTCGGTGATGACTTCAAGAGCCAGGGCGGACCGGAAAGCATCTTCGCTGGCTGGGGAGGCCTCGGTTTCATCTCCACCGGCAGCGGTGCCCTCGGTGATGACTTCAAGAGCCAGGGCGGACCGGAAAGCATCTTCGCTGGCTGGGGAGGCCTCGGTTTCATCTGCACCGGCAGCGGTGCCCTCGGTGATGACTTCAAGAGCCAGGGCGGACCGGAAAGCATCTTCGCTGGCTGGGGAGGCCTCGGTTTCATCTGCACCGGCAGCGGTGCCCTCGGTGATGACTTCAAGAGCCAGGGCGGACCGGAAAGCATCTTCGCTGGCTGGGGAGGCCTCGGTTTCATCTGCACCGGCAGCGGTGCCCTCGGTGATGACTTCAAGAGCCAGGGCGGACCGGAAAGCATCTTCGCTGGCTGGGGAGGCCTCGGTTTCATCTGCACCGGCAGCGGTGCCCTCGGTGATGACTTCAAGAGCCAGGGCGGACCGGAAAGCATCTTCGCTGGCTGGGGAGGCCTCGGTTTCATCTGCACCGGCAGCGGTGCCCTCGGTGATGACTTCAAGAGCCAGGGCGGACCGGAAAGCATCTTCGCTGGCTGGGGAGGCCTCGGTTTCATCTGCACCGGCAGCGGTGCCCTCGGTGATGACTTCAAGAGCCAGGGCGGACCGGAAAGCATCTTCGCTGGCTGGGGAGGCCTCGGTTTCATCTGCACCGGCAGCGGTGCCCTCGGTGATGACTTCAAGAGCCAGGGCGGACCGGAAAGCATCTTCGCTGGCTGGGGAGGCCTCGGTTTCATCTGCACCGGCAGCGGTGCCCTCGGTGATGACTTCAAGAGCCAGGGCGGACCGGAAAGCATCTTCGCTGGCTGGGGAGGCCTCGGTTTCATCTGCACCGGCAGCGGTGCCCTCGGTGATGACTTCAAGAGCCAGGGCGGACCGGAAAGCATCTTCGCTGGCTGGGGAGGCCTCGGTTTCATCTGCACCGGCAGCGGTGCCCTCGGTGATGACTTCAAGAGCCAGGGCGGACCGGAAAGCATCTTCGCTGGCTGGGGAGGCCTCGGTTTCATCTGCATCAGCTCGGGTGCCCTTGGTGATGACTTCAAGAGCCAGGCCGGCCCGGAAAGCATCTTCATTGGCTGGAGAGGGTTCAGCAACCTCTTCACTGGCGGGGGCAGCCTGGGCGGCCGGCAGCCTTCCCATGTCCACACAGGCCCCTTCTTCCGCTTGGAATTGCTCACCCCCAGCTAGGGCGGCCTCCCATGCCTCGGTCTCCCGAATGAGCCGCAGCATCCCCATGAAGCCAGGTGGTCTCCTCTCCAGCCGCATCCTCCTCAGCTTGTTCTGGAGCATCTCGTTTGGGCGGGCCTGCATCAGCACCTGCCTGGCGCGAACCTGGTCTGCGATGACAGGACGGAAGGCCCCCTTCTCCACGGCCGACTGCAGCAGGCCTTCCAGGCGCATCACATAGGCAAAGAGAGTCTCCTGGGGCCGCTGGGCACAAGTCAGGAACTTGAGCCGTGCAGCCACGCAGATGTCCTTGTCCCCAAACACCTGTACCAGCGCGGCCAGGCAATCCTGCACAGGCATGTCAGGATTTTCTGCCAGGAGGCTGCACATGAGATCCAGCGCGGGGCCACCCAAGCTCTCCACCAGCCGCCGCCTCCTCTCCCTTTCTGACACGTGGCGCCACATGTACAGCATGTCACTAACATGGTGCAGCCAACTCTCAAAGGACTCTGCCTCTTGGTCTGGCTCTTCCATCCCAGAAAAGGTTCTCAATGCCAGATAGGCCATATTTTCAGGCACAGGCTGCTGGGCCTGATTCCATTGCTGGGTCCAGGATCCTCCCTCATCTATGGCTCCTGACACACCCACAGCTCCTTCCTCGCCTGCAGTGCCCGCCTCACCCGCAGCTCCTGCCACACTCACAGATCCTATCACACCTGCAATTCCTGTGTCACCTGAAGCTCCCTCCTCATCTGACACTCCCCCTTCATCTTCAGCTCTTGCCACACCCGCAGCTCCTGCCTCACCTGCAGCTCCTGCCACACCTGCAGCTCCCTCCTCATCTGAAACTCCTTCATCTTCTGCTCCTTCCTCACCTGCAGCTCCCTCCTCATCTGACACTCCTCCATCTTCTGCTCCTTCCTCACCTGCAGCTCCCTCCTCATCTGAAACTCCTCCCTCTTCTGCTCCTTCCTCACCTGCAGCTCCCTCCTCATCTGACACTCCTCCCTCTTCTGCTCCTTCCTCACCTGCAGCTCCCTCCTCATCTGACACTCCTCCCTCTTCTGCTCCTTCCTCACCTGCAGCTCCCTCATCTGACACTCCTCCCTCTTCTGCTCCTTCCTCACCTGCAGCTCCCTCCTCATCTGACACTCCTCCCTCTTCTGCTCCTTCCTCACCTGCAGCTCCCTCCTCATCTGACACTCCTCCCTCTTCTGCTCCTTCCTCACCTGCAGCTCCCTCCTCACCTGACACTCCTCCCTCTTCTGCTCCTTCCTCACCTGCAGCTCCCTCCTCACCTGACACTCCTCCCTCTTCTGCTCCTTCCTCACCTGCAGCTCCCTCCTCATCTGACACTCCCTCATCTTCTGCTCCTTCCTCACCTGCAGCTCCCTCCTCATCTGACACTTCCTCATCTTCTGCTCCTTCCTCACCTGCAGCTCCCTCATCTGACACTCCTCCATCTTCAGCTCCTGCCTCACCCACAGTTCCTTCCTCAAGTGCAACTTCTTCCTCATCTGCAGCTCCTGCCTCACCTGCAGCTCCTGCCTCACCTGCAGTTCCTGCCTCACCTGCAGCTCCTGCCTCACCTGCAGCTCCTGCCACACCTGCAGCTCCTGCCTCACCTGCAGCTCCTGCCACACCTGCCTGGCCAACCCCTTCATGCCTCTGGGGCTGTGCAGGGAAATCTGGTCTATCCTGTGACTCTGAGTCGGGGGCCTGGGGCAGAAAGACCACAGGCCAGGGTCCTCCCTTGCCTGGTATTTGTCGGGGAATCAAACTTCGGTTTAAATACTGAGCAAACTCGACCAAGGCGACCCTGCATCCGAGCTCCTTTCTGAACACTTTGCCCAGCACTCGGTACCTGCCCAGGGGCCACAGGGCAGTGCGCACGGCCTTCTGGAATTCCTCGTCCCCACAGTCGTCAGGGATGCCCAGGATGAGCAGGGAACGCTGCGCGTTCACGCCCATCCACCTGCACCAGTCACCCAGCATTGTCAGTGGCATCGCCATTGCTGAGAACCTGAGGGTGGAGAGAAAGGAATAGACAGGGACACACAGACTTTCACAATGTGAGCCTCAGCCTGTGGGTGCAAAGGGGTGAGAGGTGTGTTCATACCACACAGCCTATCCTACCACATAGCCAAAGCCCAATGTCCCTCACAGTGGTGGCCTGTAGCGCCTCCACTCCCCATTTTGTTCGATTTTAGAAAACTTCTTTGATAATACACTAATTTATTTACTAGCTGTAGGGCTAATCCTATTTTCTATTTTTCTGGCATCACTTTAAGAAGTTGCTTTTTTGAGACACCTGGGTGGCTCAATCGGTTAAGCATCTGCCTTCAGCTCAGGTCATGATCCCAGGGTCCTGGGATCAAGTCCCACATCAGGCTCCTTGCTCACCAGAGAGCCTGCTTCTCCCTCTGCCTTCCAGTCTCCCTGCTTGTGTGCATGCACACAGGCGCTCTCTGTCTCTGACAAATAAATAAACAAAATCTTTAAAAAAAAAAAAAAAAAAAAAAGGAAGTTGCTTTTTTTCCCCAAGAGATATATCAAGTATTGAAATTTTTGGCATAAATTTTTCCATAATATTCCCTGCATTCTCTTTTTAATGTCTGTCTGATCTGTAGCAATAGCTCGCTTTCATTCCTGATGTTGGTAATAAGTGTTTCTTCCCTTTTTGCTTGATTAGTCTCACTAGGGCTTTATCAGTTTTGTTTCTCTTAAAAAAAACAAACCTGGGCGCCTGGGTGGCTCAGATGGTTGAGCGTCTGCCTTCGGCTCAGGTCATGATCCCAGGGTCCTGGGATCGAGTCCCGCATTGGGCTCCCTGCTCCTTGGGAGCCTGCTTCTCCCTCTGCCTCTCTCTCTCTCTGTCTCTCATGAATAAATAAATAAAATCTTAAAAAAAAAAAAACCTATGGGTTTGTTAAATGTCTACAATTGGCTTTCTATTACTGATTTATTCTCTTAACTGTAGTATTTTTTCAGCCAACTTATTTTGCATTTAGTTTATTTTTTTAATTTATTTTTAATTTTAATTTCTTTAAATAGACCATTAGGTCACTGATTTTATGTCCTTCTTTTATAATAAAACTACTTAGAGTAATACATTTTCTTCTGATTCTTTAGCTGCCTAATTTGGGGAAGTTGTATTTTTTTTCATTAATCAGTTTGAAATATTTTCTAAGTTCCTTCGTGTTTTCTTCTTTGAGCCATGGGTTTCCAAATATTTAAAGATATTTTATTATTATTAATTTTATTTTCTAAAAAATTTTATCTGAGAGAGCGCGCGACCGCGCGCGGCGCGCGGGAGTGAGCCCGAACAGGGGGAGGGGCAGAGGGGGAAGCAGACTCCGTGCGGAAGGTAGACGCTTAACCGACTGAGCCACCCAGGCGCCTCTATTATTCTTAATTTTAAATAAAATTCCGTGAGGCCAGAGAAGTTATTATGCAAAAGCACAATCCTTTAAAATTTATGGAGACTTTTTTATGGCCCAACATACGGTGTATATGTGGGTGAGTGTGCAAAGCACTCCTGTAACGAATCTTTATTTTCTGTGGAGGACAAGGTTTTGCACCTCCCCCTGCTGGAATCCCTCTGCCATCCCCCACAGAGGCGACCCGGAGCCCGTGGGGTTCCAACTGCAGCGGGCCAGAGCCCCTCCGGAACGCCACACGTGCTCGGCCGGCGGCCCCACGTTCCAGCCCACCCCCCCCCCCCTTCAGCGAGGCGCCATCCTGTTTGCGCAGCCGCAGAGCGTCCTCCAGTACCACGCCCCCACCGGGTGGTAGAGCCCGTCTAGTCTCTGGCAAGCAGGGCGGCCCCGCCGGCTTAGGCGTTACGTCCGCGTCCTCACCCCGGGAGCTAGCTCTCCCCTCTCCCGCCCCAGCTAGGAAGCCTCCCCTCCCATACTCTCCACACCCGCAGCCCCGCACCGTCCCTGTGGCCCCCAGAAGCAAGGTGCCCTCCCAGTTCGCGCACCCCGCGCCGGCGCCTGCAGTGGCTCGGTGCTTGGCTTCTGGCCTCCCCGCACCGAGCAGCCCTCCCGGTAGCGCCGGCAGCCCGGGGTCCGTCCCTCCGCACAGCCAGAGCGGGAGCCCTCGTTCCTGCCGGGGGCAGTTGGCGTCCTCCCGTCCCAGCTCCCGCCCAGCCCCACAGCTCCCCTCACGCCTCTCGGGTCGAGAGTCCTCTCCGTCGCCCCCACCGTCCGCGCGGTGCCCCCCCTCTCCCCTCCCCCACAGAGGAGCCGTTAGCCGCCCCCCCCCCCCAGCCCCGCCGCGTCCGGAGCCCGGAGGAGCCCTCCTCTCCCACACTCCCCCCCCACCCGCAGCCGCTGGGCCTCTCCTCTAGCCCCCAAAGCTAGCCCCCACGCGCTCGGGAGGCAACCCTGCCCTCTCAGCACCCCACCAGGGAGTCGTCCCCCGCCGCCTTCCCCCCACAGCCTCCAGCAGCCGGGAGCCCTCCCTTCCCATGCCTCTTACACAGTCAGCCATCAGCCCCCCCCACCAGAGCGCCCCCCGCCCCCGACCAGCCCCCTCACAGCCAGCAGCCCTCCTCTCGGGGCCCCCAACACCGGGGTACCGTTCCCTCAGCCCCCACCTTCCCTCGGCAGCCGTTCCTTCAGCCCAGAGCCCCCCCACCCCCCCGCGCTCCCACACCGCCACACGCGGAGACGTTAGTCCTCCGCCCCCACCTCCCCTCACCCCGGAGCGCTCCCCACCAGGCCGCCACGGCTAGGAACCTTCCATTCCGGCAACCCCTCCCGCCCCCCAACAGGAGCCCTCTCACCCACCTCCACTCCCTGACTGGGCAGCTAAGGGCCCCTACCCAACGTTCCTCCTTGCCCGTAACTCCCGAGGCCGTGCGCATCTCCTTACTTTGTCTCACTCCGTGAACAACTCCACAAGCCCACTCCGAAAGCTCGGAAGAACTCTCGTCAGCGGCACAGCCGGGAACTGTGCGGCGGAGCCTCCCCAGCACGCGGTGCTAAGGCCCACGTGCACTTCCGGGCGCTCCCAGAAGCCCCCAGGCGCAGAGGGCGGAAAGTTCTCGAGGCCTCTCTTTACCAGGCAAACGATTGGCTCAGGAGAGCACGTGACGGGGCCCTGTGTTACTGTAGTGACGTGCCGGTGAGTCTCACGAGATTTATGTTCCGAGATCGATGTTCCGAGACTGATGTTCCGAGGCTTGTGCGCCTCGCGAAGCAATCGCCGGGGCTCGGCGCCCCGTCGACCTTCCGCCAGTAAAAGGGCCTACCCACAAAGCAGTGGAGTTGGAGGAGGAGGAAACGTGCAGATGGCGAGCTCATTTTGCAAAGCTGGTCAAATTTTCTTTAAAGTTTATTTTCTATTCTTGGTGATGTCACAAAGATATTCTATATTTTTATTGATGTCTTATCTAGCTGTATCAATTCCTAAGGCGGAAGTGTTAACATCTCCACCTATTCATGATTATATGAAAAAGTCTGTTTCTCTCTTTATTCTGTCAACTTTTATTTCATATATTTTGAAGCTCTGTTATTGGGTACTAGTACATTTATAAATTCTATGTGTTCCTGACTAATTGACCCTTACATCATTATTATCTTTCACGTCAGGCAATATTCTTTGTCTTTAAATACATTATGTCTAATATTAATATAGCCATTCCCACTTTCTTAGGCTTACTCTCTGCATGGTATATAATTTGGGATTCTCTTACTATCAACATATCTGAGTCATTATTTTTAAATTGTGTCTCTTGTACATAGCAAAATCCTTGCTCTTTCTTCATTCTGACAATCTTTGCCTTTCAATCGGAGTGTTTAACCCATTAACATTGAGTATAATTTTTGAATGATAGGATTTAAGTGTATGCTTTTTCTGTCTTAGTGGGCTCATCAGGCAGCTATAACAAAATACCATAGGCTGGGGTGCTTATAAACGACAGATATTTGTTTCTCACAGTTCTGGAGGCTAGGAAGTCCAAGATTAAGGTGCTGGCATATTTTATATCTGGTGAGAGCCCACTTCCCAGTTAACAGCCATCTTCTCATCATGTCCTCACATGGCAGAAAGGGTGAGGAACCTCTCTGGAGTCTCCCTTATAAGGGCACTAATCCCATTCAAAGACTCCTCCCCATGACCTAATCACCTCCTAAAGTCTCCACCTCCTAATGCACTGGGCATGAGGATCCAACATGTGAATTTTGGGAAGGACACAAACTTTCAGTCTGTAGCACTGTTTAATCTATTTTTGTCCCTACGTTCCCCTTTTCCTGCCTGAGATAATCAATTATTTTAAATCCCATTTTAACTTGTCTGTTGCTTTTCTTAAGATTTTATTTATTAATCTGAGAGAGAGAGAGAGAGAGAGGCAGAGGGAAAGGGAGACACAGGCTCCCCGCTGAGCAGGGAATCCGACGTGGAGCTTTGATCCCAGGACTTCGGGATCATGACCTGAACTGAAGGCAGATGCTTAACTGACTGAGCCACCCGGGTGCCCCTTGTCTGTTGCTTTTTTAAGCAATTCTCATTTTGCATTGATTCATTGTGGTTGCTCTAGAGACTATAATATATATCCTTAACTGTTCGCTTGTCTACTTGTGGTTAATACTGTACTACTTTACATAAATGTAAGAAGATTTCCACCAGATAGATTCATTCGCCCTCTACCTCATCCTTTATGCTGTAGTTGCCATACATATTACATCTACATATATCATAAACCCTATGATATACTATTATAATTTTTACTTTAAATAGTCGTATGTATTATTAAAAAAAATAAGAGCAAATAAGTATTCTTTAATGTTTGCCTACATGTTTACCATTTCTGGTGTTCTTCATCTCTACCCAAAAATCAAATTTTCCTTCTACTACTGTGTTTCTTTAGATTGAAAGGCCTCCTTTATCATTTCTGTTAGCACACGTCTACTGATGAATTCTCTTGGCTTTCATTTATCTGAAAAGGTCCTTATTTCCCCTTCATATTTGAAGAATCTATTCCCCAGAGATAGAGAGTTCTGAGTTGAAACCTGTTTTTTGTTCTTGTTCAACACTTTAAAATGTTGTCCCACTGACTCCTGATGCCCATTGTTTCTGATGAGAACTCATTTGAGTTCTTGTTAGTGTTCTCCTAAACATGGTGCTTTGGCTAATTCTGACTGCTTTCAAGATTTTCTCTTTATCCTTTGTTTTCAGTATTCTGACTACGATACAGCCACATGTGACTTTTCTTTGTATTTATCGTCCTTGGGCTTCACAGAACTTCTTGAATCTGTCAATTGTGTCTATCTCCAAATTTTGAAAACACCAGTTACTTTTTCTTTAAGTAGTTTTTCTTCCCCTTCTCTGTCTTCTCTCCTACCATCCCAAATACACATGTTAAACCTTGTCATGTTGTTCCACAGATTACTAAGGTTCTGTTCTGTTGTTTACTTTCTTTTTAAAATCTTTTTTCCTCTCAGTTTCTCAAAATGGATCATTGCTATCGATCTGTTTTCCAACAAGTAATATGAAGCTTCTAAATATTCATAACTGTTAACAAACACCAATGTTAAAAGAAGGATGGAGAAAGAAGAGCCAATAATGGATTGTGTAAAGACCTGCCAAGCTCTAAGGGCACATGGCGACCCTGAACCCAGGGCAGGGAGTACCTAACGCAGTGGGAGATCATGCAGCCTCTGCAGAAAACTAGTCCATCATAGTTCTTCGTTGAACCCCAACAGAAGCAGACTGGCTGACAGAAGCACAAAGGGAATTAGCTGAAGGATGGCAGGTGTTCCACAGGCGTTTGGGGAGGGCCGGAGAGCCAGGCTTGGCGGCTTTGCAGAGAGGAACAAGGGTCTGAATCACGCTGCTGTGCTGGGCTAGTGAAGGCACCTGTGAAGCTGCCTCACACAACTGGGCACAGACACTGGTTTGCACCAGCAAGGTAAGGTGCACGTACTGTCATGAGAACACCGCTGCCGCTGCTCCTTGGGAAACAGGTCTTACTGCCCCTGCTGCCACCCACCCACCCTAGCGGAATATGTGTGGCCCTTGCTTCTTCCCATCTCTGGCCCCAGACTCAGTTGGCAGCAGGTGCATCTGATTGGTGGGACCAGGTCATGAACCCATACACTAGTTGCAAGGGAAGCTGAGAGAATGCAGACCTGGCATTTTCTGCTCCTCTTCTGGGAGGGAGGTGGGGTTCACATCAGTTGAGGGAACTGCCTGTGTAAAGGTCCCGGGGCTGAAAGAAACATGGTGAGTATCCAACTGAAAGGAGACCAGCGGGGCCGGCGCAGAGGGAAACAGAGAGACACAGGGTGAGGGGCGTGCTGGGCACTGAGGCTCTAGAGAACAGACCATGCGGTCTTCATGGTTGGTCTTTACCTAAAAGAGTTGGGAACACATTGAAAAGTTCGAAGTCAGAGGTGCAAGTGCACTCACGTGTGTGTATGACATGGTCACATTGTACTTCCAGATGCTTTATCTGGCTTTCTTTTGGAAGAATCATGAGGGGAGGGGACGAAGTGGATGCAGAAAGCCTATTGAGGGGCAGTTGGGGCTGTCCCAGGAGAGATGATGGCGGCCTGAACAACAGTAGTGGTAGTGTCATGGGACTGACAGGGCAGAGTTAACAGACCTAAAGTACGTGGAGAACTAACCAAACACTATGAATAATTGGATGGGGAAGGTGAGCAAGGGACACATCCTCGAATTCTGGCCTTTAACATGGGTGTATGGGGATTCCATTCACTGTGGCTGGGGACTTGGGAAGAGCACCAGCTTGGGTGGAAAATCATGAATTCCATTTTGGACATGTGAGTGGGAAGCATCCAAGTGGAGATGTCTAGAATGCAGCTGGATATAAGGGGTAGGGACTCTGAGGGGAGGTCTGGACTAGGGACAGAAGTGGGGCATCATGGAAAGCTCCAAGTGGCCCAAGGATGCATCCACACACAGCCATGCTTCACCTGCCCCCCCTCCCAAGTGTGGGCATGGGCCAGGGGATGGGCCACTAGTGGGAACGGACACCGGGGAGCGAGGTGCAGCTGAGCAGTTGCCTGAGCTACTGGAAGGCGACCCTCCCCTCCACCGGACGTCTCGGAAAAGCTGGTGATCCTTCAGGCCACAATCCCTGTCACCCAAAGGAATGCCTAGAGACAGGACACTGCTGGCTGCCCTCCCAGCAGCCATTTCCCCTTTCTTCTTTGCTATGAGGACCCCCTTTTTGTTTAAGTGTCTGTCCCTCCTCCATGCAGCTCGAGGCATGGTAACCCCCCCATCCTCACATCCAGATGCAGATCTGATTGGTCCAAGGCCAGCAGCGCATGGCATTCCTAGGGCAACTATTAGTGATCTGGGCAGCCCATCATCCAAATGGCCCAGCAGGGTGGGAGGGAAGGATTCACATTCTGTCTGAGGAGGGCTTCTCTGTCTTTGGGCAGGATCGAGGAAGACCGTGGTCCCGATTGCTGCTGACAGACCTCCCCCGGTGCGCAGAGAGCAGCCTGATGCCACAGCCAAGACTTGACATTAGAAAGAGGCTGGGTCTTGGGGCAGCGTGGCACCCGGGGACACATGGTGGAGGGACCAACAAGGGACAGTGGTAGTCACACTGGGAGGGCCAGTGAAGGGAGAGGGTGGCCACACGGGGAGGGAGAGTTGAAGGACAGTGGTGGCCACCCTGAGGAGGGACAACAAAGGGACAGTGGTGGTTCCCCTCTGGGAAATTCAGGGGCCAGAACAACAATTGCAATCATCAGAAAACCTCCAGCTCCAGCTGAGCTTCAGGCCCGCAAATGCCAAGGTGGCCTATTTGGAAGGAAGGGTTTTGTCCCTCCTGGCACCCACTCCCAGCATCATTGCCCCCACCAGCCTCCCTATGAGGGCCCCATCAAGCCTCAGGAGCCCCAAGGGTACGAGGACTGGCCCCACATGTGACATGACATCCCCCACCACACGAGCCATTCAGTGTTCTGACCCTTGCGCAGAGTCGAGGAGGAGCCTACGTGACCTGGAGCACCGACTGCCACATGCGTTCGCAGCTACTACACACCCTTGGGCCCCTGTCTCCCAGGACTACCGTTTGGACAGCACGGTTGACTCAGGACACGTGCTCCACTGATGATGATTTTGCCACATGAATGGTGACCTGTAGGAAAATGGAGACCCCAAGGCCCACCCTGCGGATCCGCTCGAAGGTTATGGGAAGGGCGGGGGTGGGAGCGGCAGAGGGAAAACGGACGCAGCTCTTCACTTCTTGCTATTCCCTTTCCCTCCATCTGTCTGCACACGGCCCTCCCCAAGTCCCCTCCTCAGTGCACCCCATTTTCCCATCTTTGCCCTCCTAGCTTAAGGGCGCTGGTCTCTTACTGGGTGCCCTGCAGTGTCCCATGGATCCCAAATGGCTGAACAGATGACTAGATGGACGTAAAGCCCCAGGGTCTGACCCATGGGAGGTGCTCGGCCAATGCTGCCCCTCCCCTGTCCCCTTGGGGGACCGCGGCGGACTGACCACTGCTACCCAAGTCCTCGAAGCAGCCCAGATGGGAAGCAGAAGGGCCCCAGGGCGCGCGGGGAGTCAGCCCAGAACCCCCGAGGGACGCGCGGGGACCCGCGCGGGGCCGGGCCGCCCTCCCGCCGCGACGCGCATGCTCCATGCCCCCCACCCCCCGCGCCGGGTTCCCACGCCGCCGCCGCCCCGGCCCCGCCCGCTCCCCGCCCGCGGGCCGGGCCCTGCTGGTCCGCTTGGGACAGACGACTGACGGCTTCGCAGAACGCGCCTGCCCCCCCGAGAGCAGCGCCCAGGGACCAGGTCGAGACCCGTCAGGGAATCCCGCCATCTCCTGGGGCCGCTGTCCCGGCGGGCTTCTCGGAGGCGGCAGCCTTGGCCTCGGGCCTGCCAGAGGCGGGGGTGGGGGGTGGCGAACAGCCCCGTGGCCCGCGGAGCCCTAGTACGCCGGCCTGGCAGGGCTGCGGCGGCCCAGAGCGGGGGCCCTGTCTCGGCAGGTGGCGAGGGGGCGAGGGAGAGGGCCCTGGGAAAGGCAGCCGGTGTTTCCCAGTTTCTCTCCTTTGACTGCGGTTCGCCTCTGACCCTGGGACTGGCGAGAGAGCACCGGCCACCCGGCGGGTAAGTTTGGATTTTTGCGCCCCTGTGTTTGGGAGCGCTGGGCAGGCTGGCGTTGTGAGGTCGCGGCACTCCTGCCGAGGGGCACCTGGTGAACTCAGCAGGCACAGGCCGTGTGGGTCCCGGTCGTATTGCGGGGGCTCTCAAGGGCGGGGCGTTGTGCCCCTTGGTGGTGAGGAGCACACCAGGAAAAGG
The DNA here is from genome assembly GCF_029215605.1 of Mirounga angustirostris. NCBI lineage: Eukaryota > Metazoa > Chordata > Mammalia > Carnivora > Phocidae > Mirounga > Mirounga angustirostris. Next base: position 125,245,360 of record NW_026991719.1, read on the forward strand.
CGTAAGGAGAGGAAGCCAGGGGTGGGATGGAAGGCCCTTGAGAGCGGGAGAGGGAGGGAACCGAGCTGAGCCGGGGAACTAGTTGTTCAGCAGTCCTCGGGTGCAACAGATACTCGCTGAGCAGCCAGTGTGGGCCAGGCTGCTGCAGGCATGTCAGAAGCGAAACAGCAGAACTCGCCCTGCGGCGGGGCCAGTTCTGGTGGCAGGAAACAGACAACAAACAGCAAACATGTTAAATTCAGAGTTAGAGACTGTGTTAAATGGTGGTAGGTGCCATGGGGAAAACAGAGCAGAGGAAGGCAGGTAAGGAGCTGGGTTGCAAGTTTAAGTAGGTGGTTAGGTGATGGTATTTCTGAAAAACTTGAAGGAGATGAGAGAATATTCCACGGAGAGGAAAGAACCCGTGCAAAGGCCCTGAGGTATGAGTGGCATGGTGTGGGGGAGGGACTGCTCAGAAGACAGTGTGGCAGGAGTAGGGAGCAAGCAGGTGGGAGGGGAGGGGAGGGCCAGGTCAGACGGGCACCCCAGGGAGGGCCATGAGCAGGGAACAACAGAACCCCATTAGGAGGTAGCCCTCTTTATGACCAGTTCAGCCTGTGGCCCCCGCCCCCCAGGGCAGGGGAGACACCAGTTGCAAGGATGATGCTCAGAGGGCTTTGCTGGGTCGGGCAGTGGGGAGGCCCTGGGCTGACCTGTGGCCTCCCTAGGCCCTGGGTCTCCAGGCCTTTCCACCAGGTGGGTGGCAAGTGATGTGTTCCCCCCGGGGAAAGACTACTAGAGCAAGGAGGAGGCAGTTGGGGTCTTGAATTGCCAAACCTCAGAGGAAGTTTCACCAGGAAGGAAGAAGCCTGACTGCAGAGGCTCTGCGTCACTCCTGGCAGATGGAAGAGCCCCAGTTCCCGATCCTGCCTGCGTGGGATTGCCGACTGCCTTTCATGTTGTTTGTTTGTTTTCTGTTTTCTTTTTCTGGGGAAATAGCCCCATCTCCTGGTCTGCTGTAGGCATCAGCCCTGAAGCCCCCCCCCGCCCCCACTGCCTCTCCCTTTTTTGAGCCATGATGCGTTTCAGTTGGCAGCACTGTCCCTCTCCTCCCCCAGGGGGGTGGCCCCACATACTCGGCTTTACTTGGGCCAGTCAGCAAGCACGGTGGGATTCTGCTCCCCTCCTTAGGGTGGACCAGCCTTGGAGGAGGCTGGCAGACGGTCCCTGGTTACCCAGGCTGACAGGGCCTTCCTGGCTTCTTGCCTGAGGCACCGATGTCTGATGGACCTCCACCTGTATGCCTAGTGACGGGTTTCGGGGAGACCTGAGCTTCGGGGCCTGGACTCATCCTTCGGCTTCTCCTTTGTTCTGGCAGCCCACCAGGCTCTTAGGAGAAACCGCTCTCCAGTTCCACAGTGTCCCTCCTGATTCTTCCTTATGCACATGCTCAGGAGTGTCACCCCATTCCTGCCGGGGCGTTACTTGGCCTTAGGGTCTGTGCGGAGAGCTTGCCATATCTTTCTTCCCAGGATTTGAAAGTATGCTGACTTTAGGAGACTAGGTCTCGAGGACGGACCCTTGGGTGTGACCACTTCGCATGGTGGCGCCTGGATGCGCCCTGTGCCTTTGAACTTCAGTGTTGGTCTCCGTCTACAGGCTACCCCTGTCCGTAGTGTGTTTCTCTCAGGAAGTCACAGCTCAACAATCTCTTCTCTCTTGGGGTCTTGGAAGGGACCCCAGCATGTGTGTCGGGGGGTGGCTAGAGAGAACATTTCTTCCTTTCGGCTTGTCTATTTTCCAAAATGGATCATGACCTGGCAGCACAGTCATGGTAAGGAAAAAAGAAGCTCGTGCTGTTTTTCAGAACATTTTCGGAGTGGCCTGAAAAGCCTTGCTGTTATCAGTATTCTCCCCCCGCACACACACTTCTAGCTTGTGCCGGTCCCCCGGGGGCTGACGGCATGTCATCATGAAGCATAACCTGTGGACATCAGAAGGATTACTTGACAGTGACACCTTTTGCCTCCCCCCTTTTTTTATTGAGATGGGATTCACATAACATAAAATTAGCCACTTTAGAACCAACAATTCAGTGGCATGAAATACATTCACAGTGTTGGGCAACCACCACCTCTTTCTAGTTCTAGAACCTTTTTATCCCCCCAGAGAGAAACCCCTTCCATGAAGCAGTTGCTCCCAGCGCCCTCCCCCTCAGCCACTGGCACCCACTGATCTGCTCTCTGACCCTCCGGTGCTGGAGGTGTCACACGATTTATAAGACTTAAAGATTTCTTTTTTTTTTCAAGATTTATTTATTTATTTGACAAGAGAGAGACACAGCAAGAGCGGGAACACAAGCAGGGGGAGTGGGAGAGGGAGAAGCAGGCTTCCCGCCGAGCAGGGAGCCCGATGCGGGGCTCGATCCCGGGACCCTGGGATCATGACCTGAGCCGAAGGCAGACGCTTAACGACTGAGCCACCCAGGCGCCCCAGGACTTAAAGATTTCTTGATAGCAAATCACGGGTCGTGACATTCAGAGCAATGAAAGGCAGAACTTCCTTGTTACTTACAGCTCTGAAGGAGAGGAGGTGGCCATGTGGGGCCACGTGTGTGGGGGGGAACCTGGGGTAGGGGTAGGTAGTTTCTGCAGGGTCCCTGTGCATTGGCTAATTTGGATGATTTCTCAGGCTCTGGGGCATTGGGGCTGTCCCTAGTTGTCTGGTACCTGGCCCAGATAAGGGGGAATTGGGGGAGCGTGTTTGGTGGTCCCAGAGAGAGGGGTCCCAAAAACGGAGATAGTTGGGGTCGGGGCTTAGCAAACTGCCCAAGAAAGGCAGAGAAAAGAGAATTTTTACACATAACTTCAAAACTAGGTCAAGACAGCTCTTGTGAAATATTAGATTACATCACATAAATGGAATCATCCAGGATGTGGCCTTTTGTGTCCATGTCTGGCTTTTTTCACTGATCATGATGTCTCCACAGTTCATCCATATTGTAGCATGGATCAGCGCTTCACTTCTCTTTATGGCCAAATAACATCCCATTGTGTGTATAGACCACGTTTTGTTTGGTCACTGTCTTGGGTTCTTTCCGCCTTCTGGCTCCTCTCAATCAGGCTGCAGTTAAGCTGGATGCATTTGTTTTGATGTGAACACCTGTTTTCAGTTCTTTTGAACATACACTCAGGAGTGAAATTGCTGAGTGGTGTGATAACTATGTTTACTTATTGAGGGACCACCAACTATTTTCCCTTTTAATTGTGAATGCCATTAAGCAGACAGACAAATAAAGCGAGTAGTCTAACAGAACACAGGGGTCCACCTCGCAGGGTTGCCAGAGGCCTGGAGCTTGCCTTATTTGCTTGTTTCTCTCTTTCTTTCTTTCTGTTTCCTCTTTCCTTTCCCCCTCCCTCCTTCTCTCGGTCTCTCTCTCTCTCTCTCCCCCTACTCCCCTTCCTTTGTTTTTACTGAGATATTTTAAATTAAGTTTACATGCCATTTTCTCCCTAAGTACTTCAAGAAGGACATTTCCTTCCACGACCCGGTGCCGTTATGCATGCGACACATGAGCAGCGCAGGGCCCCAGAGCCACAGTGCCTTTGACTCCTCTGTCCTGCACGCCAGCATCTCATCAAGGACTTCCGTTGCACTTGACCTATTGGCCGTGTACACCTCTTCTCCTCTAGAACAGTCTCTCTTTTCCCCATGACACTGACACGCAGAGGAGGCTGGGTACAGCCCACCTTCTGGACTGGGCCGGTTGCTTCCTTGTGGTGTGTAAGTGGTCCCTCAGTCCCCAAGATCCTTTATAAACTGCGTGCGGGTTCCCAAGGCTGTGTTAGAATGGGGTCAAACTTTGACAAGAGCCTCGCACGCTTCCCATGGTGGCATCCCCGCAGCAGGTGGGTCCCAGCTCTGTCCAACCGGTAGGTTAGCTTTCTGTCTTGTGACCAGCAGTAAATAGGGGAAGACATTTTGACATCACATGGTCTTTCACCCAGTGGTTGTAGTGTCCATCCCACCTTCAGGGATTCTTCCTATCTGATTAGCATATATTTCTTCGTCAGATACATGAGTTTATTGATTCTGGGCCAATGCTGATGGACAGCTCATCACTGGTGATAAGGGACTTCGCCGCAGTTTAAATACTGTACGACCCTGTCCCCTCACCCTCTCTCCTGTAGCAGAAATAAGCTGCGGTCGCCCAGACAGCATGAGCATTCGCGGCCCACTCCCCTGCCAGCCACCGCCTGGTTCTTATGCTTCCCCACGGGGGAGTTCCGCCTTGTGGTCTCCAGTTGGGTGGTGCAAACAGCGTTGGAGCAAACTGTCTTCTGGTCTTGAGAACTGATGTGGCGAAATCTGATTCTGTCCACTTTGGCAGTGACACGCTCTTCCTGCCCTTAGCATGAGCCCCAGCTCCTGTCTGTCCCCAGAGTGCCCACATGGCCTCACCTTCTGCACTCCCCACCCTGCCCCCAGTTTCAGCACCGTGACCACTGAGCTTGGGCCCATCCGAGGGCCAGATATGGGCCATGCCCTTAGCCTGCTCCTCTCTTTGCTCACCCCCAGCCTTCAGCTCTCAGCCTGAAGGTCACTCCTTTAGAGGGCACCCCTCCCCCAGCTCTTGTGGGTCCCTCCAGAGTGCATCTCACTCTTCTGGTCTTTCTCTTTTCCTTGAGAGCAGGTCTATTTCAGGTGGAGTGGGGGGTGTGTGTGTGTGTGTGTGTGTGCGCACGCACGCATGTTCTGGAGTTTTTCTGTTAGGTCCCTGAGCTGAGAGGAAGAGGAGTTGGCAGTGGAGCTTCCAGGGATGGCTGGAAAGTTGGGGTGGCGGTGCTGGAAATGAGAAGGAGGAAGCCAAGCCTCGTACGAGGCGGGCAGGACTCCCTGTCTGGTGGCCCACCACCCAGGTGAGGAGAGAGGACAGAAGCTCAGTTTGGGAAAGTGTTATGGATTGGCTTGTGTCCCCCAAAAAGATGTGCTGAAGTCTTGTCCCCCAGTAGCTGTGAATAGGACCTAACTTGGATGAGGTCATGCTGGAGTAGGGCGGGCCTCATCTCATACTTGGCTTTTTCCAATCCCCTTAGCTTCTTTGCACCCCTGCGATGGCCGCCATTCTCTTGAAGGCCAGACCCAAGGTGAGTGGGGCTCCCTGTCTCCATCTGCCACCTCTTCATGTCCCGGCCTCACAACTCTTGCAACTCCAAGTCTCCCCTTAACTGCTGAGTTCTCTGGGTACCCCCGCCCCATGTTTAGTTGCTGCCCGCTCATCCTGGGACTCATGGCGGTGAAGTCCCCTGCAGCCACAGGAATGGCTTGTTCTAGGTGCCAGTATCTTTTGAAGACGTGTCCGTGTACTTCACCAAGACAGAATGGAAGCTTCTGGACCTCAGACAAAGGATCCTCTACAAGAGAGTGATGCTGGAGAACTATCGTCATTTGGTGTCACTGGGTAAGGATCTGACACGTACATCCAATCCCCCTACTCTGTCTCTGAACTCAATTTATTTTTAAGTTTCTTTGTTTGTTGGTTACTGTGAGCCCAAGAATAAATGCATTTTCCCACCGGAGCAGTAATCTGCTGGAGCCCAGCTTTTGTCTCAGTAGAACAGTTTTTAGCTAAAATGGTTTTGACCTGTAAGTGGTAAATGCGTGGGCCCCCATCAAATTTATTTTGCATATAAACTCATGGGTTAAGTAAACCTCTTCTATCCAAAAGATAGATGCGTATTATCCTTAAATATTTATATGCACTGTTGTAGACGTAATTCATTCTTATCAAGGTTGAATTGTACATTCATTTCACATTACGGAGTTTAGCTGCTCCTTTTCCTTGTATCAAGGTTAAGACATGCACTTGGTTTTCCAGCCTGGAGAAATCTGGAAAGGAGCTGGGCAGGCTTCCCCGCTTCAGCGGGCTTGCAGGGGGTCTGCTTGCTCCATTTCTTCCCTACAGATTTAATCTCCCTAATCTAACCACACAGAGGGAGACTAGTTTCTGACCCTCACTGCGCAGATCCAGGGCTCAAAGGGGAGTTCTGGAATCATCAGTTGAGTTTGGCGTAAGGAACTGAGACATCTGTTCTGTTTGATGATGGACACGGGTCTTTGACTCTCGAGGCACAGGCATTCCTCAGCTCTGTCTGCTTCCTGATACTCCCCGGGACTTTGCCCCCCATGGATCCCGGCTCCATTTCCCATAAGCCTACTGCCCTCCCCGCAGGCCAAATAGTAACATCGTTATCCTCTTGGCCCCAGTCACCATCGACTTCGGACTCCCCATGCCCACCTGGCCCCTGGACGTTCAAATCCCTTTGCTTCCTCAAAGAGACTCCGTCCTTTCTCTGGACCTTCCCAGTGGCGCTCTCTTAGAGGGTTCCTTGTTCTCTGTTCGTGAAGATGCTAAGGCTGGGCTGAGTTCAAGAGTGACTGATCCGCTTCCTTTCCACGGGCAGGATTTTTATCCTCCAAGCCTCACCTGGTCTCCTGGCTGGAACAAGGGGAGGGGCCCCGGGCAGCAGACACCTGCAGAACACGGGCCGCTGCGGGGATGCAGACAGGTGAGTGTGGGGCGCTGGGCTGGCTTGCCTGAGTCAGTCACAAAGAGCAGCAGCCAAAGGAGGGCAGCGTGACCGCTGTGGGTGGGAAATTCCCCTTTGTGGCAGACTTAAATCTCACAGGGAGTCCCCATTGACACACCACTGCCTCCAGCTCATTCCCACCTTTCCCCCCTCTTGCTGTCCAGTCTGTGGACAGTCATTTTGGGTCTCCCCCCATGTCCTCATCTCCTGATACATTCCTTGTCAGCTTTGGTGTGGGCGTGAGGAGGGAGAACGAACCCTAAATAGAGTCGCAGGGAGAGTGACACCAGTGGGTGTTCTCTATCCATATAGGTGACGGGATAGAGAACAGGACGTTGGTTTCAAAGCAGAAGCATTGCCGAAAAGAACTCCCGAGGACCGATCTTCAGGCCGGTAACAAGAGCCAGGTAGCCAGGCCGCCAGGGGAAGCGCTGGAGCTCGGAGCAGAACATGCTCATTCTCCCCAGACAGGTTCCGGCGGGGTTGGCCCCCGCAGGGAGAGAGGTCAGAGCAGCTCCTCAGGGGACGCAAGAGAGATGTGGCAGAGAAGTAGCCCCAGTGGTAGGCAGGAGTCAGTTCTAAGGCAGCAGGTTTCCAAAGGTGCGGAGAGGCGCTACCTCTGTCAGCAATGTGGGAAATCCTTCAGCCGCAGCTCCAACCTCATCAAGCACCGGGTCATCCACAGCGGCGAGAAGCCCTACGAGTGCTCCGAGTGTGGGAAACTCTTCCGGCGCAGCTTCGCGCTGCTGGAGCACCAGCGCATCCACAGCGGCGAGAAGCCCTTTGTGTGCAGCGAGTGCGGGAAGACCTTTACGCGCAGCTCCAACCTCGTCAAGCACCAGATCATCCACAGCGGCGAGAAGCCCTACAAGTGCTCCGAGTGCGGAAAACTCTTCCGGCGCAGCTTCGCGCTGCTGGAGCACCAGCGCATCCACAGCGGCGAGCGGCCCTACGCGTGCAGCAAGTGCGGGAAGACCTTCAGCAGGAGCTCCAACCTCATCGAGCACCAGCGCACCCACAGCGGCGAGAAGCCCTACACGTGCAGCCAGTGTCCGAAAGCCTTCAAGGGCGTCTCCCAGCTCATCCACCACCAGCGCATCCACAGTGGGGAGAAGCCGTTCAAGTGCAAAGAGTGCGGGAAGGCCTTCCGGGGGTGCTCGGGGCTCAGTCAGCACCAGCGGGTGCACAGCGGTGAGAAGCCCTACGAGTGCAGTGAGTGTGGGAGGACCTTCAGCCGGCGAGCCAACCTCTTCAAGCACCAGGCCATTCACAGCCCGGAGAGGCCCTACGAATGCCAGGACGGCGGGACGGCCTTCCAGAGCAGCCCCGTCCTCCCGGAGCCCCGGCCCGCGCACGCTGGCCAGCGGCCGCTCGCAGGCAGCCAGGGCCCGGGCGGGAGCGGCCTCGGCGGGAGGGCCCTCGGCGGGAGCGCCGGCCTTGCGGGGAGCCCGTGCGCCCGCGGCCACCAGGAGCCCTGCGCGAGCGGCCGGGGCGCCGAGTGCGGCAGCGCCTCGCAGGGGAGGCGGTGGCTGGGCCATCCCCGGAAGCCCCGTGGCGGCGCGAGGCCCTCGGAGAAGAGTGACAGCGGCAAGGCGCCCGCCTCTCTGGCCCTCGGAAGGCCCCCTGCCGGGCCGCAGCCGGAGGGCCAGACCCTCGGGGCAGACTCGGTGGGTGCGGCGGCCGCCCGCGCCGTCTGACCGCGCCAGGGTGGGACAGGGCTGGCTTGGAAACCCGGCGGCGCCCGCTGCCGTCGCCCGGGCTGGTGACGGGCCCTGTGCGCTGCCCGGGCTCAGGGCCGCGCCGTGAGGAGAGCCGCGCCGCGGGCTCGGGGGCCTTGAGTTACTGAGGAGCAGCGGGCTTCCTCTCGCCGGACCGCGCGCTTCACCCCGGCCGTCTGCGCGTGGCCGGCTGGAAGCACTAACAGCACTTTCCTCCTTTAAGCGCCTGCAAACGGAGGGGACTTGAGAGAAGGCTGCAGGCAGCCTGTGGCTGGACTGCGACAGCACCTCCCGGTCATCAGCTCAGAGATGGTCTGGAAATGCACCTGGGCAAATACCTCCGCGGGCCGCTCGTGGCCGGCTGTCGGGCCGCAGGGAGGGCCGTCGGGGCGGACAAACGGGACACCCTGCGATCCCGCCGAGCGGGGGCCTGTTCTTTTTCCAGGCCGTTTGTCCTTGTGCCTGAAAAGCCACAGCCTTGCGTGGGGACCCGCAGCCGCTTCTCAGAGGAGCGGCCGCACCCAGGTCCCATCTTCTCAGAGCCCCGGGGGCGGGGTATGGGGGACACTCTGGTCTCTCACAGGAGGGGGCTCCAGGCAACGCATGTCTTCCCTGCGCACCGGGCTCACCCTCCTCACTGCCTTCTGCCCCCCTCCCCCGACCCCACCAGCAAAGACCACCCTGGCCTCTCCGCCCCTCCTCCCCACCCTCAGTGCCTAAAGCCTCACACTTGGCTGCGGCCCCTCAAGCAGCCACGTCTTGTGGCCGGTGCGCGTCGGGAAGGAAACAAGATGGGTTAGGAATTTGCACAGAGCGTGCCCAGCAGTGGCTCTCTCATGGGATCTGCCTTTCATATGACCTTTCTTATAATATTGAAGGTTCAGCTGCTTTGAATAATTTTGCATTCAGGAGTAATGTAAGCAGAAGATAGGGGGTTTTGCCGCATGAGAGTGCTGGTGAATCATTGCTTAAATAAGAATCCCCCGCCCCGTGAGAAGACCTCAGGCAGGAGGAACGGAGCCCTGATGAGTATGGTGGCAAGCCTGGCCCCTCTTCTCCCTCCTCCCCCTTAGCCCCCCAGAGACAGGGCGGACCCTTCGAATGGCACTTTACTGCAAGGCTGGGGCGGGGCGGCGGGGGGAGGGCCATGGCTGGCAGGCTCTGCCCTGTTCCATCCGCGCTGGGCCCAGGAATTCTACCCATGGGTGCTCTCAGCCCAGCGCCCTGATTGCCTTGCCACCTCCTTCCAGCCCTCTTCACTGCCAGATCTCCAGCAGGCAAGGGATAGGTGTGCTGGAGGCCCCCCACTGGGCCTCCCAGGAGCATGTGCGCCTTCCCTGCCACACAGGAGAGGCTCGACACGACATCTGGAGAGAGAGGAAAGACCTGGAAATACAGAATTCCTTCTGAGCATGCTTCTTGGAGCTCTAATCACTAGGACGACTCCAAAAGTGAGAAACACAGATAGAAACAAAGACATAGAGAAGTTTCATCTAGCTATATTAAAATGAGTTTTATACGACTTATGCAAAGTTCTAGAGTTTTTATAACTTGCTTTTATCTCATAGCCCCTTTCACTGGGTCTGTATCCCCTTGTCCTTTGTCTTCTGCTCTTTGTGTCACGTTCATCTTTGTCAGCACTTCATAAACATGTGAGATGAATATGGCCCCCTTAGCACATGAGCTCCAGTCCTGTCTGAGGGGTCAAACGGATCTGCAACTTGGGGTTTTCCGATGGAAAAAGAAGTATTAGGAACAGTGTCTTTGAAGTCCATGGGCAGGTCGTTGAGAAATATGTGGGGGGTTTTTTGAGGCGCAGACGATCTTTGCCAGGGAATCCAGTCCCCATGCAGAGCAAGGAACAGCGGCAGGAGGCCATGCACTTGGACTCCAGTCTCATTTGGTTCAACCGTGGCCTGACCAGGATTGGGACGCCAACCGCCACGTGAGGGGAACCAGAAAGAGACCAGATCCATGGGCTCTGATGTCCATTTCCATCACTATCGTAAGTGAACAGCCTCACTCCTGCAGGCCAGTGTAACGTCATCCCATTGGTTCTGCTGCACAAGCCAACTTGCCTTTTAATGTGAGCTCCTTTTTTCCATGGGACCCATACCCAAAGATGACTGGCTACAGGGGGGTAATGTACAGGTGTTTTCAGCAGACCGTGGATTTGCCGGACACTTGTGCTCTGGTTTTCAAGCGCCCTGAAAGGCCGCAGGGTCCCCAAATGCTTACCCAGATAAATGACATTTAAAATAGCAAGGCATTTTTTGTCAGTTCTCTGTATAATTTTGCTTGTCTTCATGAGATTTTCACTGCGGTGCAATTATGAGTATCATTTTCTCTCATGTATGGTGATCAGGTGCGCAACATGCGCTGGACGGGTATTGCGTGGAATAAAAGTCAGAGTGTGCGGGGGGGAGGGGGTCCCTGTGTTTTTCCTTCTAAAGTGCTCTGTGTGGGACAGCAATGATGGCCCACACTTGCTTTCCCCAAGAACTTCCTGGACACCAGCCCCTTTGCACTTCGGGACTGGTCATCTGCTTCAGACATGGCCGCGCGAGATGCTGTGTCCGTGCGTAGCGTGTCTAAGCCTTGGGCCACTTGCCCTCCGACACCATGGACACTTTTCAAGAGCAGTTTAAATGCTGTCGCAGTACCCCCCACGTAACTGGTAAACTGTCCTGACTGAATTCATTTACTTCGGGGGCAGACAGATAAGGAGGGTCTCGAGTGCTGGCCTCGAAAGGAGCCCTCTCATGGCTGAAAGTAGCCAGGTAGCAATTGGGTTACAGTACCAGGGAAGGCTCTAAGTGTGGAATCGCGGGGGTGGGCCGAGAGACTCTGCTTGGGTGAAGGTGAGGCCGAAACCCTGGAGGGCGGCACAGCTGGGAATCAAGGGCAGCCATCCGAGGCCAGTGGGACACCGCGACTCAGGGACCAGGAAGGGCAGAGCGGCACAGCTGTGTCTTCCCTCCAGCTGCTTCTGTGTCTTCAGGCCACGTGGCAGCACCTGCACTCACTCAGGTGGCTCTGTACAGAGGCCGCTCCACCTTCCCCCTTCTGTTCGCTTCTCGGCCTCTGTCCGTGGAGGGACTCCGGCGTGGACACCCGCCCGTCCTGTAGGCCTGGAAGCCCTTTCCCCTGGTCTTGCAACCTCTCTATCTCCCTCCTCCCCCACCCATGTCTGGGGCCCTTGGCCCTTTCCTCTGTCCCCCATCTCTGACAGTCATTGAGCCACCGGATCCTGGCCGCTCTAGGTTCCGGTTGCCCCAGCTGCCCTGCCCGTGCACGGCCGACCGTGAGTGCGGTCGGGGGGGTGGGGGTCCTTGCAGTGTCACCCGGCTGACGGCAGCATCCACTTCTGGGGCTTTACGACACCAGCATGGACCGTGTCTAGAACCTTGCTCAGATTGCCCGCAAGACTCGCTCTGCTCTAAACAAAGAAATGGGTGAGCGCTGTGTTCGGGGGGCCTTGGACACTTTTCCCCCACGGGAGGAAAAAGCAGGCCCGGATAGGGGGTGCTCAGGATCCCGTCGCCGTCGTGGTCCCACAGCCTTAGCTTCTCAATGTTTCCGGAATGGTTTGCTCTCCCTGCTGGGGTTGGCGGTGGTTGGCGCTCGGGCCTCTGCCACAGCCGACGCCCCGTGAACCGTCAGGACCTCCACTCCTTTCCTCAGCCGGAGGAGCACAGCAGGCCCCCGGCCGGGGATGCTAAATGTCTGTCTTGTTAGGTAGCCGAGGTGACAAGCGGTGTCCTGAGGCCAGAGCAGGAGTATCAGGGAAGCAGAGCTCAAGGGATGTCAGGCAGGGCAGACGGAAGGAGGGGGAGCCCTGTGGGCAGGAGCCCTGGGAGAGCAGAGGGTTTTCTGTAGGACGGTTGTGGGGCACTTGGTCATCGGGAGCAGAGTGCAGGGAAGCCTGGGATGCCACGTGAAGTTCTCTGGTTCCTGATGAGGAGCAACTTTTTGTTCGCATGGAAGAATTATTCTAAGACTGAGGAGGGGAAGGTCATGTAAATGGTAACTGCTAGAGCGCGTGACTCCGCGCGTGGATGACCAGCAAGTGCACCAGCGTAGCCAGCCCAATGGCTCTGATGTTCACAGGCCCGACTCCTGGCGTGTCGGGGACCTCACGTGAAGACGATGCCCATAAACAGCACCCCCAAAGGTTCCGTCGCCCCCCTTCCTGCCCCTCCCCTCTTCCATTGCCGCAAGCACCGCTCTGCTTCCCGTCCCTCCGCGTCGGTCAGCGGAATGATTCCGAGGCGCGGCCACGTCGCCCTGTGTAACGGCCCCTCACTTGGTATTGCCGAGCACTCTTCCGTCGTGTGGAGGGACCGCGATCCCTGTCGGACTCTTGGGGGTGGACATTTGGGTTGTTGCCGGTTTGCGGCCATGACAAATAAAGCTGCCATGAGCATCCGTGCACAGGTGTTTGTGCAGACGTGTGTTCATTTATCCTGGGCATATAGTGAGGAGTGGAAGTGCCGGGCCCGTGGGAACCCTCTGGCAGCGCCAAAGTCTTACCTCCCTAACCGCGGTGCCCGGAGGCTCCAGCTTCTCCACCTGCCCCCTAACACCTGTCCATCCTGTTGATTCTAGCCATCCTAGATGAACATGCGGTGGTTCTGTTTGCATTTCCCTCATGACTAATGATGCTGAGCATCTTTCCATGTCCTTCTGAGCCACTCGTATATCTTCTTTGGTGAAGTGTCTGTTCAAATCTTTTGCCCATTTGTAATTGATTCCTTTGTCTTTTCATGTGGTTGTAAAGTTCTAGATACAAGTCCTTTGTCACACATGTTTTGCAAATATTTCCTTCCAGACTGACGTTTGCCTTTCTATTTTCATAACAGTGTTTTTTGAAGAACAGACGTTGTTTTATTTTGAAGAAGCCCAGTGAATGGATTTTTTAATTTCATGGTTTGTACTTTTTGTACCACAGTTAAGAAGTCTTGGCAAAACTCAAGTCACTACAATTTGACCCTCTGTTTTCCTGTGGGACTTGTAGAGCTAGGTCTATGACCTATTTGGAGTTAATGTTCGCGTGTGGTGTGAGGTGAATTCACGATTTATTTTTCTTCTATATGGGTGTCCAGTTTCTCCAGCTCCATCTGGAGATGATGAAAAGATGATCTTTTCCCCAGTTGAACTGCCTTGACGTCTTGGTTGAAAACCACCTGGCTGTGCGCATGTCTACTTCTGCACTCTCTATGCCGGTCTATTTTATGCCCGCGTGACACTCTTCTTGGTTACTGTGGCTTTATAATAAGTCTTGGAATCGGGTAATGTGAATCCTCTGATGTGGTTCTTTTTCAAACCTCTTTGGTCTATCCTAATTTTGTCTCATTTCTGTATGAGTTTTAGAATACCTTGTCAATTTATATGACAAAAAAAAAAAAAAAGCCTGCTGGGACTTTGATTGGGATTTCATTGAATCTATACATCATTTTGAGGAGGACTGACATCTGAACAATATTGAGCCCTTCAGTCTGTGGACATAACATAGCTCCTCATTCGCGGGCCTCCCCCACTTCCTCCCAGCAACGGCTTGTGATTTCAGTGTCCACGTCTTGCACATGTGTTAGCTTTGATTGATTCCGAGGTTATTGTTCCAATCATCTCTAGTGAGCCTGCATTTCTCGTGCAGTCACTCATTCGTCCCCCGGACATACACTGAACATGTAACTGTGTGCTGGGCTGGGAGGATGACTAAGACGTATGTCTTGCCTACCTTCAGAATCAGGAGCATGCGTTTGTCCCTATGATGCCTTTGTTTAGCCCAGCCCATATTTGATAACGGCCTTGACCATAATGTAAAACAGAGCTGTGTGTCCCATGTTCACAGTTCCGAGAACTTATCATTGTTCCAAGATTTTTTTTTTTTTAACTTTCTGGCAAAGACTTCTAACAGGAAAACAAAATCAAATCAAAACAAGGAGGTAAGAATCAAATTAATCTTTTGTCTTTTTCTCAGTGAAAATATTCCTCGCTTAATATATAACATGCTTTCTTCCATGTTCCGGCTAGTTCAGTGGGAACAAGGTACTTGTGAAAGGAGGTGGCGAGAGAATGAGTCAGGCAGGCTGAGAAGAGGTGGGGAGAGAAAGACAAAGGAAAAGGCGAGTAGAACACACCCTGGTGATCTCCTCAGACTAGAAGAACAAACGCACACAGTGTATCAGGAACGTGGCCACAAGTACAGCTCCACCTACATGCAGATTTTTGTGTGTGTTAAATACAGGATGATACTATAAATGTATTTTCCTTATGATTTTCTTAATAACATTCTCTTTTCTCTAGTTGACTTTTTTGTAAGAATGCAGTACATAATACATACAACCTCCAAAATGTGTGCTACTCGACTGTTTGTTATTGGTGAGACTTCCAGTTAACAGCCGGCTATTAGTAGTTAAGGTTTGGGAGATTCAAAGTTACACGTGGATTTTTCGGCTCTGCCAGGGGTCAGCATCCCTAACTCCCATGTTGTTCAATGTAAGGAATCTGGGGGCAGCTTGCTGGCTTCGGTTCAGCAGCAGAGCGCTGGCAAGGCCCAGTATCGAATTAGCTTAGCTTTGCCTCACGATCACAAAATGGCTGCTGAAGCACCTGCTGTCACATATGCAAAGGACAGAAGGGGGAAAGGGCAAGGGCAACTGCATCTGTCCCCTTTTATCAAGAAAGCAACAGTTTTTCCAGAAACTTGCCCAGCAGACTTCCACTTAGGTCTCAGAACTGGATCACATGGCCTCCCTTAGCTGGAAGAGAGGCTGGGGAAAACTGGAGACAGGATTGTCATGACCTGTCACCTGAGGCTGAGCCCACTGATGCCCTGAACAAAACTGGGGTCTTATCCCCAGAGGAGAGGGCTGGAATGGATATTGGGTGATGTTATGGATTGAATTATGTCCCCCTAAAAGATATGTTGAAGTCCTAGCCCCCAGTGACCTCAGAATGTGACCCTCTTTACAAATAGGGTCTTTGCAGATATAACTAGTTATGATGAGGTCATCCTAGACCCTACCAGCAGCTGGAAGAGGCGCAGAAGAATCATCCCCTAGAGCCCCCAGGGGGAGTACAGTCCTGCTGACCCCTTCCTTTCTACCCATGGTGAGAGGGAAGGAAGCCAGCTGTGTCTGAGCCCCCTCCCCACATGCTGGCACTCTGCATGCTCACTGCTAAGAGGCGGACAGACCCGCACCCAAGCCCCACGGCTTTTTCCACTGCAGCCAACTCTGTTCTCCAAACTAGCAGGCACCCGGCTGGCCTTATCGTTTTCCCAGCTTTTCCCCTTTGGGGCTGATTCTTTGCAGTTCCATCCCTCACTAACAACTGGTCGTACTGGATGCCGGGCACCTCCGTTTCCTTCCTATGAAACTGAGGTTATTTCACATATACAGGTTGTGATAAAGGTGAAGAGAGCCTTCCTACTTTCAGTCACCAAATCTACACTGGGGCCACAGTGAGCAAGACAAAAATCCCTGCCCTTGAGGAGCCGGCCTTCATTCTAGTGGCTGGACTGCTATGTGCGGAGGGGCGGGTGCTGGGATACAGCAGGGAGCAAGGGAGAGAGAGAGAGCAGGGGCTAGGGCAAATGGTGGCTCAGAAGAGTGGACATTTAAGCAGAGACCTGGTTGAGGTGGATGTCTGAAAAAGAGCAGTCCAGGAGGAGGGCGCAGCCAGTGCAAAGGTCCAGAGACAGTGCGTTGGCCTCCTTGGGGCTCCTGTACCAAGTACCGCAAACCAGGTGGCTTAAAACAACAGAGACTGAGTCTCTCACAGCTCTGAGTCCAGAAGTCCGAAATCAAGGTGCCAGCAGGGCCACATTCCCTGCAGCGGCTCGAGGGAAGAACCCTTCCTCGCCTCTTCCAGCTGCTGCTGGTCCCACACATTCCCCGGCTTGTGGCCACATCCTTGCCATCCTCGCCTCCAATGTCACCCCGCCTTCTCTGTGTCTGGGTCTCTCCTCTCCTGTCTCTTATAAGGACACTTGTCATTGGATTTAGGACCCACCCAGGTAATCCTGGATGATCTCATCTCGAGATCTTTACTGCAACTGTAGCCACAAAGACCCAATAAGGTCATATTCACGGGTCCAGGGATTAGAATGTGGACAGATCTTTTGGGTGGCCCCCACTCAGCCCACCACAGACAGGAGCATGCTTGGGTCCCTTCTTGCTGCCCCCTGGGGCCCAGGGCAGGATGGGCACATGTGCGGGAAAGGTCCAGGACTCCTTGCTCTTTCTCCTCTTTCTCCACGAGCAGGAGTTCCAGATTCTCAACCTGACACGCCCTGGCGGGCAGGTAAACTGCTCCATACACCCAAGTTGCTGGGGTCAGAGAGCAGAGAGGCTGCCAGCCGTCAACAGGAGAAATGGCCAGAAAGTCTGTGCCCAGCCTTCTGTCGGCCATCGTGCCTCCTCCTACCGTTGTCCTGCCTGGCAGGCCAGCGGCCCCTCCCTGCCACCATCACCCCGTCATCCTGTGTGGCGGGCCCTGCACGTGGGTCAGGCCCAGGGCAGCTAAACAAGCGCCTCCCAAGACTCCCAGTTTTGCCAGGTGGGTGGAAGTGAGAAGAGGTGCAGAGGTGATAGGGAGCTTGCTGGGGGAGGGACAATCCACCTCAGGCATTCGCGAGGCCACGCGCCGAGTGTGCAGGGCCGCTGACCGCTTCATCCGGCAGGCAGCGGTCCGAGTGAGAGTCTAGGCAGTTCTGAGGACACCGGAGTGTGTTTCCGGCCCGCGGCGTGCAGGTGAGCGGCGGCCAGGGCGCCCAGCCCGCTCGGCACAGCAGAGTTTCCCCTGATGTAAGGAGATCCTGCTCCTGGCCCTCCCTTAGCACGCGTGCTTGAGAAACCTAAATAAGCCTCCTACGAGCCTTAGAGCCCAGGAAGGTTCTCCTTAAGTGTCCCAGAGGCACCTCTTTGAAATGCGCCTGTTGAGGAAGGCAGGCCCCTTAGCTCCCTCTCTCGGCTCTGGCCACCTGCCTGCCACAGACACAAAGCTTTCGTTGTCCTTCAGATACAGGCAATTCGCTAGCACCGATGGCCACCCCGATTACCAGGTGAACCTCCCATGAGCCAGGATGGGAGATCCTGAGAAGTACCTGCATGGCAGGTGGGCAGTCCGTTTCATACTTCGTAGTAAAATTGTTTGCTTTCTTTTCCACACTTGTGAAGAGAACTGTGGGTGCGCAGGACCTTTAGTTTCTCCCAGTACAGGCAGGGTTCAGGGGGAGGGGGCCGAAGTGGGAGGACGTAGATCTGGCACAGGAACGAATCTGGGCCCAGGGAAGCACCTGGCTCTACCCAACCCCCACCCCCGCCCCACCTCTCTGGGACTATAGACACTGTTGCACTTCACGCCACTTAAGGGACCCCAAGAGCTGGGGCTGGGTCCTGAGGGTGGCTAAAAACAAAGAGATGGAAATTGAGAAGATTTGTATACATATATCCAAACTCACCAGCGTGTTCATTAATCATGTGCAAAGTTTTGTATGCTAATTATACCCCAATAAAGCCGGAAGGAAAAATAAAATTTAATTTTAAATTAAATTGAGAGAGAGATGCCTGGGATGCCAGCCAAAAGACAAGAAACAAAGAGCAGGGTCAGAAAGGAAACAAGTTAACAACAGATTAAAGAAAACCTCCTTGAGAAGACAAAGGCCCCTCGGCTGCACGTCACGTGCACCTGCCAAGCTCCAAACCAGATTGTCACAGAGCTGGGCATTGCCTGGTGAACTTTCCTGAACTCCCAGGATAATGGGAACATCTTAGAAGCTTCCAAACAAAAGGAAATCAGCCACAGCAGAAGTGGACCCAAGTGGGCCAGCTCCCCAGGCAATTCTGGGAACACATCAATAACAATACAGTAATAGTAGGGGACTTTAATACCACCCTCACTGAAATGGACAGATCATCTAAGCAAAAGATCAGCAAGGAAATAAAAACTTTAAATGACACACTGGACCAAATGGACTTCACAGATATATTCAGAACATTCCGTCCCAAAGCAACAGAATACACATTCTTCTCTAGTGCCCACGGAACATTCTCCAGAATAGATCACATCCTAGGTCACAAATTGGGTCTCAACTGGTACCAAAAGATTGGGATCATTCCCTGCATATTTTCAGACCACAATGCTTTGAAACTAGAACTCAATCACAAGAGGAAAGTCAGAAAGAACTCAAATACGTGGAGGCTAAAGAGCATCCTACTAGGGGCGCCTGGGTGGCTCAGTTGGTTGAGCGACTGCCTTTGGCTCAGGTCATGATCCTGGAGTCTTTGGATCGAGTCCCGCATCGGGCTCCCTGCTCAGCAGGGAGCCCGCTTCTCCCTCTGACCCTCCCCCCTCTCATGTGCTCTCTCTCTCTCTCTCATTCTCTGTCTCAAATAAATAAATAAAATCTTAAAAAAAAAAAAAGAGCATCCTACTAAAGAATGAATGGGTCAACCGCGAAATTAAAGAAGAATTTTAAAAATTCAAGGAAACAAATGAAAATGAAAACACAACCTTTCCAAATCTTTGGGATGCAGCAAAGGCAGTCCTAAGAGGAAAGTATATAGCAATGCAAGCCTTTCTCAAGAAACAAGAAAGGTCTCAAATACACAACCTAACCCTACAGCTAAAGGAGCTGGAGAAAGAAGAGCAACTAAAGCCTAAACCCAGCAGGAGAAGAGATATAATAAAGATCAGAGCAGAAATCAATGAAATAGAAACCAAAAGAACAGTAGAACAGATCAACGAAACTAGGAGTTGGTTCTTTGAAAGAATTAATAATAGTGATAAACCCCTGGCCAGACTTACCAAAAAGAAAAGAGAAAGGACCCAAATAAATAAAATCATGAATGAAAGAGGAGAGATCAGAACCAACACCAAAGAAATGCAAACAATTATAAGAACATATTATGAGCAACTATATGCCCACAAATGAGGCAATCTGGAAGAAGTGGATGCATTCCTAGAGATGTATCAACTACCAAAACTGAACCAGGAAGAAATAGAAAACCTGGACAGACCTATAAGCACTAAGGAAATTGAAGCAGTCATCAAAAATCTCCCAACAAACAAAAGCCCAGGGCCAGATGGCTTCCTGGGGGAATTCTACCAAAGACTTTTTCAAGAAGTTTTTTTCAAGAAGAATTAATACCTATTCTTCTGAAACTGTTCCAAAAAAATAGAAATGGAAGGAAAACTTCCAAACTCATTTTATGAGGCCAGCATTACCTTGATCCCAAAACCAAAGACCCCATCAAAAAGGAGAACTACAGACCAATATCCCTGATGAATATGGATGCAAAAATTCTCACCAAAATACTAGCCAATAGGATCCAACAGTACATTAAAAGGATTATTCACCACGACCAAGTGGGATTTATTCCTGGGCTGCAAGGTTGGTTCAACATCCACAAATCAAGCAATGTGATACAATACATTAATAAAAGAAAGAACAAGAACCATATGATCCAGGCGCCTGGGTGGCTCAGTCGGTTAAGCGACTGCCTTCAGCTCAGGTCATGATCCCAGGATCCTGGGACCGAGTCCTGCATTGGGCTCCCTGCTCTTCAGGGAGCCTGCTTCTCCCTCTCCCACTCCCCCTGCTTGTGTTCCCTCTCTCTCTGTGTCTCTCTCTGTCAAATAAATAAATAAAATCTTTAAAAAAAAAAAAAAGAACTATATGATCCTCTCAATAGATGCAGAAAAAGCATTTGACAAAATACAGCATCCTTTCTTGATTAAAACTCTTCAGAGTGTAGGGATAGAGGGTACATACCTCAATATCATAAAAGCCATCTATGAAAAACCCACAGCGAATATCATTCTCAATGGGGAAAAACTGAGAGCTTTCCCCCTAAGGTCAGGAACATGGCAGGGATGTCCACTATCACCACTGCTATTCAACACAGTACTAGAAGTCCTAGCCAAGCATTCAGACAACAAAAAGAAATAAAAGGCATCCGAATCGGCAAAGAAGAAGTCAAACTCTCACTCTCTGCAGATGATATGATACTTTATGTGGAAAACCCCAAAGACTCCACCCCCAAACTGCTAGAACTCATACAGGAATTCAGTAAAGTGGCAGGATATAAAATCAATGTACAGAAGTCAGTGGCATTCCTATACACTAACAACAAGACAGAAGAAAGAGAAATTAAGGAGTCGATCCCATTGACAATTGCACCCAAAACCATAAGATACCTAGGAATAAATCTAACCAAAGAGGCAAAGGATCTGTACTCAGAAAACTAAAATACTCATGAAAGAAATTGAGGAAGACACAAAGAAATGGAAAAACGTTCCATGCTCATGGATTGGAAGAACAAATATTGCGAAGATGTCAATGCTACCTAGAGCAATCTACACATTCAATGCAATCCCCATCAAAATACCATCCAGTTTTTTCAAAGAAATGGAACAAATCATCCTAAAATTCATATGGAACCAGAAAAGACCCCGCATAGCCAGAGGAATGTTGAAAAAGAAAAGCAAAGCTGGCGGCATCACAATTCCGGACTTCCAGCTCTATTATAAAGCTGTCATCATCAAGACAGTATGGTACTGGCACAAAAACAGGCACATAGATCAATGGAACAGAACAGAGAGCCCAGAAATGGACCCTCAACCCTATGGTCAACTAATCTTTGACAAAGCAGGAAAGAATGTCCAATGGAAAAAAGACAGTCTCTTCAACAAATGGTGTTGGGAAAATTGGACAGCCACATGCAGAAGAA
The DNA here is from genome assembly GCF_029215605.1 of Mirounga angustirostris. Taxonomy (NCBI): domain Eukaryota; kingdom Metazoa; phylum Chordata; class Mammalia; order Carnivora; family Phocidae; genus Mirounga; species Mirounga angustirostris. The sequence goes on from NW_026991719.1 coordinate 125,266,387, forward strand.
TGAAACTGGACCATTTCCTTACACCACACACAAAAATAGACTCCAAATGGTTGAAAGACCTCAATGTGAGACAGGAGTCCATCAAAATCCTAAAGGAGAACACAGGCAGCAACCTCTTCGACCTCAGCCGAAGCAACTTCTTCCTAGAAACATCACCAAAGGCAAGGGAAGCAAGGGCAAAAATGAACTATTGGGACTTCATCAAGATAAAAAGCTTTTGCAAAGCAAAGGAAACAGTCAACAAAACCAAAAGACAACCGACAGAATGGGAGAAGATATTTGCAAATGACATATCAGATAAAGGGCTAGTATCCAAAATCTATAAAGAACTCATCAAACTCAACACCCAAAGAACAAAGAATCCAATCAAGAAATGGGCAGAAGACATGAACAGACATTTTTCCAAAGAAGACATCCAAATGGCCAACAGACACATGAAAAAGTGCTCAATATCGCTCAGCATCGGGGAAATCCAAATCAAAACCTCAATGAGATACCACCTCACACCAGTCAGAATGGCTAAAATTAACAAGTCAGGAAACGACAGATGTTGGCAGGGATGCGGAGAAAGGGGAACCCTCCTACACTGTTGGTGGGAATGCAAGCTGGTGCCACTCTGGAAAGCAGTATGGAGGTTCCTCAAAAAGTTGAAAATAGAACTACCATATGATCCAGCAATTGCACTACTGGGTATTTACCCCAAAGATACAAAAGTAGGGATCCGAAAGGGTACGTGCACCCCGATGTTTATAGCAGCAATGTCCACAATAGCCAAACTATGGAAAGAGCCAAGATGTCCGTCGACAGATGAATGGATAAAGAAGATGTGGTATATATATACAATGGAATATTATGCAGCCATCAAAAGGAATGAGATCTTGCCATTTGCAACGACGTGGATGGAACTGGAGGGTATTATGTTGAGCAAAATAAGTCAAACAGAGAAAGACATGTATCATATGACCTCACTGATATGAGGAATTCGTAATCTCAGGAAATAAACTGAGGGTTGCTGGAGTGGTGGGGGGTGGGAGGGAGGGGGTGACTGGGTGATAGACACTGGGGAGGGTATGTGCTCTGGTAAGCACTGTGAATTGTGCAAGACTGTTGAATCTCAGATCTGTACCTCTGAAACAAATAATGCAATATATGTTAAGAAAAAAAAGAAGAAGAAGAAGGTAGCAGGAGGGGAAGAATGAAGGGGGGGAAATCGGAGGGGTAGACGAACCATGAGAGACGATGGACTCTGAAAAACAAACAGGGTTCTAGAGGGGAGGGGGGTGGGAGGATGGGTTAGCCTGGTGATGGGTATTGAGGAGGGCACATTCTGCATGGAGTACTGGGTGTTATGCACAAACAATGAATCATGGAACACTTCATCTAAAACTAATGATGTAATGTATGGGGATTAACATAAGAATAAAAAAAAATTAAAAAAAAATCCTAGAGGAGAACACAGACAGCAACTTCTTCGACCTCAGCCACAGGAACTTCTTCCTAGAAACACCGCCAAAGGCAAGGGAAGCAAGGGCAAAAATGAACTATTGGGACTTCATCAAGATAAAATGCTTTTGCACAGCAAAGGAAATAGTCAATAAAACCAAAAGACAACCGACAGAATGGGAGAAGATATTTGCAAATGACATATCAGATAAAAGGCTAGTATCCAAAATCTATAAAGAACTTATCAAACTCGGGCGCCTGGGTGGCTCAGTTGGTTAAGCGACTGCCTTCGGCTCAGGTCATGATCCTGGAGTCCCGGGATCGAGTCCCGCATCAGGCTCCCTGCTCGGCAGGGAGTCTGCTTCTCCCTCCGACCCTCCTCCCTCTCATGCTCTCTGTCTCTCATTCTCTCTGTCTCAAATAAATAAATAAAATCTTAAAAAAAAAAAAAAAAAGAACTTATCAAACTCAACACCCAAAGAACAAATGATCCAATCAAGAAATGGGCAGAAGACATGAACAGACATTTTTCCAAAGAAGACATCCAAATGGCCAACAGACACATGAAAAAGTGCTCAGCATCACTCGGCATCAAGGAAATCCAAATCAAAACCTCAGTGAGATACCACCTCACACCAGTCAGAATGGCTAAAATTAACAAGTCAGAAAACAGCAGATGTTGGCAAGGATTTGGTGAAAGGGGAACCCTCCTCCACTGTTGGTGGGAATGCAAGCTGGTGCAGCCACTCTGGAAAACAGTATGGAGGTTCCTCAAAAAGTTGAAAATAGAGCTACCGTACGACCCAGCAATTGCACTACTGGGTATTTTTCCCCAAAGATATAAGTGTAGTGATCCAAAGGGGTACGTGCACCCCAATGTTTATAGCAGCAATGTCCACAATAACCAAACTATGGAAAGAGCCAAGATGTCCATCAACAGATGAATAGATAAAGAAGATGTGGTGTATATATACAATGGAATATCATGCAGCCATCAAAAAAAGGAAAGAAATCTTGCCATTTGCCCCAATGTGGATGGAACTGGAGGGTATTATGCTGAGCGAAATAAGTCAATCAGAGAAAGACATGCATCATATGATCTCACTGATATGAGGAATTCGTAATCTCAGGAAACAAACTGAGGGTTGCTGGAGTGGTGGGGGGTGGGAGGGATGGGGTGGCTGGATGATAGACATTGGGGAGGGTATGTGCTATGGTGAGTGTTGTGAATTGTGTAAGACGGATGAATCCCAGACCTGTACCTCTGAAACAAATAATACATTATATGTTAAAAAAAAAAAAAAAAGAAGAAGATAGCAGGAAGGGAAGAATGAAGGGGGGGAAATCGGAGGGGGAGACGAACCATGAGAGACTATGGACTCTGAGAAACAAACTGAGGGTTCTAGAGGGGAGGGGGTGGGGGGATGGGTTAGCCTGGTGATGGGTATTAAAGAGGGCACGTTCTGCATGGAGCACTGGGTGTTATACGGAAACAATGAATCATGGATCACTACATCAAAGACTAATGATGTAATGTATGGTGATTAACATAACATAATAAAATTAAATTTAAAAAAAAAGAAAGAAACACCCGTAATGCAAAGAAAGCACAGAGGGAGATCTCACTCAGGGAAACGTTAGTCTTTGGCCTCAGTTATTGAAGACGGAAGATGACAAAGGAACTTAGTTTTCCTCTTAAGAAAAAGAAGAAAAACTAAACCCAAGGAAAATAGACAGATGGAATTAATAAAGATAAAAGCCGAAGTTAATGAAGCAGAAAACAAAAAAAGGAAAAAGGATAAATCAAAATCCTGTTTTTTCTTTGAAAAGACCAACGGAATGTATAAACGAGAAAGGAGATACCACTTGCAAACACTGAAGAAACAGAATTATGGCACTTTAGGGGGCGCCCGGGTGGCTCAGTCGGTTAAGCGTCTGACTTCGGCTCAGGTCATGATCCCAGGGTCCTGGGATCGAGCCCCGCATCGGGCTCCCTGCTCAGTGGGGAGCCTGCTTCTCCTTCTCCCTCTCCCACTCCCCCTGCTTGTGTTCCCTCTCTCACCGTGTCTCTCTCTGTCAAATAAATAAATAAATAATCTTTAAAAAAAAAAATTATGGCAGTTTACCTTAGAGGAAACTGACTTTATAACCATTAACACAAGAAAGAGGTGCTTATGATTTTTTTAAAGCAGCTTCTAATAAGACCCCTTTTATGCAGAATCATAAGCACATGTGTGTGAATGAGGTGCATCTAAGTGTGTGAGAGGGGCATCTGTGAGGGGTGTGTTTGCACACCCGTGAGTTGGTGTGTGGGTGTGAGTAGAGGTGGGTCTGTGAATGGGGAGGGATGTGTGGGGAGGGGGGGTGCACGTGCATGAGCTGGGGTGCAGAAAACAGGGTCCCCACAATGCCGATGCTGCTCTCAGGGGCAGGGGTCCACAGCATGAAACTTTTGCAGACACTTGTCTGCCCTGTAGGAATTCTGTACGAGGCCAGGCATCGCTTGCAGAAAACGCCAACACCCAGTGGCTTCCCTGAAGAAACAATGGCAGGAGGGCTGGCCTGTGTCGTGTCTCCAGCTTTCTGCTTGAGGCTTATGCATGGCCTGGTTCAGACTTTGTCCTCATCACGTTGTTCCCTGCACAAAGACAAGCTGAAAACGCTCCTGGCCTTGTTATTTTGGTTCCCGTCCCTCTGCATGAATAATTCTGTTTTCAATTGGCTTGTGTCACGTCCCCCGAGTATGCTGCTGATCACAGACACATCCCCATTGGCAGACACTGATGTGGCTTATCAGCCAGTGACACATCTTAACGACAGGCAGGTGGCTGGCCAGGGTGAGCTGGAGCGGCGGCGTTGTTTCCCTGGGTCTGGCCCCTTTCACGCAGCGTACTTAGCATGGGTATCCCCCACCCCCAGAGTGCTGTGTCTTGGCAGCTCATGGATGTGCTGTGCTTTGTTCCACCTTCTGAGGTTGTGTCCAGTCCAGGACTGTTATGAATAAAGCTGTCATGAACAGTCACGTGTGAGTCTTTGTGTGGACACATACATTCATTTCTGTTGGGTAAGTAAATACCTAGTAGTGGAATCACGGGGTCATCGTGGCAGGTGCACGTTTAACATTTTAAGACACAGCCAAACTGTTTTCCAAAGTGGTTGTATCATCTTACATTTCTACCAGTTTTTCCACCTCATCGCCAAAACTTGCCATGGGCAGCCTTTTATATTTTAGCCATTCTAATAGATGTTAAATGTTCAGGAATTTTGAGAGCTGATTGTGAAACACCACCATCATTAGAAATGAAATTATCTGGGCGCCTGAGTGGCTCAGTCGTTAAGCGTCTGCCTTCGGCTCAGGTCATGATCCCGGGGTCCTGGGATCGAGTCCCACATCGGGCTCCTTGCTCAGCACAGAGCCTGCCTCTCCCTCTGCCTGCCTGCCACTCCCCCTGCTTATGCTCTCTCTCTCTCTCACTCTCTGTCAAATAAATAAATAAAATCTTTAAAAAAAAAAATGAAATTATCTGAACTTCCACAAAGGAGATACTCAAAACTCATCACATCCTATTTCACCAGTTTACTGTTATCCATGTATTGACTCCCACGTATCGTATCCATTGGTAGGAGTCTACATTACAGCTATAGTGAATCTCTTCCCGGCTTCACATTCGATGACATCGTGTGGGTAGCCGGAAATTGGCCCGGTGGACGGACTGACACCACCATGGGACTCAGCATACGCTACAAACCAGGCCTTGATCCATGACTGTTTGGTTGACTGTGTAAACTTGAGTCTGTAGTCACTACGTTGTGACTTGCAAAAAAAAGAGGGGGGGAGAGGATACTCTTCGAATATCAAAAACTATGACCTAGTTTAGCAAAGGTGTGGCTCATGTCACCAATGAATATGGGAAGTTCCCACATATACCTTTGTTGTTTCACTTCCTCTTACTCATTAAGATAAATGAAAATAGCAACCGACATTTATGTGGGAACCACACTCGTGCATTTACGTCCTTCATATCAATAAAATTGAAAACTTACTTACGTGTGTGCATATGCATACATACATACATACAGAAAGATGCACACCTACACAAACACACACATCGACTTTCCTGGAGAGCCGCTGTCGCCCACCCATCAGCCCGTGTGTGCAGGCCCAAGTGTGGGCCCAGGGAGGGTGCCTGAGGCCAGGAGAGCCCGAGGTGGGGAGAGAGAGGCATCTGGGCCCGGAGACCACTCCCGACATCACCACCTCAGCAAGTCAGTGGCCTAGAGCTTGAACGGCTAGCTAATGGGGACCCAGCCCTGCTCGGGCACCAGAGGATCTGAGGGTTCCTGGCTGCCTCGATCCTGATGGTGTCCCCTACCCTTTCAGCCCCTGCCTGGTGCAGGCTCTGGGCCCAAGGGCCCACCCTGGCCTGGCCTGTGGCCCTCTTCCAGGCGGGTGCTCTCCTGGGGCAGGGAGCCCACCAGCCTGGCCCGGGAAGCTCAACAGTGCACAGACCACACACCCCCCCCCCAACTAGCCCCCAATAGGTCCTTCCCTTACCGTGTACCCTCCCGCAGCGCTGCCGGCCTGTCCTGGGCCAGGCCAGTGGCTCTCCCTCCAACTGAGCCCCAATGCCACTGCTCTGCTCTCCCTTGGCTGCCATTCTCCACAGGGCAGCCTGAGAAACAGCGTGAAAACCTAAGTCAGATTTTGCCCCTCCCTGCCTACAACTCTCTGTGGCTCCCCACTGCCCTCAGGGTCAGTCCAGACCATCATGCCCAGGCAACGGGCATGGCCTGAGGTGGCCACTGCCTGTGTCCTGACCTCACCGTTCTTCTACCTTACACATTGCAGTGGCTCTAGTCACTGACCTAGTTAGAGTATCCCGGATGGGCCCGGCTGGCTCAAGGCTTTGCTCATGCAAGTCACTCTCGGGCGTGGCCACCCCACCCACCCCACCCTTCTCCCCTGCTCTCCCTGTCTCCCAGACATCCCGCCCCTGCCTTGCCCCATTGTTTGGTGACACAGGTGGGGCCCCAGAGGCAGGTTAGCTGGCTCCCCAAAGCCCAGCAAAGACAGCTGCCGAGAAGCTGCCTTCCCCAGCAGAACAGCCTCCTGGCCCTCCTCAGGCCGAGCCACAAGGGTCACGGGGCCCAAGACAAACTCCTAGGTGCTGCCCTCACGGCGCCAGCCACCCCCTCCTGCACCCCTCACCCCACATGCCCTTTCGGCCTATGTCCCATGTTCTCCAGCACCCTGAGCACGTCAGGCACCGTACTGTTCTGCGCACCCATCTTTCGTCCTGTTGCCACCTTGCAGAGCAGGGACAGACGCTTCAGGAGAGGAAGGAGCTGCCCAGGATCCACAGGGGGCAAGAACTGGAGCCGGGCTCTGCATCTAGGCCGGCAGAGGGCTCTGTGGGCACAGCACCCTGAGCCAAAAAAGCCTGAGCTCCCTGGAGGCTCTCTTCCAGCTCCCTCCCCAGCTCAGATTCCAGGCAAGGCAGATGTTCCTAAGGCCCTGCTCACCGATTTCCTGAGCCTCCGGGGTGACAATGCCGGGAGGGGGTGATAACCAAGGCAACAGCAGACCAGCGGGGGAGGAGGCCCATGGCTGGGGACCCACAGCCCCTGCCCGCCAGCGCCGTGGACCAGCCTCTGAGCAATGGCCCCTCACCAGTTCAGCCACCCACCCACCAGGCTCACCACAAGCATAGGTCACAAGGGGGCGGCTCTGGGGGGGGCTCTGCTCTGGCCCCTGGCTTGGCTCCCTGCCCGCCCCTCTGGGCAGGGTGTAGGGGGGCAACTGGAAACTCAGCTGGTGAGTAGCTGTTGTTTATTGAAAGACCAGGTGAAGGGCGGGAGCCTGCAGCAACAAATCACTACAGCACAGTCCGGGGGTGGGGCTGGCGGAAAGCTCCAGGGCTACAAGGCTACACAGGCCGGGGCCAGGAGGAGGCCTGGCAGGTGCACAGGCCCGGGGCTAGCTGGCTACAAGGACGGGGGGAGGGGCAGTGGGGCCCTGGTCCGGGGCCACCTCCAGGCCTCAGAGCCTGACTGGTCAAAGCTGGTGCCACGCATGCTGAGAGTGGGCCTCATCCCCCTGGGTGGTGGTCTCACTGAGCCCGTGGCACTCAGGCTTCAAGGCTCGGGCCATCGGGTGGCACATACATGGGCTCGATGCGGGCCCAGCTTCGGGCCTGCTCGTCAGCCCAGCCAAGCAGCTCAGCAGCGCGGTGCAGGAAGACCATGAGCAGGGTGCGGACGTCACCCTCGGCTGAGTGGGCTGCACTTGGCTCGGCCTGGAAGTAGCGGCGGAAGAGGCTGCCCAGGCTGTAACCCTTGCAGCCCTGGGCCCGGGTGCCATGGCTGTGGGCACGGTCCAGGCTCCGCAGCGCAGGCAGTGTATCCAGGCAGACGGTGTCCGGGGGCAGGTGGGCGCCCAGGCGCCGCAGCTCTGTGCACAGCAGGGGGAAGTCATAATCAAAGCCGTTGTGGGCCACAAGGCAGATGGGGCCCTCCTGGCGGCTCAAGAAGGCCTGCAGCGTCCGCACCACGGCGTCGTCGAAGCCGGCCTTCCGGCACCGCGCCAGGCTGTCGCTGCTCAGGCCGGTGATCTCGCTGGCCTTGGCGGTGAAGGGGCGCTCTGGACGCATGCACAGCGTGAGCTTGTCCAGGACCCGGGGCAGCACAGGGGCACCAGCCTCGTCTCGGTCTGGGTTCTCCAGGGCGGAGCGGTGCACCGCAAACAGGGATAGCTCAGCCACCTCGGGATGTATACTGGGGAGCCCAGTGGCTTCCAGATCCAGGAAGACGAAAGTCTCGGCCCGGGGTGCCTCGGACATGGTGATGTGCTCACGGGGACAGCAAAGCCTAAAGCTGCCAGGGCAAGAGGCACAAAACCTGAGGGCCAAAGTGATGGGGATGCCTGGGCCCAGCCACATACAGCCGACTCCCACAAGCTCCAACCCCTTTGTTCAGGGTGAGGCCTCCCGGGGCCTCGACACCCTCTCCATTCCGTGCCCCAGTCCCTCCCTGGCCATTGTCACTACTACCGACTAGTAAACAGCAGAAGGTAGGGCTGCTCTGCCCAGATCCCGGCCCGAAGGCCTCTGCCACCTGCCTCCAGGTACCTGACAGGCAAAGTGCACCGGGTCCGTGTCACCAGGGACCTGGGGAGGTGCCAGCCTAGAATGGTGTCTTCACTGAGACACCCTGGCTGGGAGCCTGCACCCCTAGGGTCATCTGTCGGGAAGCAGGCAGCCAAGCATCCTTGGTTTGGCCTCCTCTGGCCTCCCTGGCACACAGATGCCTTCCCCAACCTGGCCACCTGCCTCTGGGCTCCTGGCAGCTGTCCTCACCAACCCTGCTGCGCTGGCTTACCTGGGGCGGGTGCTGGCCGGCTTCCTGGGCTGCTGGGCACCTGTCTCCACACAGGCTGCTCCAGGCGGCCTTTAATCAGTGGCCGTGGCCCGCCCCCAGCCGCCTGTTGGGCAACGAGGAGGCCTAAGGCCGCAGGACCTGTACAGCCGGCTTGCCAGCCCCTCGCTCGCTCACAGCTGCTGAGACACACGCCCTGTGTTTACAAATTGGAAAGCAGGCTCCTAGGCCACACGCAGGCTCCCCACAAGCTGGGCCGTGGGCTGGAGGAACGTGTCATCACAGGCATGAGGAAGAAGTGTGAGCCTTCCACCCAGCCTGGCCTCCAAGTCTGACCCGGGCCAGGATTTAGCAGCTGAGCTGGGGCGACTCCCAGCAAGGTGGCAAGCCCCCTTCTCCAGGGCAGAGCTCCACCTGTGTCACGAGGGACCAGGTTGCCCCTCATAAGGCTAAAGTGAGCTCAGGAGTGGGCAAGAGGTGACTGCACGTGCCGTGCTTAGCCAAGAAAGGGAAGGGCGCACTCAGGATGGGACCTCGGTTCGCCCCAGTGACCTCGGGCACTTTCCATGCTGCCGGGCTCACACATCTCACAGGCTAGTCTTCCAGCAAGAAGGGGAGATGGTATATGTTTCACAGGCACAATGACCCATAATATCTAAGAGGCCTTTAGCAGAGGCTGCCAGGAAGGAGGAAGAGGGGCGAGGCCTGACCTGGCAAGCCACGTGGGCTCCAGCTGAACCAATCCTGTCCCACCACGTGAGGAAGGATGAGCCACAGGAAAGGTGGGGGTACGAGACCGCCTCAGCAGTACCCCCAGCCCCAGGACCCCTCAGAGCAAAGACAAGAAGGCCCTCCCTGGCCAGAAAGCGGGCAGCATTGTCCCGAAGACCTCGTTCCGGAGCGAGACATGCCAGCCCTTGGCAGTCGGTGCCACCGACTGTGGCAGTCGGTGCCCACAGGCCAGGGGCACAGGGAGGCAACCGAGATGCTGGTTGCGGCCTGCCCACTGCAGGCCCTCCCTAGTCCCTTGGAGGGTGAAGCTGTTGATGCAGCTGGGCAGCAGTGGCCCTGGGCCTGCCCGTCCTCTCCCCTCCCCCACCAGCAGTCTCCTTGTCTGGAGCACCCACAGGGGACTTGAGGAGGTGACGGCACGGGAGCAGGCGAGGCTCACAGCCAGCGTGGGCCTCTGCAGTGGACCAAGTGTTGAGAGGGTGGCCCCTCCTCGAGTCCCCTTTGGCCTGCCACTGGGCTGAGGGAGGCAGAGGCCCCACCAGTCATGCCTGTTCCCAAGTGTGGAGGGAGGGAGGTGGCTGTGACAGGCCGGTGCAGGGAGCCCTGGGGAGGAAGGAGGAGGAAACACACGCCCTGGCCACTGGATCCTGGATGTGGTGGGCGCCAGCGGCCAGGCCGAGGGTGTGGGAGGAGTCCGCACGTGGGACCCCAAGGCCAGTCACAACGGAGGCAGCAGATTTCTGGGGCTTAGCATCGCCCCTGGGCAGGGAAGGAACAGAAGTCAACGGGAGCTGCTGCGAGGCAGACAGGGCAGAAGAGGGGCATGGCTGGGGCCGCCTGGGACAGCGGGAGGAAGGGCAGACCGAGCAGCGGGTGCCATGGCCCCCTCAGGTGCAGCGAGGAAGCAGAGAAGGAGGCAGTCATGAGGCAGCTTCTTAGAACTCCAGCTTTCCTTTCTCTCCAGCTCACCTCTGCCCTCTCCCTCCTTCTCTCCCAAGCCGCTGAAGGGGCTGGGCCCGGAGCACATGGGGGCTGTGAACGCTTCTCCCGCCCGTGGCTCACCCTGCGCCCCCCACCCCCGGCCACTTGACTCTTCAGGGCAGAGCTTCCTGCTCACAGACTACTCCATGCCTTTCTGCAGACTGTCACTGAAGATCTTGTATTTCTGAGTTAGTTCTTCCACTTTGGTGGCTGCAGAGAAAAAAACAATACAAACAGCAAAGTGACTCCCAGCGCTTCCCGGCCTGGAAGAGGCTGCTCCCTACCTGCCCCCGCCCCCAACCCCAGCCAAGCCTTCACTGTCTTTCGCTGGTTCTTCTCAGGCCCTAGGCGTCCCTGCACCCTCAAAGGGCTTGCAGCCTAGGCATCCACCTCCCACCGTGATCCAGAAACTGCCAAGCCAGGAGCTACCAGGAGGTCTAGGGCTGAGAGCACAGATGGAAGGCCCCTGTGGGTGCCAGGCTGAGCCCCAGGCCAGGTTCCACTCAGTGGGCATTGTCCATGCCCACCCCAACCCTCACCAGAGCCCAGGAGCCAGGGGTTCTCCTGAGTCGGATGGTGTGTTCCCTACTGCTCAGACCAGTAACCCAGGCACACATACAAATCAAATGACACGGGCCTTAGCTGCACAACCCGCCCCCGCCCACCCCCCGCCCCACCGGCCCTGCAGGCAACTGCTCTGCCCTGCTGCTGGGCTTTCAGGGCTGGGGGCACCGCCATAATTCGCACCTGCCTCTTGACGTCCCAATTTCACATAATGAGCACTGGGCACGAAATACAGGGCCTTTAGCTCACTCCCCTCCCCCACCCTGGGGACTCTGGGCTCTTCCCTCAGGTTCCCCTGGTTAGTGGTGCCTTCACTTAAATACACTATTCCTTCCTCCACCAACCTGCCTCTCTGCCTCTGGCCTGTCCCCTCCCCTCCCACATGGCACGGTCTTTAATTGACATTTGGTCCCGCCTGTCCAGAGGTGACTCTGAGGCTCAGGAATCATGGGGTGTGCCTCAGGGCGATAAGCCCGGCCCCAACGACCCTCCCGACCCTCCCCACTCGTCATCAGGCCCTCTCCATGCACACAATGGCACAGCTCAGGACACAGGCCCAGCAGGCACACCCAGCCCCTCACTCAAGCCCCTCCCTTCCGATGTGGGGATGTGCGACCAACACAGCCTGGCTACTGACACACAGAATGGTGGCCTAGCTTCCTGTCCTGGGAAGGGAAGTGCCACAGACATGCAGACCTCCCACAGCTGCAGGGCCTGAAGGCCTTGGGTTTGGTCGGGTGGGACACAGGGAAGGTGGGGAGGCCGTTCTGATTGGCCCTGGCGTGGAGTTGGCATGGACTGCTGCTTTGGTGTGTCTGTGTTGTTTGAGAACTCATCTCAAACAACATCTGGAGGTGCCATGCTTGCCCTCACCACTCTCCAGACCCACTGAGGGGGCCAGGATCTCAAGGGCGAGCCTGTGAAGCATCCCACGGGAGGAGGGGGAGGGAGAGGTTCTCACAGCTCAGACGTCACCGTTAGCCCTGCCAGCAGTCCTGTAATCACAGGTGCGGCGGCACATGGCAAAGGACACTAATGACCATTATTCTATTAATGATAGCATTTTATTAACAGCAATTAGGTACAGTGGGGGGAAGCCATAGTGACAGTGGTGACTAGGATAAATGTTACGACAAATTTTAAAATGGATGACTTTGGGGCAGGTCAGTCAGGAAGAAGAGACTCCCAAGTGCCTGGTATACACGTGGCAAATATGTGTGCCAAGGCCAAGAGCAGCAAGAAGGCTGCTGGAGAGGGCTGGCTGGAAAGTCCACACAAAGGGGGCGCTCAGAGGCTCTGTGAGCTAAAGCCACTCCTTGGGGGTGCTCTGGGGGGAAACATTTACAGGCAAACGCTTTCATTGCTACTGCTGGGTCTTGGGAGAAGCTGGGGAGTGGGATGTCCACAAGGGCTCTGAGGAGTTCTGGCAGTCCTGGCGCTCTACAAGGCCACGTGCACGCCCAGGGCTGTGCCGATACCCCGGAGAGAGCCGACAAGGACCTCAACAGTCACCTCTGGCTGACCCCGAGGCTCAGAGCAGGCAGGAAGTGAAAGAGAAATGAAGTGAAGGTCAAGTGTCTGGTGAGTGTTGATGAGAAATGAGGCTACCTATCCAAGAAGCTCAACAAACTCCAAAAGGGATAAAGTCAAAGCAATCCACACCAAGACCGATTATAACCTGACTGTCCAGAGCCAAAGACCAAGAGGATCTCGAGACCAAGAGGAGAAGAGGGGCTGTGAAAGGGTCTCCGTGACATCAGCAGCTGGTTTCACATCACAAGCTATGGAGGCCCGCAAAGCCGAACACATTCACTATCTGGCTCTTTACAAAACAGGTTTGCCAACGACAGCTACAGGGCAATGGAAATGAACAAATGACAGATACACACATGGTAGATGAATCTCACAGAGACATCATTACCATCAAGTCAGGACAGCAGCTGGCTGTCGGCGGGAAGAGACACGTGGGGCTTTCCAGGGTGCTAGCATGTTCTATTTCTTGACCTGGGTCATGGTTACACAAGTATTCACTTTAAAATCACTTGACTTGGAATAAAGGGGGTTGGCCAGAGCACAGGGAAAATATCCAACTATTTCCTATTCCTATTCTACTCCCTCTGAATTGAGGTTCCTCACTAAGCACTATTTTTCTTATAAAAAAGACCTTTTCTGGGGCGCCTGGGTGGCTCAGTCGTTAAGTGTCTGCCTTCGGCTCAGGTCATGATCCCAGGATCCTGGGATCAAGTCCCGCCTCGGGCTCCTTGCTCAGCAGAGAGCCTGCTTCTCCCTCTGCCTGCTACTCCCCCTGCTTGTACGCTCTCTCTCTCTCTTTCTCTTGCAAATAAAATCTTTTTAAAAAGACCTTTTCTGAATACATATTTCCATAATACAACAATAAATTTCCTCAGAGAGAAAGTTTAATTGAAACTAAATGCAGATCCAATCTGCCACATCCAATAACAGAAATGTCAGAAGGATCTGATCTGGCACTGATGAGGATACAGTAAGCAAACGGGGATGGGCCTCACCACCATGACGCCAGGAGTCCCGTCATCAGGACGCAATCTAAGATGGGAACGCGCTTTATGTCTCAACACGTTTCCTGCATCTTTTGGCCAGCTTGCCAGTGGAAGAGGGGTGGATTACCTAAGTGACCCAGGTTCTGAAGACTACAGAGCAGGATAGAGAAACAGTAAATGAACGATACCACCTCTGACTCCGACACAGAGAAAATCAGTGTCCACACCCTGGCTCACTTCTCACAAGGGGTTCTTGTATACGTTTGCCCTTTACAAAGGTGAGATCAGCCTGCAGTTTCCCTTTAACATTCTGTAATGTGCAGTTCTTTATGTCGTTGTAACCAACTTTTGAAACAACGAACACTATCCCACCATATACATATACCATTATTTACGAAAGCACTACCCAATGTTAAAACTTTGGATTGTTTCCATTTTCCACTATTTTAAATCTTGCAACAGCATCATATATAATAGTAAAAAGCCAAAAATGACTTATAGGCTGGATAATAGAAAATGTTAAGCAAATTATAGCAAATACCTGAACAGAAGGGTGTTTGACAATTAAAAATGCTACTTCCAAAACATGGGAAAATGCTTATAACATTTTTTTTAAGTAATCTCTACATCCAACGTGGGGCTTGAACTCACAACCCCGAGATCAAGAGTCGCATGCTCTCTCTACTGACTAAGCCAGCCAGGCACCCCAGGAAAATGCTTATCACGTGATCTCAGGGAAAGAGCATAATGTAAAAGTGTATATGTGTTCTGATCACACTTACACAAAGAAATAAAAAATGATGAAAGGAAAAAAATATAGATAAATAGACCAAAATATTAACATCAACCATCTCTGGGCCACCAGGTTATGGACTGTTTTTATTATACCTCTGCACATCTTTGGGTTATCCCAAACTCCCAAAATTAATCTTTTTATTTTATAATCTGTAGAAAGCATTTTTTTTCAAGGGAAGAAAAACCTTACGCATCAGAAGAAGAAGAAAGTGAGGGACGATCCCCAAATACTCCCCAAATGCTGGTCAAGCAAGGAGGAGCCACACGTGAGGCAGGCACTAGGCCGAGGTGCACAGGGACAGGCCTGCCTCTGACCACTGAGCAGGCAGGCACAGCGCCAGCGCGTGGCAACCACATACCTACACTCATGACAGAGTTGCTGCTGCCCCAACAGATCTGCTCGCCCTGCTGCTGCTTCGCCATCTCCACGGCTTGGGCCGAGGTGTCAGTGACCTCCATGACCGCTTTCAACAGCTAGGAGGGACGGAGAGAGAGAGGCACATAGGCATTAGATGCCGGTGGTCTGATCTGCAGAAGCCGCCTCCTGCTTCCCACCCCAGTTCACATTCAGCATGTGCTCTTCCCTAGACCCTCAAGCATGTGGCATTCACCCCCAAGGACAGCCCAGGGTGAGGACGGGAGTGCTGGCCAGCTGGAGAGTCCCCGATCAGAGCTCTCCACGCTAAGTCCCTTCTTCCAGGCCCAGTGGGAATGCCACACAATTATGTGCCCCATCCCACACTAGTAGCCAAGCGAAGCCACAGGTGCAGTGGGAAAATCAATGTCCTGAGATTTTTTAAAAAGGGGGCAGGGCCTTCCTGATGAGAAAGGAACGTACCCTATCTTGCCCTGTTGGCAGAACGACAAAGGACAGGTTGGTCAGAGGTTTGGAAGTCTAGGAGTCTTTGTGTTAAAAAACCAAGACGGTGCTTGCTTCAGCAGCACTTAAACTAAAATTGGGAAAAAACAAGACAAATGTCGTGGAAGCCCTGGGCCAACATCAGAGCAGTTTTAGGTTGGACTCCAGGGATCTGAAATGTGGAACAACAAAATGAGTAAGTAAATATTTATGTAGTCAGCTCAGCAGTGTGAGACCACTTTTTCCTATCTGTCTGAGCAAACACCTGTCTGTCTGTCTGGCATAGTTCTCGGTCATACACAAGATTGAACTGGCTGTGATACATTTGGGCATAGTGTGAAGACAGAGTAAGACTAATACAGGGACAGAAGCTAGAAGCTGGGATAAGGGTCCCATATGGTCACCCACGACCCAGTGCAGGCAGTACACAAACTTCTTCCAGGCCCAGGGTCTTGGCTCAGCTAATAGCCCCCTGAAGTGCAGTGGGACTCTCAAGGGAACATGCCTGTCAGCCCTCATCCCTTCCACGCACCAGGAGAAAGCACCTTCCCCACCTGCCCCAGGCCCCGAGGCTGAGGGCCAGAGCCCAACTGCGCCAAGCCCCTCCCAGCCCCCTGTCGCAGACCTCACATCTGTGGCTGGGGGCTACAGCAGCAGCGGGGGGGAGGGGGGGTAGTGGAGGAAAGGGTGATTCTTACTTGGCTGCATGAATTCAGAGTCTGGTACACGGCCTGGATGACGGGGCCACTCGGGTGGAGGTAGGGGCCTGGGCGCTTGCAGCACTCACCCAGCTCGTCATCATAGACTTGGAGAAAAGCCACAACGAGCTGGTGGAAGTCAGAGATGACCAGGCGCAGCTTCTGGTCCAGGGTGCTGGTGTCGGCCCTGCTCACAGAAACTCCTTGCTTGTGCTGTGCAAAGTACAGAAGCAGAGGGGCTCTCGAGGCTGCCCTGCCTGCCCCTGGGGCACCAAGTCTCTTCCCGCATCAGATACGTAAGACCAGAGGCAAAAAAGAGCAAGTTGATTTTGAGCAAAGCCGCCTGGCTTCCGGCCTCAGCCCTGCCACTATTGCCTGTGTTGGCCTCAGCCTCCTCCTCGGGAAAAGGAGGCCAGGCCAAGGGCTGCTGGGAAGGCCACAGGTAAGAAAGCACGTGAAAGCCCAGACCCCAGGGCCTGGTGCATTGCCTGCAGGAGGCCGATCCTTTCCATTCTTCGGAAAGCCTCCCCACATCTGCCCCAAGTTTGTCTGCCTCTCCCCTTCCCATGGGCTGAGCACCCACAATATACCACCTCACTTACACCTCACAACACATTCATTGTAAAGATGGGGCACCCAAGGCTGGGGAAGTGATGCTCCTTGCCCTAAGACACAAAGTGCCTAGTCAGGCCCTCACCCCCAAGTCCCATAGCCCCCAGGAGCCGGCACCCCTCACCTCTACCCTGAGCATCTGCAGCTTGGCGGTGCTCTCCTGCAGCTTCCTGGCCAGCTCCATCACCTTCTCCTCCTCCAGCTCCACAGAGGGGCTGGCCCTGCAGGGAGAGAGAGGACACGTCCAGCCCCACGCCAGGGCAGGCCACACGTGGAAAGGCGGTCTCAGGTAACAGAACCAAGCAGGACACATACCCCTGCTGGTCAAGGAGGGGCTGCGTATCCAGGGGCCACGGGTCACACTCTGGGCTCAGGAGCGTCTGCAGTTGGGGGCTAGAGAAGAGCTCCCCCAGCAGTGCCTCATTCTTCTCTCTGGTATCCTCGAAGTCCTCCTTCACACTGCCAAGGGAACCCCAAGGCCATGCTGTCACTGGCCAGAGCATGGCCTCCAGGGACTGCGTCGGCAGGTTTGCTGAGACCCCTGACCAAGGAAGCTCTCAGTCCCCTGGGGGAGACCCAGAGGGCAAAACGAGCCCGGGCAGAGGGGCCAGGAGACAATGTCTCCCCCAGTCCCTGCCCTGCTTTGGCAGCCAGGACCGAGCCCTAGTCCTCTGAGAGCCCACCTTCCCCGGCAGGCCTGCCTGTCTTCTCTACGGCCTGCACTGCACCTTCTCGCCGACAGCCTGGTACCATGAGCACTGCCCCAGCGGGATGTTCCACCTGGGCTCACACCCCACTGGGCCCACACCCCACCGGGCCAGCGTGTAGCTGCTGCTGCCCAAGTGGAAAGTTAAGACCCCAGATGGAGATGTACCTGCTGGTGGTCTAAAAATAAAATTAAAGTTCCAAGGGCTCCAGATAAAGTTCCAAGGGCGCCTACCAGCCATTCTGTGGAGGGCCCATCCTGAGCCTTTACCTGGAGCAGCATCCAATGGTCAGGGTCCGGACTGCATCCAGCAGCTGGTCCATGAGGTGCAACTGCTTCTGGGCGCAGGCCCGGCCCTGGGCAGGGAAGACCGTGTGTGCTCACTAACCGGACACACCGGGGGCCCCGGCCCACCCCTTGCCCTGCTGGGGCCAGCGGAAAGGAGTGCTTGGGCCGGCAGCATTTGGGACTGGCTTGGGGAATGCTGTCACTGAGTGCTGCCAGCCTCGGGTTGCCCATCACACATCCTCCAGCGCAGTTCCTTGGGCAGGGACGCAGACTGTAGCAGGGCCTACAGCCCACAGGGACCTGATGACAGTCTGTTCCTCAGGAACACCTCCAGGAAGAAGCTTATTCTCCTTGGCAAATTGCCCTCCCCAGGCAGGAACGGCCTACGATGACCCTGCTCCTCACAGGAAGAACAGGTGGCCAGACGTTACAGCTGACATAGTCCCCCCACCCCAAAGGCAGCTGGGATCCCCAGCAAGGACCTGCCTGGCCAGGAGCTCAAGGCTTGAAGAAGCAGAGGAGGCTTACAGCCAATCCTCAGGACCTAAACCCTTACAACCTGAGAGGCCTGGCCTGCTCCAGAGAGCCCTGTGTGAGCAGTGGTATCCGAAAGAAAGCTGGGCCTGCCTCTCCATTGTAGGTCCTCGTTGCCCCTGCCCTGACACGCCACTATTCTGAGGAATGCACGAGAATGATCTGCTCAGCCAGCATCACTATAAAGTCCTCCAAGAAGCATCTGCACTTAAAGTGGGCATGGGAGGCACAGGCTGTGGTGGGGAGGAGAGCTGGGAACAGGAGCATGCTCTGCTATGATGTTTGCAGCCCAGGTCCCTGTCCGTGGGCTCCACAAACCTGGCTCTCGGCTGTGTAGCCACATCAACAAGACCGGTGACTCTGGAAGTTCCTCAGCCTAAAACTGGCTACTTGGAGCTGATCACTACCTCCTGTTGACACATTCTCCCAATCTGCCCAAGTGACACTGAGCCCAAGAGACACACTTGAGGGCAGCCTGGGAGTAGAGCTGGGGGGGTGGGGGGAGACACGGTCTAGATAGGAGACAGCCTAGACAGAAACATGAGAGCAACTATCACTCAGGACCCCACAAAGCCTTGACCAGTGGCCAGGGCTGGGACACCCTGCCTGCTGCCCCCTCCTCAGCACAGCCCGGACTCTGACAGCCCCCCAGTGCCCATGAAGGGATAGGTATCCCTGCTCAGGGCTCGGCCAGCCTGGGGTAGGGCTGGGACTGTGGTGCTGAGCACACCAGTGATCCTTTTCATTCAGCTGTGCTGATATTTGTATTGAGATGCACACGCCAGGAATTGACCCTTTTTAAATGCACAGTTCAGTGGTTATTAGGACAGTCAGAGAGCCGTGCAGCCATTGCCACTTGGTAGGTCCAGGACATTACCATCACCCCCAAAAGCACTCCTGTCCCTATGAACAGTCACTCCCCACACCCCTCCCCCACCCTAGCCCCTAGTACCCACTGATCTCCTTTCTGCATCTATGGATTTGCCTCTTCTGGACATTTCCTATAAATGGAACCTCACATATGGGGTCTTTTGTGATTGGTTCCCTTCACTCAGCAGCATGTTTTCAAGGTTCATTCAGGCTGTAGCACGGATCAGTAGTTTGTTATTATTGCTCTGTTCTCCATTCACCAGTTAAGGGGAATTGGGGCTTTTTTCTACTTTTTGGCGCTTAAGCAATACTTCCTGCTCGTGTACAAGTTCCTGCGTGGCTCTACAGCTAGGACGCCATGGGATCTCATCGAGGTGGTAGTTTGCATTTCCCTGATGATGGATGATGGTGAGCATGTTTTCATGTGCTCACTGGCCATTTGTTTATCTTCTTTGGAGAAATGTATTCAGATCCTTTGCCCATTTTTGAGTTGGGTTATTTGTTTTTTTCTTATGGAGTTGTAAGAGTTCTTTATACATTCTGGATCCTAGACCCTTGTCAGATCTATGATTGACAAAGATTCTCTTTCAGTCTGTGGATTCTCTCCACTTTCTTGATGTCCTTTGAAGCACCAAAGTGGCTCATTTTAGTGAAGTCTAAATGATCTAATTTTTTCCTTTTTACTTGTACTTTTGGTATCAAAATGACTTTTTAAAAATATTATGAACTCATGGATTTGAATTCACAGACGGGCCTCAGTCTACTGCAGTCACTGTCCTTACAATGCAGGCATCATCCCCACATCCCTTCTTTGGCCGGTGAGGGCTTCTATTGCTAGCTGGTGCCCCAGTCCTTTAGATGTAACTGTAAGTCTTGCATATCTGCCCTGTTCTCTCGTGTGACAAGGTGTTCCTGCCTTAACTGGTACATTTCCTGCCGCAGGCCTGTGTTACAACTGGAGTATCACTGTTCTTGGCCTTTTAAGAGGACAAAGCAAGGAAATATATATATATCCACACACTGTTTTTAAGTTAAAATACATTAAAAGCTGACACTGATATTCCCAATTCAAATTCCAGACTATGGGGTTTGACTAAACTTAATACCTTATACCTGTACCTCCTTCCTCCCATGACCCAACTCCCAGCTTTCAATATGCCGACATAAATTATTTTCTGGTTTTTATTTTGTATTCCACAAAAAGGAATGAAGTACTGATCCATGTTCCAACATGAATGACCCTTGAAAATACTGTGCTAAGTGAAGAAGCCATTACATAAGGCCACATACCGTATGACTCCATTTATATAAAACAGAGATGGCAGAGTAGTGGGCACCAGGGCCTGTGGGTAATGGGGAGTGACGGCTTAATGGGCACAGAATCCCCTTTTAGGGTGATGGAAATGTTCTGGAACTAGATAGATGTACTTAGTGCCGCTGACTGCACACTTAAAAATAGTTCAGATGGTAAATTTTATGTTATGTGTATTTTAGCACAACAAAAAAATGTTTTTAAAAAAGAACCCTTCAGCACCTACTGGGAAATTTTTTTAATGGTTAAAATGGTAAATATTGGGGCACCTGGGTGGCTCAGTCAAGCTTCAGCTCAGGTCATGGTCCTGGGATCCTGGAATTGAGCCCCATGTCAGGCTCCCTGCTCAGTGGGGAGCCTGCTTCTCCCTCTCTCTCTCTGCAGCCTTTGTGCTTTCTCTCTCTCTCTCTCTCAAATAAATAAAATCTTTTAAAAAAAGGTAAATATTATGCTCTGTGCATTTTACCACAATGAAAAAAATCTTTAAAGATAAAAAGGAAGGAAGGGGTTAGAGTTCCAGGTAAGATTGACGGACCAGCTTCCCCTCCCACTGAGTACCCACATCTGAGAGTGGGACAGAATGCATGTGTCAGGTGTCTATAGTCTTAGAAGGGCAAATATCAGCAGGCACATCAGGGAGGCATGCTAGAATCCAAGGTTATCATTGAGACTGGTGGTGATTTACCATGTTCTCTCCTCTGGACTCCCTGGACCTGCACTCAGCCCAGCTCAAACCCAGAAGGGAGCAAAATGGTACAGAGAGCTCCAGAAAAGGAAACCCCTAACACTCAGAGAGTGTAGGGGAAATCCCTGGCCTTTTCTCTCTCCCTCTGCTCTGTGACCCCAGACCCCAGGCAATATCATGGCAGGGGTGGCAGAAGCAACAAAGCTGGCTGATAGCGGAAAACTGCTCTGGGTGCAGGGAACCTCCCTCTCCATTCAGGGGAGCTATGGGGGGAGGGGGAACAAACCCTGCTCCTGCTTCTTCCACTCTGTCCTCCCACCAGTGTGGTACACTCACAGAAGTAGGCGGTTTATGGCTGCAGGGCAGCAAAGAATGGCCCTCTTCCCAGGAGCCAGACAGTATCAAAGAGATGACAGGAAGGGAAGATCTAGGGAAAGCAACCCTATAAATCTGTTTACGAATGCCTGGGCTCATCCCCACTCATGCAGGGGTAGATATGATCTTGATGAACATACCAAAGAATGATTACAGGGGAGAGGCCAACACCCAGGCCCCAGGCTGACCATCGGGTGGCACACATGCAGGACAGGCCCGAATAGCAGCACAAAGGCTGCAGAAACCGAGCTGACACCGGCTGGAACCAAAGGCCAGAGAAGGAGGCAGAACGTGCAGCTTAAAACTAACCAGGTCAAGTGCCTGCAAAAACACAAATACCAACATTCTCCAAAAAACTTAATAAGGCCCAGAGACAAAGTAATAGTCAAGAATGTCCAGGACGCAATCCAAAATTATCTGGCACATGAAGAAAACCGTGAAAATCTCAACTTGCACGACAAAAGACGATCAACAGACACCAATCACAAGATGGTACCGATGTTGGAATTACTTGACAAATTTAAAGCAGTCATTATAAAAATGCTAAATAAGTAATCATGAACACTCTTGAAACAAAAGTGAAAATAGAAAACAGCAAAGAAACAATTAAAAAAAAAACAGGAAATATCTTTTTAGAGCTGGAAAATGGAATGACTGAAATAAAAAACTCAGTTATGGCCCAAACAACAGAATGGAGGGGACAGAAGCAAGAGTCAGTGAACTTGAAAACAGATTAACAGAAACTATCCATCATGAGCAACAGCAAGGAAAAAAACATTGAAAAAAATTAACAGCCTCATGGACCTGTGGTACAATAATAAAAGGTCTAACACGTGTGTCATAGAAGTCCCAATGGGAGGGGAGAAAAATGTGTGGGCTGAAAAAATATTTGAAGGGATAATGTCTGAAAACTTCCCAAATTTAAGAAAAGGACACAAACTTACAGATTTGAGAAGCTGAGCGACTCCAAACAGGACAAACCCAAAGAAATATTCCCACAAACATATAATCAAATTGCTGAAAACTAATGACAAAGAAAAAAGTTTTAAAGCAGCAGGAGAAAACCAATGCATGACCCATAGGGGGAAAATTATTCAAATGACTGCAGATTTCTCATTGGAACCTATGGAGAAAGAAGAACTGCCAACCCAGAATTCTGTATCCAGTAAAACTATCCACCAAGAATGAAGGGGAACCGGACATACTCAAATAAGTGAACTCTAAGAGAATTTGGAGAGAGCAGACCACTTCTAAAAGAATTGCCAAAGGCCGTCCTTCAGAGAGAAGTGAAATGATACCAGAAAGAAACTTGCAACATCACAAATAAAGGAAGAATAAAGGACAAAACCACATAATCACTTCAGTAGATGCAGAGAAAGCATTTATAAAATTCAACACCCTTTCATGATAAAAACACTTAACAAATGGGAATAGAAGGGAGCACCCTCAACCTGATAAAGGGCATCTATAAAAAATTCACAGTTAACATCATACTCAGTGGTGAAGATCAAATGCTTTCCTCCTAAAATCAGGAAAAAGGCAAGGATGTCCACTCTTGCCACTCTATTCAACACTGTACTGGAGGTGTCACCCAGAGCAAATAGGCAAGAAAAAGAAATTAAAAACATGCAGATTGAAAAGGCAGACATAAAACTATCTCTATTTGCAGATGACACAACCTTATATATAGAAAATCCTAAGGAATCCACTAAAAAATCATTAGAACTAATAAGCAAGTCTAGCAATCTGGCAGGATACAAGAGCAATATGCAAAAGTAATTGTATTTCCACACACTAGCAATGAGTAATACAAAAATGAAATTAAGAAAACAATTCCAGGGGGAGCAGTAAGATGACAGAGGAATAGGGCGACCCTAACCCTGCCTCCTCATTGAAACACAGCTAGATAAAGACTGGATCATTCTGAACACCCATGACATTGATCAGAAGTCTTGGAGAACATCTTGCACATCTATAAACCAGAAAAACGACCCATGGAAGCTTCTTTTAACAAGCAGACCAAAGCACACCTAGGATCTACCTTCCTATATGTATTTTATTTTATCTTATATTATTTTTTAACTTTTTTTTCATTTTTTTCATTTTTATTTTTTATTTTTTCTTATTCTTCTTTCTTTCTGTATTTTGTTTTGGTTTTTTTTCCCTCCAAACTGACAAGACAGAGGAATTCATCCCAAAAGAAAAGGAAGAAATGATGGCCAGAGATTTAATCAATACAGATAAAAGTAAAATGTCTGAACTAGAATTTATTTATTTATTTTCTTTGGAACTAGAATTTAAAACAATTACAAGGATACTAGCTGGGCTGGAAAAAAGTATAGAAGACACTAGAGAATCCCCTACTGCAGAGATAGAAGAACTAAAATCTAGTCAGGCCAAAATTAAAAATGCTATAACCAAGATGTAGTCCCAAGTGGAGGCCATAAAAACGAGGAAGAATGAAGTAGTAGAGCAAATCAGTGATCTAAAAGATAAAATGATGGAAAATAATGAAGCTGAAAAGAAGAGGGAAAGAAAATTATTAGATCATGAAGGTAGACTGAAGGAACTCAGTGATCCCATAAAGTGAAATAATATCCGTATTATAGGAGTTCCAGAAGAGGAGTGGGAGAAAGAGGCAGGCGGCTTATTTGAACAAATTATAGCTGAAAACTTCCCTAATCTGGGGAAGGAAACAGGCATTCCAGTCCAGGAGGCACGGAGAACCCCCCTCAAAATCAACAAAAATAGATTAACACCCTGACGTATTATAGTGACGCTTACAAATTACAAAGATAAGGAGAAAATCTTGAAAGCAGCAAGGGACAAGAGGTCCTTAACCTACAAGGGTAGACACATAAAGCTGGCAGCAGACCTGTCCACAAAGACCTGGCAGGCCAGAAAGGACTAGCATGACATATTCAACATGCTAAATGGGAAAGATATGCAGCCAAGAATATTTATCCAGCAAAGCTGTCGTTCAGAAAAGAAGGTCAGGTAAAGAGTTTCTAGGACAAACAAAAAATAAAGGAATTAGTGAACACTAAACCAGCCCTGCAAGAAATATTAAAGGGGATCCTATGAGTGGAGAGCGGGACCCAAAATAAAAAAGACCAGAAAGGAACAGAGATAGTGTCCAAGAATGGTGACTTTATAGGTAATACAATGGCACTAAATTCCTATCTTTCAATAATTACTCTGAATGTAAATGGACTAAATACTCCAATCAAAAGACATAAGGCATCAGAAAGGACAAAAAAAAAACAAGACCCATTGATATGCTGCTTACAAGAAACTCATTTTAGACCCAGAGACACCTCCAGATTGAAAGTGAGGGAGTGGAGAACCATTTACCATGTTAATGGACATCAAAAGAAAGCTGGAGTAGCCATCCTTATACCAGACAAACTAGATTTTGAACCAGAGACTATAATAAGAGATGAAGAAGGACACTACATCACAATAAAGGGGTCTATCCAACAAGAATATCTAACAATTGTAAATATTGATGCCCCTAACATGGGAGCAGCCAAATATATAAACCAATTAATAACAAAATAAAAGAAACTCATTGATAATAATACAATAATAGTAGGGGACTTTAACACCCCATTCACAACAATAGACAGATCATCTAAACAGATCAACAAGAAAACAAGGGCTTTGAATGACACATTGGACCAGATGGACTTAACAGATATATTCAGAGTATTTTATTCTAAAGCAGCAGAATACACATTCTTTTCGAGTGCACATGGAACATTCTCCAGAACAGATCACATATTGGGTCACAAATCAGGTCTCAGCCGGTACAAAAAGACTGAGATCATACCATGCATATTTTAAGACCACCACAATGCTATGAAACTTGAGTCAACCACAAGAAGAAATTTGGAAATTTCTTCAAAATACAAATACATGGAGGTTAAGAACATCCTACGAAAGAGTCAACCACAAAAAGAAATTTGGAAATTTATTCAAAATACAAATACATGGAGGTTAAGAACATCCTACGAAAGAATGAATGGGACAACCAGGAAATTAAAGAAGAGTTTTAAAAATATATGAAAGAAATGAAAATGAAAACACAATAGTTCAGAACTTTGGGGATGCAGCAAAGTGGTCCTAAGAGTGAAGCATATAGCAATACAGGCCTTCCTCAAGAAGCAAGAAAAGTCTCTAACTACACAACCTAACCTTACACCTAAAGGAGCTGGAAAAAGAATAGTAAATAAAGCCTAAATCCAGTAGGAGAAGAGAAATAATAAAGATTAGAGTAGAAATCAGTGACATAGAAATAAAAAAAAAACCCAGCAGAACAGATCAACAAAACTAGGAGCTGGTTCTTTGAAAGAATTAGTAAGATTGAGAAACACCTGGCCAGACTTATCAAAAAGAAAAGAGAAAGGACCCAAATAAATAAAATCATGAATGAAAGAGGAGAGATCACAACCAACACCAAGGAAATACAAACAATTATAAGGACATATTATGAGCAATTATATGCCAACAAATTAGGCAATCTGGAAGAAATGGATAAATTCCTAGAAACATATAAACTATCAAAACTAAAACAGGAAGAAATAGAAAACCTGAACAGACCTATAACCAGCAAAGAAATTGTATCAGTAATCAAAAATCTCCCAACAAACAAGAATCCAGGGCTGGATGGCTTTCGAGGGAAATTCTACCAAACATTTAAAGAAGAATTAATACCTATTCTTCTGAAACTGTTTCAAAAAATAGAAATGGAAGGGAAACTTCAAAACTCATTCTATGAGGCCAGTATTACCTTGATCCCAAAACCAAAGACCCCACTAAAAAGGAGAATTACAGACCAATATCCCTGATGAACATGGTTGCAAAAATTCTCCCCAAGATACTAGCTAATAGGATTCAACAGTACATCAAAAGGATTATTCACCACAACCAAGTGGGATTTATTCCTGGGCTGCAGGGTGGTTCGACATCTGCAAATCAATCAATGTGATATACCACATTAATAAAAGAAAGGATAAGAACCATATGATCCTCTCAATAGATGCAAAAAAAGCATCTGACAAAATACAGCATCCTTTCTTGATAAAAACCCTCCGCCGTGTAAGGATAGAGGGTACATACCTCAACATCATAAAAGCCATATATGAAAGACCCACAGAGAATATCATTCTCAACAGGGAAAAACAGAGCTTTCCCCCTAAGGTCAGGAACATACAGGGATGTCCACTCTCACCACTATTGTTCAACATAGTACTGGAAGTCCTAGCCTCAGCAATCAGACAACAAAAAGAAATAAAAGGCATCCAAATCAGCAAAGAAAAAGTCAAACTTTCACTCTCTGCAGACGACATGATACGCTATGTAGACAACCCAAGAGACTCCACCAAAAAATTGCTAGAACTGATACAGGAATTCAGCAAAGTCACAGGATATAAAATCAATGCACAGAAGTCTGTTGCATTTCTATACACTAACAATGAAGCAGCAGAAAGAGAAGAAATCAATCCATTTTCAATTGCACCAAAACCCATAAGATACCTAGGAATAAACCTAACCAAAGAGGTTAAAAGACCATGTACTCTGAAAACTATAGAACACTGATGAAAGAAACTGAGGAAGACATAAAGAAAAGCATTCCATGCTCATGGATTGGAAGAACAAATATTAAAATGTCTATAACTACGCACAGCAATCTACACATCCAATGCAATCCCTATCAAAATAACAGCAGCATTTTTCACAGAGCTGGAACAAACAATCCTAAAATTTGTATGGAACCAGAAAAGACCCTGAATAGCCAAAGGAATGTTAAAAAAAGAAAACCAAAACTGGAGGCATCACAATTCCGGACTTCCAGCTCAATTACAAAGCTGTCATCATCAAGACAGTATGGTACTGGCACAAAAACAGACACATAGCTCAATGGAACAGAACAGAGAGACCAGAAATGGACTCTCAACTCTATGGTCAACTAATCTTTGACAAAGCAGGAAAGAATGTCCAATGGAAAAGATAGTCTCTTCCACAAGCGGTGTTGGGAAAATTGGACAGCCACATGCAGAAGAATGAAACTGGACCATTTCCTTACACCATACACAAAAACAGACTCAAAATGGATGAAAGACCTAAATGTGAGACAGGAATCCAGCAAAATCTTAAAGGAGAACACAGGCAGCAACCTCTATGACCTCGGCCACAGCAACGTCTTGCTAGACACGTCTCCAGAGGCAAGGGAAACAAAGGCAAAAATGAACTATTGGGACTTTGTCAAGATAAAAAGCTTTTGCAGAGCAAAGGAAACAGTGGACAAAAACCAAAGGACAACTGACATAGTGGGAGAAGATATTTGCAAATGTCTTATCAGATAAAGGGCTAGTATCCAAAATCTATAAAGAACTTATCAAACTCAACACCCTAAACAAAAATAATCCAGTCAAGAAATAGGCAGAAAACATGAACAGACATTTCTCCAAAGAAGACATATAAATGGCCAACAGACACATGAGAAAATGCTTAACATCACTGGGCATCTTCTTTATCCAAATACAAATCAAAACCACAATGAGACACCACCTCACACCAGTCAGAATGGCTAAAATGAACAAGTCAGGAAACAACAAATGTTGGAGAAGGATGTGGAGAAAGGCGAACCCTCTTAACTGTTGGTGGGAATGCAAGCTGGTACAGCCACTCTGGAAAACAGCATGGAGGTTCCTCAAAAAATTAAAAATAGAACTACCCTACAACCCACAATTGCAGCACTAGGTATTTATCCAAAGGATACAAACAGTGATGTGAAGGGCCACATGCACCCCAATGTTTATAGCAGCAATGTCCACAATAGCCAAACTACGGAAAGAGCCCGGCTGTCCAACCACAGATGAATGGATAAAGAAGATGTGGAGTGGGGGCGCCTGAGTGGCTCAGCTGTTACGTGTCTGCCTTCGGCTCAGGTCATGATCCCAGGGTCCTGGGATCGAGCCCCGCATCGGGCTCCCTGCTCAGCCGGGAGTCTGCTTCTCCCTCTCCCTCTGCCTGCTGCTCTCCCTGCTTGTGCTCTCTTGCTCCGTCAAATAGATAAATAAAATATTTTTTTAAAAAATCAAATATCTGACATGGCTTGTATCCAGAATATAAAAAGAATTCTTACAACTCAACAATCAACGACAAATAACCCAATTAAAAAGTGGGCAAAAGAACCAAATACAGACATTTCTCTAAAGAAGATCTACAGATAGCCAATAAGCACATGAAAAGATACCCAACGTCATTAGTCAACAGGGAAATGCAAATCAAAACCACAACGAGATAGCCCTTCCCACCCACCAGGATGGCTGCAATCAAAAAGATAAACAGATGTTGGTGAGGATGTGGAGAAACTTGAAACTGCTGGTGGGAATGTAAAATGGTACAGTCACTGTGGAAAAGTTTGGCACATAGTTCCTCAAAAACCTAAATGTACAGTTACTACACTGACCTATCGATTCCACTTTTAGCTATATACCCAAGAAAACCGAAAACATGTCTTCAGTTAAAAACGTATACAGTGACATTCATAGCATTATTTATAATAGCCAAAACGTGAAAATAATTATTTCAAAAGCTTGACAAGATTTTAAGGGCAGGGGTAGGGTTTCTTTGAGTGATGTGGGCATGGATTAGGGCCACCTCTGTAAAGAAAGCTGCAGGAGGGCAGCTAGTCAGGGAAAGTGCATGGGCCTGGGACTGGGGCCTGGGTTTGAGGCCCGACTCTGTCACCCGGTGACCTAGAGCAAGTTGTGAAATGGGACCAGGACAAGTACCTACTGCCACAGGTGAGTGCGACTACTAGTTGGCATATAAAGTACTTACCCCCAGTGCCAGTGGGAATGAAGTCTTCAACCGAGGACAGGATGTGCTCTGTCCTTTCGGTCACCATAACCAGAGCTCTGCCTCCAGCCTCCTCAGTTGTGTTCCCCATCTTGGCCCTAGGGATGGCTAGAGTCTATGCAAGGGAATCCTATAGATTCCTGGCCCAGGGGGCTTAGGAGCAGTGGCTGGGGATGCTGGCTCCCTAGCCTGAGGAGCAAAGGCCTGGGGAAAGAAACCCCTCCCACCCCTAACCAAGCCTCACTGAGGCCCCCAGCCTGCGGGAACAGAGAGGACCCTCTCTTACCTTCAGGAGCTCCTGGTCATCCAGCCCACACAGCATCAGCTCATGGCCTAGTTTCACCATCTCTGTCAGAACACAAGGGTCCTGTTACTGGAGACGCCCGCACCCAAACAGGAGGGGACGCCATGCACCCAGGAGTGCCCAAACGTGCAGAGTGCCCGAGTGCTGCTCTGGGGAGAGTGCTTCTGCTCTGGCATTGACAGGCCAGTGCCCAGGAGGCCACGCTGGGCCCAGAAGGCCTGGGTAGACAAGGAGGCAGGGGGACAACATGCCCAGGACTGCCTCTTGCTGTGTGACTTACACCTCTGTGGGCATCAGTTTCCTGCACTGAAATAAGGGGTCACATCTGATGTTCTTCCATATAAGGAACTCTGGCTTCTAGCAGAAGCCAGCCAGCCACTTGAGGAACAGACACAGAGCTCAGGGAACCTTCTAAAGTTGCTGTGTGCCACCCTTTCAGAGAACTTGCCAGGCCAAAGCAAAAGGAACCATGGCTCACATGTGTCAATTTCCTACAGGCCTTTATCAACATCTCCCTTCACCTTGCTGGCAACTCTAGGAGGTGGGCTGCAGCTCCATTTTACAGACTGGGAAACTGAGTCACTGCATGGTACAGGGACTGCCCGGCCACATGTGAGTAACCATCTGATATATCGAGAAAGGCCAGGACTTGGAGCTAGAAAGCCTGGGGCCAATGTCAGCTCTGCATCCCCGACCTAGCGCATAACTCTGGCATCTGCTTTGGAAGGTTTGCAAGAAGTAGAACATCGATGCAAAAGCATTAGTAACCCTGGAAACACTGTACGAATACCAATTATACCCCCAAGCATGCCCACTGCCCACAACCCTAACCCCAAATCCTTGTGTCTTCCACGGCTCCTCTCCTGCTTAGCCCATACCCAAGTCTTAGTAAGTCTGGTCAACCCTCCCTTCACGGTAAGTCCAGGATCTGGCCAACACTCCACTTTCACTGCCCCCCTCCCATCTCTTGCCTGCATCACTGCAAGAGCCTTCCAGTGGTCTCCCTGCCTCTGCCCAGGCCTCTGTTCTCAGTTCAGTGGCCTTAGGGACCCTGTTAAACCCAAAGTCAGGCCACAGCTTTCCTCAGAATAAAAGCTGTCCTTCCATGGCCTGATCTGGCCAGCCCCGATGCCTCTCTGCCTTCACCACTCTCCCCTTGCTCTCCACCCTGCACCAGCCACCTGGGCCTCCCTGGTACTCCTCACAGCTGCAAGGCACATGCAAGCCTACCTCAGGTCCTTTGCACTTGCTGTTCCTTTGCCCTGAACACTAGTCTTCCTGATATCTGCCTGGCTCGCTTCCTCCCTTCCTGCAAGTCTGTGTTTAAAAGACAGGCTTTCCCCAGTGATCTTAATCAACAGTACCACCCTTCTCCCAACCCACCCATGTACCACTTTGCCCTCACTTGGCTTGGTTTATGGCACTTGTCACCATCCAACACAGAATTTCGCTGCCTTCATTTATCACCTGTCTCTCTCAGCCGCCACATGAGTGCCATGTGAGCAGCACCATTCGCCGCCGCACAGCCAGCACCCAAAACGATGCCAGGTGCGTAGGGGACACTCCACAAATACCGCTCAAATGAATTCAGGAATTCTCCTAATCCTCTTTGGAGGATTATACCCTTCGACAAGCACTCATGTCTACCACCTGCTCTGACACTCAGCACGCTCCCATGAGGTGGGCAAGGCTCAGGTTATCACCCCCGCTTTACAGAAGAAGAAACTAAGGCTGGGAATGGCAAGGTCAAGGCTTTGGCTGGGCTAAGGGCAGGGTTGGCATCTGTGTGTGGGTGTGTGTTAAAGAATTCAGATGCAGTCTGATGGTTCACCTGGCCTTTACATGGTCCCATCAGCAGGAAAGTGCCAGACATAACACACTGGGGAGAGGGGGAGCACTTCTATGCAGCCCAGGCCGGCCCACAGGCCAGTCCTGCAGCCTCCAAAACACAACACCCTATTCTTCTGGCCCATTTCAGCCTCGGGGACAAGTGTCCCTGGATAATTCATTTGGCAGTGAGAGCTGGGGCCTGCACTGGAGCTCCAGGGTCCAGGTCACCCACCCTGGAATAGCTGAGCCAAATGCAGGCCCACGGAAAATTTGACTTTTAGAGACACCGTAGTGAGGACTGTAATTTACTCCCCTTTGCCTAATGTTCATTACCAGATTAAGGACAGTTTCTGCCAACAAAGGATCGAAAAGAAGCCATTACAAGACAAGCCCCTACGGAGAGCTGCCCAACGCAAACACAGCAGGAAGCAGGAAGATGGGGACAGAACCACCAGAAGCATCGGCAAGAACCAGTCTCTGCCTCCAGTGCTTTGGTGGATGGGCTGGACAGAGTGACACGTTCTCGATCTCATTCACATGCCCCTATAAGAGGAACCATCCCCTTTGCCCATGCATAGTGTGTAAGTGTGTAGTAGGGCATGCCCTGATTCTAGAAGGCTCTGGCAAGATCTCCAGGGTGTGCACCAGCCAGAAGTAAACACAAGCCAATGGGAAATCCAGTGCAACTTGCCAAGGAGGCCATGCACCAGCTCAGAATTATCCAGAAACCACCACCCAACTCCAAACTCCTGTAACACAGACCCACCTTGGATCTTCACCTCAGCTGGGGCCCCCTTTAGCGAGCTGAACTTGTCCTGCCAGGAGGGATAGACCCTGTAGGGAAAGAGCAAAACTGGTCAGTCCTGAGCAGGCAGCAGAGGCCCCCTCATGACCCCTCCTTACACATGCTCTGAAAAAGTGAATTACTTGTGCAAGTGCTAAATACCACTGAAATGTTCACTTCAGATAGATAATTTTATGTGATGTGAATTTCAACTCCATAAATTATTAGGGAAGAAAACCACAAAATATTTCTGAAAGTATACCTCAGAAATGTGAATCTGAATACTGAAATTTAAATTCTCACGATAGGGCGCCTGGGTGGCTCAGTCAGTTAAGTGTCTGCCTTCGGCTCAGGTCATGATCCCCGGGTCCTGGGATCCAGTCCCATGCTGGCAGCCTCCCTGCTCAGCAGGGAGCCTGCTTCTCCCTCTCCCTCTGCCCCTCCCCCCGCTCGTGTTCTCTCTCTCACGTGCACTCTCTCTCTCTCTCAAATAAATAAATAAAATATTTAAATTCTCACAATAAAAAAACAAAATGACTGCCCAAGAGGAAAATCCTGAATTCCTCAGAGCTCTAAGCTCTTTCTCAGAAGGAACCACTGGGCTGGCTTTTCTCTCAACCATGGTGCAGGTTTGTTTGAAGAATGTCCACCAAGGCCCTTCCTGCTCGAGCACCCTTGCAGGCCCTGCCTGGGTGTCCTCTCACACCTCTCTGCACACATGTGCGTCTGCTCTTCTCGGCCTGGAGTACTTTCTTCCCACCTGGCCCAAGCACACTGGCTGACTCATCCCAAGAAGCCCATGGCTGACATCGCCTCCCCAGGGAAGCTGGGGAAGGGCCAGGTATGCCCACAGACACTTTGGCATCCCTCCGTCACAGGAGAACCTGGGCACTGTCCTCCCACCGGGCTCTCACCTCCCAGGCTGCAGGCTTGCTGAGGCCAGGAGATAACTTTCCATTCTATACTTTTGGGGCCTAATGCCATGGAGGCCAGCACAAAAAAGGCAACCAGTGTGTATTAACAAATAAACGACCACGGCCTCTTGCCGTGGAATAATCTGCCATTAGTAAATGTCCATGCTTAGCGCTTTCAAAAGAAGGACATTTTCTCTTTTTAGAAAAGCTTAAATCATTGTGAGATTATCCTACTCCAGGTCACAGCTTTAAACCATTTAGGGGCTCCTAGTGTGATAGGCTCTGGGATCACAGCTCCAGCCTCCTGGATTGAGAGACAGCAATCCCAGCTGCCCCCCACCCAGGTCCAGCGGAGCCCCAGCCTCGGCGATATCAGGATAAATGGGACAGTGGCCACTCATAAGCATCTTGCCTTAAGACAGTGAGCTGATGGGCAAAACTGTTTCCAGACACAGACCACATCCAAAGGCAATAAGGGCTACAATACCCTGACAGCCCCCCCAGGAGGTCTCCACCATGAGCAGGCGTCAGCCTGAGCACTACACCCTCAGACGTGAGCTCCAGGCCTAGCATAGCATCATTCTGGGGGCTGAGACTGCCGCCTGCTTGCCAGGGAGCCTCAGCAGCTGGCTGCCAGGGCAGGTCCTCCCTACATAAAGGTAAGAGGCTCTTTCCACAGGACAGTGAGGGCCAGGACTCTACTCTGCCATCATGGTGTGGAGGGCTGCCAGCCCTAGGGACCTGCTGACTTAGCATGCTAGAAAAGGGCACAGTAGCTGTTCCATGGAGAGGGCTCACTTCTCCTACCCCAAACCATGCCTCTAAATGAATGCCTGCCTCCCAGGCCACACCTGCCCTGCCCGTACTGGGGCCCTGGGAGCTGGCAGGGCCATCCTGAACCTGAGGTCCCAGGCCCCACACTGCAGGACTACAGTGGAGAGGGGGCCTCAGCTGCATCGCCTGTCTTCGTGACTCATGAAGGCAACCAGCTCTTCTGCCAAAGAGGGATGGGGCAGAAGGAGCCCCTACCATGTGAAATGCTAGGAGGATGGGCCCTGGGCCTGGTTGCTGGGCAACGTCCCCACTTACAAGGCGCCAAGGAGCAGAGAGCACGCAGCAATCCATCAGGCTGGACACAGCAAACCACTTCAACACACTAAAGAACAAATCCACAAAAGCCTAAGTGACCTCACTCAGAAAGGGCTTTCATCAAAGTTGATCTTCCTGAGGCAGCAAGGCAGAAACTAAAGGCACTCAAGGCCTTGAGAGCAAGTATAGTTCTTCAGGAGTCAAGGAAACCCAGGTGCCTTGAATTCAGCAACCCAGGGGGCCCTGCAGCTCTGCCCTGCCCCCACACCGAGGACCAGCCTGGCACATGGGTCACCCAGAGCCAGCATGCTGAGCCCCAAGGCCAACACCAGGTACGGCTTCCAGATTCCACCCAGAGCAGGGTGGACAAGGTGACCCTAATCGAGGGCTGAAGTGGTGAAGCCATGTGCAAAGAAAGCCAATATGAAATGTGGGAGAAGCTGAACTCTATCCAATCCTCTTTTCGGGACCTTGAAAGGCCTATGGCCTTTTGCCAGCTCGGGATCATAAGAAGCAACTGTACGTTCCCTGTCCATTCTTTCAAAGAATTCAGCTGCTTGTATTTATAAAAGTACTTAAAGCATTTGAGGAATGTACCCACAGACTCCCACCCATCCCTCCCACCCAGCAGGCTGCCCCAGTCCCCAGCATCAGCCTAAGCCAGGCAAATCTGGGGTCCCTCCCATGAGAGCCTCTCCAAGACATGGCTGTGGCACCCCTCCTCCTGGGGGAACACTTGAGATCCCTGCACTAGCCCAGGCCATCCCCACTACTGCCTCTCCTCCCAGACTCCTGGACCATGCACCGGTCCTTCCAGGGCTGGCAGTGGCCATCATGTGAGCCACCTGTCGTTCCAAGGCAGGCTCCTGCCATCTTTTCCTGGGGCTGTTCCAAGAGTCTCCATATCGGTCTCCCTGCCTCCACCATCTCCCCTCCAAATCCATCCACCACAGAACCTGAGTCACCTTGCCAAAATGCCAACTTGAGTATGTTGCTTCCCTGGTCCCATGCTTGCCCTGCCTAGAGCATCAGGTGGAAAGGCCCTCACGTGGCTTGCAAGGCTCTGCAGGAGCTGCCCCAAGCTGCTGTTGGGGCCACTGCAGCCCAGCTCTCCTTCCCACACCTTGATTCCTCGCTCCGGTTGAAATGAGCACCCACCCTCCCGAATCAAGTGCCACCTCCTCTGTGCCAACATGCATAACATTCAGACTGCAGAGGTATGCCCGCCACTGGGATTCATGCCTAGGCCTTTTGCAGCTGCTAGAGCCCCACCCCTTGAGGTCACCCATCCATGCCTGAGGCGCCTGGAATGATACATGGGTGTGCATGTGTCCATGCACCTGCTTAGCATCCAACAGCCTGGAGCACATTTCAAGTATGTCCAACACTGTGCAGCAGCCTGGGGCTGACACACGAGTCCTGCCTGGTACATGCCCTTCAGCAGCTCCCAGACAGGACAGCAGGCCAAGACAGACCCAACGGGCTGAGAGCTCTGGGAGGGGGTGTGCTCAAAGGGTTGTGGGTATCTGAGGGCAAAGAGGGACATGTTTTGCCCTGGGAGCTGGAGACTTTTAAAAAAGAGCTGCGACATGTGAGCTGGGTCTTTGAAGGTTATTCAGAGACCTGACAGTGCTTTCAGGAGGGAGAGCAAAAGGGTACAAGAGCGCTCTGAGCAGAGGCGTGGGGTGGACCTGGGGGAGGGACTGGAGGACAGGCTGCTGGAAATACAGAGGCTCAAACATGAAAATGCCTCCCCACCCTCCCAGCCATTCGTAGGACACCCGGCCCAGGGCCAGGCCTGCTGGTGTCCCATGGCCTGGCAGGTACACCAGCTGGGTGCAGGCCGCATCCTCGCTGCTCCACCACCAGGCTCCTGCCCAGGCATCTTCCTGAGCTGCAAGGGGCAGAGAGGCGAGGCTGAAGAGGAACAGGCCCAGACCTGGCCTTCTGAGAGACGCCTGTACCAACCGACCATGGCCACTGCAGGGAGGGCCCTGGGGGTCATGCCCAACAACACAGGAGCCTGTGCTCCATGAGAGGCTTGGTCAAGCCTTCCCCACTGTAGCCTTGAGACAGATGCTCAGCTCATGGGCTGCTGCTCACAAGGAACAGACATTCCTTGGGACTTTCTGGATCTTTCCCTTTGCCATCTGGATAGGCTTTGCTTCCCTTGCACAGAGCCAGGCACACCCACCAGGGCACTCCTTGACCTGAAGGACTGGGAAACAGGGTCTTGGCCCTGCTTGTCACTCCTCAATGGCAAGATGCAAGAGAGTTCACAAGTCCAGTCAGAGATTGAAAGGATCGCGGCCCCTGCCAGCTCTGAAACTAGTAAAGCAAGGAGAACACTCAGAAGCCCAGCTCAGCACTTTAGCTGAGGCGGCAAACAGACCAGCTAAAGCACTGGCATGGGGGGTGGGGGCAGCACTTTCAAGGCAAACTTGAGCATGGTTTCCATGGCTGGCACTTCTTACCCAAACAGCTGTTCTCACGGTGACCTGGAGTAGGGTATGGAGCCATCTGGGAGTACCACTACTTACAAAAATATCAAACGCCTATCTTTCCCAGGTGGGCTGAGTGGTGCCTGGTGTACCCCAAGGATGGGGAGGAAGAAACAAAGATGTTACCGAACACACATCCACTCCAGGATCTCCAAGCGGTACTTCGAAGGACTACACAGCAGTTCCTGAATGGTCTTAGGTTCTGTGATATAAAGACCCTCAAGGACCGGGCAGTTGAGAGCCTAAGCAAGGAAAGGAAAACCAGGAAGCTTCAGAAATCGAGTAGGACTTAAGGGTTGTAATGCTCCTCTCTTCACACACATTTACTACCCACCAAGCACACACCAGGCTTGGTTAGCACACACGGGCTCCCCAACCCCCACCGCCTCCTGGCAGTGCTCTCCCTCCATCTTGCCCAGAGTCACCCCACCTCCTTTAAGTACTCCCGCTCTAGCCTCGTGTAGCAGTTTAACCTAGTAGCAACTAGAGGCTTTGGCAAGAATCCGAGATTCTGATCCAGGCTCCCAGCTATGCCACAGGGAAGGGTCAGGGAGAAGGCAGATAGCACCTATCTGGAGTGCGGGGGGTGGGGGGTGGGGCGGAGGAGGAAGGAGGGGAGGGGGAAGGGGATGGGGGACAGGCAAGGGGGGGTGAGGCAGAGCAGCGGCGGTTCGTGTGGCACCTGGGATGGCTATCTGACCTGGCAGGGCGGGTTTCCTCACTGCTGCCACCCGAGCATCTGACTCTGCCTGTCTCCCCCCAGACCCCGCGAGCTCCCTGAGCCCAGGGCCCGTGCCCTCCCCGTGTCTGCATTTGCCTCGTGCGCCCAGCAAGGTCCTGCAGACTTCCTGCAACGTAAGTTAAGGTGCAGCACGCGCGTGGCGCCGGCCCGAACTAGCAGGCACGGACCACGGAGACAGCAAAGCGCGAAGGCCCAAGGCCGCCCAACGAGCAGACCCCGGACATAGGCCGCGGCCGGGAACTCAAAGACCGGCCGCGCGTGTGGCGCCGCCGACTTCCGCAGTAGGCCCTGCCCACTCCGCTGCCCTGGCCCCCGCTGCCCCCGGGGAAGGGGGCTTCCTGGGTCCCCGGCACCTTTAGCTTCGCGAACACCTCCACGGCCGCCTGGAGCACGCCCTCGTCGCCCTCGTCGCCCTCGTCCTTGTAGCCGCCGCCACCGACGCCGACACCTAGCCCAGCCATGTTTCGCGCTCTGAGCCGCGCCCCGCCCCCGCCCCAGGCTCACTAGCCGGCCCGGCTGCCAATCACACGCAAGCCCCGCGCCCCTCCCACCCTCCTGCCCGCGCCGGCCCGCCCACCCCGCCCGTGCCCGCCGCGCCTTCTCATTGGGCCGCAGCTCCACGCGAGCCCGGGCACCACCCAGGAGGCAGGCCTCGGGGAAAGGGCGGGGCGCGGGCGAGCCGGGCCGGACGCTCTTTGGCCCCCTCGCTCGCGTCGCGCCTGCTTGCGGCCCCGGCCGAGCGGGCGTCGGGGCGAGCCTTCGCCAGGAGAGAGCGCTCCTGCCCCGGTCGGGCTCTCTAGAGGACGGAGAGGCGCCTGGCGGGTGGGACTTAACTGGGACTGAGCGTCCTGGCTCCCCGTGCGGGGCTCTATCTCCCGGTTCCCACACTCACAGCTGTAGTTAGAGGGAAGTTCCTTGTGTTCCAATCCGACCCCACTACTCACTACCTGGGTGACTTTGGGCGGGTTACCTAACCTCTCTGTG
Source organism: Mirounga angustirostris (assembly GCF_029215605.1). NCBI lineage: Eukaryota > Metazoa > Chordata > Mammalia > Carnivora > Phocidae > Mirounga > Mirounga angustirostris. The sequence continues at coordinate 125,304,751 of NW_026991719.1, forward strand.
CCTTCTCGCCCTCACCTAATGGGGAATAAACGAGAGCACTTACCTCATTGGATTGCTATGAAGATGGAATGAGGTAATAATTCCTATGACAATGCCTGGCACGTACAAAGCACTGTGTAGATGTTCACTGTGATTGTGCCGGACTCTGCTACTTTCCCCCCTCCTCCCCCACTCTTTCATCTTCCTGGAAGGTTCTGTGGCTCCTTCCCGCCCTGTCCACTTACAAATCTCTTTGCATCTCTCACAGCCCTCAAACTCAATGAGTCTGGCATGAAATCTGACAACCCATCTGTCTCCAGACCTCCAAAGCCCCCATCCCTGGGACCTGCTGATCTGAGGAGGCAGGAAGGAGCTGAAGAGTGGCTGGTGCCCAGGGAGTCGGAAGCCAAGGCAGGCAGCTGCTGCCAGCTCAGTCCTCTCGGGAATCTCTCCCTCCTCTGTGCCCTGCCCTGCCACCTCCTAGAAAGAGGGACCAAGAGGCAAATCTAGAGACGGGGAGACCCAGGGAACTGGTAGGACGCAACTGCAGTCCTCTGAGTAACAGGAAAGGGCTCTCAGTTCTGTCCCAGGATGACGGGGCAGGAGTCTGGGTTAACAAAAAAAAGACCCAAGCCTGTCCTTGTGGGGCGGGACCTGATTCCCTACTGAATGGTTTGTAATTCCAAGCTATACTGAGGACACAGAGCCTTGGAAGTGAGCTGAAGGGTCTTGCAAAGCACCATAAGGCCCCTTCCCCTGTCCAGTATGGTTGCTGCCTTGGGCCCTTCTGGCAGCTGAAGGCTGTAGGGGCTTTGGGCTGTTTTTTTTAATCTTTTTTTTTCTCTTTTTGTTTTTGTTTTTCTTTCTTTCTTTTTAAAAAATTTCATTTCAATCACAGCCCCAGCTCAGACATTCAAATTCTTGTGGGTTTTTCTGTGGATCTTTCCTAGGACTGGGGAATTTGGCGGGAGAAACCACAGCAGTGTGGTGGCCTCCCCCACCCTCCCCATATCCTCTGCTCCTAAGGATCAGGAAGAAACAAGCCCCTGTGTATTCTGGAAGAAAATTCCCCTTCTCCACCCAGCCCGATGGAGCCAGTACTCTAACCAGTCCTTCCCCAACTCAGCAGCTCTGTCTATGGCATGGGGTGGGACGTGGAGGGATTGACAGGGCCTCGAAGGGAGAAAACCATCTTGAGAGGTCATGGGGTCCATCGTCCTGTACGGAGGATGTGCTGGCCAGCCCTCAGCTCATGGAGATGGCTGCCGAAGACCTGCGCACACCACCACTAAATCATGGTGCCTCCCAAACATCCTCCACTGGAAAGCTGGAGGCTGGGATGGAAACAGAGACTGCTGGGCCTCTCACAGAGTGGGGAAAGAAGGAGCCGGCTGATAGAAGCTTCTGGAAACTTGAACTCAAGCTCAACACAAGGAAGCACCCCTCCCAGAGGACACTGCCTAAACCCCGGCTGGCTGCCCAGAAAGGGAGAACACTCCCTGTCTTGGGAGGTGTGTAAGCCCAGGGAGGTGGGTAAGGCTGTGAAAGGGTGGGTAACTACAGTGAGGAAGGAGAGGACAGGCCTCTAAGAGGCATTTCTGCCCAAAGCCCCCGGGTTCTGTGAAGGAGGCTTGCGTGGGTGAGGGGCCAAAAATGAGGCTGAAGGATCTGTCCCCCTAGGAGGGGATTCGGTAGGAACAGGGGGTCAGTGGAGAGTATGGATCCCTGGGCAGATGGAGGCACTTCATGCAACAAGAGCCAACCTCCTGATCATGGGGGAAACTTGGCCATGGGTCTCAGCAGGGCCTTAGCCATGTGTCAGTACTTGGAAAACAGGCTGGAAATTGAGGCCAGTTGACAGGCACTGGCCCCACCGTACCAGGGATGGGCTGGCAGGCGGTGCAGGCCAAGGCAGCCAGCCACGTGAGGCACGTCACTTTGTGCAGTGGGCACAGAAATGGACAGCCAACCAGATGCCTTCACTCAACGGCCTCCCTGCCCTGGAGCAGCAGCTCTTGGCGGGAGCTGTGCAGGGCATCAGGCAAGAGGAAGGTCCCTGAGAGCATCTCCACTGCAATGTTGAGACTGTCTTTAGCAACAGATCCCAGGGTTCAGGGGGAATCTTAACCAGGGCTCCCCTCCCCCCCCCCCCCCCCCCAGCAGACATTGCCAATCAAAGGAAGCTGGAGATCAAGGGTTTACACTCTCCGTCAAGGAAGAGAAAGCAGACTGGCTTCTGCTGCATCTGACAGGAGCTGAAGGCCTTGTTCCCCCATAAACTCCTGCCCCTGAAAGAGGGGAACCTTCGAGGGACAAAGGCTTCCTCCAACTTCCACTCTCCTCAGCCCCAAGTTTCCCCAGTAAGAAGAGGAGATGAAGGGACTCCTCATCACATGCCCTGGGAGCACCAAATGCAGGCTCTTGAAGAAAAGGCAAGTGGTAGGGGCGCCTGGGTGGCTCAGTTGGTTAAGCGACTGCCTTCGGCTCAGGTCATGATCCTGGAGTCCCTGGATCGAGTCCCGCATCGGGCTCCCTGCTCAGCAGGGAGTCTGCCTCTCCCTCTCCCACTCCCCCTGCTTGTGTTTCCTCTCTCGCTGTGTCTTTCTCCGTCAAATAAATAAATAAAATCTTTAAAAAAAAAAAAAAAAAAGAAGAAAGAAAAGGCAAGTGGTGAGTGTGTGTGACATTTCAGAGGAAGAATTCAGTTATGGTACAAGAAGCTGCTCCAGTCCATGGGAGAAGTAAGTAGCAGTTCCTGACACTGGACTGAGGGAGAAATGAGACATGGTAATGAGGTCAGGCTGAGGATGATCTGAGGCCAAGACTCTCCACGGGCAAGGTCAAGGCTGCCTTTTCCGCCCCTCCCTCTCCCCCCTCCTCCTGCCCTAACTTCTCTCTTCTGCCCCTGACTGAGCTACCGTGCTGAGCTGTTGGTCACCATCCACCCTGGTGCCCTGGTCTCGCAGCCAGCCCACAACATCTGTGCCAGCCAGGAGCCCACTCAAAACCAGCCACCTTCACACAGATGAGAGGAAGAGTGGAAAACCGGGAAGTCAGGGATTTTGTATGTGAGACCCCAAACTACCACAAGGGCAATGAGACCTAAAGGGTCCCTGGAACAAGAGTGAGGTTGACATCCCTTCAGGTGGTCACTGTTAGTCACCCACCTCAAGGCCCTGGGGACTTGTCTGGCCAAGCACACACTCCTGGAGTCTCCTAAGTCCAGAGGACTCCGGAGCTGCCACCATGGGCCTGACAGATATGAGCATATGCTTGTGGCAGGCTCATAGGCTCCCACCCAAGTACTGGATGGATGGGACTATCAATCTAGGAGCTGACCGATGACAACCAATTCTAGAATGCTGTCCTTCTAGACCTTCGTGCGGACACCGGGAGTCTACCGGCACATGAGGATGGAGAGGCTGTCCTGGGACCTTGGCCTCCTCTTCCTGTCACTTCTGGTCCCTGTGCTAGGGCAGGGACCATGGCAACCTAAGGCAGGGACAGCTGGCTCCCTGCTCACAGGAAACCTAAGGAAACCTTGGCCTGCCCTGGGCCTCCTGCTTCAGGGCCCCAGCCTCACCGCCTGCTGCTGAGGGGCCCTTGGAGCCCAGGGGATGCCAACAGCTCCCAGGCCACAATCTCCTGCAAGGGCCCATTTCACACGCCTAAGACCCAGATCAGATCTCAGACTACTCCTAGGGTCTGAGAGGATCTGTGAAGTCCATCCACCTTGCAGGCATTTGTAGGGGTGTGGACAGAGTCGGGCTGCGGGCCAGGAAGTGGACCCATGAGCCCTCTCCTAGTCCCCATGGATCCAGGGGTGAGAATGAACACGGGGCTGGAGGGGGCCCCAGCGGACATGGTCACGGTCTTCACTTGCCTTCTTGACCCAGGCTCCAAAACTGGGGTGGGGAGGGCTGCAGGCTGGGCCCCTGGAGGCCTTTGGGATCCAAGCTCAAGCTCTCATGCTCCTCTTCTGCAGGAGCCCAGGCCGCGACGCGCCCGGGCAGGGTGAGGGGTGGGGACAGCTGCGCGGCAGGGGCAGGGGGGAGGGGGGCGGCTGCACGTGGGCCGGGGCTCAGGCTCCCGGGCCGCAGAAGAGGAAATGGAGGGCGGGATGACCCCCTCCGCAGGGAGACACTCGGGTCTAGACGGCTTGGCAAAGCCGGCAGGACTGAGTCACATGCGTCTGGAGCTGGAGACGCAGGCGCCAGGACTGGAACACGAACGTGCCCACTGCGGAGGGCCAGGCGGGGGAGGGGGCGCTCAACCTCGGCTTCCCAGTGCCCTGCCCCCAGCTAGCACCCAGCCTCTGATCCCTGCCTGAGCCCCCCCACCCCATGCCCATCTGGAGGGGCAGAGGTTAGCTTCCACACGGAGTCGAGCAGGGCCCACGTTATGGGTAGGAACCAACTGAATTTCAGAGGGGGAAGGGAGATGGGCAAGTGGCCCCCACGTGCCCCCATCCCAATCATGGCCCTCCTCCCTCAACCCAGCCACAACAGCCACCTGGAATCTTTGTGCCCCAAAGCCACCCTGGCCGCACTCCCCCCAGCCCAGGCCCACCTTCTACAGACACTCGGCAGCTGAAAGCAGTGGCACCTTACTCTCCACCACCCCATCCCCAGCCATCATCGTCCTGCTTGGGGTCCCGTGCCCCCTTCCCTCCTTCTCCTTCCTCCGTCTCTCTGTCTCTCTCGCCCTTCCCCTCCCTCTCTCCCTCCCTCACTCAGGAACACCAGGTCTCTGGATGGGCTGATGTATTCAGTGCTCACAAAAGCATCTGCAGAAAAAGTTGTTTAATTGGGACCAGATCCTCTGAGGTTTTAATGGCATTACAGCAAGACGGGTTTTCTCTAGGGAAGAAACTGCTGGCAACAGGAAGAGAGCACAGAAAGTTTGGCTCTTTTCTTCTCAAAGCTTGAAGGGGGAAAAGGCCCATGTACCTTTATTTATATCCTAGAGATGCCTGAGTATGCACCCTGACAGTCCCTCGCACAGATTCCCAAGGATAGAGCCCAGCACCCACGTGCCTCTGCACCTGCGCGCAGGCGCTCAGGGACACCCTGGTTTCAGTGTGACTTGGACACGACGACGCAGGCTCAAGAACAGGCCTGCTCCCTTGTTCTGTGTCTTTGGCTGCAGAAGGCCTGGTACGCAGTAGGGGCTTGAGGCACGTATCAAATGACAGATAGTGGGAGGGCAGGACTAGCAGCCCAGACCTTGGCCCCAAGCTTTGCATTCATACACGGAACTGCCTTCTGGACACCACCACTTGGCTGTCTAATCACCACCCTCACACCTGGCAGGTCAGGAGGTGGATTCCTGAGCTTCTGCCCCAGGCTCACTCCGCCCTCAGCATTCCGACTCTCCTCACTTCCCTCACCTGCAGCCTCCACCCTGCACCGGCCACCCTCACCTCTCCCCTACGGGGTGCAGCTGCCTCCACACTGGCTCCTATCTTCTCACTTGTGGCCCCAACAAGTCAGTGTTCCCCTGCAGTCTGTGAAATCTTTTGATAATGTAAGTCAGATCACGTGAGTCCCGTGCTCAGAAGCCCACTGTGGCTCCCTGTTTTCTTCAAGGTTACAGGCAAAATCAGCCTGCCGCCCACAGAACGCCCTGTGAAGCTAACCCTGCCGCCCTCCCCCAGCCTCTCCCTCCCTCAGCCTCCTGCCCCACACTGGCCTACTTGCTGATTCCCCCGCCCTGTTCTGCCTCCCAGCCTTGCACTGGCCATCCTGCCCTTGTGAAGGGCACACAGAGCTCCAGAGAAGAGTCCCCCCAAATGTTACTTCCTCACGGTCCTCATCTGAACCCCCATCAAAAGTACCCCTCCCTCCAGTCACCATGGCCGTCTCTTTCCTTCTGATGGGGTCCGTGTGCTCCCCCCTACACAGCCAGCTGGCGGTGTGCCTCCCCACACAGTGCCCCGGCATGGTGCCTGGCCCACAGCAGGAGCTCGGGAACGTTCCCTGAGCAAAGAATCCATTTTCCAATCCTCTCTTGATGGGAGGAGAGCTCTCAGCTGTGCAGTTCTAAGGAGGCTTGAGGGATGAGGAGTGTTGCTTTGGCATCCTCCTGGCTCCCAATCAGAGCCCCCGACTTGTGCGGGTACGTGTGCACATGGGTGTGCATGAGTGTGTGGACAGTGGGCCACGTGGAAGGGCAGGGCAGGAGAACAAGAACCGGGAGTCTGTTCCTTGCCCTTAGAATCCTAGGATTGTGCAGCTGGAAGCAACCTCGATCATTTAATGTAACTCCAGGCCCCTTCCAGCTCTCAGATTCTAGAACTTTGTAAGGAGCGCACACCCACTACATTAAGATGGAGAGACCGAGGCCCTGAGCAGGGAGACTTGTTCCCGACATCACATGGCCAGTCTGTCCAGGGCAGAGCTACGAGCCCAAAGCTCGCTGTATCCCTGGTTCCTGGAAAATCCCAACACCCCTCCCACCCCGCGCTCCAGACACTAGGCTCAGGGTTAGTGTTGGCCGGGGGCCCTGCCTGTCCCAGCCCAAGTCCACGAGTGAGCTCTGTGTGTAGGAGGGGTGGGTGTGGGAGGGTACCTCAAGTTTTGCTGAGCCCCCCACCCCTGCAGGCTGGCTCTGCTCTCTGGGGGTTTCCTCAAGGTCCCCATGATGTGCAGGTACTGCAAGACTGGACAGAGCAGGTGGCCAGGTGGCCATTGGGTCCCCAGCAGGAGAAGGACAGCAGGACAGGACTCCATGGGAGCTGGGGAACTGACAGGGCCCAGGCCTCGCCCCTTCCTGCCTAGGTGGGTAGAAGCGGGGTCCCTCCCTCCTCCAGACTGCTGTGCCAGAGAAACCTGGGAGCAGGCTTCCTCCCACCCCCAGCCCAGCTAATGGGAACCAGATGGCAGGATGTTTAGTCAGCGCCTGGGGAGCGGCACGAACAGGGGAAATGGGTTGGGGGCCAGGATTCCAGAATCCATCCCCAGGCAGGGGGAGGGTCAGAGCAAGGGCTCCCACCACAGTCCCACTCCAGGGGCCCACCTCAGGAAGGGTCCTACCTCAGGAAGGGTCCTACCCCTCCTCAGACAATGCCTTGACTTGGGCAAGCCCTACCCCCCTTGCTTCCTTCTCTGTACTGGGGAGGCTGGGAGCGCTCCGTCTTCCAGGTTTCCCGGGCAAACTTCTCGTAGTCTCCCCGGCACATCTCTGGCCTCCCTTGCCTAAGTGCTCCCCCTCCCAGAGCTTCAGCCGTCCTCCAGCCCAGGGCCACACAGGCACACCAGTGGCTTCATCCTTGGCTCCCAAAGTACTTGCTCATGCTCACTCCACAGATAGCCTCTGTCTCTGGCCTGTGTGTGGCACAGCTCCACATTCAGGCCATAAACCAGAGCCCTGGATGGGACAAGGGAGAGGGTGCCAATGGACCCCGTGTGGCTCTTACAAGACTGTCAGCTGCCATGGGGGCTCCCTGAGGGCAGCAACTCCCCTGTCCCCCCTGCACCCTGCACACAGACCCACATATGCAAATGTCGAGGAGCCCAGTGAAGACCCTCTTGCTGGGGACTCCCCGCCCTAATCCCCCACAGCCCCCTCCTGCATCTCACACACTCCCCTGTGGCCCTGGACAGAGACCTGGAACCCCAGATGGTGGTGGGAAGCTCCTTCCAGATGGCCCTTCCTGGCCCTGCTCCCCGTTCCCTGCACCCTCCCCCAGCTTCCCCCTCTCCCCTCCACCCAAGCCTTGCCCACAATTAACTCATTTTTTCAGATCGCTTCCAAACATAAGTCAACGCTGGACAGAGCTGTAGGAAAAGCTTCCTCAAAGCTGGCCCCAAAGAGCCATGTGGTGAGACGGGGCCTCTTTGCCAGCCCCCCACCCCCCGCCCATCCGCCCGCCCTCGGCTCCCACAGCAGGGCCTGGGGCTGGGGCCCTCCTAGGGTTGGCCCAGAGGCCTGTGGTCAGACACCTCCTTCTTTGCCTCTTGCTCCTTCCCTCAGGCCCGGCTTCCTTTCCACCTTGTTCCATCCCGGTCCGCAGGTGCCCCTCTGACCAAGAGGACGTGCCTGAGGCAAGGGGGCATCTTGGGACTGCCTGATGACAGTGGTCACACTGGGACCCAGCAGCCCCTGGTTCACACACAGTTTAGTGTGGGGGTGGGGGTGCAGCTGGGGAGGCTGCAGATGTGTAACTCCCCCCTCCCTGCTTTTTCCAGAGGAGAAAATGGAGGTCTGGAGGAAAGGGCGCTGCCTCCAGGTAGTCGAGGAGCTGGTACAGGGACCAAGCCGAGGTGCCTGTGCCCAGGGGGCACTGGGGCCCTGAGAGCTGGGGTCCATGCTTGCCACCCTAGCTCTGCCCGGCTGAGGTTTCCTCCGAAATTGGGAGGCCTCGGCACTGGCACCCATGGCAGAAGCCCACAGGCTTGGCAGGTTCCGGGCACCCCTGGCACCTGCCCTCTATCCCGAGGGCCCAGAAAGCCCTGAGTCCTGCTGCTCCTTTCCCAGCCATGGACGTAGGACCTGGCAGCCTGGGGTGGGTGGCTTGCCCTGTGGTGGGCCTCGCAGGTCCACTGGGTACAGAGACAGAAACCCCATTCATGGGGGCCACTGGGCCTGGTCCAGTGGAGAATAAATGCAGGCCTTACAGCAAAAGACCAAGAGCACTCGAGTCCAAGAAAAAAATCAATCTCTCTTTCTCTTCAGGTGGGAGAAGGGGATGTTGTGGGAGGTTGGGCGCAAGGCCTAGGGAGGTATTTGTTTTGGGGGGGCCTTCCTGGGGGGAGGGCTGGAGCAGGTCGGGGAGGCTCCTAGGGCTGCAGCCAGGGCTGGGAGCTTAGGGAGCAGGACTGTGGTGCGCCATCCCGCTTGTGTCCCATCCTGCTGTGGCTGACGCTTCCACCCCTCCCAGCCAGTCCTCCCCTCTACCGGCCCAGGAGGCCTGCGCGGCCCAAGCGAAGTGGCCATGAAGAGCATGATGCTCCCGGTCCTGGCTCTCTGGGGGGGGAGCTGCCCTGGAGGTGCCCTGACCAAGCAGGGGCCGAGCCTGAGAGAGCCCACGGCCACACCAACCCCCGTGGGCACGCTGACCCTGCAGCCGTCGCCGCCCAGCTGGCCTGGGCCCCCCAGTGGTGAGTAAGTGGCACCAGCCGGAAAAGGCTGGTAGGAGAGGAACACTCGACCTTGTTATTAGAATCCTCCCCCCCCCCCCCCCCGCCCGGGGCAGGAGCAGAAGGAGAGAAGTTTGGTCACCTCAAGGCTGCCCACCCAGTGCTCACCTTGGGTGCTTCCAAGGGGGTTAGGAGGGACCCATGGGCCTCAGGGAACCCTCTCAGGAGGGCAAGAGGGGATGGCAGAGCCTGGGAGGCCCGGTGCCCATAGCCCAGAGTGAGGGCAGGGGAGGAAAGGAGGGACCACTATAACTGGGGCTGGAGTAATGCATCCAGGTTTGCTGGGTGGGGAGCCTGCTGCCTTAAGACCGACTGAGGAGACCGGGAGACATGTGGGAGGCTGAAAGTGGGGGGACCCAGGGCTTGGGAGGGGTGGCGCCAGCGGCCCCAGGAGACCAGCTATGGTGTGACCTTCATGCTTGGCTGCCCCACCCCGAGGCCCAGGGGTGGGATGAGAGGAGCTGGTGGGTGGGCCCAGGACCTGCAAGGGATGCCCATGGTCAGGGCTCGTCAAGGTGGGGCTGCCATGTGTTAGGGGGGAGGCAGGCAGGGTGACCCAGTCCATGGGCCGCTGGCCTGCTTATGACACTGAGCAGCACTCTGCTCTCTCTCTGGTGCTTGTGGTCCTCCACTCTGCGGCCATGAAAAGCCTCCACTCTGGGGCACGAGATACTCGATGGCCTCGGGGGTCTGTGACAGAAGGCTGAGAGCTCCTGAGGGTAGGAGAGAGAAGAAGAAGTGAGGCCTGGGCAGAGAGAGGAGGAAGGGGGGCCAACCTGTGACTGATCCCCCCTTAGGACAGAAGTGCAGCCTCTCAGCCAGGCAGGGGACCCAGCCCGCCCAGCCCATACTGTCTCCTTCTGCAGGTCAGGTGCGAGCCACCTTCGGGAACGGCGGCCTGCACAGACCTGAGGATGGGCACCTGGACTGACCACAGGTGCAGCCCACCTCCAAGGAAGGAGCCCAGGAAGCCCCTACCCAGCCCCCACCCAGCCCCCAGCCCCAGCGGAAGGCCCCCCTCCAGGCTCAGAGGAGGGACTGGAGTCACAGCAAGGGGCCCAGCAGCCAAAATGGGGGCTGAAGCAAGGCCCCAGGCCAGCAAGCTCAGGCCCTTGCAGGCCAGCAGGGGTCCCCAAGCCCAAGACGGGGCAGTGGCCACCAAAGAGGGCCAAGGCAGGAAGACAGGAGGTCGGGGAGCCAGGAGAAAGGGCCCAAAGCCCGGGAGACCTCCCAGAGGTGAGAACCGGCCAGGACAGGAAGCCCCCATGTAGAGCCTGCAGGGGCTGTGCCTGAATCTCAAGGGGCTGAGGCTTGGTCGAGTCTTCACCAATCATACCAGCATCACCAGCCCCTCGGGCCCCGCCCCACTCTCAGTGCGCCCAAGCTGAGTGGCCCCGTGTGCAGACAGGAGAGGAACCTTTCAAAGGCAGGTCCTCTTCCCCAGCCTCAGGGCCCCCGTTTGGGCTATTGTCGTCCTTCGTGCTGTGTTCCAGTTTGGCTGGCCAATCTGCTGGCAGGTCCGGGGGGGGGGGGGGGCGGCCAGGCAAGCTCCAGCCCCTCGGCAGGCCTCTGCTGCTGGGGGCCGTATCTGTTGTCCTCCAGGGGCCTTCCACCAACCCGGCTCAGGGGGCCGGCATCAAAAGAAGGATCATAGCCAAGGAGACCACAGGCCGTGGGCGGAAAAGGCCTAGAAGCGGGCAAGGGCACGGACAGAGGTTTACAGACCGGGGCACCGCCCAACAGGCCATGCCCTCCCTTCCAGCCTCCTGCCTCCTGACCCAGGCGGCCATCGCCTGCAGCAATGTCAAGATGAAACACATCCCTGCCCTGACTGACCCTGGCCTACCCACACTCTACCTGGCAGGTAGGTGACCCCCTCCCCCATACTCACCCCTGTGGCAAGAGTGAGAGGGCCACACACCTGGGCTTCCCTTCTAGTGGGTCCTCAGCCACTGTGGCTGCTACATCGCTGGACCTGGAAATGGCCCCCCTCCCTGTGGGTCCTGGTTGGCAATGAGAAGGTGCCCCGACTTGGGACAGTCAGAAGAGCCAGCTCCAGGGGCGCCTGGGTGGCTCAGTCAGTGAAGTGTTTACCTTTGGCTCAGGTCATGATCTCAGGGTCCTGGGATCCAGCCCTGTGGAGCACCATGTTGGGCTCCCTGCTCAGCGGGGAGTCTGCTTCTCCCTCTCCCTCTGCCCCCACCTCTGTTCGTGCTCTCTCTCTCTCTCCCTGTCTCAAATAAAAAAAATAAATAAAAGGGGAGCGCCAGGTCCTCCGGTCCATGTTGGGGAGGCCCTGGCAGAGGGGAGGGAGACAAGGGAGTGTGGAATGCAGCCCCCCTGTGTCTGCACAGAGAATGAAATCGCCAGGCCCCCAGCACACACGTTCCAGGGGCAGCCCAATCTGCAGTGGTTGGACCTGAGCAAGAACAAGCTGGTTGCCTCTGCCTTCAAGCTATGCAGTAGTCCTTGCACTCGCGCGACCAGGGGGTCTAGGCTGGCAGGTGTGAGATGGCTCCAGGCATCTGTTGCTTCTCTCCTGGGGGATAAGGCCTGGAGGGGCTGCTGTGCGGAGTACCCAGCCCAGTGGGCCTCAGTGGTTTGAGATGACACAGTCCACAGATCCTCAGGCCCCTCAAGGGAGCGTCGCTTCTGGGAGAAACCGAGTAGAGGTTCTCAAAACCCTCACCGACCTCGTCCAAGCGGGAACTGGGAAGCCACAATGCCACCAGATAGGTGTCCCCTGGGCAGGACCAGCCCAAAGCCATGCCCAGAGAGCCTAGCCTGGCTGGTGGCACCCCAGTCCCCAGCCCCCACTTCCCACCCCCCCGCCATGCCAACCCCAGAATTGGACGGGGCTGAAGCGGTTGAACCTGGATGGGAACTCGCTATCCACAGTGCCAGCCTTGCCCGCCTCCCTGCAAGAGCTCAAGCTCAACGACAACCTCCTGCAGGGCCTGCAGCGCAGCAGCTTCCGGGGTGTGGGCAGGCCCTGGGGTCAGGGGCCGAGGGGGCCTGGGAAGCAGGGGAGGCCAAGGGACAGCACGTGGGTGACAGCAGGTGGGGGATCTGCCCTGGGGTAGCCTGGCTGGAGGGCAGAGGAGGGAGCAGCCGTCTGGGAAAGTGGCACGTGCCTCCCTCCCCCGCCCCGCCCCCCGCCCCCCCCCCCCCGCCCACCTGCCCTGCAGGGCTGCTGACGCTGGAGGCCAAAGGGAACCACCTGCACGATGGTGACATCTCGCCCCTGGCCTTCCAGCCCCTGCGCAGCCTGCTCTGCCTGAGGCTGGATGGAAACTGTCTGCGGACCATCCCCCCCACCCCCACCCCCCGGCCCCACCTGCCAGCCTCCCTGCGGGTGAGCCCCAAGGCCAGGGGAGGCCGTGTTGTAGGCAAAAGGCCAGAGCACAGCGGCCCAGGAAGGGAGCTTTAAAGATAACCCCGCAAAGCCTCAGTGCCAGAGGGCCTCTCCCCCGACTCCCAGAGGCCCAGAGTTAGGCTTTGGGGACTGTCTTGGACCTCCTGGGTGTCCCCGAACAAGGCTCAGGCCCTCCCTGCGCCACATGGCCCCCTTGCTTGGCGGTGCTCTTTGGCGCCGTGTCTTGTGGGGCTTGGAGGAGCCGTGGCTAGCAGGTGTTGCTGGGGCCCTCCGCAAGATGGCCTACGGCCCCGAGAGCAGCAGAGATGCGGACACCTGGGTCTCACAGATGGGGCCGGGTACAGATGGGAGCCGGGCCAGGCAGGTGGGCCCCTCACCCTCACCCTCAGCCCTGGCCCTAGGAGCTTGCAGTCACAGCAACAACCGGCTCCAGGACGACCGGCTGGCCCCCCGCGCTCGGACTGATCTCCCGTGATGGCTGCCACCTGCCCTGGCCCTGCCCGAGCTTTACCCTGATGGGCGCATGGAGGCCAGAGAGGGCAGAATCACCCAGAGGAACCCAGAGAGTAAGGAGGAGGGGTGGCTCTGTTGCTTGGGCCTGGTCTCAGGTGGGTCATCGGCCTCCATGCGCAGGGCTCAGGGTGACCTGGGCCCTGAGCCGCCCACCTACTCCTCCAAGATTTCCCTGTCCCTCCCACCCAGCAAAATCCCCAAAGCCACAGAAACCCCTTCCTCTGCCCATGCCTGGATTCGCCCTGTAGGCACCCAGCCAGCTCTCTGGGAGGTGCTATGGGCCTAGACAGGGACAGCGCGGGCGCTGAGACCTGGTCAGCTGCTGAGTTTAGCTAGGGGGTGACAGGGGCAGGAAGGGGCACGAAAGAGAAAAGCATATGAGTTTCCTGGGGCGTACTAGACAAGTACCACAAACCGGGGAGCTTAAGACCACAGAGATTTCTATTCCCACAGCTCTGGAGGCCAGAAGTCTAACATCCAAGTGTCGACAGGGCCGCGCTCTGTCTGCAGCGGGACAATCCTTCCTTGCCTCTTCCAGCTGCTGTTGGCCCCAGGTATTCCTCGGCTCGTGGCCACATCACTCTGGCCTCTGCCTCTGTTGTCACATGGCCTTCTCCTCTGTGTCTCTGAGTCTGTCCCCTTCTGTCTCTTATAAAGACACTTGTCGTTGAACTTAGGGCCCTCCCTAATCGAGGATGAGCTCATCTCGAGATCCTTCACTTACATCGGCAAAGACCCTTTTGCCAAATAAGGTCGCGTTCACAGGTTCTGGGCAGACATATACTTGGGGGCCACTATTCACCCCACTCCAGGAAGGGTCCAGGATGAGTCCTTAGGATCTGGTTTGGATAGCTGGGAGGAGGCACCAACAGAAGGGATCCAGGAGGAGACCTGGCTCTCATCGGCCCTGCCTATGGAGTTAGGATGTGGTCCGGGAAGCAGCAGGAGGGCTGGGGAGTACAATCCATGGGGTCTGGCAACCACCATGGCAGGGCAGGGGGGTGGTAGGCAGGGGTCAACAGACACTCCGACCTGACATTCCAGGGACCAGAGCCTCCTGCCCTGCACCCTCATGTTCCAGGAAAAAGTTACCAGGACGTTTGGGTTTAATTATTCTTTTTTCCTCTCCCCCTCTTGCCAAGGGGGCAAAGCAAAGCAGACAGCAGCCTAGGGCGGGGCCACCCAGCCGCTGTTCCTCTCCTCCACTCCCACCGCGGGGCCTGGGCAGGGGGGCGGCGGCCAGTCAAGCCCTGCTGGCGCCGCCCAGCTTTTCTCCGGCCTGTGGAAGGGGAGGCGGCTGCTGGGAAAACAAGCTCAGGGGGCACTGGAGCCCTAACCCCCGTGGGCTGAAGGCAGCCTGGGCCCCAAGGCCAAAGGGCTGACCCCATGCACAGGGGCTGGGGTATCACTGAGGAAAGCCACTTTCCCTGCTCCAACCCATGCTAGAAGCATCCCCACCCTCTGTTTCTGCTTTTCCCCTTGGCCGGCCCTGGTCCTGACCCACGGCCCGCCACGGAGTGAGTGACCTGGGCTAACGGCCACCCAAGCTCCACCGCCCGCCTCCCTGATCCCTCCGGGTCCCCAGCCCTGACCCCTGGGAGCCTTAGTGTTCTTTCCCTCCCCATCTTTCTCCTGCTTATCAGCCCGGGTGAGACAGGAAGATGACAAGAGAGCACAGGGACAAAAGGCAAGGGCTGCGAGGCTGAGGAGGGGCAGAGCAGAGCCAGGCTGGGGTGAGCACGCACCTCCAGTTGCACTTCCTTTGTCCGGTGTACGTTTGAGGAGCCCCTGAGGTGGGGGAAGGACTGGCCTCCCTAGCCCTGCGGTGAACAAGGAAGGACCCCACCCAGATCCCCTCTCCCCAGCCTCTTTAGACAGAGGAGGACGCAGAAGCCAGACAGGGCCTGGCCTGACTCACGGTCAGGCTGCAGCTGGCCTCCTTGCCCTTCCCAACCGCCGGGAGCTCTGGCGGCCACCGGCGTCAGGGAGCCAATCCCCCACTCCCTTCTTGGGTGTGCACCAGGCACCTTGACTCGGGGCTTCAGCTGTGGCTCTGGCTCCTGCCGGACTGCACTCGCTCACTCCACGCCCGTCCGTCCGCCCTGCAGGAAGCTGGAGACCCTTGACCTATCCCACAACCGGCTGGTGCACATGCCCTCCCTCTTGCCACGGGGCCTTCGGCTGCACCACAACCGCATCGAGCGCGTCCCTGGCTATGTGTTTGTACACATGAAGCCCAGCCTGGAGCTCCTGCGCCTGTCCCACAACAGCCCGCACGCCGACGGCGGCCATGGTGTGTCCTTCCTAGGTCTTCCCACCTCCCTGGCTGAGCTGCTGCTGGATCACAACCAGCTGCAGGCCATCCCACGTGGCCTCCTGCGCCTCAGGGGGCTGCAGGTGCCGAATCTGAGCCACAGCAAGATCAGGTGGGGCCCTGCGCCTATGCCCATCATGCTGTCCCAGCACGCCGCACTGCCAGCCAGGGGAGAAAGGGGCAGCTGAGGCCAGGTGGCCCTGCCTGGCAGGTGGGCGCATGGGAGGAATCCTTCACTGTCCCCATCTATCCATCTTGGTTGCCGTGACAGGAGGCTATGCCCGGTCCGGTGCTTGGCAGGCCCAGGGCAGCCAAGGTGGAGGGCTTACAGACAGCAAAAATCTGGGCAGGGGCTGGCAAGGGGGAGGTGAGAGGGCCCTGGCCCAGAGCAGCAAGGGCTGAGCCTCAAGTGGGGACGTGGCAGGTGGTGGCAGTGACCTGCCTGACCCGCTGCCCTGGGTCCGGTGGCCGTGACTCAGTCGTATTGCCCCCCTCACTATAGGGCCCTCTGTTTCTCTCCTCTTGTATGATACCTGCCTCCCCTTTCTGGGGCCTTCTCTCTTCTGCTTGACCCTGCCATCCCCACCCTATAGACACGTGCCCCTGAATTCCATCTGACACTCGAGTGGCTCAAGACTCCAATCTCATCTCCACACACCTGGAGAACAACCTTATTGACCGGCGCCGCATCCCACCCACCACCTTCTCCTGCCTCCAGGTCTACTGCAGTGTGGTCCTCCGGCCTCAGCAGGGGGAGGGGGTGGCGGAGGGCTCCTAGGAGCCCCCTGCTCCCTTAGGACTTCGGGGTGGGGGGGCAGGCCTAGCTCCACTTGATCTTTGCACTACTAGGAGGAAGATCTAGAAGCCCCTGCTGCTTCAGATGCTCCCCCTTCCCATTGACTGCTGAGGCCCCTTCACGTAGTAAATGGCCCAGCAGGGTGCAGCGCTGGTTTGGACTTGAGCATTATAAACGCATTTCATTCAAGCCCAGGAGCCTCCACCAACCTCCCTCTCTTCGTCCTGGATTTAAGCTGCATTTGCATGCTGGCGCTTTGTTGTGCACAGAGTCCCCAGGGCCTGCATCCTCCACACCACTTCATTAGCAGGGAGTTAAGAGGGCCTGGTTCCAGAAGCTTCTCCAAGAGCCTCCCCACCCTTACCTGCCCTGGCCAGGGTACTGAAGTCACCCTTCACAAGGATGTGGCAACCCAGCAGCTCAGACAGCATCAGTACCTCTCTTCCAGGAAGCATCCCTGTCCCAGGTATGGACCCACAGAGATGGGCTCTGCTGGCAGAGCAGGCTGATGTGGGGGCCCCTGGTGCCTGCCCTTACCCTGGTTCCCCCCATCCCTGGTGCGTACACATCCCCAGTCCAGCCTGTGGGTCACCAGGGCCCCACCGAAGGACCTTAGGGGCAGGGGCAGGCATGCAGTGATGTGGGACCCGAATGTACCTTTGTGAGACCTGGTGCCAGGGAAGGGTGGGGAGTGCTCGGTCTGTGGGAGGCCAGGCCTGGCCCTGGGAACCCAGTGGTGACTGCCCCCTGGCCAGAGTTGCAGCCTGCCTGCCTGGTGGGGGAGGCAGACGCAGACACCAGCAAGCTGTGAGAGCTCAGCCCTGCCAAGCCCTGAGGACAGGACAGGTCAGCTGTGGTGGGTGGGAACACAGGGTCTGCAGAGCCCCCTGAAGTCCCTAGGGCAGTTACCCTGCTTTTGGGAGGGGACCACTGGGAACAGTGTAGGGTCATCAGGGTCAGCCTTGACAGCTCATGATGCCATCTCACCCGATGCTGGGGAGGGTGAGGGATGGGGAGGCCACAACCAGCAGAGACCACAGCTGACCCAGCCCCTGCCCCCAGGGGAGTGAGAGGCTCATGGTGGTATGGGGGCCAGAGAGATAGCTAAGTGACAGGCATCAAGGATGTGGCAGGAGCAGGACTGGCCCCAGCTTTCAGTGCTGCCTGGATGTGGGTGGAGTGAAGGAAAAAGTCACCAAGTACCTACTGCAGAGAACTTGTCCGGCCACCACCTCTGGCTGGGGTCTGGGCCTGGGAAATGCAAGTCTCGTGTGAGTCCCGTTCTATAGCCAGCCCCCCACCCCCAACCCTCACCCCCACTCCACCCCTGAATTCTCAGCAGAGAAAGGGCCAGACTCAGGCAGGGGGCGGGGAGAGGCCTGGGAAGCTTGGGGAGTGTTTGCTTTGGACTCATCCTTGCATTCCTTCTTCTCCAAGGCCCAGGCCCATAGATAGGGCACTTCCTGTTTGGGCTGGGTCAGAGGTCAGCAGCCCTTGAGGCGCTGGCCCCCGATGGGAGGGAGGACTTGCTGCTTTCCCAGCTCTCATGACCCCTCCCCCTCAGCTGGCTACCCGGCCTGGCCCCTGCTCTCCTGCTATGGTCAGTCCCCAGTCCCCTCCTTCTCCGCAGTCACAGGGCTCCGGCCCTGGGAGGCACAGGAAGTTCAGGCTAGGTGAACCACCCTCCCCTACTGGCCTCTCCTCCCTGCTGTTCTTACCCCTCCTGAGCACGTGAGGCCGGAGGGCCTGGGAGGAGAAGGGCCACCTCCCAGAGCCCACTGCTTGTCGGGACAACCTGGCCTTGAGGAGGGCAGGGGCAGCCCACAGGTGGTTGGTTACTGGGGTAAGTTCCACTTCAGACAGGAAGCTACTTGGCCCTTGGGGGTGCTGTCAGGTGGGTGAACCCAGGCCTGGAAGCCAATCCTTAATGATCTGCCAAGCCCCTAGTGGGTGTCTGCCACTAGGCTCCCCAGAAACCGACCAGGACTAGGAGGCAAGGATTAGCTCACAGGAAGTTTACGGGCAGGGGAGGATAGGAACAGGAGCAGCCCAGGGAGGAGCTGGCCTGTGGCCAAGGACAAAGAGTACAATTCTCTCGTGAGGGCAGGGGCTGCCAGCAGCTAGAGGCCAGGGGCTTCAGTCCTAGAGGGGAGAGGGCCCAGGCAGCATGGCCCCCAGTGGGACGCCCCCAGACAGAGCCCCAGCCAGGACAAGCCAGTGCAGTGTATGTGGTACCTGCTGGCAGGACCAAGGCCCCCCGCTTCACCCCCACCCCCACCCCCGACGCCCTGTAGCCGCCCCTTCTTCACCCGCGTCCCTGGCCCCGTATGTTCCGCTCACCGGTGCTGCCATGGAGGTGGTTACTGCACTTCTCTCTAGGAACCCCAAAGCGCTGGGCGTCGGAGGGGTGACTACAGTCAGGTGGCAGGAAGGGAGGCACTCATCAGCCCTCGGACTGAGACAGGGGTACGGAGGTGGGCGGGGGAGACTGAGGGTAAGGACGGTGGGGACCAGGAAGGGGATCCACAAGGCAACAAGTGCAGTGGTGGAGAGTGGGGACAGGGAGCAGTGGTGTACCCCTGGGGCTGGAGCGATGTCTCCTTCCAAGGACCTCGGTGGAACCTTGTATCTCTGCCTACCCCTCCCAGCCACAGTCCCGGAGTCCTGCCCATCGGCTTCCAAATTCTTCTCCAAGCTTTCTATCCCCAGTACCCCCACGTGAGGGCCAGCCTCCCGCGCCTTCGCCAGGCTCCCTGCCTGCTTTCTGCACATCTGGTGCCAAGCCTTCCTCCTGCCTCGTACCCCACGTGGTGGCAAGCTTGGTTTAAGCCCCCCACATCCGGGAGAAACGGGCTCAGGAAGGAGCAAAGGCTACGTCTAGCATGGTGTGCCCCATGAAGGGCCAGCCCAAGAGACACTGGCTGCCCGGCCCCCTCCCCTGTGCCTGCCCTCACCCCCTGCCCCCACCAGAGGCTCCTAGCCCTGCAGGCAGCAGGGAGATGCAGCCGCTGCTCCGGGGGGACTGGCGTCCCCCCGGGGGGAAGACCATGGCTGTCCCGGGGTGCCTCATGGCCTCCCTGTGTTTCACCGGCTTCACGGGCAGCCCCCAGACGCCTCCGTGTGGCACAGCCCCCTGTCCACCTTCCCTCCCGCAGCCACACGCCAGGCCACGCCTCTCTAAAGATAGCTAGACACAGGCCCAGCCTCCGTGGGGACCCCTTCGGGCCCTGGAATTACAGCCCTGGCGGCCTGGGGCAGAGAGCCGCTGTGTGATTATGTCCTCAGGGGAAGGTCAAAAAAAGCTCTGGCAGAGCGAGTGCCAGCTTCCACTGGCCACACCTCGGCTATCAGCGCTGGGAAGCTTCCAGATGGCAGAGGCTCAGCCCGCTCTGCAGCGGCTCAGCTCCCTCTTGGGTCTGTTTAACGTGAGCCTCATGGGGAATGGTGCCCAGCCCCCTGCACCCAGAGGGTCCCCCTGAGCACAGTTAGGTATGCTACCTCGGGGCTCCCGAACGTTAGGACCCTAGGCTCCGGAGACACTCCGGCTGGGAGGGGCTGCCCCCTGGTGACTTTAGGCCTGGCTCCCCACTGTCGCTGCCCCACCACTGAGGGTGTGGAGGTTGGGAGTGGATGAAGCCAGCAGGCTGTGAGTGAGGCCCACATGCGAGGCCGTGAACTTGGAGATGCTGGCTTGGCTTCAAGGGGCCGCAGTGCCCAGGAGCCTCGAGGACCCTCTCGGAGATCTCAGCTGAGTGCCGGCTGGGGTCGCTTGCTCAAGAAGTGACCTCCATGTGTATGTGCTGCGACCCTGCCGGGTACTTGTCCTGGAGACAGGGACGTAAGGGGGCTCCCTGGGGTGAGAGCATTTGCTTTGGGCTGGCTTTGCAAGAACCCTGTGTGAGCACTCCAGGGAAGGGCTGGAAGGCAGCCCAGGGGGCCGCTGGCGAGCCACCTCCCCCCAGGAAGTCCTCTCTGCACCCCCATCCTGTGCTAGTACCCAGGCCTGTGTGCTTTCCTCTGTAGCGCTCGTCCCACTTGCTCACCATCATGCTTCTCCAAGCACATCCTCGCTTCTGATCCAGTAGCACGTGTGCTCAGGGGGGCGGAGAACAGTGAGGCTGACTGACTGACTCAGTGCCCAGGAAAGGGACAGAGAGACAGATGGGAGATCTAAGGAAGGAGCAAGGAGCCAGGAAGAACAGACAGGGGGAGCGACGTGTAGAGGCAGAGAGGAATGAGCAGGGGCCTAGGCAGACACAGCAAGGCAGGGAGGCCAGGAAGGGCCCAGAAGGGGGTGCCAGAGGGCCCCTGGAGTTCAGGGCCATGCTGTTCTTTCCAGGCCCCAGAGGCTCATGGGACCAACAGCTGGGTGGGCTGGAGCTCAGGGGCAGCTCCCTCAACTGCTGTCACCTCGGTAGGGGTCCCTTTCAAGCCCCTGGGCCTTGACATGCTGGGCCACCTCCCAGGCTTCCAGACTCTACCCTCCAGGGAGCCCCACCAGAGGCAGAGTTTCATGCCCAAAGGGAAGCCGAGACTCGAAGCCTGCCTGCCGTGTGCCCTTCTTCTTTCCCGGGCCTCCCTCTCTCACTTTGAAGGCAGGACACACACAGCTGTTTGGGGACAGGCTGCAGCTGACTCCAGATCCTTCGCACACAGGCATACAGGATGGAAATGGGTTCAGATTGCCCTGCCCCAGGAGCCCCCCATAGCTGCTTACCGGCCCTGCCTTCCCCTCCTACGCGCGCCCTTGCTTAGCACCCTTGCCCTTGCCAGCCCTCCTGTCCCCTAACTTCTACCCCTGCCATGCTACCTCCAGGCACCTTCCCTGTACTCTAGGGCTCCAGGCTGGGTCCTGGGGGACGGGCTGGGCCAGCAAGCTGCAGGCCGGCTGCTCTGAGCAGGGAGCCAGAAGCGGGGCCTAGAGCGTCAGGATCAGCCAGTGCTCTGTAGCCCTTTGGGGAAAGTGTCCACGCTCGGGCTTTGGGGGCCTGCCTGTCTGGTGGTGTCCCGGAGGCCCAGGGCATGCTGGGAGACGGCCCTTGTCCCCCATGGGCTCATGCTGGCAGAGGCCGGGCTCTGCCTCTCGCAGCCCCCCCTGACCCCCATGACTTGGCCAGCCCTGTCTAGCACGTGTCCTTGTGGAGCTAAGACAGCTGTGCATGGGCCTCCTCCAGAGCCTGGGGGCCTCAGGAAATGCGTGCTCTTCCTTCCGGCCTTGCCCTCCATGCCTGCCCTCCCCTGCCTCCTGCTGCCAGACGGCAGGGGGCCACAAGGACAGGCTGTTCCCAGCTGGGCTTCAGGTTGTCCCTGGGCTGCGGGGAGAGGGAGGAGGAAGGGGAAGGCCCAGGACTGAGGTGCTGCCTGGCTGGTCTGGGAGTGGCCCCCAAATTAGAGGGCCAGGCCGGCCGAGTGACTCAGTTATGCCTTATTGCAGACTGCAAACCACAGACACAAGAGCCTTCCAGGCGCAAGAGCCGTATTTACGGAAATACTGCCCCAGATGCATCCCCCAACTGCAGAAAAGAGCTCCAGGGTGCATAATGTGCCCTGTGCAGGGTGTTGCCCATCATCACCCCCAAGCTCCCTCCAGGAGCATGCCTGGTCAACACCCAAGGCTGTGCACTGTGCAGGGGACACTGAGGCTACCCCACCTAGTTGGGGTGATACTCTCTCCCCGCTGGTCCCCACACCCTCTGCGCCTTGCTGTGTACTATCCCTTCCTCTGCCAACATTTCTCTTCCCTCCTTTTTCTCTTGTCTACTCTAAGTCACTTCCTCCAGGAAGCCTTTCCGAGTCTCTGGTGCTGTGTGTGGCCCTGGGGAAGCAAGAAACAAGAGTGCCCCCGTCCCCTCCCTGCAGGGCTCAGAGCTCAGCCCTGGAGCCCCCAGAGTGCCTTTCCCCAGCAGAGCTCCAGCCACCGTATTCAGGGCTCTTTTTGCTCCCACTGGGACTCCTGGAGGCCGAGGACCTGAGTGCTGGCTCCTAGGGTCCCAGCCCCCAGAGCCATGCAGGGCCAGTGGAGGGTGGCCTGGGGGCACAAGGCCAGGTGGGGCTTTAGATGCAGCTAAAGGCTCCTTGGGGTAATGGGCATGTCTTACTTTTTTGTTCTTTTTTAAAAAGAGCTTTTTTAAGGTATAATTCTCCTATTTAATGTACAATTCAGGGCCCTTGGGTGGCTCAAGTCGGTAAAGCATCTGCCTTCGGCTCAGGTCATGATGTCAGGGTCCTAGGATCGAGTCCCGCATCGGGCTCCCTGCTCAGCGGGGAGCCTGCTTCTCCCTCTGCCTGCCGCTCCCCCTGCTTGTGATCTCCCTCTCTCTCTCTCTCTGACAAATAAAAAATAAAATGTTTTAAAAAATAAAATAAAATGTATAATTCAGTGGTTTTTAGTATGTTCAGTGTGCAACATCACCATAGTCAACTTTAGAACAGTTTCATCACCTGGAAGAGAAAACTGATGCCTTCAGCTGCCACCCTCTATCCCCCCACTTACCCCCTGGCCCTAAGAAATCACTCATGCGCTTTCTGTCCCTATACGTTTGCCTATTCTGGATGTTTCATGTGGAATCATGCAATATGTGACGGGCCCCTTTCACAGAGCACGGTGTTTTATCCATGATGGGGGCACTATGACTGGGGACGCCAGAGCTCAGGGACACTACGTGGGCTTCTACTGCCAGAGACGTTTGAGTATGTCTCCAATAAACAGTAAAAAACACAAACAAACAAGCAGACAAACGACTCCCCTTGTCTGGAAGGGCATGTGTTCTCTCCAGTCTCTAGGTCCCAAGCATCTGCAGCCGCCTCACCCATGAAAACAAGAGCTCCCACCCCAGACCCTGTTTTTCCCACATCTCCTTTCTCCGTGGCCTGGAAGCTTCTTGCAGGCAGGCACCATGGCTTGATCAGGCCACCGTGTGTCTCCAGTCCTCGGCCAGGGGCCCTGAACTGATACTGGTGCACATGGAAGGGGATCCGGGCCCAGCCACATCCCCAGGCAGAACCTTCTAGACCCCACCTGCACGTGGCCCTGCACAGCTGGCCAGGTGCTCAGGACCCGCAGGCCTCACTCCTGTTCTCCCTTCTGGGACCCACCTGTCCCCCACCTCCCTCAGCCTCTGCCTGTGGAGTTTGTCATCTCTCCATGCAGTTTTCTCTTTTGATCTCAGGGGCATTCCGTCCCTTCTTTAGTTTCTGTGGGTACACAGACCAGGGGAAGAAGGGGACCCCACTGGACAGAGAGGACATGTGCTAAGGCCCTGGGCTCTAGACACAGGTAGAGCTGGGCTCCCAGTGATCACGTGGGGTTGTGGCTGATGGTGGCCTCTTCCTGGGACGTTTGGCAGGCTGGCCCAGTTCGACCCTATGAGTGGCCCGCACAGGGCTCAGCCCCGAGGAAGTGCCCACCCACAGAGTATTCATTGCCTCCTAGGGGACCGCACGGATTGAGCAAAGAAAGATGACTCACTTTTCCACTCTCAGCTTGTCTGAGCCTCAGGGTAGGCAAGCTAGGGAAGACCCCCAGAGTCTGTGACGCCTTCCTGTCAGTCCCCAGCTGAGTCCCATCTTGAGTTCACACAGAGAAGACCAGTCCTCTTTTCCAGGGAAAAAAGACTGGAGTGGAGTGGGGGGCTGGGATGTCCAGAGTACCTGGGAGCCTGCTAAAATCCAGAAATCCGCAACAGCTGCCTCCCTGCCTGCGGAGAACCACCTCCTTGTTCAGGCCCAGGCTGCCCGAGGTTCTGGGCGAGCTCAGGACAGAATTCTAGGGGCCACTCGCTGGACTAGCAACCACAGGCCGCCTCCCCCTCGCCTCCCTTCCCTTTCTGCTCTCTGCCTGCAAGTGCCAACAAGCCAGTTCCCGCCCCTCTCTGGGCCTCAGTGTCCCTATCTGGGCAGTGGAAAATTTGACTATCTAAGGCTGTGCCTGCCCAGAGACACCAAGGGTCCTTGTGTGAGTGAGAGTGTGGACCTTCCCCATGTGCCTGGGGCGGTGGGTGGGTGGGGGGACAGCTAGCCCAGCCGTCTAGAAGAAAATTGCTCCCTTTGAAGCTTCCAGGGGGGCCCCCCCGGAGGCCTGCCCCCTCCCTCCCTTCTTCCCTCCCTCTCTCCTTCCCTCTCCGCCCCACCAGCCCCCTCCCTTTTTCCCTCCCTCCCCGCCCCCTCCTGCTGTCGTCCCCTCCCTGTCGGCCAGCCCGCCCAGCCTTTAGCCTCCCTCCCACCGCCTCTGTCTTCCCTCTCTCCACAAACTGCCCCGGAGTGAGCAGCTGCTCTCGGAGGGCCCGACGAAGACGGACAGACGCACTGACTGCCTGACACCCAAGCCTGCCAACCAGCCAGCCTGTGCCCGGCTGCCTGCCCTCTCCAGGTAGGGCCCCCCACACCAGCTCCCCCCCCGGCTGTCCCTGCTGTCCCCTCCTTGTCGCATCCCTGGTTCCACTGTCCCCTCACCATCCTGGAGATGCCGCCCGTCCCTGCTGCCCCCACACCACCCCTCCACATCCCTACCCTTGTCTCTGCCAGCCCCTTACCTCCAGGCACGATTCCCACTGGCCCACACCCCTTCGTCACCACGCTGCAGCTCCCTTAGTCCTTGTCCCTTTCTGTGTTTTCTGCCCCCCCTTTCCTCTCCCTTCTGACCTCACTCAGCAACACTGCATGTCTACCCTCCCTGCCTCCCTCTCAGGTTCTTCCCCTTGACTTCCCCCCCCAACCCTGAGCATGGCCCAGGCATGGCTGGGTGGCTGGCATCCCAGCTCTGCCAGGAGCCCTCGTCCTTCACTGGGAGTCCCTGAGTCCCTGAGAGCACCCTGCACTCCTGCGGGCTTCCCTCCGCGCTCTGCTCTGGCACCCTTGGGGAACAGTCCGCACTGCCCAGCACCAGCCCTTGGTGTGGGCTCGGAGACTTGGTTTCCCCCACACACCCCAGGCAGCCTGCCCAGATATTTCTCTCTTCCTCACAGGCTAATTCCCTTCCTCTACCTCCTCCTGAGTGAGGGGTGGGTCCACAGGGCCCTGGCCACAGGGTCCCTGGGTGTGGCTGCTTGGGTGGCTCAGTTCTGCCTGTCCCAAGGACCCCCTTGGATTGACTCAGAATGGGGGTGGGGAATGCCATGTTAGCCTGGGCAGGCCTAGCTTGGGACGCTGCAGGGTTTCTGGGGACCCTGGGCAGGGGTGAGGCCACAGATCCACTTTCAAACTCAGACACCGTTGTCCCAGGATGGATGCCTTTAAGGATCAGTGAGGTTCAAGAGCTCTGTCCCCCAAAAGCAGCCCCCCACTGACTGGTGCATGGGGTGACTCTAGATTGGAGGGAGAACCCCAGGTCTGAAGCAAAAGCATAGTTGCAAGGTTGCCCCCCAGAGTGCTTTGGGAGGGGAGGAGTGGCCCCTGCTGGTCTCACCCCCACTCCCTCCATTGTACAAAGGGGACCAGTGAGGCCCAGAGACAGGCAGGAACCTGCCTACAACTGCACAGCAAGTCAGATGCAAAGCTGGGGCCAGGACCCAGGGCTCCTGACTGACAAGCCCTGGCTATTGATGCCATACCACCCAGGGAAGCCTCAAAGTCACTTGGGCATTGATAATGACAACCTGTGGCCAACTGCACCGCGTGGGGATTGGAGTGGGAGGTGACAGGGCCACTGGCCTGTCCTGCAAGTTCCCAAGATGGCTGGCATGCTGCGGGGCGTGCCAAGCGACCCAGGAGAGGAGCAAGGCTGAATGGAGCTCTCTGCACGTGTCACCAAGTGCCCTGAAGGGTTGGGGGATGGGAGCACCCCCCTCACTGCTCCATGGGTGGGGCTGCGGCCCAGGCACTGGTTCGTGAGGGCTGCCCGAGTTGGTTCTGCTGAGGGGAGCAGGAGGCCCGGGGTGCTCCAGGGCAGGGTGGTGGCTTAGGGCAGGCAGGGTAGACCTCGTTCAGGCCAGGGAGACTGTTCTCGAACAGTGTTCGTTAAGGGCCACTCTGGTTGCAGATATGGCCAGTCCTACCCCTGCTCCCTGGCCTGCCTACTCTCCACCCTACAGGGACTCAGTGGCGTTGAGACAGGCTGGAGATGCTCAGGCCTCCCTCAGTGCCAAGAAAGAAGGTTCCTGGGGGAGGTCCCCGCAGGGACAGGGTTGGTGCGGGGTGAGAATGCGTGCGGGCGGCCGCGAACACACAGGGGAGCGCCTCCTGGAGACATGCAGCTGCCTGGGCCTCGGCTCCCTGAGACACCAGGTGCTCAGGCAGAGGCGGCGCCTTCGCGGGGAAGCCACCCGTGTCTGGCTCTGGTGGGACAGCTCGGGGTAGCCTTGGAGGGCAGGAGGGCGGGGGTGCCTCGAAAGGAAGGCACCACACTGGACGGCGAGAGCAGACTGGGAGCCTGGCCCACCTGCCCGCCCACTGGCCTACCTTTAAGCCCCAAGAACCCAGGTCACAGTGGGCACAGACCATCCCACGGCTTTTGTGCCCTGCCCTGGAGCAGGGACTCGAGTGCCCGTCTTGTAGATGGGGAGTCTGAAGCCCAGCTTTTTCGCTGATGGGCTGGGGGCAGTTCTGTGCAGGCTCGTTTCAGGGGCCCAGAAAGCTGGCATGCCAGTCCTCTGACGAAATTTCTTCCCCATCTTACCAGTGGCCCTGGCCCATTGGAGGAGCATAAACAAGGAAGGACAGGAGGAACGGGAGTGTTTGAGAGACCCCAGAGTGTCCCTTCCAATAGGGCCTCCAATCTCTCCCAGCTGCCCTGCTTCCTGGGCCACGCACTGCCATCCCTCTTCCGCTCCCTGCAGAAGCCCCGCGGAGACAGCGCAGCACAGGACTGCCCAGCAGTCACTTGTCCTTAGCAGCCTGGGGACGCAGCCGTCTCGCAGGATCTCTCTGGGGCACACAAGCAGTGGGCACTGGCAGGTGCCGTCCACCCTGCCCCCCCCCCTCCGTGGACGGTCCCAGGCCCAGCCCCAAGGCCTCTGAAGCCTCATCTGCTGAGCCACTCGGTCATTTGTCTTGCACATCTCTAGGGACCTTCCAACACCCCTGATTGTAAAAAAGGTCTTCCCACCCCCACCATGACTCCCTCCCCGCCCTCCTCATCGGTCACCCCAGGGTGAGAGAGCTTGGTCTCTGCCCGGAGCTGCCTCCTTCCACACCGGTTGGCCCCATTGGTGCGAGGGGACATAGCAGCCCAAGGGCTTGGCTCAAATTGAGGGGCAAGAGGGGTGATGGTGGCTCTCCCAGGCACCCTCCCTGTGAGCCGTGGAGTCGGGGGGTGTTGAGCAAGAGCTCTCCCTGAAGGCAGGGTCCTGGCAGCTCTGCCCCCCCCATCAACTGACCCTAGTGCCAGGCAGTGCCCCTCCCCTCCCTCCTGTCCTCTTCTGCTCAGACACTGGGGCCCACACCTTGATCACCCACAGGATGCCTTCCATAAATCCCACCTTCGAGGGAGCCAGTAGGGGGCCGGCAGAGGAGGGCTGTGCTGGGGGAACGGGAAGGTGTCTGCTCAGTCTTGCTCCCGGGCCTGAGGCCCATTAAGCCCAACTGGCCGGCCCTGTGGTCAGGCCAGCCTCCCAGTGGCCCCTGGGGTGGGCATGGGGCGGGGCCCTCGTGGCCAGCTCCTCTAGGGGGTGGGTGGCTGTGATTCATTGCCCCCTCACCTGGAGCCCACAGCCCAAGTGTCCCCCTGGGGCTTCCTTCACTCCCTCTAGGACTCCAGGCTCCTGGGAGCTGCCCCAAAGCCACCCCATTTGGCTTCTCGTGTCCCCCCCAACTGCCCTGCTCTGGATCAGGGCAGTTCATGGGATGGCCATGGAAGACACCTTCTTGCCTAGGACCCACCAGCCTCAGTTCCCATGGCAGCCTACAGAACAACATCACTGTCATCCCCGGGAGCCCGGAACTCAGATGACTCACCAGCCCCTCCCTGTGGCAACACATCTCTCAGTTTTAAGGGGCTGGGGTCTCCATCCAGTCTCCTAGCACTCAGCTCTCCCAGTCCATGGCATCTGGAAGCCAAACTCCACAAACACCAGCCTGGGGCTGAGCTGCAGGATTCTGTGACTCTAAGCTCACCCCTGTTTCTCCCCCACCATCTGCCCCTTGAGGGTCGGATGGCCAAGTGGAACACAGCAGACAGACACAGGCCCAAGTGGCTGCAGGATTGGGGATTTGGGGAACAGAAGCAGGACTTGAAGGAGAGGGGCAGAGGGCAGAGAGAGAGGCTGGCTCTGGCAGCCCTGTCCCAGGAGACCGGAGGCAAATGTGACTTTGATCTTGCAGTCTGAGTCCCTGCTCACCCTTGATTATGGTCCATCAGGGCCTTAGAGGCCACCTGGCTGCAAGGAGGCATGCACTGGGGGAGCCCTGGGAGGGGCCCCCTGGGCTGACTGCAGAAGGCTGGCTCCCACCCCCAGCCAGATCTCCCGGCAGAGAACAGGGAACCCGATGCAGGGAAGGAGCTGCAGGAAACTCTGGGCCCAGGAAGGGAAGGGTCTCACTCCCAGGGGCCTGGCCAGTCTTCTGCCCAGAAGGCAGGGCCAAGCCCCCTTGCCTTGGCCTGGCCTAGCCCAGCCAGGGAGCAAGGCAGGGGGGGCGCCGGGCTCTGGGAACCAGGCTGAGAACATCTCCCTTCGGGGTCTGGTGCCTGCTGGGACCTAAAATGTTCCAGGGAAGCTCCCTGGCCTGGCTGGGATGATGGCTTTTCCATGCCTCTGCAGACCTGAAGCAAGCGCTGGTGGGTGTGCTGGGGCCACGGAGGGGCGGCTGGCCCTCCAGACAGTAGGGCGCTACTGTTCTCGGCGGTCAAAGAGAGGCCCCGTGTTGCCAGAGGAGTCATGATGCCCGCAAGGGGGCAAAGGGCCCACAGAGCAGGGCCCAGCTTTCCACCAGCATCACCTCCCAGCTCAGGTGAGGGAGCTGCCGAGGAGTCTTTTCCAGGGACCCAGGGGCTGATCCAGCCCCCTGCGCAGCCTAGGGAGTATAGGGTCTTGTGGCTTTGGGACCTGCGGCACAGTCTGCAATGACAGAGGGAGGGGCCAGTTACATGGGCAGGTAGACAGACAGACAGTGGAGTCCAGTTCTACCATTTCCTTACTGTGTGGCCTTGGGCAAGAGTTTTGGGCAAAGTCTGAGCCTCAGTTTACCTATTCATTAAGTGGTAAAAACAGCTCTTGCTTCTTTTGGTCTTTGGGAGGGCTATGTTTATGTTTATGTTTAAGTCCCCTGCCCCGCCCCTGGGAGATGATAGCATCCACCCTCTTCCTCAAACATTCTAGAACGTGGTGAGGAGGAGCTCAGGATTTCTTCAGTGAGTGGGAGGAGGAGGAAGGACACACGGCTCAGGTGTGAAAGGAGCCGGAAACTCAGGACCCCCAGCTGACCTGGGTCATCTGCTGCCTGGCTCCTGGCCAACAGTTTGACCCTCCTGCTTTCCAGAGGTTTCCCGGCAGAGTGGGGGAGGGGTGGATGGCTCTCCTGAATGCTGTGGGGAGAGAGGTCTGACCGAGCCAGGAGCCAGCACGGGCCACCCTGTCGGGTCCCCGGGACCAGCCCTCTGTAGCCAGAGGGCCGGCTCCCTGCTGGCTCCCTACAGCCTCCAACTCCCGCATTCAGCTCATACCTCTCCCTGAAGGCTGACAGAGCCTGGGGCCCAGCTCCGTCCAGTCACACCAGCAGTGCCAGGGCCACGGCAGGAAAGAGCTGCCCTGGCCGGCCATGTTCAGGCGTCTGCTCGCCCTGCAGCCGACGGTGGCTTGGGGTGCAGACGCAGATGGGGTGGGGCTCAGGGCCTGCCCTCTCCCCACTCCAGCCACGAGCCCCTCACACGGTCACCCTCTCACACACGCGCAGCTGCGTAGGCTTCAGCAGACCCATGGGTGGCATGTGTCCCCGCTCTCTGCTTGGCACACAGATGCAGATTAGACGCCATCGGAGCGCCAGTGGGCTGGGGCCTGGGAGGGCAGCAGGGAGCAGCCGGGACTACAGCTCCGGACAGTGCCCCTGCCTCCGGCCTGAGGGATTTGGCGGACAGAGGGAGGAGCCTGTTCCCTTCTTGCCTGGCACCCCTGCCACAGCCGCAGGGCTAGGTAGATGGTGGCACGCACGCCAGAGTTCAGGTCGGGTTGCTCCGTGGGGCCAGACACCCTGGGCTGAGGCCTCAGGACAGTGCCCGGCGTCTACGACTTGGCAGCAAGCAAGCTCCCAGGGCATGCCAGACCTTAAGTCCTGCTCCCGCCGCCCTTGGCCTGGCCTGAATGCCTGGCACGGCCCCTCCATGTTCTCAGAGGCTGCCAATGCATCTTGTTTGGCGCTGACCTGGAGCAATCCCACTCGGAGGACTGCGCTGGCTTTCAGAGGGCTAGACAAGGAAGGCCCTATTGGTCTGGCGGTGCAGGTTCCAGGAAGCCCGGCCTTCTCCCTTGCTCACATCTGTGGGCACCGGGCCGGAGGCCTCACCGCTGTGACCACTTGTTTCCTTTGCTCTGAGCAGGGAGGCTGGGGGGGCGGTGTCCAGCGAGCTCCAAGCGCACTTTGATGGGGCTCAAGGCCCCTCAGGTCCATTGTCCGGCCAGCCCCCCCCCCCACTCCGCCATGCAGTTCTACCAGCTGAGTCTTGTGCCGGCTCCCAGAGTGGACATGAGGCTCTGCTGGGAAGCCTGCCCAGCCCCCACCCTTCCAGCTGCTCCACTGCCTGGACCCGGCCAGAGGCGGGTGGCTGGAGAACCAGCCACATCTTGTCCTCTGCCTCTGTCACAGGGCCCTGGTATAGGGCCTCCAAGCCCTCAGCTTCAGTCCCTTCCCCCCAAGAACGAGCCTGCGCTGGAGCCTATGGCCGCTGCCTCAGCCTCTCTGTGGCCCCCAGATGCAGCGACATCAAGCATGGCTGGTTTGAGCTGATTCATCTCGTCTAGAGCACCCATCCCCCCGGGACAGGTCCCGGGAGCCCACATGGAGCCTGGGTGGCCCGTCCTGCCCTGGTTGGCCTTCCCAGGGCCATCCATCCCCTACTCTGGTGGAGGGGCCAGATGGGGGGGCGGAGGTCCCCTGTGGAGACCCCCAGCCCTTCCCAGCCCAGGCAGGCTAGAAGAGGCCTGCTTTTGCCCACCTCTCCCCACAGCCTTCCCTGGGCCTGGCCAGACCACCCCACCCACCCCCACCTATCCAGGTGAACTGTGGATCCCAAAGCCTTCCAAGGCTCCCACTGGGCGTTCCAGCCCTGACTCATCCCCCCTGTGAGGTAGCGGCTGTGGCAGGGGTGCCAGGCAAGAAGGGAACAGGCTCCTCCCTCTCTCCCACTCCATCTTGCTCTCCTGCCTCCATCCTCCCCTTCCTGTTCTCTCCTACCACTCCTCCTCCTCCCAGCCCCGGGCGTCCAGTGGCTCCCAGGCAAGGGCCCCAAGCAGCAGCAGGCACTCGAGGCCTAGGCCTACCCTGCTCTGCCCTGGAGGTTGCAGAATCAGGGGAAGAAGGAGGGACACACTGCCCAGGTAGGCAAGCACAGGGCCTTCTCCCTACTCGGCCCCGTGACCTTCCGGGGGCTGGCAGGACCTGGGTGTGATCGTGGGGTGCTGGGGCTTGAAGGAGCCAGGCACACTGGGTGCTCCCCCGACATGGGGGACCTTTGCTTTGCTGTGTGACCTGGGACAGGCATGCAGCTTCTCTGAGCTTGTCCCTGGGGGCCACACTCAGGAGGGCTGTTGGAACCTGCTGGGGGCGTTCTGGGGCTGGCTCTGCAGCTGAGTCCACTGAACCATGTCCTGGGTCCGTGACCTCTGCTGGCCAAGCACACTGCAGGCCTGGTTGCCATAAAGGCTGCTCCATTCTCTCCCACTCTGTCCTTGGGGATGGTGGGAGCCAGGGCAAGCTACATGACCCACTGAGGGGGTGCCTGAGTATGGAAGGGGGTGGCAAGACTGGGATAGATGGGAACCCGGGGCATAGAGCAGTTGTGCCCAGACCCGGAGGTGGTCCCAGGCCCCTGGCCTGCTGGTTGGGAGGATTCTGGGGGGCAGCCGGCTGCAGCCCGCCTAGGCCCACACCAACTGGGCTTGCCCAGGAAAGCAGCAGGCAGGGCCAAGCTGCTCACAAGGTGCTGGCCTAGAGTACATAGGCCCTCCACTCCCCAGGGACTCCTTCCACATTTCCATCCGGCAGTGAGGCTCAGGGGTCACCCAGCCCCCCTGAAGCCCCTCACGGCCCCTCCCCCAGCCAAAATGGGCCCCAAGTGAGGAGGGTCTCCCTGGGGTGGGGCCCGGTGTGGGTCTGCAGGAAGCCCCTGGGACCCGGCCAGGCTTACTGCCCACGGATGCCCCCAAGGCAACCCCAGACACCAGAATCTAGGAGGGAAGCAGGGCAGGCCCACTTATGCCTGTATAACAAATGGGGAAATTAGGCCAGCTGCGACTTTCCGGGGCAATCCAGGTAGGTGAGGGTGCTGGGAGAGGCAGAGGCTCGGGCCTTTTCCTGCACAGGACCTTCCAACAGAGGGGCCTCTCTCTGGATGGGAGAAGGAAGGAGGTGGGTAAATATGGGCACCTGGGGCAGGTTCGGGCAGGGCAGCTTCCCCTCACGCCCACCCCGCTACCCGGCCTGGGGGAGCCTTCAGACAAGCCTGATCCTGCCTGCCACTTTGGCAGCCGCCTACTCCCCTCTGGTGGCCTCTCCAGGGGGCTGGGCCACGGGCAGAAGGAAGGCAGGGCCGATGTGCGAGCCCTGGGGCTCCGCAGGCCAAGCCACGGGAAGCGCTGGAGGCCAGGAGGGGCTGCTGAGGCCCTGGGGAGCAATGGGGAGGGTGGGTGCCCCTCCCCTCAGCCATTTCTGCAAGGCTCTCTTTCTCCGCACTGCCTCCGGGGCTAGCCCAGGTCTCGGCCCAGCGTGCCCAGCCTGGTGTCTTGGCCCCTCGACTTTTCTTCGAAAAATGTGGGCAGGAGAGGAAGTGACTCATGGTGGTCTAGCTCAACACTGACTGCACCCACACTGCCCTGAGCCACAAGAGTGCATTCAAATCCAAATCTTTCAAAGCCCGGATGGGGCAAATAGTTGCGTTTCCGTCTGCCTCCTCCACTCCCTTCGCTCGCCTCACTGACCCCCCCCCCCCAGGCAGGCTGCTGGCTGACTCAGTGGGGGGGGGGGACAGCGGGGGAGGGGGTTAGTGCTGCAGACTCACCGACTGGCAAGACAACGCATTGCCCATTAAAGCCAGCATCCTGCCTGGGATGAGACGGGAGCAGGAGCTGTCTCCCGCCTGCCCACACCTCCTCCCGCTGCCACCTCCTTCCCGGCCGCTCCTACCTTGGGGTCTGGCTGTCCCCAGGGAGGAGTGGCGAACAGGGTGCCAGCACGTGCAGAACCTCGGCTCCTGCTGTTGGGAGGTTTGCCGGGACAGGGCCCAGAGGGCAGGTGCGAGTGCCGGCTGGCCTCCTGACAGCCCCTCTCACCCTGGCTCCCCAGGCACACCCACCATGCAGCCCCTGTGGCTCCTGGCATCCCTGCTGGCCCTGAGCCAGGCTCTGCCCTTTGAGCAGAAGGCCTTCTGGGACTTTACCTTGGACGACGGGCTGCCCATGCTGAACGATGAGGAGGCTTCGGGTGCTGAGACGACTTCAGGGGTCCCGGACCTGGACTCCCTCCCGCCCACCTTCAGCGCCATGTGTCCCTTTGGCTGCCACTGCCACCTGCGGGTTGTTCAGTGCTCCGACCTGGGTCAGTCCTGGGACCAGGGCGGGACAGGTGCATGAAGGCGCAGGCCCAGCCTGAGCGCCCTACCAAGAAGACACGTGTCCGTCTTGTGGGATGGGCATGAAAGGGTGGGGTCAGGGATGGGGTGACCCCACACAGGCCTGGGGATCTGGGTTTCAGTGTGGAACGGTTGGTTGCAAGCGGGTGGGGAGTGAGAAGGGCCTTCACCTGCGGCAGAGTCCCTGCGTGCGTGTCTGTGTGTGCGCGCGCGTGCGTGTCCCGGTGCTCAGAGTCGCTCATGCTGGTGACGGTGGCCCCGGCCCCCAGGTCTGAAGGCTGTGCCCAAGGAGATCTCGCCCGACACGACGCTGCTGGACCTGCAGAACAATGACATCTCGGAGCTCCGCAGAGATGACTTCAAAGGCCTCCAGCACCTTTATGTAAGCGAGCCCCGGCCCTGCGGGGCTCCGAGGAGGTGGGCGGTGCCATGTGGGTGCCAGAGGGACCGGAGGCCCATGGAGTCCTGCGAGAAGTCTGGAGTGCCCCAGGTCACAGGTCACATGTGTGGATGTCAGCAGCCAGAAGCACAGGACAGAATCGCTCCGCCCAATTCCCTTTTCGGCTGAAAACTTTTTGTTGTATTGGTACATTGCAGCTACCCGAGAAGGAAAGACTTGGTCATAGCCAGGGTGCAAGTAGGGAAATCGAGACGCAGCCAAGTGGTGGGCCGTGTGAGGCAATAATCGCCCAGCCAGGCCTGAGTGCGGGCTTCTGGCTCTGCACTCTGCCCGCAGGCACAGATGGATCTGCTTGAGGCTGTGCTGGAGGCCCCACTGATCGCCAGTCCGGGGGCGGGGGGAGGGGGAGCAAGGGAGGGAGAAAGTGGTGAGGGCAGGGCGCGGTGGGGAGCTGGTGCCTTCACTTCCCACGCCCTCCCTGCCCCAGGCTCTCGTCCTGGTGAACAACAAGATCTCCAAGATCCACGAGAAGGCCTTCAGCCCCCTGCGGAAGCTGCAGAAGCTCTATATCTCCAAGAACCACCTGGTGGAGATCCCTCCTAACCTGCCCAGCTCCCTGGTGGAGCTCCGCATCCATGACAACCGCATCCGCAAGGTGCCAAAGGGCGTGTTTAGCGGGCTGCGCAACATGAACTGCATCGGTGAGTGCGGCCGGCCCGTGACAGACAGGCCTCCCCCCGTGGCCAGCAGGGAGGGCTCAGGGAGAGCAGCCTCTTGCAGCCAGAGTGGCTTGGTGCCACGGACAAGCCTGGTGGGCCTCAGAGAACATTCTGGAGGCTTGTCTGGGGGCATGCCCCAGGGCTGCCAAGGCAAAATGAAGAGAAACCTGGGGACCATAGAGAGAGGGAAGGGAAAGGGCCAGCCAGCCAGGGACCACCATGGGCCCAGCCAGAGGGGCTGAGCAGGCTGGGGTGGAGCCCCACCTTGATCTCTGGCTCCCCTCCCTTTCCTCCTGCTTCCCCTACCCCCGGAGGTCGATGCCTGAGCCAACACCCTTGGGAGGTAATGGTCTTGAATAGCCAGGAGTTTGCAATCAGCCCAGTAAATTAGCAGAGCTGCTTTCAGGGGGAGCTGGGGGAGCAGGGCCCGTCAGGCTAGCCCAAGCCAGGAAGCCCGCAGGACCTGGGGCTGTGCAGGCAGGCGGCCGCCCAGCTCCGGCGCCAGGACTGAGCAGGGCTTCTCTCCTAGAGATGGGTGGGAACCCCCTGGAAAACAGTGGCTTTGAGCCTGGAGCCTTCGATGGCCTGAAGCTCAACTACCTTCGCATCTCTGAGGCCAAGCTCACCGGCATCCCCAAAGGTAGGAAGGCAGCCCCTTTCCCCCCTGCTCTCCGGCCTCCATGGCACAGATGGGCACGGATGGGGGGCGGGGGGCTGGAGACATCTGGAGCCACCAATCAACTCAGGGAGGGCTTTGGTAGTGCTCCCGTCCGCCACCCCACATACAGACCCAGCCCGCACACGTGGCCTCCCCTCCTGCATTCCACTCAGAACACCCTCTTTTCCTGGCAGACCTCCCCGAGACCCTGAATGAACTCCATCTGGACCACAACAAAATCCAGGCCATCGAGCTGGAGGATCTGCTCCGTTACTCCAAGCTGTACAGGTGGTCTGGGGGTCCAAGCAGTGTGCCCTGCCCCACTGCTCTTTTCTCCTCTAGCCTTTGGTACATCTCATCTGCCCTTTGCAGGTTGGGCCTGGGCCACAACCAGATCCGCATGATCGAGAACGGGAGCCTAAGCTTCCTGCCCACCCTGCGGGAGCTGCACTTGGACAATAACAAGCTGTCCAGGGTGCCTTCTGGCCTTCCGGACCTCAAGCTCCTCCAGGTGAGAGCCGTGGGCAGCCCCCATGCCAGCTTCTGTAAGACAGAGTGGAACAGGACCTTGGTGTGTGCGATCTGGCCAGCGTCTTCTGCTCTGCCTCCACCTCCTGATCTGCAAAGAAGCAATCACAAGGATCGTGCTGAGGAGTAGGGAAGGCGAGCGGGGACTCCACCGTGGATGACAAAGAGGGCAGGTCATGGGTGGGGAGGGGGCTCAAGGCGTGAGCAGGAGTTGGCCTGGTAGATATTGCAGCTGAAGTTTTCCTAGGTGGGTGGGACACCAGAAAGGCATGGCAGAGCCTGGGAGGTCAGAGAACAGTCTGGGCATCGGAGGTGCACAGATTTGTGGCAAGATAGGTTCAGCTCAGAGCCGGAAGTAGGCTGATGAGGGGGTGCAGGGTCTTGCCTGGGGTTCTTTCAGGGACCCCTGTCCCTGGCTTGGTTTCCAGTCTCTTCCTCGGTCCCATTCATACTCGCCAGGAGACCTGCCATTCTCACAGGCTGTCCAGCCAGAGCCAAGTCCAGACCGGTGAGGGCGGGGGGGGGGGGGGGGGTCAGGCCCGAAGCTGCGGCAGGGAGGCCCATGCCCGGCTAAGCGCGCCCTCTAGCGGCCGGTGTCCTCTCTGCCTCTAGAGGGCGCAGCTGCAGGCTGAGCACCTCCGCACCACCATGGGGCTCCTTACCTACTCACCCTCCTGCTTCCTCCGTCCCTCCCCTAGAGAGGGGCTTCAGAAAGTTGAGGGCTGCTAGAGAGCAAGCACCCCTGCGGACTGGAAGGAAGAGGAGGTCATCTGCAGGCTCTTCCTCCTCTCATACCTATGGGTCTCTGGAGTGAGAGGCTGTACCCAGGGGCAGGCCTGGAGTTTGGGAAACCCAGAGGGAGGGCCAGGGACCCTCTGTGAGCCCAAGGTGCCATCTTTCCAGGCCCCTCACTTCCCACCCACCATACACCGCATCTGGGTCCCTCGTCCCGGCCCCTGGTCACACACCAGCACCTTAAAATCCCGTCCAACACCCACCTGGCAACCATACCCAAGCCTCAAAAGGGCAAGCCCTGCAATGAAATCGCACCCGTGAGATGGCCAGGCGGGACTCAGCCAGGAGGGAGGGCCCAAGCCCTCTGTTGTCTGCCCTCCACCTGGCCCACCCAAGCCGGACCAGGTTCGGAGGGTGGTCAGGGGATGACTCGGCCGCCAGCACTGGGCCTGAGCCACACCCCTCTGCCCCCAGGTGGTCTATCTGCACACCAACAACATCACCAAGGTGGGCGTCAACGACTTCTGTCCCGTGGGCTTCGGGGTCAAGCGGGCATACTACAACGGCATCAGCCTCTTCAATAACCCTGTGCCCTACTGGGAGGTGCAGCCGGCCACTTTCCGCTGCGTCACCGACCGCCTGGCCATCCAGTTTGGCAACTACAAAAAGTAGAAGCAGCAAGCAGCCGCTGTGATGGCCTGGGCGGGGCCTCTGGGGAGCACAGCAGACATCGTGAAGGGGAGGCAGAGCAAAGGAGCGAAGCCAGCGCCCAGCTGCACCCAACCCAGCCCCGCCCTTGATCCTGGACCCCAACTCGCTGCCTCCTGACGCCCTCATCCTGGCTCCCAAGCATGCAGATGGGGCACAAGACCCAGCCACCATCACATGCCTCTTGGCTTCAGAGCTGCCCCCGCCCCCGCCCCCCGTCATAGCCACTCAGAGGCACCCTCATAAAGCTCTCTTCCCATTCACCCTGAAATCAAATTGCCCAAGACTCCAGTCCAAGAAAGATGGGCCCTGGGTCAAGGGGGTGGGAAGGGGCTAACAAGGATGGAGACAGCCCACCCCACCTGCCTGGCACACATCCCTCCAGCTTCCAACCATCCTTGGCCTGGCCTGCTACCCTTGGCTTCTCGTGCCCCCCACCCTTCTGCAAGTTCATGGCCCATCTATCCGAGCCTCTTTGCTCTACTGGCCTCTAGACCAGTATCTTCCTCTCTGGCTCTCTGGCTCTCTCTCTCCCTCTCTCTCTATCTCCATCTATCTCTCTCATCCTTCCTCTCCTCTCTCACATCCCTGAGCTGGGTCCAGTGTCTGTCTCGCTGGGCTTCTGCGCAGCCCTTCCCCAGGCAAGCCAGGGGACAGTGGGCAGCTGTCCCCAAGCCTGCCCCACGCGGTCCTTGCCCCCAAGTCTGGACTGTCCTGGAGGAGGCCGGCAGGTGGAGGTGATGTGCCCTGCACACATCCACTGTTCCAAAGGGGAGCATTGGCCCTGCAAAGGGCCCGGCATCCCGCTGGGGCCGCCAGCCAGCTTTCCTTGTTCCTCTTTCCCCCCATGATGGCTAATTCTCCCTCCCTCCGCCTTCTGGCCCCTGGTATGGGGGGGGGGGGTTCAAGCAATCACACCCAGCTTGAGGAGGGGCTGCTTCTGAGGTCGGTTGTTGTCTTCCAATTAAAGAAACACTGTGCAATATGGCTCTGTGTGCCGCCACTTGGGGGGGGGCGCTGGGGACTGAGCGGAGAGGGGAGCCACAGTGGGCCCCTCTGAGCCTCGGGCTTCCTCTTTGCTGCTTTCCCTGCCCGCAGGCCAGAGTCCTCAGTACCTCCAGATCCGAGACTGGACAAGGAGGCCCCTTCCACTTTCTTTTAAGATTTTTTTTTTTTTTTTTTTGAGAGAGAGAGAATGAGAGAGAGCACATGAGAGGGGGGAGGGTCAGAGGGAGAAGCAGACTCCCTGCCGAGCAGGGAGCCCGATGCGGGACTCGATCCCGGGACTCCAGGATCATGACCTGAGCCGAAGGCAGTCGCTTAACCGACTGAGCCACCCAGGCGCCCCCCCTTCCACTTTCTTCAGGCCACTTGCTTTGCCCCAGCTGTCCCGGCTGAGGGAGCATCTGCCCTCCCAGAATGGAGCACTTGCCAAGCACCTGCCATCTTCAGGGTACCAGATTAGACCCTCACTCTGGGAGGGGAGCCTGGAAATCCTAGGGGCCCTGCCTGCCGGTCCTGATGGGATTTGGGGGCTCAGAACAACACTCGATCCCGGCTGTTTTCAAAACTGTGCACAGCACCCAAGTCAGCACCAGGGGGCGCACACCTGGGCAGGCCAGGCCTCACAGAGACCGGGCAGCAAGTTGAGCGCGCCCACCGGGGCGGGCCTGGCCTGGGCCCCGTGCAGAGCCTCCACCCAGTAGGTCACACTGTGTGCGCGCAGAGCCAAGCCCAGGTGGCAATGCTCTGTCGCCGGCTCCCAAGAGAGGATCCAGGACACGGCCTGAGAAGCCTACTCGCTGGGAAGACAGGTCTGGCCCAGAAAGGGCAGCATGGGCATGGGAGGGACAGTCCCCAAAGCAATGTGCCCTCGGACGGCAAGCCCAGCAGACTGAGGAGGTAGTGGGCTAGAGCCTGGCTGCTCGTCCTTCGTTCCCCACGAGGGACCTCTGCCTCAGGTGGTGGGGGCCTGGGCTTTCCAGTGAAAGTAGAGCAGGCAGGGCCCATGAGGAGAGCCAGCCCAGGAGAGAAGGAGCTCAGAGGCGCCCCGGGCTGGCTCCGAGCACAGGACTGCATGCCCTTCTGCCTGGCCTGGCACCAGGGTGCCCGACGTCCCTGAGTTTCCCCTTTTGGGGATGGGAGGCGCCGCTCAGCATGGTGGCCCTGTGATAGAATGTCACCCGTCGGCATCATAGCACTATTCTGGGCCATGTCTGCTGAGCTGGGCAGGCTCAGGGCAAGGGCACTGGCCAGGGGCCAGGAGACAGGGCCTCAGTCAAGTCCCCTCACTGGCCGGGAAGAGGGACAGCCAGACCTGGGGCCTGGAGGAGACAGAGACATGGAGCCCTCAGGCCATTTCTCTGTGGGCCGGTCTGGGGCACCAAACTGTGTCGTGCAGGTCCAACGTAGCCCCCAGAGATCTTTGTCTTCCCTCCCAGCCTTCCTGCCCTTCCTCTCCTCTCTGCCTCCCTCTCACTCAGGGACGGAGGTGCCAGGACAAACTAGTGAGACAAGTGGGGCACCTGGTGGCTCAGCCGGTTAACCATTCGACTCTTGACCTGAGCTTGGGACGTGTCTCAGGGTTGTGAGGTAGAGCCCCATGTCAGGCTCTGCAATGAGCTTGGAGTCTGCTTGGGATTCCTCTCTCCCTGTCCCTCTGTCCCTCCCCCTGCTCACGCACATGTGCCCTCTCTCTCTCTCAAAAAAAAAAACCTAGTAAGACAAGTGTAATAATGCGCATAAGACCCTTGTGGCTGGGCCCTAGGGAAGGTGTCCTGTGGGTCTTGTGGGTCACCCTACACAGTAGGGGACAGTGCCCTGTGGGCAGGACCCACACTCTGCCCAGACCAGAGGCCCTGAGGCACCCAGGGGACCATTTGGGCCCTGTGGCAGGAGCCCAGGGGGGTGACCAGGGCCATGCCCCACAAGAGCTTGTGAGTCATGATGATGATGACGACCATACAGAAGTTGGGGCTGGTTGGGCTTAAAAATAAACCCCAGGGCGAATGAAGGTGATCCCTGCCAGGCACCAGGCCAGGATGCAGTTTCATGTACACTTCACGCCACGCAGGGTGCCCTCCTCGTGGGGCTCGGGGCCTGGCTGAGGTCCCGGGAAACCCCAGGGCGGCAAAGCTACAGGGGCTGGGCTGGTCCACTCTGAGCGGTGGGTGGGTGGATGGGCTCAGGGGGGCCCAGCTAGAAGGCCTCAGCTATGCCGCAAAGCAGCAGGAACGATGGGAGGGGGGGCCGGGTTCCAGCCGCTGGACTTGGGGACAGATAGGCTGTGCAGTGACGGGAAGGACGTGGGCAGGATGGGGGTGGGGCACCCCCAGGTCTGAGGCCTCTGGAGGAAGAGGAAGGGGCTGCACGGAATACCACCCGAGGCTGGGAGCACCCCAGGCGCTCTGGGTGTGTGGATGCAGCCCAGAGGAGGGGCCTAAGCCAGAGAGTGAGCTGAGGCAGGCACAGGTGTGCACGCACGCACGCACACACACACACACACACGCACGAGTGCGCGCCATGAAAGTCACGGGAGCAGCTCCCTCAGGGAGGGCTGTCCTGTGAAGGAAATGGCTGCCAAGGAGCATTCTCAGCCACATGGGGCTGGGGTGGGGGGACATTTCCAAGTACTTACTGCAGGTCAGGCACCTTCTGGACGTAGCGGGGCCCAGCTGGAGCCTAAGCCGAATCCACCGCTTAGGTTTAGACAAGTTAGGGCTTGTTGGAGGGGCAGCCAGCCAGGCGTCCATAGACCACGGCCGGGGATGGGGGCAGGGCACCTCAGAAGGACAACCCCTCCTTGAGCGGCCTGAAGGGTTGGGTGGAGGGGCTGCTTTGAGAACTTGGGTGGCAGTGTTCATTCACTTCTGGTCCCTCCATGGGCTCCAGGCCCTGTCCCCACAGGCTCTGGGCTCTGGTCTTGGGAGGGCAGGGGCTGCAGGACAAGACAAAGCCAACCCCACTCTGGACCTGTGGGGCAGGGCCCCTGCCGCCCTAGAGAGCCCGGGGCAGCCCTGACGCTGAAGGGCCCCGAGGCCTGCTGCGCGCCCCAGAGGCCAGAGCTCCCCATAGCCAGCCCTGAGCTGTTCCTGAGAATGAGAGAGGAACCCTGGCTCTCCAGAACCTCTGGGGTAGACTCTATGGAGGCCGAGCGCCTGGGAGGTCCGAGGGGAGGTATGCCGCAGGCAGGGTTGAGGGGGCCCAGGACTTCTTGGGGGCCAGGTCGGGGACTGGTAGGAGTTTCCTGGGGAGGCTGTAACAAAGGACCACAAGCGGGTGACTTCAGAGATTGAGTCTCTCCCAGTTCTGGAGGCCACACGTCCAAAATCCTGGTGTCAGCAGGGCCGTGCTCCTCCAAAAACTCTAGGGGAGGATCCTTCCTGCCTCTCCCCCTTCTGGTGGCTCCGGTCATTCCTTGGCTTGTGGCTACCGCTCCAGGCTCTGCCTCTGTCTTCACATGGCTTCCTTCTCTGTGCGTGTGCGTGTGCGTGTGCGTGTGTGTGTGTCAAATCTCTTTCTGCCTCCCTCTTATAAGCACACTTGTCACTGCATTTAGGGCCTACCCAGATAATCCAGGATGATCTCTCCATGTCAAGATCCTTAACTTAATCACATCTGCAAAGCCCCTGTTTCCGAATAAGGTCCCAGTCTGGTTCCACTGCTTAGGACATGCACATCTCTGTGGGGGCATTTCAGCCTGCCATGGGGCTGCAGGTGAGTACTGATCTGGGAGGCCCCAGCTTGATGGTGGCCCCCAAGGCCTAGGAGGAGGGGAGAAGGAAAGGGCTATGCTCTCAGCTGGGGAGAAAGTGAACACTCGGAAAAGAGAGGGCCCTGGGGCCCAGCCACTTCAAGGCTGGTCTGAGGAATTGCTGTCCCCAGGGAGAAACCAGGCAGCGGGGGAGGGGTGGCTGCTACCGGTCCCAGGAAGAGGGGTGTGGGGGTGTGGCGCTGGTTGGCTGAAGACCTGGGAAAGAAAGCATGCGGCGTGGGGGAGGGGGAGCGCTGGAGGCAGGTGACAAGGAGGGGGTGGTCAGTAGGAAGAGGGCGTGTGGGTTCCTCTTACACAGTGAGTGTGAAGGCTGCAGGGAGACGGGCCTGAGGGCGGGCCTCTCGTTCTTGGCTTTGTTTCTTGGGCCGAGAGTGCCTTTGAGAAGGTCCCAGGAGGAGGCAGCTGACAGGGAGCCACTGACGATGTAAGAGTCAGGGGCACCGACCAAGGCCCAAGGCTCCGGAGGGGGCAGGAAAGGGCAAGAGCACAGTGGGGACTAGGTATGGGGCTGGAGGAAAGGAACAGGAGAGGGTTCAGGGAAGCAGGGAGGTCTGGGCCACTCGGCCAAACACCTTGCCCTGCCGCACCCCCAGCCCCAGCCGTGGGCCTCCTGAAGCTCTCCCCACCCACCTCTGTACAGATGGAGAAACCAAGAGGGGCTGGCCAATGAGCAGGGGCCATCGATGACCGTGGGAGAGCTTCCCTGGCACCCAGGCTCCCTCACTCCCCAGGTCTGAGACCTCCCTCTTGGCCTCAGGCCACAGGCTAGGGACCAACTGTTCTGAACCACAGAAAGAGGGTCATCCCCTCTCCTGGCTCATTAGCTATTTGGGGATTGCCATTTGCCAGAGACTGGGGGTTTTCATGACACCCTGTGGAGCCGTGCTCTGTCCCTTCAGCTCTCCTGAAGGCCACACACCTCGTTCCTTGGTCAGCTGACTTTGGGCTGGGCTAGCCCTTGGCAGTATCCCTAGGAAAGAGGCGAAGGAGTGGTGGTAACTGTACCCTGCCTTTGATTTTCTCCCCTCGACTTGTTTCTTCCCCCTGGGTGTTCCAGGGCAACCCCAGCAAGAGGTGGCCTGTGCATAGCTGGGAGAAGGGGACTCATGTAACTGTCCAACCGAGGCAGCCTGCACCAAGCTCTGGGAGCTGGACTGACTTCACGTGAGGGTGCCAATGCCCCCGTGTGGACAGCAGCCATCGGCAAAATGAGCATGCCCCCAGGGGCAATCAGGAGGTCCCCTGGTCCCTGACGGAAGGCAGTGACACAGTCCCAAGGGAGTCTTAGCTCTTCTCTTCAGCCACTCCCAGGCCTGCACGTGCAAGACTCTCCCCTCCCGCTCAGCACCCATT
Organism: Mirounga angustirostris; assembly: GCF_029215605.1. Classification (NCBI taxonomy): domain Eukaryota; kingdom Metazoa; phylum Chordata; class Mammalia; order Carnivora; family Phocidae; genus Mirounga; species Mirounga angustirostris. Next base: position 125,348,454 of record NW_026991719.1, read on the forward strand.
TCTTCCCCACTCCGATCCGCCCCGAGCTGCCAACACATGTCTGCTAAGAGGCTGACCAATAACTGAACGTTAGCTATCGGCCAGAGCGTGCACCTCCTGCCCAAGGGAGGCTCCTGTAAGGGCCACCAGAGCCTCCTGTGGCTCTAGAGCCAGGGACCTCAGGCCTGGGGCCGAAGGACATGCCACTGGGCCAGACTCCGGGAAGCCTGCCACACTGTGGGTGGGGGGGGCAAGAAGCGGACCCAGCTTGAATCTGTGGGGTAGAGGAGGCCACAGGCTCTCAGGAGGTGTTCCCACCACTCGGGATTCCTCTTCCCTAGTGCGGATGCCCCGGGAGGTGAGCTGGCACCCCAGCTCCTGGCCAGGGTGAAGGCCCACCCAGCTTCACAGTCGGCTTCAGGTGGGGTCCGGTGCCCCTCTGAGTGGCGGGCGGCGAGAAGAACAACTCCAAGATGGCTGCCTCTCACATGCCAGGAGGCCCCATGGGCAACACTGAGCTCCGGAAATCAGGGGACTCGCTTCAGCTTTTATCTTCCCCATTCGGGGCCCAGTGCATCAGGCAGACTGGGCTCTGGGGCTGCTGTGGGGCCAAGGGAGCCAGCCTTGCTGCCGGCTGCGGCCGCCGGGGCGACCCCCACCCGCGGGACCGCCCACTAGCTCCCTCAGGAAGTGCACAAGTAGTGTGTAAGAGTACGCAGGAGCGAGCGTGGGAGCGGGCTCTGAGTGCGTGAGTGTGTATGAGAGTGTGCGGAGCTCACTAGGCGAGAGTGGGCGCGAGTGTGAGCGTATGTGAATAATTGTGCGTGCGTAAGTGTGAGTGGGGTTGGCTAGGTATGTGAGTGAGTAACTGAGTGTGTACGAGCGTGTGAGTGTGACAGCGTGTAACCATGTGTGACTCATTGGGTGTGAGCGTGCGCATGTTGGCCGGTGAGGGCTCACGAGCGTGTGTTGGCATGAGCATGTGTGAGTGACCTGTGAGTGTGTAATGTGTGAGTGAGCGAGTGTGGGCTACGTGAATATGACCTTGTGCGTGAATGTGTGCGAGTGCGATTAAGCATGTATGAGTGTGAGAGTGAGTGTGGGGAAGTGAGCGTGTGTGTGTGACAGAGCGTATATGAGCATGTCAACGTGTGTGTGCATGTGTGAGGGTGCGTGTGACCTCTGCCTGCACTGAGGAGTTCCAGGTCTCAAGGGCTGCTCATGGAACCAGCTGCTTCCTGCAGGTAAGACAAACTCTGGGGAGGTGTGACAGTCCCCTGGCCCAGGGCAGACCCTTTGCCTCCTCTAGGTGTCTGTCACAAAAGCACCTCCTCCTAGAAGCCTTCCTTGAGCCCCCGGCACCATCTTTCGTCTCCCCCATCAACATTCCCTGGGGGCCCTTACCCCAACTTCGTGACCACACATTCACTCTGCCCGCCAGCTCCCTGTTTTGCGGCCCCGGCTGTGTCCCCAGTGCCCAGCATGGGCCTTGCACATGGGACACCCTGGGGCGCTGTTTGTCCAAGGCAAGAAAGAGTTTGTGGCTATGTCCAAGTGTCTTCTACCTGCCACATTCTTGGGCTCTGAGCCCTGCCTGCTCTGAGGTGGTGAGGCTTACTGCGGGCCTGTCACTTCTCATTCCTACAGAGTCGGCCCTCTTGCACTTCTGCTTGATGCTCACAGATGGTGACAAAGGCCTCCTCTGAGTTTGGAGGTACCCACAGTCCCTGGAACTGGGAAGCTTGGGACTCGAAAGACAAGTGGCCCGGGCCAGCCAGCTCCCACCTGGCTGCGGGGTGTCCACGGGCACACACTCGGTCTCTGTCCATGGATGTGCCTACATGTGTTGGTGGGTATGGGTTTTCTCTGCTTTGGGGTTTGTCTGTGTGTCTGTCTCCGCTTGTGTCTGGAATGTATGGGTCCCTGTGCGCCTGTCTCTGGGTGTCCACCTGCGTGCAGTAGCTCTGTGTCCTGTGTAATGGTGTTTATGTGATAACCTTTTGGGGTCACCAACTTTGAGAATCTGTCAGAAGCTCCAGTCTCCTTCCCAAAGACGCTTTTAGGTGTCATCCTCCCAACAGCAGGCAGTTCCAAGAGTATCGCGACCCCCTGGGAAACCACAGGGGCCCAAGAACCCCAGGCTACCAATCAGCAACCCGGCCCCACACTCCATTTGAGAGGCCCCAGCAGCGGTCGGGTGGCCCAGTCACATGCTCATCGCTCTTTCTCCGCGCTCCCAGGTGCCAGGTCCCCCAGGTTTCCAGCCAAGCCCACCTCTCATCCGCTAGCACCCTCCGGGGGCCCTGGCAGACCAGGAAGGACAAGCACCCCCCGCGCATCCTGGGGGGACCGAAGGGCGCGCGCCAGGAGTGTGGCTCCGGAGCCCCGCGGCCCCCGCGCCGCGCGCCGCCCCCCGCGCCCGCTCCCTCCTCCCTTCTCCTCCTCCCCCCTCCCCCCCCCCCCCGCGCTCTGCCTCCCTCCCCTCCCTCCCTCCGCGCTCAGAGCTGCGGCTGGAGCCGAGCGCGCCGCGTCGCCCGCCGCCGCCGGTGCGGAGCGTGGGGAGCACTGGGCCGCAGCTCTCGCCTGCCGCGGAGGGTCGCGCCCGGCGCCTCCGGCCAGGCCGCCCTGTGCCCGGGCCTTTCCGTCCTTGGAGCGGATCGTTGCCCGCCGGGCTCCCGCCTGCAGCGACAGCAGCCGCCGGAGCCGAGGCCGCAGCGTCGGCCGTGCCCAGGAGCTGGTAAGTGGTGCCTGGGGCGCGCAGGCAGGGGCGGGCGGGGCGGGCGGCCCAGCAGGTGGCGCGGCCGGCAGGTGGGGGGACGCGGGTCCCCGCCCACGGCACCTGCGCCCCGCGTCCGGCCTGCGTGTCCTTGCGGCGCCGCGCGTCACCCCGGGGGCCCCGGGCCGGCGGGCAGCGCCCCGCACCCCGCGCCCCGCGCCCCGCGCCCCGCATCCCGCGCGCACGCGCATCTGCGCCGTGGAGGGGGGAAGGCCGCGGGGGGCTGCGGGCGGGGTCCTGGGCGGGCACAGCCTGGGCGCCGGGGCCTGGGCTAGAGCCAGGTTGCGCTGCACGCACCTTCCCGGAGTCTCTTGACACCCCCTCCCCCCCCCCCCCGCGCCCCTACACTGTGTCATCTTCCCCCAACACACTGAGAAGCCCTCACGCGTTCCCACACAGCTGCCCAGCAGACCCCGCCACTGGCCCGGGCAGAGCCAACAACAAGCCTCCCAGGCCACACTTGGGTAACTCCTTTTCCATCCCTCCACGCACAGCTGTCCTCCCCCTCCTCACCTGTGTGACCTTGGCCAGATGGCTTCTCCTATGGGGCCTCAGTGTTCTCTGGGTTTAGGATTCTGGAATTTGGAGGCTGGTGTGGCATCTCCCAAAGGAGGGAGCCCTGGGTCTCCACCTCGGACAGTCAGATTCTCTCTCTAGGACCTGGTCCCTTTCCTTCTGCTGGCCCCTGCAGGCTTAGCAACCGGCCAGCGCGCAGGAAGGGTGGCAGGCATGGTGGGAGGCATGGCCCAGGCCGATATGTAGGGAGTCTTGGGGTGAGGGTTGGTGAGGGGTGGGAAGAATGTGTGGAAACACTCCCTCGAGGGGCAGGGCAGGGCCAGCATCCCTCAGCTAGGAGCTTGACACTCCCCGGGGCCAGGCAGGTAAGTGGGCCCACTCGGTACCTCAAAGATGAGGTCATTGAGCCTCGGACCTAAAGTGGGTCCCTGCTGGCCACAGGATTGAGTCCAGCCTTGACCCTGGCCATCCCAATCTCCCCTAGCTCCCAGCCTGGAAGGCATCCCCCTCATTCACCCAGTAGCTCTGTGCCCCCTTCACCGCCATCACCCTTCACTAGTCTGTGAGCATTTTAAGGCAGGGAGCACTTGAGTGCCCAGCACAGGCCTGACTCCGAGTGGGCACAGGTTTCTGTGTGGCACGTTCATGACCTTGACCTCACTGAATCTGCAGAATCACCCGATGAGGGAGGCAAGGCTGGGCTCTTCATTCCCATTTTTCAGTTGGAATAATTGAGGCCTCGAGAGGGGAAGGGACTTGGCCCTACATTGACTGGATGGGTGGAGGGCTGGGGACACTGCCAGGAGCCTGGTGGGGCAGAGCACCTCCCACATGTCCCAGCACCATTCTGAGTAGGTTCCTGGACCCCCCAGGCTGAATGTCTCCGTCAACACCGCATGCAAGCCCCCTTTCACAGTTGAGGAAACCAAGGCCATGTGGCTGGTGAGCAGGGCGCTGGGAGCCCCTACCAGAACTGGCCCACAGACAAGAGGCTGGCAGAGCGTCCGCGGGTGGAGCTGGGCCCTGGGGAGCGAGCCAACTGGAAGGGGCTAGGCAGTTTCGGTCCCAGGGCATTGATTGTCCCTGCTGTTGGCCTGGAGGAGAGGGACGGCCAAGGACACAGCTAGTCTTGATCAAATCAACCTGGTCCCTGCCCAGCGCTGCCAGGTGGTTTGAGCGAAGGGGCAGGCAGCTCTGGCACAGAAGTGTGTGTGTGTCGGGGGGGGGGGGGGGGCAAACGCAGGCAGATGGAGCTGGGGTGGCGTGGGAGGGGGCTTTGCGCAGAGCCAGAAGGAAAGCCATCCCTTGGGGAAGGAAGCCCCCGAGGGTAAGAGCACGCTGGGGAGAGAGCCACAGGCAGCTGAGATGCTGCAGCAGGACCCTGAGGGGCAAAGAAGGCTGGTAGGGGGTGTCTTGGCCTAGTCAGGAGCTCTATTTTGGTGCCAGCTCTGGGCCTGATGGTCTTTGTGACCTTGGCCAAGTCCCTTCCCTGCTCCAGGCCTGGGGAGGGTAGGGGTGGGTCTCCGAGACTCCGCTGACATTTCAGGACTCTGAACCAGAGCTTTGGAGGTTGAATCATTTGTGAGCGAGTGGGGAGAGGCCAGGCCCTGAGTCAGTGAGCACTCTCCATCCCAGAACATCTTCTCCCAGCCCAGGAAGGCAGCCAAGGGTGCTGGGGTCAGCTTCGGTCCCTCTGCCTCCCCCAGCGTGGCTTATAGAGAGGGGCCCCTTGCCTTCCCGGTGGACGGGACAAGAGTGCCCTGGATCCCTGGGGGCTTTGAGAGCTGAGCTTCAGCTGGTTCTCTTGAAGTCCGCAAAGCCAGGCCCGGCTTCCTCCTCCCACTTACAGATCAAGTTGTAGGCACGTATGTGGGCTATGCCCATTGCACTCCCTCCTTCCAATTTTAAACTGAGGGCTGCTGTCTCCATCAGAGGTTACGAGCACATTAAATAATGTCGGTAATGACAGTGACAATAATGGCACTCCTCTTGTGCCGGGCACTGTTCTTCTCAGTGCTTCACAACATTCCCTACTTCGTTGAAACAACAACCAAATTAAGCCAAGGCCATTACTATCCCCATTTTGCAGGTGAGGAGATTGAGGCCCAGAGAGGTTAGGCAACTTGCCCAAGGTCATGCAGCCAGCAGGTGGCAAAACCAAGATTGGAAGGCAGGCCATTAGTTGTACACATGAGCTAATTATCGAGGGCACTTCTAGCCCTGAGAAGACCCTGCAGCTCAGAAGCTGAGCCGACTGTGCCCCCATCTACCCACTGAGAGAAATGGACAAACCATGGATTGATATTGACCCAACGCAAGTTGGGGAATGATCTACTCCTCAGCGAGTCTGCATGGCCCCTTCAGGTCCCCTCTACAAAGGAGCAGTCTCGGTGTGTGTAAATGGCAGCTGATAGATGGGGACCGGGGCTGTGGCAACAAAAGCAGATGCTCAAATCTGACGGCGTGCTGCCCAGGAACCTCACCAGTGCCATCTCTGAGATGGGCCCAGCATCAAGGTTCTGGCTGTATCTTTCCTAGGTAGGGCAGGCAGAGACCTGGAATGTGCAGATGTCTCCTCTCCAACCCCGTCATTTCCCAGAAGGCCACTCCTTTAGCTGGGGCTCTGGCTCCTCACTGCTCCCCTCTTCCCTGCCCTGCCTAAGCTGGCAGAAGCCAGGCCAAGTGGCACCTGGCTGGAAAGCCCTCCCCTGCCTATGCACCTTCTGTTGGGTGGGAGGTGCTGGAAGGTGGCCTGGGGTACCGCCTGGAGAGCGGGGTCTGAGCCCACATGTCACTGGGATAGAGGGAAAGAGGATCTCAGATGCAGGAGTAAAGGCTGAGTGTCCTGGATTGCCGGGGTTGGGAAGGGGATGAGATCGAGGTCACATGGCTGAGTAGGTGGCAGAACTCAATAAACCAGAGCTACAGGATGAAGGGGAAAGGTCCAGGTGGGAGGAAAGGGCCGGAGGTCTCCTGATTCCCACCTCTGGGGACTGGCACAAGAGGTTTCCAGAGACTTGGGTTGAAATCAGAGTTGGGCGGACGGGGGGCTAGGTCAGTGTTATCGCGGAGCGCCCTAGTTGAAGTGGTCCTGAGCCTGCTTTGGTTTCTGTACGTGGGTCCCTCAGTAAAAGGGAGCCCTTTTATTCCGATGGGTCCCTCGGTAAAAGGGAGCGCTTTTATTCCAATGAGAACTTCTTTCCTCAGCAGCAATCTTGAGACCCCGTCTGGAGCCTCGCAGTCGAATGAAGTAACCACTAGCCCCAAGTGGTGACTTAATTAAAATTAAGCAAAATTCAAAATTCAGTTTCTCGGGCTCACTAGCCACATTTCAAGTGCTCTGTAGACACACGTGGCCGGTGGCTACCGTATCAGACAGGGCGGATAGAGAACATTTCCATCATTCCAGAAGGTTCTGTCACATAGCACCACTTCAGAGCCAGTGCAGACACCAGGCCTCCCCCGGACCCTGAGCTCGCTGCCCTGCCTATCCCCCCATGACTCCTTGAAGGGGAGTGGGTCAAGTGGATGTGGACGCCTCTGGGCAGCCTGTCTGTCCCCTGGAGAGTCTGGGAGCCTTTGCCACCATGTGTCCCCACAAACATGGCGAGAGAGCGCCTCATTCTGGGAGCAGACCTCCACGAGGCCCTGGCACACACTAGCTTGGGGCAAGTGTGGATCTGGCCCCGCTCCATTCTGATTAGGCTCCTGCCATGTGCCTCCAGCTCGCTCACCTGGAACATGCCGGCGGGGCCAAGCAGATCTGCACAGATGGGCGAGGTGCTTGGGTTTAAAAAAATAATAACAACATTTATTTCTTTCCATTTAAAAATAACGCTCTTAACATGCATGCTCTTTATAGAAGACTCATAAAACGCAGAGAGGTAGAAGACGTAGGAACCCCCTCCATCCTATCAACAGAGTGCAAACCAGTGTTTCCATCCTATTGGACTGGTTCCCACTCCGCTTTCTTAGCATAGGCCGTTTATTTTCACATTACTGTAATTATACCATGGGCACAATTGTGTAATCTATTTTTTACTTCACATAAGCATTTTCTTTATTAATATAATCCCTTCCTAAATGAATTTTTTCAAAATAGATACAGTTTAATTTTTTTAAGATTTTGAAAGCAGTAAGTGCTTATTGCAAAAATCAAGAAAGAACTTGAACTGTGCGAAGAGGAAACTACGAATTTATCCAGCACCCAGGATGTATTAAGGCAGTCCTCAGGGCTGTAATTACAATTCTTAATGGCTGAATAATATTCTCTCAAGAGATTATAATTCGCTTAATTATTTGGCTATTTGTGGAGATCCAGGCAGTCAGATCCGTTTTGCTGTCATACATGAGGCTCTGCTGAGCATCTTGGTGGGTAATGCTCATCCTGTCCCGAGGAGAGAGTGCCCAGACAGAAGCTCATTCTGCCAAATTGTTCTCCAGAAGGGCTCCTCAGTACATCTGAAAGACTGGCTCACTGAAGGCTAGCCAGCATTAGATATTATAATCAAACAACCTGGCATAAATATCTAGGTCCAGAATATCGACTTCAGTATCTATTTCTTTAATTGCTCATGACAGTGAGCATTTCCCCACATGTTTATTTAATTCTCTCTCTCTCTCTCTCTCTCTCTTTCAGTGATCTGTCTTTTCCTCACCTTTATTTATTGAGACCCTAGTGTTTTTCTTGTGGGTTTGGATAAACTTTACACGTGAACGACATTGACAATTTAGCATACTTGTTGCAAGTGATTTTGAAACTTCTTTGTTCTTTGCCTTTGAATTTTTTCATGTACAAGATAAACACTTTCTATGTCACATGTTTTCATGATTTCTTCCATTGCTTCTGGGCTTACAAAATCCCTTACAAAATCTGAGAGCTATCCATTTCTGGGTTTGCCCTGCGTGTGAGTGCATGGGGTGTGTGTGTGTGTGTGTGTGTGTGTGTGTGTGTGTGTGTAGTTGCATTTTTAAGATGTTTAACCGTTTAATTCAGGGGTGGGCAAGCTTTTTCTACAAAGGGTCAGATAGTAAATATCTTCCCCTTTGCAGGCCACACAGTCTGTGTCCCAAACACAGACAGGACAGAAATGAATGGGCATGGCTGTGGGCCAATAAAACTTTATTCACAAGAACACTTGGCTGCCAGATTTGGCCCTTGGGCCATAGTTTACTAAACCCTGTTTCAGCCAAAGGAAATCTGTCTTGGGAAAGAATATGAGGTGAGGATCTAAGGTACGTTGTTTTCCTGAGGGCCAACCCATCATCCCCATTTCTTTTATCAGGTGATTTGTCCCCCAGCTACCGTGTGATGCTTCCTTAGTTGAGATGGATTCCGATGTGGAGTAGGGCCTGTTTCTGAGCGGTCTGTCCCATTCTGTGGACCTGTCTGTGGGCTCACACCTTGTATCTTTTAATACCTGACCTACAGGTCACACCTTAGTAATCTTAAAGCAAGACAAACCTCTTTTGCTCTCCACAGACACTGTGGGTCTTCCTCACAGAGACACACGGGGAGCGGGGAGGCGGGTGTGGCCAGACAGCCCAGGAGCCCCAGAGCCTCCTGATTAAGAAACAGAAACACAAAGCTGACAAGCCAGGAAGGGACAGAGATGTGGGAATCACCGCGGGCCGCCCTCACCCGGGCTGCTGGGACTCGGGACTCAGACGACAGGGCTCTGGTCTTTTTGCTTTTCTTCGGGAGTCATGTCTCTGGCTTGCCCCAAATGCAGGAGTATTCAAAAGAGCCACCGCGGTCCGTTTTCCCCCTAAGTGGCCTGGGAACACTGCCAGTCCCTGAACCATCCCGACCCTGGGAGTCCCTGCATGCTGCCGTTTTGGCGCAAACCCCGAACCGGGGTCGAGGCGCGTGGAGCCGCCGGCTCTCTGCTGACCCACCGTCTGCACGATCGCTGGCCCAGCCTTGATGGTGGCCTGGGATGTGACCGGGCAGGGAGGACCCTTCTCCACGGTCGACCAGCCTGGCAGAAAGTGCTCGGCGCCCTGGGTGCACAGCGTGGGCAAATGTATCCTGGGCCACGTTGGTGCCACCACCTGCCACGCCAGGTCCAGGGGACCTTCCCTGACACCCCTCCCCTCAATGGGCTTCAGCTCTGGTCCTCCTGGGAGAACTCAGGGGCCGAATTTCCCATCTTGGTTTGGAGGCACAGGCCTAGGAGGGAGGCGCTCAGTCCGGGGACAGGCAGTCTGGGCTCCTCGGGCTGCTGGGGTCCCTGAGCACTGCCCCGTGAGTGGGGTGGCCGCCACGGTCAGAGGAAGACTCATACCTGATTGGCCCAACACCTGCAGCAGGACAGGAGCGTGGGGCATGGACACGGGCGCAGGCCAGTGCACGGTGCCCCCCACCCCACCTGGTTCCTCCTTCCCGTGGCTCCCGGGTCCTCGGCCGATGGGCTGTGGTGTGGGGTATGCTGAGGGGGGCCACTCAGACCCCACCACATTGTTGTCACAGTTGAGGTGTCCCAACACGAGAGGGGCCCTCCTGCCTCGGCACCACCCCTCCGTCCCTCTCGGCGCCTCCTGGGCCTGCAAGATCCTTGTGGTGTCCTCTCAGGGCTTTGCAGGAAATGCCTTCTGGCTTTGTGTGCTGGGTTCCTCTGCCAGAAATAGGCTTGCAGGACCTGGCTGGGCTTGACCTTTCAGGAGATGGCAGCCAGGCCCTTGGTGAACTTCAGGTCCTGCCAGAGTCGCCGGTCGGAGCTCGTAAGGGGGCTAGAGCCGAGCCTGGAAGCCTCACAGATAGCCCTACCTTTCCGTCACTCTCTCCTCTATCAGCACGTTTGGCCGCAGGTACTCCTCCAAAGTTAGCCGGGAAAGGTGGCGCGAGCAACTTTCGTGTCTGGGTCACAGAAGGCCAGCTAGACTCAACTCCCATCTTTAGTCTGAACACATCTTCTCTGCTTCACCCAGTACTCTTGCCACTCCCCTCCCAAAGGAATGGCCAAGGCCAAGGTCTTTCCTAAGTGCTTGGAGTGACCTGCGCCTAAGTTCCCCATATGGTGATGGTCCTGGTCAGCTCTTCCTCCATGTCGTGTTGGCTCTATGGACCTGGCTCGAACCTCCAGCCAAGTTGGGTCCTACAAGGGTGGAGCCTAATTTTGCCCACACGTCTCCCATCCCCCACCAGCGCCTGGTCTTCCAGACTCTTACTGGCCACAGGGAAGTGGGTCTCCTTCCCTGATGGTCCTCCTGGCCCCTGACCTTGACCCAGTGAGTCTTCCCAAGCCTGTCTTCCCGAGGGCTTCAGCCTGATTCCAGAAACCAGATCCTCTCCCCACCAGGACCCACGATGAGGCCCCTATGGAGCTTATCCCCAGGGAGCCACGGGTGTTTCCCCGGTAGTCTCCTTGTCTAGTCGCCCCTGGGACTACAGTGGCCCGTGGCCGTCAGCTGCCTATAATTTCCTTAATTACCTGTCTAGGCCTTGGGTGCTTCCAGGGGCTTGCAGCTGGCTTTGGGGATTGGAAGCTGGTGGGGGGCAGCCAGTGTGGTACCGCAGACAGAGCTGGGGAGACTTGGGGGAGGATTGGGATTGGACACGCCTCATTCTGTCCCTGTGTCCTCTATGAAAGCCTAGAGGACAGGGTTCTGCTACTTTCCAAGACCCCACATGTATTTTCTCTGCCCCTTTGGGGGCTGGAGGCATGCCCCAGGGGCCAGCAGCCATGGTGTTTCAGGGTCCCCTCCCACCTGCCACTCCTGAGACCACAGGTCAGGCCCCGCTCTGCGCCCTGCGGGCCAGGCGCGGGACCTCACTACCCGCCAACTGCTCGTGGGATAAAGCAGGAGGGGCGTGGGCCACAGTGTGCCAGACCACGAGCATGGGGGGAAGGGGCGGCTGGCTCGGGCTCCCTGCTGCAATGCAGTTCTCTCCTGATCAGCCCGCCGTAATTGGATAATTAGTGTCATTATGCTTCCTGCCCATCAGCTCTCCTCTCCTGCTCTCTCGCACTCTCCTTTCCAGCTCTCGCCTTCTCTGGCAGGAAACAAATGACTGCCTTTCGCAGGGTAGAGTTGTGACCCCCATAATGACACTTCAAGGCCCCAGCCAGAAAGGGGCTTCCAGCTTCCCTCTGGGACCCAGGGGTACCTGGTGCTCTGAGAGGCACCCGTGTGGGAGTGTGGACTTCTCTCCAGAAGCATCCTGGGGAGCCAGCTGTCCCCAGAGTGTCTAGCGTTCTCCAGGAGGGATTCGTGGCCCTGGCCAGCTTGAGGATGGCCCCAGAAATGGGGAAGCCTCTGAGCATTGCATAGGGTCAGCCCCTGACCGAGCAGAATGTTCTAGCCTCACTAGTGGAGTCTGGTTCTGACCTATGCATTCTGGGCTTCGGGGCAGGTGGAGGGCAGGTGGGCGTGGCAGAGGGAGGACTCAACAAGGGGCATTCCCTTCCTCATCTTCCCTCTGGGGAAGCAGGCACCCTGGGGACCTTGCTAGGTATGCGGGCATGGTGGCACCCTGTCCTCAGAGCTCACGCCAACCCAGCCAGCAGGAACAATAATCCTTTTCCCAGATGCAAGAGTGGAGACCCAGAGAGGTTGAGTGCCTTGAGCCGACTGGGACAACCAGCCCTGACTCCGGTGGCTGCACTCCCGAGACCTGAGGTTTATGGGGACAGATTTCCTGTCTAGCCACTTTGTTGAACTCTTTTAATTGGTTTTAATCATGTGTTCATTGCTTTTCTGGGGTTTCCTGGGCAGTCACTTGGCAGAGGAGCAATGTAGAATTCTCTGGAGTTCATGTTTGCCTCTGCCCCTTGCCGGCTGTGTGACCTTGAGTGAGCTCTTCAACCTCTCTGTGCCTCAGCAGCCTCAGCCCTAAAGTGGGGCTGGTAGCACAGAGCAAATCAGTTACCGTGTAACTCGGTCCAGCATGGGGAACCATGTTTCGCGTAGCCCAGGGCCTTGGCATCGCCTGTGACCAGATTGTTATTCTGTCTCTCTCAATCCTTTCACGGTTCTGTCTGCTGCTTTGGCTAGAACTTCCAGGACAGTGTCCAATACACGGAGGAGAGGGAGCCCAGCTCCGGGTCATCACGTGTCCCAGGGAGCCCATGGAAGTGTGGGCCTTTGTTAGGTCGTGGAGATGTCGGGGAGGCATGGCATCTGGTGGCATTCCTTCCCTTTAAGGACACAACCCTGAAGTTGGCCCTATCCCCCTCTGTCCCATGTGCTGTCCCAAGTGTAGTCCAAGAGTAAGCTGTGTCCCTGTCCCTTTGCTTGAATCCCATTGGCCAGAGTTGGGAGAATGTAGTCATTTTGCTGGATGACAAGATGCCTGATTAAAAATTAAAATACAACGTTGGGAAAGAGGCACAGAAATCGGGGAATGTCTAGCAAGTCTCTGCCACAACCTCCTGGGGGTTCGTTAGCACTTCCTAAAGCCACCTTATATAAGCAGAATGCAGATGTGGAGGCCAGGCCTTCCCCAAGTGTTCTGGCTCCCTTCTGGTCTCTTCTGAGGACAGGGTGGGGCCGGCGCCTCTGAGGAAATGCACGTGGGAAGTGTGACCACGCTTCTTCCGGGTAGAAGGGCCAGAGCCGTTGGCAGGGGTCACCAGCGAGCCCAGCTTCCCAGCTTCCCTGCGTCTCTGCCACCTAATAGCTGAGGCAGGATGTGGGTGGTGCCAGAGGTCACCAAGTGCATGGGGGGGGGGGGGGTAGAGCAAGTGGAGAATGGTCTGCTTAGGTTTCCATTTCAGATAGGGGATGCTCCTGAAAGTTAAAATTTCCATGGGCAGAACCATGGGCTCACCGTCAGTCAAAGCAGTGGGGTGCCTGCAATCACTGGACACAGAGCCAAAGGGGCGGTGAGACCTGTTTGGTTTCTCGATTGTGGTCGAATACAGAGAACATCAAATTTACCGTCTTAACAATTTGTAAGCGTACAGCTCTGTGGCATTAAGAACATTCCTATTTTGTGCAGCCAACCCCTCTGTCCTTCCGCAGAACCTTCCCATCGTCCCAAACTGAAACTCTGCCCCCATTAGACACGGACGCCCCCTCCGTCTCCCCCCAGCCCCCCCCCCCCGGGTCCCACTTCCTGTGTCTCTGCATCTGACTGCTCTGGGCACCTCGTAGAGGTCAGACTCCTACAGTGTCTGTCCTTCGTGTCTGGCTTCCCTCACTCAGCGGAATGTCTTCCAGGTTCAACCGTGTTGTAGCAGGTGCCTGAATGTCCCTCCTTTTGAAGACCAAAGAACATTCCTTTGCGTGGATAGACCACATTTAGCTTTTCCATTCATCCCTCGATGCGCCCTTGGGGCTGCTTCTACCTTTTAGCTATTGGGTGTGCAAATCTCTCTTCAACCCCCTGCTTTCACTTCTTTTAGGTACAGACCCAGATATGGAGTTGTGTGTTTCATTCTTTGAGGAGTTGCCATACTGTTTTCCATCACAGCTGCACCATTTTACGTTGTCCCTTGGGGCTTGTTTTAACTGGAGAATTCGGGGCCCTCCCTGGAGCCACTGAAGGCAGGCAAATGTGGGCCATCAAAGCTGGCCGGGCCCTGGGATCCCCGGGCAGAGGGCTTTGCAGACTCGCACAGCTACCCTCTTCTGACTATGAAGCTCCGACCGGGACTGGGCGTTTTTTAAAGTCCCCTGGTGGAAAGGGGGCCCCTTGTGTCTGGCATCCACTGCTCTAGATTCAAATACTGGGCCATGAGGTAGCCAGGGGTACTCTAGAAGCTCACCCACCTGTAGGCAGGGGCTGAATCAGGTAAACCCCACGTCCCTGCCACCTCCAGGGATCTAGACTTGTGTTTCTCCGGGTTCCAGAATCCTCCTTGGCTGGGCTCTAATTAGCAAGGACTTCCAATGCCTGGAGTCTGTGCATCTGTCTTTCTGCTGGCCTCAGATTGTCCTTCGAGTCTGGACCAGGCACTGGATGGGAAGCATCCTTTGCCTTTGCTGGCAGCCCCAGGGAGTCCCCGAGGTGGCCCTAGTGGCCTGGTTGCCGCACGACAGGCCCTCCCTGAGGGCAGCCTTGCAAGGGCAGAGGGCCGTGGACCGATGGACCTGCGGTGGACAGGGCGTGTGTGCGTGAGTTTGGGGAGAGGGTGCCGCAGGGCTGGCGGGGGGTGGGGGAGGGGGGCTGGCCCTTTTGTGCTCTTACTGTTTTTGCCCAAAGCTGTTCCCCGTGAGAGAGCTGCTTGGCGTGTGCACAGATTGTACCAGGAACAAGGGGGAGGAAGGAACGGAGGGGGGACTGTCCCTTTAAATCTGTTTTCTCTGTTTTATTTCCTTCTTTCTTCCCATCCTCCTCCCTCAGCTGTGAGGGCCCAGGAGCTGCAGTGACGGTGCCTCTGAAATATTAATGAGGCTGTTCTCTGCCTCGGCTCCCCCCCTCCCAACGCTTGCTCCCTCCCTCCTCAGCTGAATGCAGGGCTCATCCCGGGAGCCCTCTTTTCCCCTACCAGGTGGCGAGCCAAGGTGTGTCAAGCAGAGGGGAGGGGCAGAGGCTGGGCAGTAGGGAGAGGGCCTGGCAAGGGAGGGGGTGGCGTGAGAAGTCAGGGATTAAAGCGGTGCCCGGCCACATCTGCACCTGCCTGAGATTAAAACCAGGCCCAGGGGAGGGCAGGGCTCTGCCGGTGGCGTTTCCGGAGGGCCCCTGCACCCCCTGCCCACCTGCTCCCAGCTGGCCACACCCCGCATCTGCAGGTGTGAGGGAGGCCTGGGCCAGCCTTGGGGGCCCGGGAGGGGGGAGCTCTTGCTCTTCCTCTCTCAGTTCTGTGGGGCCTGGCCTGGGTTCCAGGTGCTGGGAGGTGGACAGAGGAGGGGACAGTTTTTTCAAGGAATCCCCACAGTGAGTCACATTGCTGAGCCATGGGTCCCTCTGGAAGGCATCCCTTCTCGGTGGGTCTGTCGGGAGTTGCCGATGGGCAGCGTGCCTCAAGGAGGGCAGTGATGGAGGGCCTGTGCCCAGGTGGGCCCTCAGGTCCACATCTCTTGCCTCTGACCCTGCCTCAGACGTGACTTGGCTATGCTGGATTCTGCTCCCTTCTTGCCTTGGGCAAGCACGGGGAGAACGTTCTCGTCACCAGTTTACTGACCCCAGGGCTGAGGGTACTGTGACTTGGAAGTGATGCAGAGAGCTGGGACTTCCTGGCTTCTAGTCGGTGCTGGCGGCCAGGCTCCATCCATCCTGGGGACACATGCCCACTCCGACCCAACAATTGCACGCTGGTGGTGGTGGTCAGTGGCTGCAGGGGGACTGTGTTGCCACCGTTGAGAACGGGCTGAATTCTGATGCATTGCCACCTCTGACTTGTGGGATTTTATTCTCCATTCCTTGTCCCTTTTGTCAAAGTGAGGGTGGGCAGCCCACACGGAGTAGGCAGCTGGGTAGAGCATGGGACCAGGCCCCCTGGGGGAGCACAAGGCTTCTCTCTCTTGGCAGCCAAGGGGCTAAGCTGCTCCAGGTGTCATGACTCTCCTCAGGAACAGGAAAAGCAGGGCCAGGAGGTCTGGGATCATCAAGCCTCCCTGAGCCTCAGTTTCTGCATCTGTGAAATGGACAGCTGTGTTCTTGCCCCTTGCTTATGAGGTACAGTGAGGGAAGCATCTGGAGTGAGGTCCCCAGAGAAGGGAGCTTGGGAACAGAGGTGCCCCCACCTCATTCAGGAAGCTCCTGGTTTCCTAGTGGGGGGTGGACTGCCCAGGGCCTTGGTGGAGGAGGTCAAGGAGGCAAAGTGGGAGATCCGGGCAGATTAGGTTAGAGGTACGGGGAGATCCCAAACCTGATTAGAAGTGGCCGGGGAGGGCAGGTACAAAGGGGACGAGGCTTTCTCGTCAGATCAATGTGAGTCACTGGGCCTGGGGACAGGAGGCATCAGGGTGGCAGTTGTGTGACAGGCCTGAACTTGGGTGACCCGTCACAGATCTCTACACTAGCCGCCCCACGGTGCCGGGATGGAGCAAATATCAGAAGGCATGAGTCCCTCTCTGTGGAGGTTTGTAATTCAATTAAGCCAATTAAGGTCTGAAAGATGAAAGAGTACCAAAATGGTACGTTCCCTGCACTTTTAGTGCCTACAAACCGTTCTAGGCAGCCAGCCCAGGCCAAAAAGTCTCTGTCAGGCCTGCAGAACTGATAGGCCTGGTCATTTCTGTTCTTGGCCATTCCAGTGATGGCCGCTGTCCTTATTCAGAATGAGGGAGGCAATTGCCGAGGCTTACAGAGAACCCAGAAAAACAATAGTAGATGCCATTTGGTGTCTACAGCAGCCAACAGTCACGCAAGACAGACTGATTTAACTGATGGCTCCTGTCTGCCCTGTTGCCTATAGAGTGAATGAAGATGAAGAAGGTTAGCATGAGCAGTCTTTGACTAGAGGGGCTGCCCAGACCTGGGTGAAGCCCCAGGGCACACTGAGAGTGACCTGCTGGGGGTGAAGGCATTCCTGCCCTTCATACCTGTGCCCTTCCTCATGCTCTCCAGGATGGCGATCCCCCATTAAAAAAAAAAAAAATGGCTCCCAGCTCTTCCTTGGCCAGCCAGGCCTCTGTTCACTCACTCCTCCAGACCCCCATCCCCACCCAGGGCTGACCGTGTGGTGGACTGCTTGCCAGTTCAATAGCCACGTATCTCAAAAAGCTTGCGACCCCGAGAGTGGGGAAGACATGCTCACAGGTCACTGCAATGCTGAGCAGAGTGGAATAGGGACAGTCGCCAGATTACAGACTCAGCAGCGATCAATTCTGGCAGAGACTTTGTGGAGAAAGGTCCACTTGAATTGCCACTCAAATTTGTCAGAGGTCATCAGGTGGAGAGAGGACAGAAGGGTGTGCGGGCCAGGGCAGGACTGGCGCGCTTGGGGCTGGCAAGGCCGTGCGCTGGGGCAAGGCGCCTGGTGCCGCGGGCGCACCAGTGTGAGGTGCCGGCGGAAACAGGACGTGTGGCTTCCCAGAAGCCACTGCAGTTTGGAGGCAGAGAGAGCGGCGGCACCTGAACCAGGGGAAGTGGTGACCCAGAGCAGGGTGGTGACAAGCTGCCCAACTGGACGGAAGCCGATGAGGTGGTAGATGGAGACGTGGGGCCTGTTTGGCGGGGGCCGAGCTGGAGGGAGCAGGCCCCAGCTGCGGGCGGGGTGCAGAAGTGCAGAGGAGCGGCAGGGCCAGCTGAGAGGCAGTGGCGAGGGCAGGCGTGCTCTGTGTCCCGCAGAAGGTCGGGCCTTGCCTCCCTGCCCAGTTCCCTTCCCATGAGTCACCACAGGCCCAGTTAGGAGCAGCTCAAGGACCTTGTGTGGCTGTCTGGGCCACTGCTGTTGCTTAATCGAGGGCAGGGCCACACTGGGGGCAGGAGGAGGGAACAGGAGCGGGGGACAGAGCTCACCTTCAGTGGGCCCTGTTTTGTGGGGGGGGGGGGGGGAGAGGGCTGTGCCTCGGGTGTGAGCAGGTGTATGAAGGTGTCACCTCCACCAGGATGCACTGCTGTCTCCCAGCATCTGCCCCTGAGCCCGCCCAACTCTGGACCATTCACTCTGTCACCCCCTGGAGCCCTCGAATGCCACCTGGGTGGAGTTGGGCACCTTCCAAACAAGCCTTCTCCAAGTGGGTGGTAGAGGCCAAAAAGATAAAAGGTTCCAAAGGAACAAAATCATTCATCTGGCTTCCCTTTTAGAAGGAACCCCGGGGAGTCCCTAGGCAGCTCTGTGGGGGCCATACAGGCACATAGCCGGTCCCTGGGGCCCTGGGACCGAAGTGGAAGGTCTGGAATGCAGGCCAGTGGCCTCCCTGCCAGAGACATCAGAGCCTGGCGTAGGTGCCGGGCCATTCCCCTCAGCCTGGGAGGAGGGGCCCACTGGCTGGGGCTGACATGGCATGGGGACTCTGCTCAGGGACAATTGCCTCACAGTTTTGCTAAATGCCCCCCATGCCCCCCCATCCCCACCTGCACTCACACCTCACACAGCCCATTGGTTGGTCTTCTCTCAGCAGCCCTGTCTGCCTGGGGCCTACTCACAGACGGATCTGTGCCTACTGGGGGGCTGAAACCAATGCTTACACAGATGAACCAGACCCTGTCCCTCCTGCCCAGCGGCCAATGGGCTTAGAGGGCTGGGGACACGGAGCCCAACGCTGCGACTTTCCCCCAGGTTGCCACATATTGGGAAGGGAGAGGCATGGTAGCAGGGTGAGAGAAAGGAGGGGAGAAGGTGCGCCCTGCCGGGGCACTGTCCTGAGTAACAGTCTGGAGTGGGGGAAAGAACCTGGCGGGAACAAAGGCATGGGGTGGGGGCAACAGGCAAGGCCATTGCGGCCTCCAGTGCCTCCTGAAATGGCCTCTGTTTCCTGGGCCAGCGAACTGGAGAGTGATTCCTACAGCGCCCACCCAGGTGAGTAGGGTGCTTTCGCAGAGCACCCCAGAAAGAGCCCACTCTGCCTTACACGCCATGAAAATGAAAGCTTCACTTCCTTCAAGTTCTGGGCACTCTGCGGCCCCACACATCCCTGAGCTCAGGGCTGGCCTGCGTCGCCTCTGCCCTCACCCCCACGGACAGGATGGCCCACCGACTGATTGCGGCCCCTCCCTCACGTCCTGGCTTCTGCCCCTCCAGTCTGTCCTCACCCAGCAGCCTTCTGCTTGGTGATGGCCCATGTCACTTGGCGCCCCATGGGATCTGCAGCCCCTCGCTCCCACCAGCCTGTCCCGTTACCTGCCTTCTTCCCTCCAGAAGAATGGCTCACTTTTCTCAAATGTGCCCCTTCCAAGAGGCCTTCCCTGACCCCCACCCCCAGTGAAACCACATTCTCCATCAACTCTCTCACCTGCTGGGTACACGTCTCCCAGCCAGAGAGCACAAGAATCCATTCAGTCCCGTCACCTCTCTGTCCCCAGCACGGACGGCCAGTGCGGACACATAGTAGATGCTCAGTAAGGATTTGTCAGATGGCAAACTGGAAGGACGGGCAGTGGGAAGATGCGTGGGAGTGGGGAGGACAGTGCATTCTCTTGTCTACCATTTTGTTCCCACATCTTCCGGTAGTGAAGGCTGCTCCATGTGGAAAGAGTCTAGAGGATTAACACTTAGGTGCCCAAACTTATAAAACGTGGACCGCTTTGGATGGGCATTTTCTGGGGTGCCTCTCTGTGTCTCAGACTTCACGGGCGGGAACTGCCCTAGGTACGTGTGCTTTTTCTTGACAACACAGGGCCAGCGTCCAGAGGAACTAAGTGTTCTGAGGCCTACGTGTTCTGAGGCCCCTCGGGGCTGTGGGCATAGGGGAATGGCCCTTTTCTCCCAGAGGCCCTGGTCTTGTCCCCTGAGGGCCGTGGCACAGCCCTGCTGCCGAGTCTGCTGGGCTCCGAGGAAGAGGTGGGCGCTCTCCTGAGAGCAAAGGCCACAGGGCTCGGGGCTATTGTGTTCCCATGGACAGTTCTAACCAGAAACCTGGATCAGCGGCCAAGTCCTGCTTCCAAGAAGATCCTTCTGAGCCCAAAGCCTCCCCAAAGGTGAAGGACTGGGCCCAATTGAGCCATGCCATCAGGAAGCCTCTTGCTGCCATGAAGGCCCAGGCCATGTGCACCGAGACTAGTTCAGTCGTGGGAGTTTGACCTTTGGGGGTGCTTCCACTCATGCTCTCAGGATGTGTGTATGTGCTGGGCAGCTCCTGAATCCATCATCTGGAGGGAGAGCGGATGGCACCGTGCTGTGGGGCAGGGTGATGGGGAGTCGCCAGCGACCTGTGGCTGCTTTCTGCTTTCTCCTATGTGCCCCCCCCGCCACCTCTCCCCTTCTCCTCCCTTTATCCCCTCCTTCCCCCCATTCCCTCTCTCCCTTCCCGCTCCTGCCCTCCTTCTCCCTCCTTACTCCCTCCCTCCAGGCCACCTCCCTTCCTTGCCCCAGCCCCCCAGGTGCCCTCAGGGCAGCAGAGACACCCTGCACACTAAGCCTTGACCTGGCTCCCAGCTGGCCCTGTCCATGGCTTGGCCTGCTCCCCGGGCCCCCCTGCAGCCCGAGCCTGAAACCGTGAGCCACAGAGGCTGAGCCAGAAGACCGGTGGGCCGGTCCTAATCAGGCAAGAGCAGGGAGCACGATGGAGTGGACGAGCTTGCACTCAAGGTGGGGCTCGGACATGGGGAGAATTGTGGCACAGAGGACCCACCCACCCGTGCCACCGTTCAACCCCGACACATCGCCTCTGCTTCGGTGTGGGTTCCGAGACAGATTGCTGGTGCTGGCGGCAGCCGATCCCTTCCAGGAGACAGTAACGCTTCCCCCTTCCCCACCTCGGCAAGTCCTCCTGCCTTGGGTGCTCATGCTGGGCAGGACTAGGAGATGGCCTGGCAGGTGGGCCTGGCAGGGCATGAGGGCCACTGACTGGCCCAGGCTCGGAGGTGAGTTTTGCCATCAGCAGCTCATGGCTCAGACTGAGTGCAGATCTGCAGAGAATGTTCTGGAAGAGCGGACCTCGGTTTTGTCTCAACTTTGCCCCTGGCTTCTTCTCACCTCTCCCCAGGTGTCCGTGCTCAGCCACTTCCCCGCCGCAGCTCCCTCCACTACACCTCACCCAGGCACTGGGACCTCCGGTGGCCGCCTGCCCCGAGCCGAGGCTGCACCTGTGAAGAGGCTGGGCAGCCTGTCCTCCCGGCACGGCAGGCAGGATGGGCGACATGGCCAACAGTTCCATCGAGTTCCACCCCAAGCCCCAGCAGCAGCGGGAGGCCCCCCACGCGGGCGGCTTTGGGTGCACACTGGCTGAGCTGCGTGCCCTCATGGAGCTCCGAGGAGCTGAGGCGCTGCAGAAGGTCCAGGAGGCCTACGGGGATGTCAGTGGGCTCTGCAGGAGGCTGAAGACCTCGCCCACAGAGGGTAAGGCCACATGTGCTCCAGGGACGTAGGGTCATGGGCCATCTGACAGCCCCCCCCAGTCTTCAAGGGGCATCCTGAGGATGTTCCGTCCCCCCCAGGGAAGGCCTGGTCAAGGGCTGGCTGGCGCTACTGCAGCCGCTTCCTAGAGGCACTCTTGACCCTGACCGTGCTCATGACCATGGTAGCCATCCCGCCCCCCGCCCCCCCACCCCCAGCAGGAGATGCTCTGCGTGCGGTGAGGAGGTCATCCTCTGGGTAACCTTGGGTCCTCGAGGAGCTGTGGCCCGATCCCCTCCATAATCAGCAGCTCCCTGCTCTCGCCTCTTCGGATTAAACAGAAATGGAGTGACAGAGAAGGGGAAGGAAGGGGACAGCGCGGTGTCGGCATGCACATGCGGGCTGGGCCGCCACCTGAAGCCCAAGAAGCTCTTCTGAGCAACCGGGTGGGACAGCCTCCCAGCACAGAGGAGGAGGAAGGCAGGGCCCCTGTCGGTATGTCCCAGGTTCCGTGTGTGCTCAGCCCTATGTCCAGGAAGAGGAGGCAGGTGTGCAGGACACCGGCCCTCGGAGGGCTTGGGTTGCAGGGAGCCTCTCTCTGGAAAGCGAGGGGAGCAGAGTGCTGAGTGGAGGTGCCACTGGCCACAGGCCGTCCCAGAGAAGTACAAGCCCGAGGCAGTATAGATCTGAGGAGAGCTGCTGCAGGGAGCCTTAGGGAGGCTGAGGAACGTCTCTAGAAGGCTCCAGAGGTAGAGGCCCGACTGCCGTTTTGGGTCCCTGCCTCTGCCCTATAGCCCTTCCCCCCCGCTCTGGAGGCAAAACTCTGCCCTACCCTGCACCTGCCTTCCTCAGTCCTGTCTGCTGGGTCTGCTGGGAGGCTGGGACCACCAGGAGCCAGGCTTGGCCCCAGATTCCAGGAGTTCGAGTGTTTTCTGGCCCAGCTGGCACCTCCCCGGCAGGACCGCGAGGGCCGTCCCAGCCTGGTGCCAGGCCTGTTCTCAGCCAGCGCTGATTGATCTCATCAGCTCGCATCTGAGCTGTCACACCTTCATCTACCCAGGGCTCTGGCCATCACCCTTGTCCCCAGCTCCCTGGCCCCATCCATCTGTGGGGGGCACATGGGCTGGAGCAGGGGGTGGAGATGGCCCACCCAGGACGTGGTGGGCCCAAGGGCTGAGTGAGAGGGTGCCCACCCAGCCAGGTCAGGAACTCCAAGCCTAAGTGGCCTTCCCAGGGTTACCTGGGTCTCTCTTGCTCTGTGCTCTAAAAGGACCCAGCCTGCTGTGTTGCGTTATCGGGGCAGATGGCTTGGCTCAGGGCCAGAGGGCTCTCTCTCCTTCCCTCCTCCTTACCCTCCCCCACCAGGATTTGGGGCTAGGGGGGAGGCTGGGGTGGAGGGCCATTTAGCCACAAGGGCTCTGGCCTCTCCCAGATAAAAGGAAGCAGATGGGCTTCAGCTGGCAGTTCTTTCCTCTGCCTGTCAGGCCTTGTTAAATATTTAAAATGTCAAGGCCCCTGGGAACCTGCCTGATTCGGCCACAGCGGCTCTGGAGCTTGCCCGGTGCCTGTGGAGGGGCGGGCATGGAGAAAGGCAAGTGCCCAGGTGGGTGGCCAGGCCGCAAGAGAGAGAGCCAGCCAGGCCTGATCTGCCTCCTGAAGAATGAGCACTGTGAGGACTACCCCTCCCCTTTCCAAGCCCAGGAGCCCTGGCCCCCAGCACACCTGCTGACTTGGCCCTGGAGTGCTCACCCAGATGGCCCCACTCCTGCCCAGACACGGTGGCCTCAGCTTTGGACCCCTCTCAAAGCTGCACCCCAGGCCCCACATCAATCCCCTGGCAAGGTGTGCTGGCAGATTGGTGCTTTGGGGAGGGTGGGGAGTCTGGGGAGGTGCATGGTGTACTGGGGGAGGAGATTTTGCCTGTTCCTGGCAAGAAGCACATCAATGGGTCCAGCCTTTGTAGCTATCCAAGAGGATTCCAGAAGCCAGGGAACCTGGGTCTTGGGCCAAGCTCAGTGGTAAACCCACTGGAGGGACCCAGGTCCCAGCCCTTCCCCTGTCTGGCCTTTACCAGGAGTCATGGAAAGGAGAGCGCGGATTATCCAGGAACCACACGATGTGGTCCTAATCCAATTCTGATGGCATTTGGCCTCTGCTCTGGGTAGGGTGCTCATCTGTGTCCATGCCAACCAGCCGGCCCCTGCCCCAGCACTTTGGACCTGGGCCACTGTTGGGGGCCTGCTGGTCAGGCACATGCTTGAAACGAGAGGGGCTGCAGCTACCTTCTGGCCCCCACATGAGTACCTGAGCAGCTGTCGAGACCCCAGAGCCTGACGGGAAGGCCACAGCCTCGGGCTGGTGTAGGGCAAGGGAGAGAGAAGCATTGCTAGAGCATCAAGGGCAACTCAAGGCCAAGGAACAGGCTGACGGTGGGGGGGAGGGAGAGAGGGAGGAGAGAGGGGGGGAAGGAATGGAGCCAGCTCACTCCTGGGGAAGGGGCCCCAAGGGCCTGGCTTCTGTTGGGGATAAGCTGGCATGTGGGGGTGAGGCAGGCAGGATGCAGACTTAGGGTGCCGTGGGGACCCTTGCCCTTTCTCAGGCAGGGATCATGGAAACCCTGGGTGTCAGGAGAGCCTCCCTAGTACTGACCCCACACGTCATATGTCTTACAGCTTAAAGACCCAGGCCTCGGTCAGGAGTGGGGCACAAGCCCTCAGCTAGGACCCCAGCCCCTAGGACCCGAGGCCCTGAGCTTCTCGCAGGCACCCCACTGGAAAGTTGCAGCCTCCAGAAACTTGAGCCCCGGCAGGGCCCAGGCACCATGAGGCCCCGGGGAGAAGGGCAGGGACAGCTGCAGCTCGGCTAGGTGGGGGGCACAGCGTATGATCATCGCCCAGCTGGGGAGATGGGCCAGGGCTGTGCCGGCTGCGGACTTTGGCTCTTGTCAGGCCCTCCACCTCAGGTGGGCCCCCCTGCCCCTCCCCCAAAGCCATATTTCCCTGCCTAGTGGACACCCACTGTCCTTCCTCCCAAGTCCTTCTGCGCTCCACTTAGCACTTCCTTGCTCTCAAGTCGCCTGGGGGCCAGGTCCTGTGTGCCTTCCCAAGCCAGCTGGGAGCACCCCATAGGCTGGGGACCCCGACCCCCCATCTGCCCTGCCGGCTTGCTCCCTGCCCCCTCAGGAGGCCAAAGGAGTTGGCCGCGACTGGGAACTGCAAGCCACCATCTGTCCACTAGGTGTCAGTGTGGGGCTGGACACGTGAGGGACAGGCCTAGAAGGAAGCAGCATCCTGAGGCCTGAGGGCTGAGGGCGGGCCCAGGGGACTGTGTCCCGTCTGCCAGGCTCAGGGGTAGGGGGCCAAGTGGGTATCTGGCCTTGGAAGGAGGTGGCCTGGATGTCAGTCCCACATAGAAGCTTCTGGTAGCTTCAGGCATGGGCCTGAGGGGACTCACGCTCTAGAGGCGGAGGCCCAGCAGGCTCGGTGCAGGCCTGGGTAGGAAGTGGGTTGCCCCAAGAATGAGAAGTAAGGTAAGGGCCCAGCTTCCAAATGCCAGAGCTCACCCCTCTGTGGGTGTTGATTCTGAGTCCTTCATCCCAGCCCCAACACAGTAGCTTGTCTGGGATGTGGAGGGGGCCTCCCAGGGCTCTGAAACTATTGGTCAGGCCCCTGTCAACCCCTCAGCCCTCCTTCACCGGGCTTCATCTGCTCCGGCCACGAGGGGTCCCCACGGGGACTGGCTTCCTCATCCTTTCCCCTTCTTGTCCTCTGCATCAGCATGAATCACTGACAATCTCATTAACCTTATAGATGGTTCACCAACTGCCATGTATGCAGCCCCATAGGAGCCCACGTCCCATCCCTGCCCTTCAGTGTGACCCCCAGCTCAGAGCTCAAGGTTGGCACCGCTGTGGGGTCTAGGGAAAGCATTAGGAAGGAGCCGGCTGTCTCCGGAGGGCTGGCCATGAGAACACAGGGCTGGGGATGGTTCCTGTGCACCTCCTAAGTGCCGTGGGTGCCAGGCCCATGCTCAGGTCTTTGGGCTGCTAGAGCCGACTCTCCCCAGGTCCTGGCAGATGATGAAGGCTCTGTGTCCCGCACACACAGTTTGACCACGCCCCCCTCTTGGTGGCTTAGCGTCTGTGAGGCTGCTGTCATCCTGACCTGGGGTCAGGTGCACAGGGAAGCAGAGGAGTCCTGGGCTGCCCACAAGAGCTCCAACTCATGGGTGCGAGGCCCTTTCCCTCCTTGGCCTCAGTTTCCTCCTCTGGACCCTGGAGGGATGGTATGAGCACGTCGGCCCGCTCACAGCCCCTGTGCCCTCCAGCCCAGTCTCGTACCAAGCCCTGCACCCCTGGGAGAGCCTTGGCAGTCTCTTCCCCTGTGTCCAGATGACCCTTGGCCATCCCTGGCCCAGCTGGGTCCCCTCTGCCCACCCCCCATGTTGGGTGTTACTGCATTCCTCCCCATCTGCCCTTTGAGGGGACCCATCATAGCCCATGGACGTCCCCGGGCCTATCCGGGGGAGGACCCGGCCCCACATGGCTGTGCGCTGTGTGGTGGCAGAGTGTTCCAGGCCAGTGCAGGTCGGCCTTCCAGGGGCTTTCAGGCTGGAGGGCGGGGCGGGCGCTGTGGCCGAGCAGGGCAGGAAGGGGCAGGGCCTCGCGCGGCTGGTCTCCCATCCTCGTCCGTGTCCCTGCTCTCCGTCCCTGCACCACACAGGCCTGGCCAACAATGCCAATGACTTAGAGAAGCGCAGGCAGATCTACGGGCAGAACTTTATCCCTCCCAAGCAGCCCAAGACCTTCCTGCAGCTGGTGTGGGAGGCCCTGCAGGACGTGACCCTGATCATCCTGGAGGTGGCTGCCATTGTCTCCCTGGGCCTTTCATTCTATGCGCCGCCGGGGGAGGAGAGCGAAGGTGAGCAGGGGAGGGCCCGACAGGAGGGACGGAACGGGACCTGAGCCGAGGGGCAACGGCGTGACTCTCCTGCCACCCCATCCTTCCCTGCTGTCCTCGGGCACAGCATGCGGGAATGTGTCAGCTGGGGCAGAAGACGAAGGGGAGGCCGAGGCAGGCTGGATCGAGGGAGCCGCCATCCTGTTGTCGGTCACCTGCGTGGTTCTGGTCACGGCCTTCAATGACTGGAGCAAGGAGAGGCAGTTCCGGGGCCTGCAGAGCCGCATCGAGCAGGAACAGAGGTTCTCGGTCATCCGGGATGGCCAGCTGCTGCAGGTCCCCGTGGCCGCACTCGTGGTGGGAGACATTGCCCAGGTCAAGTACGGTGAGTGCACGCAGTGCAGGCCTGCCCCTGCCTCGCCCCAGGAGCATGTGGGGCTTCACCTACGGCGGGGCGGGGGGGGGGGGGGGGGTTGCAGGGGCTGAAGGGGGGGGCTCAGGCTGGAGACAGAGCCCCAGGAGGGCAGGATGACAGGGCTGGGGTGGGTGAGTCCTCCCCAGAAAGGAGGAGACTGAAAGAAGAAGGCCCCACACCCTAGGTTCGAGACCTCTCCTGGGGCAGGGGGGAGGCAGCAGGGAGGAAGGCTACCTGGACCCACAGCCTGTGGTTCCGGCTGCCTGGCTGGCCTTAGGAGACCTGCTGCCTGCTGATGGCGTGCTCATCCAAGGCAATGACCTCAAGATCGATGAGAGCTCCCTGACAGGCGAGTCAGACCACGTGCGCAAATCAGCTGACAAAGACCCCATGCTGCTCTCAGGTGAGGCCTCTGGGCACTGGCCAGGCTGTGGGGAGGCCAGGACGCAGGCTGACACTGCCCCCTGGACCAGCTTAGCACTGAAGAGCCTTGGAGGCCACTTGGGCTGGCCATCCCCTCAACCAGGGGCCTCCTGAGTAGCCCTTCTGGTCAGAGAGTCTGAAGATTTTGCCCCGCCAGAGGCCAGAGCGGCCTGTGGGAGGCATGACAGTGGTAGCTCAGCCACTGGGAAAGGAAATGGGTACTCCAAGCCCCAAAGGGCCCCTGATGTCCTGCCGAAAGCCCCCAGAGGGGTCAGCATAGTGCTGTGCTCCGCCCCAGCCCAGACACTCAAGAAGAGCCAGTGGGGTAGTGTTCCCTTTCCAGAAGGTTTTGGCTCAGCCCAGTGTTTATCCCAGTGGCAAATGCAGCATGCAACAGGACAGAGAGGCTGGAGGCCCCAGGTGGGCCCTGTGAGGCCTCAGCCTAGGCTTAGGGTCAACATAGCCTCCAGGGGCCTCCAGACACTGAGTCCCTGCTTCTGGGATTCCTGCGAGAGAACCTGTAGGTGTTCAGCATGCCTCCCACCAGAGGTGCAAATCTCCGTCTTGGTTCCTCTGTGTTGCCAGGTACTCATGTCATGGAAGGTTCTGGAAGAATGGTGGTGACTGCCGTTGGTGTGAACTCCCAGACAGGCATCATCTTTACCTTGCTCGGAGCCGGTGGAGAGGAAGAGGAGAAGAAAGATAAGAAAGGTAAGGAAACAGTGACCTCCAGTTCCCAGCGCCAACGAGGGGCTGACCCTGTCTCTGTGCAGCCCGCTCTTCCTTCTTTCATCCCCTGGTGCCCTAATCCCCTACTCCAGCTCCAGCTCCAGGGAGAGCCAGCCCTCGGGGGTGGGAGGCTATACCCTCTCTTCTGATTCCTTTCGGGGACCCCTCTTCTGGGGCCAGCAGGTCGGGGGCCCCTCATTTCTGTGTAAGGCCAGCCTCCCTCGGGCAGCCATTCCCCGAAGGCTTTGGGAAGTGTGTGCCAGGGTGGGGGAAGTGCCCTGCCTGGGTAGGAATGGGGTTGGAGGGACAGGGACAGGCCACCTTGGCTTGGGAGAGTGCTTCGGGGACCTTGTGCCCACCCTTGGGTGCGCTCATTCCCCATGGTAAGGTACTGAGGGCCCCACCAACGTGGCAGCCAGGGAAATGTGGGTCATACAGCCAGGGGTAGAGGGCTCCCAGGCAGAATGGACTGGACTCCCCAGAGGATGTCCAGGGCCAGAGGAAGCTGGGATGGGATGGGGGCCCTCACCCCAAAGGAAAACAGGGTCAAGGGACAGATGTGTTCTGAGAGCCCAGCTCTGTAGCCACCCCGGCCTCCCCGGCACGTGGCCATCCTGCTGCCTCCTCTTGCCACTGCTCTGAGCCCCAGGCACGGCCAGTGTCTCCTCCAGTCCTCAGGGCAGGTCTTACAAAGCTACGGAGCAGTCCTCGGCGCCACCCCCACACCAGAGTCCCGGTCCCAGAGTCAGGACCCCATTATCTTCTTTGATTCAGGCCTGCACCAGCTCACGACTCACCTCGCACTAACCTGGGTCTCCCCTCAGGCTGCTCCTGCAGTCCAATCAGCTGGGAGCAGAATTTTCTAGATGTGTGCCTCTGAGAGAACTCACTCGGGTCCACTAGAAGTACAGAGAACCCGCACATGTGTGGGGAAAGCGTGTGCTGAAAGCCTGCAGCCACCAGCCCCACCTCAGTCAGGGCCCCTAGACCCAGAGAACAGGCAACAAGGGGGCAGGTCAGCATAAGGAAGGATGTGCTAGTGTCCCCAGCCCCAGGCTATTGCCTAGAAGCTTCCATTGGCCCTGTCCACCTTTGCCACACCAAGTCTCCTCTCCCTGCAGGGCTCAGCCTAATTGCTGTCCACGGTGAGCACAGTAGGGTCCCTAGGCAGGCGTGCGGGTGGGTAGGTCAGCCCTGGGCCTCCGTCGGGGCTGGGCCGGAGTCCCCAGCCCTCTCTCCGGGGAAGCCTAGCTGACTGCCTGGTGTTCCTCCACCGTGACGGCTGGTTGGCAGGGTGCTCCTTCTCCCCTCCAGCTCTGTCCCTTAAATGTCGGTGGTCTTCAGGACTGGGTTCTGGGCTCCTCCTCTCCAACCTGGACAAAACCCCGCCAGTGCCCCCCCACCCCCGGTCCCTCCCCGGCTCTGGCTCCCCCTCTACTAGGCTGAGCTACTTAGGAGTCAGAGGGGGCACCTTCACCAGTGGGCTTCCTGGAGGAGGGGAACCCTGAGGGGGGCCCCGGAGGGGAGCAGAGCTGGCAAGGCTCTGGGGAGGGGCAGCAGCACCCACAATTCCCCACCAAGGTCTCAGCCCAAGGCCCAGTCACTGCAGTGGCCACACCCAGCGCCTCACCCCAGCCCTCGTCCTCACCCTCACTGCCTCTCAACCCCGTCTGTCAGCCCAGTGCTCCCAGTCCACCTGCTGCCCTCCGACCTGTTTCTTGCCTTTGGCCTTAACTCCTAGTCATCTCTCTACTTGGGGTGTCCTCCTTCCCCCCTTCCCCTCCCTCGGCTTCTGTCTTCCTCTTCCTGTAGTGCTCATCCCACACCTCCCTCCCTCCTCCGGGGGCCTCCCTGGGCCCTGTCTGCAGCCTCTGTCCCCAGAGTTTTCAGCAGTGACTCCTCACTGTGCCGTCTACGGGTGTCTCCTCTGCCCCCAGAAATCTCCTTCCCCTCTGAACCTCCCCACCCTCACAGAGGGACCAACCTACACCCCACCCCAGCTGGAGGGGACCCCCTCCCCCCTCCCTGGGACCCCCAGACTAGACCCCACTGCCTAGGAGCCAGCTGGCACCCTGTCTGCGTTCCTGGACCCCCAGTGACGTGAGCTGACAAGTCAGCACACAAGCCCCCTCCTGCCCCAGGTCAGTCATTTCTGGATCCTGGGCCAGCAGTGGTGTGGCTCCGAAAAGAGCTCCTTGACCTGATGCCCCACCCATGATGCCCTGGGAAAGATGAGGCCAGAGGAGCTGGGGGCAGAGCCTGACCCTGAGCACAGTGCTGGACTCACCGCCTTGGAAGCCACTCACTGCCACAGTCCCCAACACCCGGCTGCACGTTCATGAATGACCACCCCCCACAGGTCCACCTGGGGCCCAGCACATTCCGCGCCCCTGTCCTCCCTCCAGTGCTAGGTGCCCAGCACCCAGGTGGGCACCGGAAGCTGGCAGGTTTCTAGAGTCTCGCTCTGTCCCTCCAAAGCCCTCACAGAGCTAACTGCTGGCTGTGCGGCAGAGAGCTGACCTCTAGGCCAGGGGGGCGAGGGACCACCGAGGTAAACGGCTGGTGCTGCTTCTGGGGACAATGCACATCGCAGCTTGGGGGCCCTGCTCAAGGTGGCAGAGCTGGGACCAGACACCTGGCCGCTCTAACTCCCCATGGTGGTAGCCTTTTTGGAAACCTCCCACTGCTGGCCATGCATGACCCACGGTTTGTCCAGGGCTGGCTTTGAGGGTTCGCTGGAGGGCTGGGGCCTCGGTCCGGAAGCCCAGAGTGTGGCGCCCATTTGCCAAAAGGTGGTCACAGGGCATCAGAGGATGCCTGGGGGGTCTGGAGCCCTCCCCTGCTCCCCGCTTTCCACCGTGCTCTCTGGCCTCGCTGTGTCATTCCTCTTCCGTTGTAGGCAAGCAGCAGGATGGGGCGATGGAGAGTAGCCAGACCAAAGGTAATGCACGCCCTGTGCTCAGGGTGCGGTGGCAGAGGGTGTGGCAAGGGTGGGGGGCCGCCTGCCTCAGTTGCAGGAGAGTGGGGCCGGGGGTGCTCATCTGCAGACCCTGCCAGCAGTCCGCAGAGATCACCGGTGAGCGGGCTTCCTGGTGAGGAGACTGAGGCTCAGGCCCATGGGTGTCCCAGTTCAGCTGGACCTTTGAGGCAGGGTGACTGGGTGGCCACCTGACGCCTGCTCTCCTCTCAGCCCGAATGCCTGGTAGGTGCTGTTACTCGGTGATGGGCTGAGGGTTGTCAGTGGTCAGACGCAGGTGCTGGGGCTGCAAAGGTAGATAAAGTGTGGTCCCGGCTGTCAGGAAGGTCACAGTGCAGAGACACAGACCCAGGGGCAAGACTCAAGTGCAGTGTGGGACCCGGGGACCCAGAGACCAAGACAGGCTCAGACAAGGCAACTGGAGTTCAGAGGACAGCTAAGGTGGGGTCAGGGGGCCGGCCCGATGGCTGTGGTCCCAGGCAACCGCGGGGGCGCACGGCTGGAGTGGCCCAGCTGGGCGGGGGATTGAGGACCACTGAGGCAGTGGGTTCTGGCTTGAGGCCCCTGGGGAAAAGAAGCCAGCGGTGAGTGGTCTCAGGCAGCCGGGGGGAGAAGGCTCGGGTGACGGAGAAGGATGAGTGGTGGGGTTGGGTGCCCCCTCCACGTGGGGGATGGACAGGATTACACAGGGTGCAGTTGGAGACTCCACAGTCTCCGGAGTGTGTGAGGTGACAAGTGACAGAAGAGGGGTGGGGGGTATGCCACGACCACGTCGGGGCAGCATGAAGGGTGCCGGACCCACTGGGGGAGCCGTGAGGGGGCCACCTGTTCCAGACCGAAAGCGAAGAGGCAGCTAGAGGAGAGTAGCGAAGGCCCCATGAGGAGAGAGAGGTGCCAGGCTTGCCCAGGGGCGCGCACATGGTGAGCTGGGGCCCTGATGGAAGTCAAGGCACCCGCTCGGGAGGCAGCCGGGAGAGCAGACAGCCCAAGCAGGGAGCAGGGGAGAAGAGTGCAGGGGCTCCTAGGCCTCCTGAGGAGAGCAGGGAGGCGTCTAGGACACCCGTGGGCCAGTGGGTCAGCTCAAGGTTCTGGAACGTTCCCTGGGCCCCAGGCCTCTGCTGTCAGGTATCAAGATTTGGAGCCTTATGGGACTGGCCGCCCTGTCTGTGTGCCCGAGTTACTCGTGCTTGTGTCTGTCCTCCTCTCCCCTGAGAGGCCCCGAGAGAACCGTGTCTGCCCTGGCCAGGACGGCACTGCAGCCTCCCACCCATATCAGGAGGGCCTGGGCCTGCTGAGGGGAGGGGAGGGGGAGGAGAGGGCCCCGCGGAAGTCAGAGAACCCCGCAGAGCCCTGTTCCTTCTCATAGAGCCCTAACCTTGGCCGTGCGGTTCCTCTGTGTGCAGCTAAGAAGCAGGACGGGGCAGTTGCCATGGAAATGCAGCCCCTGAAGAGCGCGGAGGGCGGGGAGATGGAGGAACGGGAGAAGAAGAAAGCCAGCGTGCCCAAGAAGGAGAAGTCGGTCCTGCAGGGCAAGCTCACCAAACTGGCCGTGCAGATTGGGAAGGCAGGTGGGGCCACCACTGGGCGCAGACGCTGGGCTCCCGGGCGCCGGGCCGGGCTCTGGAAAGCAAGCGGGAGTGGGAAAGGGCTGTTACAGGCCGTGTGGGCCAGGCAGCCAGGGCCCCCCCCCCCCGCCCCCGGGGCCGGCAGCGGCCATCAGGGTCTGGTGCAGTCCCCAGTCAGGGAGCACAGGTTCCAAATGTCCCCCAGGCTGGGCCAGGGGAGTGGCGCCCCTGCCTCAGCCTCCCTTACGTCTGCCTCGCTCTTGCTCTCTCCCTCCCGCACCCCGCTCACTCCCCATCCCGCCCCCACCGTCTGTGGCTCCTGTGGCCCCGGCAGGCCTGGTCATGTCTGCCATCACTGTCATCATCCTGGTCCTCTACTTTGTGATTGAGACCTTCGTCGTCGACGGCCGGGTGTGGCTGGCGGAGTGCACGCCCGTCTATGTGCAGTACTTTGTGAAGTTTTTCATCATCGGCGTCACTGTGCTGGTTGTGGCCGTCCCGGAGGGCCTGCCTCTGGCTGTCACCATCTCCTTAGCTTACTCTGTCAAGGTAATAATAATACACGCGATACGAAGGAGAATCCCTTGATAGCAGGATACAGACCCGGAAACTGGACTTCGAAGCCATTAAGCAACTTGGCGTGACAAGCGCCGGAGAAAATCTGGGAGCAGTCACGGAAGTGGCGGGGGGGAGGGGCTGCTGAGCAGGGGAGCAGTGAGATGAGCTGGAAAGCAGGCAGGCGGTGGGATAGACCCCGCATCTGCAGGATGAGGGCGGTCGGTTGAGGGTGCTGGCGTCACTTGCAGAAGTGGGTGCAGGGGGCAAATGGGTGATCAGGAGAGGGCTGAGGACACTGGGAGACAGTGGGTGGCAGGTGGCTGACACTGGGGCTGATCTGAGAGGGGGCCACGGGAGGCCCCAGGTGAGCTCCGGGGAGAGCGGCTGCCCAGAGTCGACCGCTTGGCGCGCCTGATGAGAGTGCTCCCACCCTGCAGCCCCTCCCAGCGGCGCCTCTGGCAAGGCCGAGCAGAGTCGCACGTGACATGCTGACGACCTCTTGCTCCCCTACCCCGTGGGCCAAGCTTTCCGAGGACAGCTGGTGACCCAAGCCCCCATCCCTGCCCTTCACAGAAAATGATGAGGGACAACAACCTGGTCCGTCACCTGGATGCCTGTGAGACCATGGGAAACGCCACCGCCATCTGCTCGGACAAGACGGGCACACTCACCACCAACCGTATGACCGTGGTCCAGTCCTACCTCGGGGACACCCACTACAAAGAGGTTCCAGCCCCCAGCACCCTGACCCCCAAGATCCTCGACCTCCTGGTCCACGCCATCTCCATCAACAGTGCCTACACCACCAAAATACTAGTGAGCAGAGAGCGGGCCGCAGGCTGGGCCAAGCTGGGGCGGCATGGAGGAAGGGGGCCAGGCCGGAGATTGCCGCCGAGCTGTCACCAGGGCCTCTCTCGGCTCCCTTAAGAACCTTTGGTCAGAGCTGCAGGGGTCTCTGGGATGCTGGTCGGCCTCGACCTCATCTCTGGACTCCTGTCCTGGCTGCTGGGCAGGACCTGCAGCTTCTGGAAACCCTTCCAAGCCCAGTGCATGGTGGCAAGCCTGCCCATCTAGTCCCCGTGGAGGCCGTCCCCGGCTCCCAGCCACCACACCCTAGAGACAAGGTGGCCGCAGCCAGGCGGGGGGGGGGGGGGTGCGGCGGGCGCAGCAAGGAGGGTAGACTCGGGCCCCCTGTGCCATGCTGCTTCTCCTTGCCTCATAGCCTCCAGAGAAGGAAGGCGGTCTCCCCCGCCAAGTGGGCAACAAGACCGAGTGTGCTCTGCTAGGCTTTGTCCTGGACCTGAAGCGGGACTTCCAGCCTGTGCGGGAGCAGATTCCAGAAGATAAGCTTTACAAAGTCTACACCTTCAACTCGGTCCGCAAGTCCATGAGCACGGTCATCCGCATGCCTGACGGCGGCTTCCGCCTCTTCAGCAAGGGCGCCTCGGAGATCCTGCTGAAAAAGTGAGCGGGCCACAAGGGCCAGCAGTAAAGTAGACGTAACGTCAAATTGGCCACGTTAATCCCTCGAAAACGTACCGTGCCGCGCTTGCAGAACGTTCTCATCACCCCGCAAAGGAAACCCTGTCCCCATTAAACAGCCACTCCCACCTCCCTTCCCCAGCCCCTGACAGCTACTCATCTCCTTTCTCCGTGGATGTGCCTGTCATGGAATCATACAACGGATGGCTTTTACTGAGCATAACGTTGTCCAGGCTCATCCACGTCGTAGCGCAGATTGGTGCTTCATTCCTTCTTGTGGCAGAATAATATTCCACTGTGTGAACAGACCACGCTTTCTGTATCTGTTCATCCTTTGACAGTCCCTTGGCTTGTTCCCACCTTTTGGCTCCTGTGAATCATGCTGCCATGAACATGGGTGTGCACGTTTTTGTTTGAATACATGTTCTCAGTACTCTTGGGCATATTCCTAGGAGCAGAAGTGCTGGGTCCTATGGGAGCGTAGTCTCACGTTTTCAAGGCACGAGGGCTCCTGCTTCTCCTCATTCTCACCAGCATGCGTTAATCTGTTTATTATTACGATGACGATGATGATGATGGTTATAGCCATCCCAGGAGATGCAAACTGGGATCTCACAGTGGTTGTGTTTGCACTTCCCTGACGACTAGTGATGTTTGCACCTTTCCATGTCCTCACTGGCCATTTGTGTGTCTTCTTTGGAGAAAAGGCTATTCAAGTCCTTTGCTCATCTTTGATTTGAGTTGTTTTGTTGGTTTGGGGGTTTTTTGTTGCTGAGCTGTAAGAACTCTCGCTGTATGCCAGATACTAGAACCTTAACGCACCTGATTTGTAAATATCTTCTCCCTCCCTGTGGGCTGTCTTTTCACTCTGTTGATTGTTTTTGTTGTTTTTTTTTTTCTTTTCACCCTCTTGATTCATCCCTGGATGCACAAGTGTCTTCCAATGATGAAGTCCAGTTTATCCCTTTATTTCTTGTGTTGCTTGTGTGGGGTTCCTGTTAGAGGTGATGAAAATGTTTTAAAATTGACTGTGGTGACAGTTGCACACCTCTGTACATTTTAATTGGACAAATTGTGTGGTGTGTGAATTATATCCCAATAAAGCTGTTATAAAAACTGATGGGGGGAGCATGCAGCTCCACCTCCAAGCACCCATCCCCCAAGTCCCCATCCTCCTGCCTTGCCCACCTGGCTCCTCACTTCCTGCAGAGCCACCTTCTAAGACACGAATGTTCTCCCCCCAAACTCTGCCCGGGCACAGACTCCCCGGGTGCAAAGGCCACCTCTTCCCTGAAGCTGTCCTGCCACATCCTGGCTGGATTGGGGGGCCTCAGCCCTCTTTTCGAGCTTCCCTTCTCCTCTGGCTAAAAGCCCGAGTTCTGTAGTAGGCCTGTGGCTCTGCTCTTTGCTGGCATGTGAACGTCAAGTTACTCCCCTGCCGGAGCCTCAGTTTCCTCCTACATGGAGACAACACAAACACTTACCTCCTAGGAATGTTGTGAGACTTACATGAGTGAATCCACAAAAAGGCGCTCTCCTCGCCTACACAAGTCTGTGAGTTTCCGGCTCCTGGGGCTGCCAGGACAAAGGACCATAAACCTGATGGCTTAAAAACTGAGAAACCTGTTTTCTCACAGTTCTGGAGTCCAGAAGTCCACAGTGAAGGTGTGGGCAGGTCCATGCTCCCTTCGGAGCCGCCAGAGGAGGCTCCTTCCTTGTCTCTTGCAGCTTCTGGTGATTGATTGCCAGCAGTCGTTTGAGTCCCTTGGCTTGTAGATGGGTCACCCCCATCTCTGCTGGCATCCTCACATTGCCCTGTCCTCGTGTGTGTCTATGTCTCGATGTGTCCTCTTCTCTTTTTAGAAGGACACCAGTCATTGGATTAAGGGCCCACTGTAAACCGGTATGACCCCATCTTAACTTTGCAACAACCCTATTTCCAAATCAAGTCACAATCTGAGGTTCTGGGAAGAACGTGAAGCGGCGGGGGGGTGGGGGCGGGGCGCAGACACTGTTTGGGCCCCGCAGAAGCAGAACGCCTTCCTCCCCGAGAAGCCCCTCCGCCACACAGGATGGAGGGCTCACCCCATGCCTGCTGGTTCTCTCTGTCCCCGCCCCAGGTGCAGCAACATCATAAACAGCTTCGGCGAGCTGCGTGGCTTTCGGCCTCGGGACCGGGACGACATGGTGAAGAAGATCATCGAGCCCATGGCGTGCGACGGCCTCCGCACCATATGTATTGCCTACCGGGATTTCTCTGCCGCTCAGGAGCCCGACTGGGACAATGAGAACGAGGTCGTGGGCGACCTCACCTGCATAGCTGTCGTGGGCATCGAGGACCCCGTGCGGCCCGAGGTAGCCACCCACTTGTCCGTGAGCAGCCCAGGTTGTTGGCTGGGTCAAGGGGCAGCCCTGCTTCCCATCCGGCCTCCACAGCATGGCCCCTTTCTCCTGCCTTCCCTGCTACCACACTACTTCCTGCCGGAGTCCAGAAAGGTCAGGAAAGGTGGGCAAGGGCAGGGCCTTGGGGTCCTTCGGATCTGACCTCCCCGGCACACTTGATCCCCCTTGCCCTCCCGCCCTTGCACCCGCGTGGGGCCTCCAGGCCTGGCTCATGCTCTGCCTCCACCAGGTGAGAGACGGCGTCAGTAGAACCTCGACGGCTGTGACCCCCGCAGGACTGATGGACTGGAGGGAGGGGCAAGGGAGAGGGAAGAGTCAGGCACCGCCCCCAGGGCTCTGGTTCGGAGATGCGGGTGGATGGCAGTTCCATCACCGGGCTGGGAGTCCGAGGGGACCCAGGTTTGGGGGGCGGGGGGCAGTCCTCTGTCAAGGGTTTGGTTGGGGCTGAGTGAGGTTCGGGACCTCCCCATAGAGATGTCAAGTGGGTAGGTAGCTGTAGGAGTGGAGTGCTCAAAGCGGAAGGTCCTGGCAGGAGAGATTCCAGAAGCATCCTTATATGAGTGATGTCACAGGGTGAGTGTCCAGCTAGGACAGATGTGGGAGGAGCCTTCAAAGAGACTTGAAGGAAGGGTCCAGGCAGGGAGCTAGCATGTGTAGATGGCTTTACCAAGAGCTTTTCTGCAGAGGTAACAGAGAAACTGGGCAGAAGCTGAACAGACTGCAGAGCGAAGGAGCAAAGGGGAGGCTTGTTGGTCCATAAAGATGGAAGAGCCCTGGAGCGGAGCGCCAGTGACAGCTACAGGATGCCAGGCCCCACAGGAAGAATGCGAGGCGCAGGGGCCGCAGCTTGCCAGAGGCAGGGAGGGATCCTCTGTCTCCTCCCAGGGCCTCTCCAGTGGCACCCACCTCGTGTCAGAAGCAGGGCCGCCCTGATCCTGCTGATTAGCCTGGAGACATGTATGTGTGTGAGCTGCCCTTAGGGTTGCTGACATGAGGAAGGAGACGCTTCTGGGCCCTCCTTCAGGAGACGGGTCTTCATTCACACACTGGATCAGGCACCAAAGACCGTCGATTGAAAAGTCAGTGCTTGCTACATCCAGACAGTGGCCGTGGGCCGTCCGTGACAGTGCACCCCTATGTTCTGAGGAGCCTGGAAGCCTGCCTGGGAGGACGCAGGTGGCAGCAGAGGGGAAGGGAGAGACTCCCAGCCAGAGGGACAGGTCTAGCTAAGGTGGACAGCGGGAGAAGCAGCCTAGGAGGGCAAGGGGAGAGGATGCTACTATGGGTGACGGGGCCACCCCAGTGGACACAGGGTCTGGACCGTTCCCTTCGTCGGACCAGGAAGAAACTGAGGCACAGAGGAGGAGGCCTGTGTCCACCCAGTGAAGCCGAGTCATAAAGCTGGCTGGCGTTCGATGCTGCTCTGAGAAGGTCTCACGGACCCAGGAGGGCAGCGTCCCTGTACTCCCAGGACCCTGCGCCTGCCCCCGCTTCCACCTCAGCTACTGGCCCACTTGTTCCATTTCCCCCAATGAGTAGGCAGAGTGCCTTCTCATGTGAAACCTACGGCTCTACGTGTCTTGGGTTTTAGATGGTTGTAAACAGGAGCGGGGCACGGGGGGACACGTGAGAGGTGCCCAGAGCTTGGCCACAAGCCCGCTGATGGCCAGGAGCCTGCCCCAAAGGGACAAGCCTGCCGTCAGCTTTGCCATCTGGCAGGGTAGCTGGGGACACAGGTTCCTTTCTCATTTTTCCAGACCTCACTGACACAGCCTGGTAAGCAGGGCCGCCCCTGGCTCAGCAGCTCTGGAGCTCCGTCTCGCAGTGGAAAATGAGGTTGATGGAGCTGGGTGATTTCTATGGTCACCTTTCCAGACACGACTGCAGTGGCGCCCAAGTGACCAGTGCCTTCTCCCAGCCTTACTCGTGGCGTTGGGGCCTGGGGCTGAGTCCTCGCTGGTCCTGGGGCCCAGCACAAGGAAGGAGGCACCCAGGGGTGGGGAGGGGTGCTGAGGGGATGAAGGAGGCAGCCTGCCCACTGCAGACCAGGCAGTAAAGCAGACCAGCCACTTTCCCCCCCAGGGATCACAGTGGGGGGAGGGTGCTGCAGATCTGGATGCAGGAAATGCGCCTTGCCTCAGTGGCCGCACCCGTCTCTCTCGTCTCTTCCAGGTCCCTGAAGCTATCCGCAAATGCCAGCGTGCTGGCATCACAGTGCGCATGGTGACCGGGGACAACATCAACACAGCCAGGGCCATCGCGGCCAAGTGTGGCATCATCCAGCCCGGGGAGGACTTCTTGTGCCTGGAGGGGAAGGAGTTCAACCGGCGCATCCGCAATGAGAAAGGCGAGGTAGGCCTGGGCTCCGCTGCCCTCCCACCTCAGTCCGGGGTTCTGGCGGTTTCTCCCCCCACCCCACCTCTGCTCAGCAGCCCCCATCCAGGCTCTGCAGCATCTGTGTGCTTCCCCCTCCCAGATAGAACAGGAGCGTCTGGACAAGGTGTGGCCCAAGCTGAGGGTCCTCGCCCGATCGTCTCCCACCGACAAACATACTCTGGTCAAAGGTAATGGAGCTCGCCCACTGCTGCTCGCCGCTGCCCGGGGTGCCATGCCACTGGCTGGGTGTGGGCTGCCCCCAGACTCCCGATGCCAAGCTCCAGGGCCTGCCTAGGAAGTGGGGTCCCGGGCTGTAGATGTGCTGCGGGTGGACATGGTCCTGAACGGGAACTTCAGGAAAATGCGGGCGATGATGGCCGACATGCCAGGGCCCACTCCTCCGCATCTCCGGGCTAACGACCCGAGTGGGAGACGCCTCTCGTTGTAACAGACGGGGAAACTGAGGCCTCCGAGTCACACAGTGCTGAGCCCCTGCCTTCCACCCAATCACCCACCACCCTGTGTCATCTCGCTGGGTGATGGGCCAGGGCAGGAGGAGGGGAGCGGGGACTTCGCTGCAAAGGTGACCGAAGCACAAGGGGGTTGGGGGCAGTGGGCGCAGTCGCAATCCCGAAGGGTTTCCTGAGTCAAGCAGTCACCCACAGCCCCCAGGCAGGAGCCCAGGGCACAGGCGCCCCACTCTGCATTCCAGGGATCATCGACAGCAGCACTGGCGAGCAGCGGCAGGTGGTGGCCGTGACCGGGGACGGCACCAACGACGGGCCAGCCCTCAAGAAGGCAGATGTGGGCTTTGCCATGGTAAGCCACCCGGGGCCGACCTGGCTCGGCACACCATGTAGGACCTCGCGTCTCAAGGACATCAGCTCCGTGCAGAAAGGTGGGAGCTAGTGTTGAGGCCTCTTTCTCTCACGTCCTGGCCTCTCGGGCCTCCACAGGCCCTGCTGGCCAGGGGACATACGTGTGATTTGTTCAAAGGCATTTGGTGACAGTGGGCCTTGTTGTGCACCTGCCTCAGCCAGTCCCGGTCCAGTCTCAGCGAACCACAGCCCCAAGTGTGATGACTGGAGCCCCCCAGTGAGCTTGTCCTCTGTGTTTCTCTCCTGTTGCTTATATGGAGCGAGTTCTTTCTGTAAACCCTGACCCTGCAGCCTTCTAGAGTGAGCTACGCAGAAACCCAGTGAGCCCCTTTCCCCACCTTCCACTAAGGAGCACCCGCGCGCTGCCGCAGTGACGGTAGCCCACCACGGGCAGGCGCCAGGGGCCCAGGCCAGTCCTGCCCAGAAGCTGGGACCCCGAAGGGGTAAGCACTGGAAGCACCGGGCAGAGCTGCATGGGACCCAGCCTCAGGGCAGCAGACGGGGTGTGCAGCTTTGCGCGGCTGTGGCTGTCCCTGCAGCAGGGGCTTTGAGCACCGAGGATGGAGGAGGGCCTCCTCCAGGCACCCGTGTGTGGGCCCGGAAGACGTGTGCTTGCTCTGCCGAAGGCATCCCCCCCCACCCCGGACTCTAGCGTGCTGGCACTGGACAGAAGCCTGGTGGTGGCCACGTGGTGGCAGCCGGGCCTTGTACATGAGGCCACATTGGTGGCCATGGTGGTGGCCCCCTCTTTGTCTATGAGCAAAGACCCTTAGCTTGCCCTGAGACAACCTGCCACCTGGAGTAGGAGGTCACGCCGGATGAAACAAGGTCTGTTTCTAGCTGGTGGGGAGCCTCTGTTTGGAAGGCAACCTGGGCGGTAAGCCCCAGTGGGTTGAGTCTTCAAGGGGGCTGGGGAACGGGCCCGTGGACACTGTGTGTGTGCCCCCCCCCAGGGCATCGCAGGGACTGACGTGGCCAAGGAGGCCTCAGACATCATCCTGACCGATGACAACTTCACCAGCATCGTCAAGGCGGTCATGTGGGGCCGCAATGTCTACGATAGCATCTCCAAGTTCCTGCAGTTCCAGCTGACCGTCAACGTGGTGGCCGTGATCGTGGCCTTCACGGGTGCCTGCATTACTCAGGTGGGCACTGGGGACCGCTGTGCCCGAGGAAGACCCCGGGCTCTCCCTCCCGCAAGCCATGGGGCCTGCAGGAGGCAGCCGGTTTCCGGGGCCCCTCCTGCCTCATGCACTCGGAGCCCGGTGTGGAGAGCAAGCCCAGGAGACCCCACTCCCATGACTGTGTGGGCCGATGAGCGCCCGCCCGAGGGCTCGGCTGTGAGAGCCAGGTCTTTACTTTGTTGCATGTTTTGTTTTATTTTTAATTGAAATAAAAATCACATACCAAAACCTTCGCCATTTGAGAGTAGACACACTTCAGTGGCATTTCATACATTCGTTTCTGAACATTTTCATCGCCCCTAAGAAGGCCCCATCCCCAGTAGCAGCCACTCCCCGTCCCCCTTCCCCAGTCCCTGGCACCCACGGATCTGCTTTCTGTCTTTACAAACTTACCCATTCTGGAACATTCCATACAGATGGAATCAAATAACATGTGGTCTTTTGTGCCTGGCACCTTTCACTCAGCATCGTGTTTCCAAGGTCCATCCATGTTACAGCATGGATCGGGACTTCGTTCCTCTGGGTGGCAGAATAATGCGCCATTGTATGGAGAGAGCCCCTTTCATTTGTCCCTTCCTCCATCGATGGGCATTTGGGTCATTTCCACCTTTTGGTGACTGAATAACACTGCTGTGAACATGCGTGTACAAGTCTTTGTGCGGGGAAGTGCTGCTCCTTTCGAGGAGCCTCATCCCCGTTTTCAATAGTCCAACTCTCCCCCTTAGTGAGTGTCCAGGATTTGTCTCCCTTTGAACGGTTTTTTTAATGGAGATAAAATTCACATCACAATAGCCATTTGAAAGCGCATAGCTCAGTGACACTCAGTACATTCACAATGTTGTGCCCCCTTGCCTTCCCCCAGCTCCTGACACCCACTCACCTGCTCTCTGTCAGTTCTGGATCTGTCAGTTCTGGAAGTTTCATAGGAACGGAATCATACAGTATGTGGCCCTTTGTGTCTGCCTTTTGTGAGGCTGATTTCTAACCGACTCAGAGGCGATGAGGAGAAGGAAGGTGCAGGGCAGACCCCCTGGGTGTGGGAGGTCAGGAGAGCACCCATCGCAGTCTGGGGCAACACGCGGGCTTGTGAACCTCCTGCTGACAATTGGGACCACACCTTCTAGATCACTGCCACCAGGTGAGAGAAGGGAGACTGGCAACACTTTAAGAGCAGGAATCTGAAAGTGCCGCGAAAGCTCGCTGGTAACCTTAACAACAGGGATGGGGGATGTCACAGTTTTCTGGGAAGGGCGGGTTCGCTGCATGTCCTGCCAGTGACACCGCCCCCAAGCTGAGTTTCCGCCGGGGATTCCTGGCCCCGTGTGAGGATGACTGCCTCCTCTCCACAGGACTCTCCTCTCAAAGCCGTGCAGATGTTGTGGGTGAACTTGATCATGGACACATTTGCCTCTCTGGCCCTGGCGACAGAGCCACCCACCGAGGCGCTGCTGCTGCGGAAACCGTACGGCCGGGACAAGCCCCTGATCTCGCGCACCATGATGAAGAACATCCTGGGCCACGCGGTGTACCAGCTCACCATCATCTTCACACTGCTGTTCGTCGGTAGGTCCGCCCTGGGGCACACTGCACGGCTGCCGGCCTCGCAGGCTCAGACCCTGTCCGGCGGTGGAAGGGACGGATGAGCACTAGGAACCCAGTTCCCCGTGAGGACCCCTCTGCCCTCCCCTCCCTGCTGTCCCTCTCTGTGTGTGCCCCCCCCAAGCAGCTGAGAAACTGTCCATGCTCCCAGACCCAGATCGCACCCATCCGTCCATGCACCCCATGACCATTTCTCCAGGGGACAACAACCATGATCAGGAGAGAAGTGGGGGGAGAAGGAGGGAAGACGAGGGGTAGGAGAAAGCGAGGCAGTAGGAGGTAAAGC
Organism: Mirounga angustirostris; assembly: GCF_029215605.1. NCBI lineage: Eukaryota > Metazoa > Chordata > Mammalia > Carnivora > Phocidae > Mirounga > Mirounga angustirostris. The sequence continues at coordinate 125,391,329 of NW_026991719.1, forward strand.
AGAGGAGAGGAAGGAGAGGCCGGAGGAAAGAAGGGAGAAGGGGGAGAGAAGGAGGAAAGAAAGGGAGGAGGAGGGAGAGCTGAAGGGGGAGGAGGGAAGGGGAAGAGGAGGAGGAGGAGGAAGAAGAAGGGGGATAGAGGAAGGGAGGGGAAGATGGAGAGAGGAGGAGCGGGGAGGAGGACTGAGGGTCAGGAAGCAAGAAGGAGGCCTGGGCAGGAAGAGAAGGCAGTTGCAGGAGGAGTGGGGGGGGGAGGGACCGGGGCTGGGTTTGTTGGTGTTTGTGGCCCCTCTCCCTTAGGTCAGGGCACTCTCGGCAGGCCACCGATGCCATCCTCCAGGACAGTGTTTGCTGAGAGACAGGAGTCAGTGTGGGGGGGACCACAAATGTCAGGATCCGGGGTGGGGAGAGGGTTCCTCAGCGGGCCCTTCTCTGATATCTTGGGAGCAGAAGCTTCTCGTGCCCGGCCTGAGGGCCTCTGCCTGGCTGCCCTGGCTTAGGGACAGGGCCGAGGAGGGCAGCCAGCAGCCTCCAATCCCTCCCCAGCCCACCCCCAGCTCACCCTGGCACACACAGTTTGTCTTGGCTTCTTCCTTCCTGCCCTGGGGTTTCTGCACCAGAGCCGTGGGCCAGGCCTTGGCTATGAGCTCCTTTCCCTCGGCCGTCTCACCACAGACACCCCCCCCAGCACCCCTCAGGCGACATTGGCCGGGAGCCATGTCCGCTCAGGGTTCCACTCCCTCATGTGCCCCTTGGCCTGCAGGGGAGCTCTTCTTCGACATTGACAGCGGGAGGAACGCACCCCTGCATTCTCCACCCTCAGAGCACTACACCATCATCTTCAACACCTTCGTCATGATGCAGCTCTTCAATGAGATCAATGCCCGCAAGATCCACGGTGAGCGAAACGTCTTCCATGGCATCTTCAGCAACCCCATCTTCTGCACCATCGTCCTGGGCACCTTTGCAATTCAGGTAGGAGCGCTGACCCCACTCTTACAACAGTTGGGGAGGCAGGGGACCGTGCCCCGCCCCCACTAGTGGCCTGCCTGTCCCGCTCAGAGGCGGCTCTGCCCCTCCTGCTTTCCCAGCCCCTGCTGGCATTCCCTGTAACCTGTGTCCTCTGTCCCCATCTTCAAAACATCATGGCGTTGCCCTGGCTTCACCTGCTGGGTTCCAGAGAGCCTTAGTGTGCCTTACTGAGAACGAACCTCCTCATAGTTCCCTCTGAGTCCCATTTCCAGCACTTGATTCCCTGGTGGGAAGCCACCAAAACTCCAGAAGGTTCCTTTGGACAAGTTTTCTATCCCCAGTGCTGACAAACCGGCCTCTGCCTGCCACCATGCTGTGGACAGGCTGGTCAGTGAACTCTTCAGGAGAGGCTGAGCATTCAAAACTAGGGTGTATTGGGGGTATAGCTCAGGGGTAGAGCATTTGACTGCAAAACTAGGGTGTATTGATAGAAAATATGACGTATAGTGATGGCAACAGGCCAAGATAGTTTCTCCTTCCAGTTCTCGAAGGAGGGACCTGCCACACCTCGGGGGGACCAACCAGGGAAGCCTCTGGGGCAGTCAGGAGACAGAGGGGGAGCAGGGAGCCCTCACTGTGGTTTCTGGGGGAGAAACTGAGGGGGGGTGAGCTGGCTGAGGATTCACTAGTATGAGTAATTTCAGGGTTCTGGGGGACATAAGATTGTCTCTGGTTGTCTGGGTCCTGGCCCTGGGTGGTTAAGGCGGGGGCAGTGGCCTGGAAAGGAGAGCATGGTAACGGGGGTGGTTGGCCTGTATGGACAAAGCTCACCCCAGGGAGGGAGGTTCTTCCCTAGGAAGGGGCAACAAGCCAGCAGGAGGCCCAGGCAAGGCGCGTCGGGCATGTCGCTGGGGCGTCCAGCACAGACACGCCAGGCAGCTGTTAAAGCATTAAGTTGACAGAAGCTGGAAATGTGGACCCTGAGGGCTGGAGGAGGGGCCTCAGTAGCTGTGCCTGCCTCCTTCCCACCGCACCCCTGCAGATCATCATCGTGCAGTTCGGCGGAAAGCCCTTCAGCTGCTCCCCCCTGTCCACGGAGCAGTGGCTCTGGTGCCTGTTCGTTGGCGTTGGGGAGCTGGTCTGGGGACAGGTGAGTGGCTGCCTGGTCACCGTCCGCGGCCCCACCCCTTAGCTGTCTCCTCTACAGCAGCACCAGAGATGGGCATGAGGTGGGGGGATCGGGGCGCGTCAGGGCTCAGGCCTGGGCCATGTCACCACTCAGGTGACAGTGTCAGCAGAGAAAAGACAAAGGGCCATGGCTGGGATGTCACGAAGCCCCAGCAAAATCACCCAGCACTCCCCTTTTCATGATAGGAGCCAAAAATCATCCCCTAAAACGGGGTGGCTTAGAGAATCCCCATATAGCTAAAACTGAACAACACCCTGCTAAATCCTCCGAGGGGCACAGAGAAAGCGTGAAGGAAAATGAAGACATACTTTGAGATGATAGAAAGCGGAAGTCGGACCCTTCGAGGCCTTGGCAGTTAAAGCCACGTGCAGAGGGAGGCTTGTGGCACCCAAAGATTATGTTAGGAGGAAACAGCCCAAGCCATAGGCACACAAGAGGCTTCTGAAAGCATTGCTCTGCAGTTCTAGAACATTGCTGTGGGAGGCCAAGTCCAGGATCCACTTTGCCCTGTGTCTCAGTCACCTGAGACACAACAAAGTACCACAGACTGGGGGGCTTAAACAGCAGGTGTTATTCTCTCACACTCTGGAAGCTGGAAGTCCAAGACTGAGCCTACGCAGGACCAGGCCCGGGGGAGACCAGGCGTGAGCTTCCAGGTCCCTGGCCGGCGGAGGGGTGCGGCAGTGCCGTTTCTCCCGCAGCCTTGTGTGACAACCCGCACCGGGCACGGCCACCAGGGAAGCCTCCCTGCGCGGCGCTGTCCGGGGACTTCAGTGCGGGGTCGGTCCCGTGGGCCTGGAGCTCCCGCGGGGCTGAGCTCGGAAACTCAGTCTCTGCACCTGCACCGCCCCACCCCCACCCCGGGACGTGAAGCTCCCAGCTCGGCCCCAGGGAGACTGAGACCCTCTCATCAGGCAGGATGGGCCAGGGGCCTAGAGGCCCCCTCTCAGGAGCTGGGGGCCAAGGCCAGACCTCCCCTCGCTAGAAAACACTCCTTGCTCCCAACGGCCTCCACACCCTGCTCCCCAGGGACTGCTCCCAGTCAGGGGAAAGAGGCTGGCATCTCTCTCTGGAGAGCAGGATTTGGCACCAGGCAGAGGTGGCCCAGGCATGCAGCCTCGGGGAGCAGAAAAGGACGTCCCATCCCCGGGTCTGCCCGTGTCAGAGGAAGGGGGGTGGTCTGGGTCCCTTGCCGGCCCCAGCAGAGCTCCCGCCCTGAGAGGACCAGCCCTGCTCTGACAGCCACCTGTCTCTGCTGTCCCTCACCTCTGGCCCCCCAGGTCATCGCCACCATCCCCACCAGCCAGCTCAAGTGCCTGAAGGAAGCAGGGCACGGGCCCGGGAAGGATGAGATGACTGACGAGGAGCTGGCCGAGGGGGAGGAAGAGATTGACCACGCCGAGCGGGAGCTCCGCAGAGGCCAGATCCTCTGGTTCCGGGGCCTCAATCGGATTCAGACGCAGGTAAGCCGCCGGGCCACTTGGCTACTCTGGCTTTCCCGCCTTGAGAGGGTGGCAAGCAAGCAAGAGGCAGAGAGTGGGCGAGGTGAGCCCCCTACCAACAGGGAAACCCTTGGGTCTCGCTGCCGCGGTGACACGGGCCATCCCCAGGTGCGCCTGTTGCCAGGTGGCCTATCTCTGCCACCTCCCTCAGAGCCCAGCCCCCCCCCTCCGTGCTGGTGTGTGTTGTGACCAGTAGTTGTCTCTTGGGGGGCACAGACCGCCCACTGTCTGCGTAGCTGCTGGGCCTTGCCTGATTCGCTGGAAACAGCCCAGTCACAGGGAGGTGACGTTCTTGGGATGAGACAGATGCCCATTACAAATAGCCTTTGGTGAGCTCACCGTTCATGGGTTATATTGGGTATTCTATGGAAGCAGACTCGGGCCACAGAGCTGGGCCTTTCTGCTCATCTCAATGGCCACGTATCAGAACTGGTGGGGACCAAGACCCCCATAAGGTCAGATGGTCACAATGACCACTCGGCCATGGGCACTTTCCAAGGCTTCACGAGACTCGCCTGCCAGAGCAAACCCTGTTCTTTGCCTCCAACCCTCCCCAGTTAGCCTTCTTGCCAGAATGTTCCATATTCACTGTCTCTCCACATCCTTTCCTCACACTCACTTGTGATCCCACCACAGCCTGGCCTCTGCCTTCAACGTCCCAGAGGCAGTTGTCACCAAGGCCTGTAAGACCCCTAGCTCCTGGACTCGTGCTGTCCCTTCTTCCCAGCACCCTTCCATAAGGGCAGTCAGTCATAAGGGCATAAGCACCTGCTCTCTCTGGTGGCTTGCTGTCCCCTCCATCCCAGTGTCTGCTCCTCAGCCTTGCTTGCCTGGCTCCCCCACTTCCCACTGACACCTTGGTCCACCCTGCTGTGGCCCTCACATGCTGAAAATCCCACAGACCTGGGGGCACTGGACTGTGTACGGAAGGAAGGAAGGAAGAGCAGGTGAGAGCTGAGCCCCAGCCCTAGGTCCCTCTCAACTGCAGCGCCCCCTTCCTTCAGCATCTCCTGTAGCCTCTCCTTCAGCCCCATGGACACTTCTTGGCCAATTCCCCACTGCCTGCTCCTTCCCTTGGAGCCTTCAGATGGCGACCCAGTGCCCCCCTCTCTCCCCATCTCCTTCTGTGCCCAACCGGAAATCCCCAGAGTGCCACACCTGAACCGAGATGCCCACAGTGGGCTTGGGCCAGACCACAGTCCCTGAGCCCACCTCCTTCCAGCCCCACAGCACCTGACCGATGGCTCTGTCACCTCCACTGAGCAAGCCAGAGCCCCAGACTCTCTCCCTGTCCCCCCACAGCAGCATGACCCATCAGCTGAGCTCTGCCCCCAATCCAGCCACCCCTGCCCCCCATCCTCCTGGCCTAGCCACCAGTGTCTCTGCCTGGATCAAGTCTCCCTGCTGCCTCCTTAGCCCCCAGTGACACCTGTCACTCTCCGCCCCTCCTGTGCTTCCCAAAGCCCCACCTCCAGTCTTTCTCCATGTTCTGTCCAGGATCCCCAGCCCCCATGCCCCTGACCTAGCTCCAGTTGCTTTTCCTCCTGGGGGTCGCACCCGTGGGAAGAACACTACCATGCACTTAGCCCCGCCCTCCTCCAGATGCCTGCTGAGGGCCCCAGATGCCTGCTGAGGGCATGACCAGCGAGCACAGCTCTCCCCAGTATCCGCCTCCAGCCTGTCACACAGCACCAAAGGCTCATCCCAAAGAATCTTTTACACAACTCGCCCAAAGCGCCCTCAGCAGCCGGTGCCTACCCTGCCCGGGGTCTGACGCTCCTGCACACGCACCTACTGCCACACAGTCCCTGGAAGTCTCATGGGGCTCAGGCTCAGGGCCCCCCACTTCTTTCCTCCCCATGCCCCAGCCTCAGCTTCAACCACAAGCTCTCAGCCTCCCGCCTGCTCCTCCAGCCTTTGTTGAGCTGGGCCCTCTAACGACCCCGTCCAGCTTCTCTTCCTGTCCTAGGGTCAAGTCCAGAGTCCTGACCGTGGCCTTCAAGCCCCTGCCTCTTAGCGTCATCCCACTGTGGCCCTATAACCCCTGCTGCTTTTCCAGACATGCATTCGCTCTGCCTCCATGCTGGCCACTTCCCGGGCCCCAGGACGCCCCAGCTCCCACTGTGTTCCCTGGGGGCACCTCCTCCTCCCGCAGCACCACCTCGTGAAGCCTTCTCAGAGTCCACTCCCTCCCGCCCCTGTAGGCCCCAGGCAGCTGTCCGGGTTCTCAGCCCAGGGCGCTGGAATCAGGGAGGAGCAGAGTACGCCAGGCAACTTTCCAAAGCGGCAGAGTCCTGGGCTGCTCCCAGCGCTTGCGATACTGTAGGGCTGGGTGAGGTGGTCCCCAATAAGTCCATGTTTAAGGAGCTCCCCAGGGATGCAAGGAGCTTCTCCAGTGGAGAAGCAGGAGGCCAGGTCTCTGGCTCATTCCTCTTCACGGCCCAAGCACCTAGGCCAGCATGGCCAGGGAAGAGTGTCTTAGGTCTGAGTGGAACGCTGAGCGCTCAGGGGAGGAGCAGGAATAACTTTGTAGCCAGAGGTCCCGGTCTCCCCTCACTGCCTCACACCCAACTCTGAGCCCCTGCGCACCCCATCCTGGCCCCATGGGCTCTTGTCTGTCATGCCCCAGTTCAGCTGCAGAGCCCAGAGCCAGCCCTAGATGGTGGTCACTTTTCTAGCAGCTGAGACGGCAGCCCTGCCCAGTGTGAGGCATCTGGGGGCTGTGTGTCCGAGTCTTCTGTGTGCCTGGGGGCTCTTGGGCCTGCCCAGCAGCCTGGCTAGTAGAACGGGTCTCCTCAGTCAGAGTCTTGGAGTTCCAGGCCGTTCTGATTATCACACCCCCATAGACCCTGGCCAGTCAGGTCCCTACTTTGTACATGATGAAATGGGGCCCAGAGAAAAGGGGCCTTGCCCCAGGTCACCCACTGAGAGTCTCCGTCCCCTGATCCGCTAGCATATGCCTTGTCCTCTCCATAGAGGCACGCTTCCCTCCACAGGACCGTCACATTGTCACATCAGATTCACGCTCCTCAAGAATGCTGAGCCAGTTGGCTACTTTAGCTAATTTAAGAGCATCTGTTCTTTTTGATTCAAAATACCTGCTTGAAAAGCAGAACTAAAGTCCCCCAGCTTGCATGTAATACCCCAAGCCAAGGGAAACCTGCCCTAGGCAGCTGGCCCTGGATTTCTGGATTCTGCGAACAACAAAGTTGCTCCCCACACTGCTCCCCAGCACAGCTTTTCACGTAGCTAAGTGAAGGCATTTTGTAACCTGCTGCCTGCTCTCACCACCATTCCACACTAACATATCAATACACCAAAGACTTAGGGGGCGTCATTCCAGAATTAAAAAAAAAAAGAGTCCTTAGAACTGTGAACGCGGAGCTTTGCGAAGCAGCCATGATGCGGTCTACCCCCCATTCCGTTATGAACCAATGAGAAGCTTCAGCAGCAACTGGGCTTTTGGGGGGTGGGGGGGCAATTTGGAGGTATTTTGACTGATACCGTCATCCCATTGGGACACCATGAGGAGAGGTCAAATGAGAGGCAGAAAAAGCATCTTTTCCTTCCCTTGTTGCCTTTGCTGCCTGATGAGTGCCCTCTCGAGACAGATCTTAGAAACCTCTTGGCAATCTAGGGAGGAGAGGCCCCCCGGAGAGAGGGTGGCATGCGGCATGGGTCATCTTCCTTCAGTGCGTTGGGGCAGCCCCCTGTGGCCGCTCAGTGTGCCTTACACGTGGGTCTCAGTCCCTTGCTGAAGAGCGGCTTGTGTTGGTGGAAGGGAGCTCGACGGCAGAGTACATGGCAAAAGTCTTTTCCACCGTGCGTCTAGGAGTTGAAATGATGCACATCTTCATTTTGGTTGGGGTGAAGGGGGTCCGGGCACTCAAGCTGCCTGCTTCCAAGAAGCCTGGCCCCGTGTCAGACACTGCAGGGCTTGGGGGTGGCACGGGGCCCCTCGCTCTGGGCCGAGAGTAGGTAGCCAGTGGGCATCAGGCTCCAGAATGGCATATCTGCTTTGCTGCTCATGTCATCCAGTGAACCATATGGCACTTCCCAGAAATCAGATCCGCCTTCTAAGGCCAAAAGATTCCGCCCCACCCCACCCCTGGAAGGCATTCCCAAAGAGGCAGCCAAAAGGGTGCCACGCTGGGCTGGCCTCCTAGAACCTAGGCACACAGTCTCCGAGGGGGAAAACATTCAGTGCGGCCACTCGGCCACAGGTCTGATTCACCCCCCAGACGTCCAGGCCAGGGAAAGATGGGGTCAGGAAGTCAGAAGACAATGGGACTCCTAGCAAGTTCACCACATGGGTCTCACTTCCCATAGACCCACGTCCCTTTTGACACCTGGGAAGCTTCAAGGGTGGGAGACAAAGCAAATCCATCTTTGCCCCCAGGACCCTCCGATCTCTCCGCTCTCCCCCCTGCCGTGCCCGTGGCTCCGTAGAAGGGAGCCTGATAAGACAAGGCAGGTGCTTTTGCAAAATCTCCCCTCTCTCTTTTTAAGTCCATTCTTTCACTGAGGCTGCCCACAGGGGCGCCCCCTCCATCACTTGGATGAGCCACAGAAGGAGAGTGATGTCTACACCTCCGCGCAAGGCAGGGCAGGCCGGCGTAGTGAGAAGCAGTGGACGTCTGTTGCTTAGAGCGATGTAAACCAAGGACAGGCTGGGGAAGGGCCCCCGTACCCACATCCTCGGCGAGCACAGCCGCAGGGAGCCTCGTCCTCATGGGAGCGTGTCCTATCCCTCCGGTCTACTGGGGCAGAAAACGGGGTGGAGAACTACTGACCTAGGATAACAAAGCATTGCCAGCCTCAGGTATTAGATGACAAGTGGCTTGCCATGAGCAGATGGTTCACCGCCCCCCCCCCCCCGCCCTCCTGGTCTTCTGAGTGCTGATCATTCACTCAGCAAACCCTCCCTCTCTTGGTGGTGACAGAGAGGCTGGCCTCAGCCACGACCACGGCCCCGTCAGAAGCACTGTCAGCTCCCGGGGAGCGGGGCCACCTAGATGAGGCTTTGCTGTCACAATATGTCCCCAGCGTGGCCCCTGTCCTCACCCAACCCCACCCCCGTGCGGTAGCCGGGACAACAGTGCAAGCCAAACTTTATCTCATTTTCTCTCCCACAGATGGAGGTAGTGAGTACCTTCAAGAGAAGCGGTTCATTTCAGGGTGCTGTGCGCCGGCGGTCTTCGGTCCTCAGCCAGCTCCATGACGTAACCAATCTTTCTACCCCTACTCACGTAATTCTCTCTGCTGCCAATCCCACCAGTGCCGCTGGGAGTGAGTCTTGAGTCCCCTTTTCTCTCATAAATGGCATCTCTCGGGGAGAAAAAGCCTCCCCGCCTCTTCCTTCTCTTTTTTCCAGTCTTGCATCCTCTGCTCACCGTGGCTTTTCCGTTCTTCCCTTACTGCCCTGTCCAGTCCTTCCCGCCCAGACGGTGTGTCTCTCCAGAGCCATATTCTCTTACGAAATGTATTGAATCCATGGCACTGCTGGACCTTCTGTTCTTTTCTTTGTTTGGTTTTTTTGGTTTTCATTTAGCACTCCTTCTGTCATTGGTTTTCTTTTCTTGAACTTGTCTGCCTCTGCCGATGGTTCTTCATGAACTTGGGCTGCTTCTGGTGGTGTCTGGTGTCAGGGAGGGGCTTTGGTCGGTGTTCTGTGGGGCAGCCAAGGGGAGGCATGCAGACTCAGGGCTGCCTTCCAGGGCAGGGGCGGGGGGGGGCGGGGGGGCAAGTGCCTTTCCGGCATCATTCACAGCAGAATAATCCAGCCCGCCTACTTGGGACCAAGTGGCAGCTTCCAGAACTCCCCTGGAGGTGGTCTCCAGAGGCAGGAGGCTTCGGGAAGCCACGATCACACGTCCCCAGGTGGGCTCGGTGGTGGCCAGTTGCTTCTGCTCAGGGGCTACCTGCCCCGTAGGCCTTTGCCCTGAGCCCACGGTGTTAGAGGGGTCCGAGGTGTGCCTCGAACTGGAGTCCCCCTCACACCCGGAGCCTGCACTCTGCCACGTTTCCACTTGTTCCCAAAGCACCTTTGCTCTTTTCTGAACAGGCCTCAGGATTGGAAGGTCTTAGCCTGATCCGGTCCACATTCTCTCTCTTCCTTCCTCTGAGAAGCTGGGAGAAGTACATTTCCTTCTATATGTTCCAATGAAAACTTCCCACCATGTTGGTCACATTTTAAAGAGAACCCAAGGGCTGTCCTAAAAGAGGTAGAAACTTCCATGATTGCTCACATCTTTTTACAAAAACAAAAGGAAAGCTACTAGAGCCCTGAACCCGCCACCCCATGGCTTCCCTAACGAGCGAGAACGCAGGGAACGGTGTGGGCCCTGCTCCCTCCCAGCACCTCCTGCTTCTTGTAACAAACTCGAGATTTCAAAGACCAAACAGTAAACCTTCAAGTATGAGCCCAGAGCCCTTGCTGGGTTGCTTCGCTGCTACCTCTTTCCTTTCCTTCCAGTGAAACCCGGCAACTCTCACCTCCGTGAACACATGACTTCCCCACAGACGGGAGCCGTTAACTATGCCTTTTTCCCTCACCAGACTCGGATTTTCTTTTCTCTTGATTTCTTCTCTTTCCCTTTTTTCTTTTGTCTTGTCTTCTCCCCCACCCTCTTTTTTTAATTTTTCTTCGTCTTTTTTTTTCTTTTTCTTTTTTTAGGAACTGGTGAGAGGTCCCCAGTGGGGGGCATCCCACCTCTTGCTTACACTGTCGTTTCAGGCCACTCTGCCCTTTAAGGAAGGGATGTGGGCCGCACCAGTCCCCGCTGGACCACCCTGTCCCCTTCGGAAACAGCATGTACATGTGTGCACACACACACACACACACACCCCTTCCCCAAACCACAGGCCGCACACCCCTCCAGCTCCCTTGCACACTCACTGGGCCTCCCCACCTGGGCCACAAATCCTGACCGTCAGCCACCACAGATCGGCTGGAAAGGCCCGGCCTCGTCTCAGAGGGTCTTGCCACCACCCAGAGAGGTCTGCAGGAGGCTCAGCTACAGTCAATTGAGGACAGAAATGGTACGCGGCCTCCCAGCGGCGCCTCAGCTAGGGCCTGGCTAAGGCAGCAGCACCTTCCGTCCTGGAAACGAAGGGACAAGACGGGGCGTGGGTCTGCCCTGCCCCGTCCCTCCCTCTCCCTTGACTTTTTCCACGTGTTTCTTCGCCATCTCTCGCTGCACTTCCTGTCTGTCTGTCCATCTGTCTGTTGACTTGAACGGGGAGAGGCAGCTGGCAGAGCCCCCACTCCTCACGCCCCTCAGGCCTTCTCCCCTCCAGGGCCAGCCCGGGCCTCCCCTCTGGGAACGTGGTGAGGCCTGCTGTCTCTTGGTTCCTTTTGGCTTCCTTGGGCTTGCTCCCTGGCAGTAGCCTCTTTCTCTCCTCTCTTCCTAGCACCTTCCTTCCTTCTGCAGCCATCTGTCACCCCACTTCCCACTTTTGGGAGCCCAGCAGTGCCTGGTAAGAACAGTTGGAGACATACCACCCCTTCCACTGGTCACGAGCCACTCCAGGGGGATAGAACTAGTGCCTGGCCAAAAAAAGGGGGGCCGCTGTCCCGTCCACACCCCATGGTGCTGGGTGAGGAACAGGTGACAGGAGCCCAGTGAGAGCTGAGCACCTTCTGTCTGAGGAGGGTGCTGGTGTGGTAGCAGGGACCCACCTCAGAAAGGAACCTCCCGAACTGTGGAGGAAGGAGCTGGTTGGAGGACCGGGCAAGACCAGGGGACACGCCTGCTTCTGGAAGCCACCAACCAAAACCACTGTGGGGCAGATTTGTTTGGAACTCTGGACTGGCCCCCCAGTCCAAGCTGTGAGGACCTAGAGAAATCATTAAGCCCAGCACCCTCATTGTACAAAGCAGAAGAAGGCTCTCACCCTCTCTTGGAACTTACCAGAAGGAAGGCAAGGTGCAGATCACAACAGAGCTCTAAGCCTAGCCGAGAGGCCGCGTCGTAGAGGGTGCAATGGTTACAGGCCATGAGGTTTTCCTAAGGAAAACCCCAGCTCTTATGAGAAGGTTCCTGTCCTCTTTCCCCACGGTCCAGCCAGTCTGGCCCTAACCCCCATGCTGGAACAAGTCTCTCCAGCACGCCAGGGCCTCTGATCTGACATCCCTTCCGCCGAGAATGCCTGACATTCTCTCCGGGTGGAAGGCCCCGAGCAGGGTGCATACAAGGAGCCTCAGGGCCAGAGGGGTGGGTGACGTCGCTCACCAACGTAGGTTCCAGCACGTAGTGCCAATGCCAGGAGGTGGCCGGAGGATATCCTCGGGGCAGGAGGGAGAGGAGAGCTCCCTGGAGGGGTGACCAGGGAGGGTTAGAGATGAGAGGTCTTTGGGGCTCAGCACACCCCCACTCACACCCACCTACCCTTTCCAGCCAACCTGACCCCCCAGGCTTCCCACACCCACATGTCTGCTGCTTCTGGATTTGGGAGCCCCACACAGCACCCACTCCTCTGGCCACACACAATGACCTTGCAGCCCCAGAATGGTTCACTCAGCCTTTGCATTCTCAGCTGGGGTGTCGCACCTGCCCTTCACGGCTGCCATCGCCCGGAGACCAGCCCCTGTGAGTGGCTCGATTAATCAGCACTCTCCGTCTGATGGAAACTAACGGAGCGCAAGCCTATCCCCCCCGCTCCACCGCTGCTATGCCAGTTAGCCCTGCCCCTGCCCCAGTCACACTCTCACCCATGTTTGGCCCCGCTCCCCAGGCTGGGCGCGAGGATCCAAACGTGTGGCCAGAGATGGGCTATTGTGTGCACGCAGGTTTACTCCCAAGCAGCAAGCTGGGTGCCAGATAGATGGCTGCCCCCGGGGGTGAGCGGAGACACACAGACACGCCCCAGCACCCCCTCCCCACCCACACTTCCAAAGCCTGCTCCCCACCAGCGTGCCCCGATGGCTCCCCCATCTCATCAGGCAGCAGCACTGGGCCTCCGTACTCAGAGAGGGCTCCTAACCCAGCCAGGCGACGGGCAGGGGCGGGCAGCAAATCTGGTCAGATGTGGCCAGAGAGGCTCCCTCAGGGCTGTTTAGTTCTGACTGACCGTGCCAGAAGCAGATCGTAGCAGTTGCTCTATTTTAATTGCCAACGTGAAAGCCTTCCATCCAACTTGGCAAAGCCAATGCCAGGTAGGCCCCAACGATTTCCTCGGACACACCCTCCTGGAGCCTGGGGAAACAAGCTCATCACACACTTGCAGGGCGGCAGCTCCCACGATTAAGCCAAGCCCGCGGAGGAAGGAGCTTTGCAAAGTGAAAGCGCCTTTCTCAGGAAGTTCGTTGATTTCAAGCCAAGTCTCTCCACTTGGGTTTCTGCGAACAGTGTGCTGGCATTTCTTCTCAGCTATTTGACAGCTTTGTTTCCACATTAGGACTAGTATCAGCCCTGCCCGGCCCGAGCCTTCCTGCAACCATGGGCCTTACCACAGGGAAGGACCGTCCAGCCAATTCCTAAAGCACATGCCAGCTCGCAGCCTAAGGCAGACCCCAGAACCCCTGCTCCGAGCCCTCCCCCAGTAGGCACTTCCAGGCTGACTCCCAGGGCTGGGAGCCGGAGCCCAGGAAGCTCAAGACTTATTCGAGGCCCTGCAGCTGGACCTGGCCAGGATGCAAAGCAAGGCCGACCGCCTGAAAGGCCCAGGACTCACCCCATGCCTGGGTCAGCTCAGTGCAACTGCTTGTTGACATCAGCAGCATGAGTCTGGACTCTCCCAGTCCTGGGCACAGATGCATGCACACAGGATGGGAGGTAATCTTCACAGAACTTGCCAACCGTTAGCATTTTTGACCGGCCAACACGCACGGAGCCCTGTCTTTCGTTGGTCTGGGGTTCGAGCCCTCCCTCAGTGAAAGGGGCCGGCTCTGGAGTTGCATTTTCACATTTCCTAATTCCATGGTGAGGAAAGGGAACCTTCCTCTTTGATTGTGGGTAAGTCACCCCACACCTCTTTGTGTCGCCTGCAAGCCCTGATCCACCCTCATGCCTACAGGGACGGTTTGGGACCTGGGAACCCCAAAGTTCCTGGAAAGCAGTTCCCCTGGCTCTCCCCAGCTGCTATGTTCAGAATTTGCTGTAAACCCAAAGCCCGAATGCCAGGAGAGCCGAAAAGTCCCCTCCCTCCCGCAGAAGATTCTGGATTAGTGGCTGGCACAGAGACAGGCATGCCCATCAAGCATGAGGGGGCTTTGAGGGAGCAGCAGTGAGACAGAAGCAGAGGGCGGAAAGCGTGACGACCCCTCCCCATCCACAGCCTGCTTGTCCCACGGTACAGAGGAGAAAAGGCCAGTTTCTGTGGTCACTGTTGTCATCATTGTTCGGGAGCCTTTGCTTTGCTTTTTCTCTTCTCTTCTCTTTTCATTCCCTTTTTGCGTTTCTTTACTTGGGTGGGTGTTCCCTCTGTCCTTCCCTTGCCTCCCGGTGTTTACATCCCCTCCCCACCCCCATCACACCTGCAATGCAAACTTGAGCGATTGGAGGTCAGAACAAAAGTGGAGCACACCCACTTTCAGCCGTGACCTTCAGCCCCTCTGCTCCGTCAGGGCGGACAGGGTGGGTGAGGCTTCGAAGCTCAGGGCTGCGGTGAAGGCAGGCCAGCGCTTACCTGTGGGAGCAGACGGCGGACAGCAAAGAACAGAGAAGTAAGCTCATGTTAAGTGTAGATGGTCACAAGCCTCAGAGGAGAAGAAAGCAGAGTAAGAGAAATGTTGGGGGTGCTATCTTGGGTAAAGGTTGTCTGAGACGGCCTCTCGAAGGATGGATATGTGAGCCGAGTTCTGAATAAAGAGAAAAAGCTAGCATGGGACAATCTGGCAGAAGAACAGTCTAGACAGGGGAAAGGGCAGGTGTAATGTTGCTGAGGGAGCCTCAAGCTAGCTGATTAGAGGTACTTTCGGCAGCCGCCCACTGAGCCCTTGCTGGGTGCAGGCACTGTGCTGGGTGCTGGGAGCTGGGGAGGTCAGCGAATCAGACAGACCCCAGTCTTCAGGGGCCTATCGAAAGGAGACAGAGGAGAGAATAATGGCAGGGGTGGGGTGAACTGAAGGTGAGCCATGCTGGGAAGAAAATGAAGAAGAGGCACAGGGTTGCTGAGGGAGACGGGGGGGCTGAGACTGTAAACAGAAAAGGTGAGGGGGGGCCATGAGGTTCACTGGGGAAGAGGCTTCCCGGCAGAGGGAACGGCTTGTGCAAAGGCCCTGAGGCAGGAGTGTGCCAGTATTCGGGAAAAGCCAGGAAGCTGAGGCTGGAGACAGTAAAGAGGCTTGAGAAAGAAAATGGTCTGAGGCGGGCCCTGACTTTGCAGGAGACGCAGCTATTGAAGGGTTTAGACCAGTGGAGACTGTGACATGCTCTGGCTTTTGTTTGAAAGGACTGCTTGGGCTGCCCTGCAGAGACTGGACAGCAGAGGTAAAGGGCAGCAGCTGTGAGACCAGGGAGGAGGCGTAGGGTGGGGGTGAAGTTAAAGTGGCAGGCAGAGCCCCGAGTCTGGAGATAGAGGTGTTGGACTCGTCAGCAGACAGATGGTATTTAGGACCACAGCAGATAAGAGCAGCTGGGAAACGTGTGGGTGTAGATGAAGAAGAGAAAAGGTCGAAAGATGAGCCCTGGGGCCCTCGGATGTGAGCGGATGGTGAGAGGACAGAGAACCTGGAGACCTGTCTACAGCCAGGAATCAGGGGTGTGGCGTGGGGAGCAGTGAGTGCCCAGCTGGGGAGGTCCTTGGGGAGCAGGGGGTCAGGAAAGAACCGGCCACTGACAGCAGCTAGAGGGGACTGTGGCCCCAAGAGAGAGTCTCTTGTAAGACAAGACAAATGAGTAGGCTAGGCAAGGGAGGGGGGGCAACATCCTTGAGTGGGTGCAGAGGCCAGGGTGGGGCCCCCAGGCAGTGCGGGAACAAGCAGGGCTGCCTCTCGGACATCAGGAAATGGGGGGCACAGCCGGCCTCACTTGGGGCGAGACAGGAAGCTATGGGAGAGCCCTCCAGCCCCAGCCTGACCTGATCCTCCTCGGCCTTCCCAGACACCCTGGCTACAACGCTAAGAGGCAGCTTTATTGGAAAGTGCTTTTCATGTCTTTCTTTTACTTTTAAGTTATCCCACAGTAAAATGGACTTTTGGCGGGCAGGGGCTCAGTTCGGTGAGTTCCCACACTGCACAGAGTGGACCCAGGGCAGCTCCTTCACCTGCTAGAATGTTTGGCGTCCCCACCAGCTAGGTTGGGGAGGGCCGGGCCTGATTCAATAATCAGAGAGGAGGGAGGCTGCGAGGGACCCCAGCGATGTCAGCCACAGAGGTGGGAGCCAGGGAGGATCAAGAGACCAGGCAGTCAGGCTCTGAGTCCCAGGGGCCTCCAGGGCCCTGGCAGATACGGCAGCAGCCGTGGAGGTAGAGAGGGCTCCGCTGAGAAGAGGTTGGGGAATTCGGGGCTGGGGCACATGCTGATGCAGGGCACTGGGGTCGGGGACCGAGGTGCCTCTGTGGTTTGGCCAGAGCCCTGCACTAGGACCGGAAGACCAGGGCTGACCCTCAGCCTCCTTCAGTTTGATAGATCCTTCAGCCATCCAAGGGGAGGTGAGGGAGCAGCAGTGCATGCTGGGAAGCAGTGCGTGCTGGCTGCAGGCATAGGTGGAGGTGTATATATATATATACACCCTTTATATGGTGTCCCTGGAGTCTGTGGGCTTTCGGTGACACTGACAGCCTTGAGGGTGGCAAGGTCCCTCGGGGAGTGGCAGAGATGGAGAAGGGCACTGTTTCCGCTCAGCCTTGGTCACTCTTTTGCTGGGACACACTGAACTCTGCCGTGGGGATGTTCTGAAGCCCCCGTGCATGAGCTCGGCTCTCTAGAGCAGGCCTCTCTTCTCGAAACGTTTGCCGGTTCTCACCAAACCCGTGTCCCAGGAAGTCGCTGTGCTCTTCAGTGTCGGGTGGCCTGAAAACACCCCATCATGACAGCAATACCAAGCAATTTGTTAACAGCCCAAGGTTTGAATGCGGGGAATTGGGACGTGGACGAGACTAGGGATGACACAAGCCTAGCTTAGAGCCCAAAATCGCATGTCTGCGTGAGCAGCCCGCCCCCCCCCCACCCGCCCCGTTGGTGATTGAGCAACTACTCTGTGCCACACTCTGTCGATAGGCAGCAAACCAGACCAGTGACAAGACAGTCATTAAAGTAAGTCTGATTATACTTGGGAGGAGCAAGCACCCTGAAGGAAAGTTCCGGAGCTGCAGAAGCTGGAGAAGAAGGGCTGGCTGCCCGTTTTGGGCAAAGACTTTGGAGTTCAGCCAGGCACAGGGAGACCTGAAGGTGGGTTTCAGCATGTGACCCAGATCCAAGTGAGGGGACCAGCTCAGCCAGAGGAAAGGGTGTAGCCAGGGTCATCGGATCATTGCTGCCAAACTTACCACGAAGGCGCCTAGGGTCAAGGGCTGCAGGGTCCAGCTTACTTTCCTTTCTGTGACTTGTCCCAGTACCTCCCCCCCAGTTCTGGCACCAGAAAAGGCCCAAAGAATGAGGCCACATCTTCAATGACTACAAAAAGTGATTTCTATTTCTTTTCGTTAAAAATATCAAATGATTCTCCCCTCAATTTCTGGGTTACCCCTTTCTCAGGAGCCAGTCTGGGGGAGTCAAGGAACTGAGGGCAAATAGTTGGCCATCTGTAATCCAGAAGACGTGACTTCACCAAATTCAGAGAAAATCCTAGCCAGATTTAAGATTTGGAGTTAGGGAATTCCAATTTTACGGAGCTCTTTGGCTGACTGTTTTTGCCCTCGAGTGGCTGTGAGGTTCACCTGGCTTAAACTGATTTACGAGCACTGTGCTTGGCCACGCACTGACTGTCCCGGGGTTCCAGACCCTGGAGGCTCGAAAAGGACTCATTGTCCGCAGTGTGATTCATGGTCTAAACTAGGGGACAGCAAACTTCTCCTATAAAGGACCTTAGAGTAATTATTTTTAGCTTTGCAGGCCAGGTCTCTGCCACAACTACCCAACTCTGCTCCGGCACCTTGAAGACAGGCATAGACGAAGCAGAAATGAATGGGCGTGGCTGTGTGGCAATAAAACTTTATTTGTAAAACCAAGCTGAGGGCCAGTGTTAGCCCTTGGGCCACAGTTTGCCAACACCCAGTCTAAACCAAGAAAACCAAGTCCTAGAAGCTTTGACCTGGAAATGACTTTAGAACTGATGCTATGTCCACCCACTCACATAGGGAAGAGCTGACTTCCCCATCTCAGCACAAGGCCAGCTGGCTCATGCGGGGCCCAGCAAAGGCCTTCCCATGGACTCGAGCTTCTAGAACCAAGAGGGAGCCCAGGTGGTAGGGGACCAGGGAGGGAACAAAGTGAGGCAGCAGCTCTGTGGCTCATAAACCTGATGACATTTGAGCACTCGTGTAAGTGAAGGTGGGATCGAAGAGACCAAGGGGCTAGTTCTGGGAGCAAGATCCTGCAGGAGGTATGGGGGTCAGAGGGTGCCTGAGCTCGGCTGGGGCCAAGGGCCACCAGAGCCGGGGATCCAGGGCACTGTGGGAAGCTCTTCCCTGCGGTCTGCCAATGCCAGTGGAGCAGCCGGGGAACAAGATCTAGAAAAGCCTGAGTAGAGGAAGGATACGGCAGATTCCACTGACCAAAAGAAGTCATCTGGCTTGGAAACTGAAGAGGAGGAGGAGAGTGCAGGGTGCGAAAGGCTGGAGGGGCAAAATGCCTGTGATGGCAGGAGACACGATGGCAAAAGGGTCTGCGAAGGGAAATGCCAACCGATCAGAGGCACCGAGCTGCGGGCCAGGGGGCCTGCAGGAGGCGAGAGGAACCATTGCGTTGGAGCAGGGCATCCAAGCAGGACAGGCTTACTGGGTGCAAATCAAAAGTGGGGCCATTTTCAGTGTGGGATGCCTCCAGATGGGAGAGTGGCCAGCTCTCAGGCCCCCGATTACAGCCAGATGAGCCCCAAGGTGGCGGTCAGGGCTAGGAGGTGGGCCTGGGCGTACGAACAGAGAGGAGGAGGACCAGTGCCAGGCCAGGGCTCTGGGGCACCATGGGCCAGAGGAAGGAGAAGTGCAGGAGACAGGGCCAGGTAGGAGGAGGGCCAGGCAGTGGTGATGTCAGGGAAATCAAGAGGAGTTTCCAGAAAGAGGGACAGTCAGCTGTGTTGGGGGCCCCGGAGAAATCAAATAAGATGGAGACACAGAAGTCGCCACTGGACTTCGCAGCAGGAAGACTGATGGCCATGTGGGTCTGGGCATGGCAGGTGCTGGTTACAGGCACGAGAGCTGGTGGGACGGAGACAAGGTCTATAGAGAAGCCAGGGAGGGAGACCCACTTGAGAAAGGCCGGCAATGTGCCCATAGGCTGGGGACTTGCTCTTGTCCGAAAGTTATGCAGACTTTGTGGTAAGAGGAAGCAGAGAGTCCCCTCTCTAGCATTCTCCCTTTTTGGAATCATCTTTCTGTTCTATCGAATTGGAATTCAGATTTGGCAGAGGGCCCAGTTGATGAGACACAGACCCAATCCTGAAAACCCTTAGCGCAACCAGGCAGAGCTGTCCCAGTTGCTCCATTCCAATGGACGAACGTTTGTCACGCAGTAACCTGGTGCTGTTGATGTGGGTGGAACTTGCCAGCACCAGCCAGCCATTGACTATGTCCTTCCCTCCTTCTTTCCTTCCTTCCTGGCTTCCCTCCTTCCCTTCTTCCTCCTTTCCTTCCTTTCTCCCTCCCTCCCTCCCTCCTCCCACCTTGGGCCCCTGTCCTTCCATGTCTTGCTCCAGATCCGGGTGGTGAAAGCATTCCGTAGCTCGCTCTATGAAGGCCTGGAGAAACCGGAATCCAAGACCTCCATTCATAACTTCATGGCAACGCCCGAGTTTCTGATCAATGACTACACCCACAACATCCCACTCATCGATGACACGGACGTGGATGAGAACGAGGAGCGCCTGCGGGCCCCCCCACCCCCGTCCCCCAACCAGAACAACAACGCCATAGACAGCGGTATCTACCTGACCACGCACGGCACCAAGTCAGCTACCTCGTCAGTGTTTTCTTCCAGACCCGGGAGCCCGCTCCACAGCGTGGAGACGTCCCTCTAAGGGAAGGGCTCCGGGCACACGCACACCGCACACACGCGCACTCGGCCCGGATGGCACAGGCCTGCAAGGAGAGCACGGCCAAGGCGGCTGAAGATGGTGCTCGCACGGCACTAGCAAGAAGCCACTCCACCCAAGGCTTCTTATCTGGGACTGAGGAGGACGAGGGAGAAACTAGAGCGTGAGAAGAGCCGTGTTTCCCTTTTTTCTATCGAAGCATTTTTTTAACGAACACTACAGTTCCTCCGCACGTTCGCTGTTCGGGCTGTGCGGTGGGGCGGGGGGCTGGTTTCAGCTGACTGGGCGTTTCCCTGCACCTGCCGGAGAGCAGCTGGCCCGACAGGTTCATACAGAGAGAAAAAAGATGACCGTGGCTCGGCAGCGCCCGGAAGGATGCCCCGCCGGACAGCCTGTCGCTGGGAGCCGCCTGCAAATGTACCTGCGCCGCCGAGCGCCCCTCCCCCAGGACACATGTGCGGTCTGTATGTGTGTGCGTGTGTGCATAGATATGCGTGTGCGTATAGACATGTACGTACATATATGACCAGATGCGTATTTAAAGAATAAGGAGCTATTTATCAGCATGATATTTCCATTCCTCTTATCAGGTGTTTTCATTTTGAAATTTCATTATTTATTGTGGCAGGGTTTTTTTTCAGGGAACGAGACTGCAAGAATATCTTTTTGGTTGCTTGCCCGCCCCCCACCGCTGCCCCCCACCTTCTGCCCAGCCTCCGTTCTCCATCCCGGTCCTCCTCCCCGCACAGTTCCTGGGAATGTTGCTGTGGAGATTCCTGAGAAGGTCGGGGAGAGAGACACGAGGCCGGAGCGGTTAGAATTAGAACTTTTGCACTTTGAGACCCCTGCCTATAGAGGGAAAAAAACAAACAAACAAAAAAAACAAAAACCTTTCAATGGAATTTTTTTATTTAAAAGGAAAATACCAAAGTATTGATAAGAATGATCCCCTCCAGTAGGTGGAAAGGGGAGTTTTGCTTTCAGTTTCCTTCGGTTTCAACTCCAAGTCCTGAATTCTGGCTGGTGGGCTTTCTTTGTCCACGCCCCAACTTCAACAGCATGAAGCGCTGCCGCCCCCTGCCACGCCGACCCCTTGGAAACACCCAGAACCCGGGAGCAGCCCCAGGAGAGCCAGGTCTGGAGGTGGGGGTGGGGCTGGGGGTGGGGAGACCACCAAGAGTCAGGCAGAACGTGGCGGAGGAAGAGGTACCCTCCAAACCCAAGAGGAGCTGACGTGACCGCAACCGAGAAGTTGGGCTGAGGGGTCTGCCGAGTGACTGGGGCCAGGTCTCAGTCACCACCCGCCAAAGCACTCTTCCGACCCGGGGCTTCTCGTTCAAGGACAACTATGACCCACAAAGGCATGGATTTGTGTCTGCAGCCACCTACGGTGACATGGGGGAAGCAGGCGCAGGAGCAAAGCCCCTGGGAGCGATGGCACCTCGCCGCCGTCGCTCCGGTCACAGCTGTGGCTCTGTCTCACGAGCCCGGGAGGCTGAGGAGGTCAGCTTCGCCGTGCCGGCTGAGCACCCTGTCTGCAGGAGGGAGAGCTGGGCCTGGGCTCCCCAGACGGTTCCCTCGGGGACCTCTCCTTGCCGTATGGGCACCCGTTGTGCCAAGCCTCAGTTTCCCCTGAATGCACGCTGACCAGGGAGGGAAATGCAGCAAAAGCAGAGTTTCCTTTACCTTCTGAATTCATCTGTCGCATTTTGCAGAGACGCAGTTGAAGTCCGACCGCAGCGTGAACATGTGCCTATCACTTGGGCCTGAGGCTGAGCCACTGAGGGACAGCTGGGAGCTGAGGGACACGGGTCAGAATGGAAATGCAGGTGTGGGTGAGCAGCAAGGCCGGCTCACCCGTCATGTCCCCTGTGCTACCCCCACTGGCAGGGGACTCGCCCAAGCCCACCTGCCTCTGTGAGCATCTGGGTCGACATCCAAAACATGCTCAGTTCCTACCGCTAACCTGAAGGCCATGTCACCCCTGAGCAGGAGTAGTCAAATCTCGGGCGAAGGAATTCCAGTTAGACAAGAAAATCCCACTTAAGATGCCAGCTACAGATAACTTAAAGCCATCCCTTTATTCCAAAGGGCACACTGAGAATGTTACCCATTTGTGAATTGTTCCCTAATGTCCTTGTTTAAACAACAAAAAGGGCAACTCAATTTGTTGAGGGTCTGTGTGTTCTTAAACTAGAAATAAAATTGGAAATCTTTCAAATTGAAGAAGGTAAGCTGCATATGCTCTGCTCATGGGCTTCTTTTCATTCTCTGTTAGAGACACCTTGGTAGAACAAACGGTCCGTATAGATTAAACAAAAACCCTCACTGCTGCCGTACGAAGTTGCCTACTGTGTGTGTCCATTGTTGCCCTTCCTCGGGGTGTGGGGTTCAGAAAGGGGCGCCGTGACCTCAGATTGTCGCTCTGGTTTCTGTACAGTCTTCAGGCCGAGGGACCTGTCTTGTGAGGAAGCCCCCTCTATAAAGCATATTATACGGAATGGCTTGGTCAACTGTGTTCAGTTATGAAATATGTTTTACATTTTTATCTGCCTGTTATAAAGATGAACAAAAATTATCTTAATGAGGAAGACCAGATGCATAATAATTTAAAGTCTGTAGTTGAATTTCCTAATTTAAAGAATAGACCAAAATTTCTGTGTATTAAAAAAAAAAAAAATTGAAAGGCTCCTACAGTCCCAGTCTGGGTAACATGTGTGATTTATTAGTTGGTGAATTCTGAATGAATTGGAATGAAAAGGAGGTGTCTTCATCCACTTAACCAGGCTGAGAGCCCCAGGAATGCCCAAGCTCCCCCCGGGTGTGCAGCCACCTGTCCAGTCCTTATGGAAGGAAGAAAGGGCTCGCCTGCCCCATGGGGTCAGAGGCATGCTAGCAGAGGTTTGCATGCTGGTCCTCGAACTGTCTGGACCTGGAGGGGCCTCGCCTGAAGGCCCAGGCCGGCATCCTCAAAGGAAGGTGAAGGCAGGGGCCACCAACCCAAATGCACGCATGCAGACTCCCTCTTTTTTTTTTTTTTATTGTGGCAGAATATATACAACATAGAAGTCACTCTCCAATTTTAAGCAAACAGTCCGATGACATTAAGTACTTTCACAGTGCTGTGCAGTCATCCCCACCATCTGTCTCCAGAACATTTTTATCTCCCCAAACTGAAATCCGTTCGCGTTAGACCCTAATTCCTCATCGCGTGCCCCCCAGCCCCTGGTGCCTGCCGTCCTTTCTGTCTCTCTGTGTCAGAAGTTCCTGCCTTTTTAAAGCTGAGTAACATTCCGTTGTATGGCTAGACCATATTTTCTTTATCCACTCATCCGTCAGGGAACACTTGGGTTGCGTCTACCTTTTGGCTGCTGTGAGTCATGCTGCTCTGAACATGGGTGTGCAAACATCTGTTGGAGTCCCTGCTTTCAGTCTTCTTGGGTCTACATCCAGAAGTGGGATAGCCAGGTCATTTGGTAATGCTAGGTTTAATTTTTTGAGGAGCTGCCAAACTGTTTTCCAAAGCGGCTGCACCATTTTAAATTTGCCCCCAGCAGCGCACAAGGGTTGTAATCACAGACTTCCTCTTTAAGCCAAAGCGGGGGAAAGAAAACCCATTATTTCAGTCATTCACTTGCTCGCCGGGTCATCCCCCTATCCGTTCCTTCGCACACTGGGCGTCCTTGAGCACCTGTAGGGGGGGCATCAGTGCTCCGCAGCCCAGAGGGAGCTCTGGGCCAAACCTTGCAAATGACTACCACAGGGACAGAGCCGAGACTACCCACATCTCCGTCCCCTGTGTTTCTATTTCTCCACTCCACACATCACCCTTTCAAACTTGGCAACGCCAGCGGATGCCTTTTCCAGGGAAGCTGCCAAGAAAGGAGGAAAATGGCTTCTAAGTTCCCTCCCAACCACCAGAGTCCATGCTTCCAAAAAAGGCAAAAAGACAAATAACAGAAAACAGCAGACAAATAGCCAAGAGCCCTTGCTTCATTGATGTGTGTGTCCACCTTGAACCCGAAGGCTGAGCAAGTCTACATGGGGCCAAACGCCATGTCCAGAGAGCTGGCACCTTATGGAGAGATGGTGCCCTCCCCCCCAGATTGCTCATTTCTGCCTGTGGAGACTCTTTTCCACTCCTGCTATCAGATATCACACAGGTTCCTGTGGAAAAAAAATGGTACTTAGCCAAATGAGTTGAGGCCAGGAAGCGTAACAACGCCCACCCCTTCACAAAGCTTGGCCAACATTTCACCACCCAGCAGCACCCCGGGAGCAGAGGTGCACCCTGGGAGTCTGAGGAAGCCCGGTAGGAGTTGATGAAGTACCCCACACTGGTCGGGGGGTGCTAAAATAACAAGACAGTTACCCCCTCCTCTTGCTCCGGAGGCCGGAAGGCAGGAATCCAGGTGTCGGCAGGGCGGCGCTCCCTCCGAAGGCTCTAGGGGCCGCTCCTTCCTTGCCCCTTCCAGCTGCTGGTGCGGCCGGCGGCCTTGGCCTTCCTTGGCTGGTAGCCGCACCACCCCTGTCTCTGTCGTCCCGTGGCCTTCTCCCCTGCACATTCCATCACTGCGCCTTAGAAGGATACCAGTCATCTTGGATTCGGACCCAGCCTACTCCTGTAGGATCTCACCTCACGCTGACAATAGCTACAAAGAGCCTGTTTTCAAATAAGGACCCATCCCCACGTTCCAAGAGTTAGGACATAAACACATCTTTCGGGGGACAGCATTCACTCATCTACAGCTGGAAAGGAAGAGACCGCCGAGTTCCTCATAGAACCTGGATCGCCCCCCTCCTTCCACCCATTTGACAGGCCAGGCAAGGCTCGGCCGTCTATCACTTTACAGTAATTAGGATGTGCAGGAAGCTTCGGGTCGTAGAAAATCTTGTCTCCACCCCTCATTGCTGCCTAGCACCCTTCCTTCATCTCTGCTCCGATGACGGCACACTGAAGGGGGAGCTTCCGGCCCCAGTTGCATCAGGAAAGCAGAGACGAGCCCTGAGTGCTAAGTGCTGACAGGACAGGCCCAGAGGCCAGTGCGCGAGGGCTGCAAGTCCCACAGGGCAGCACGACAGGCACGGGGCGGGCTAAGGGATTTTAAAATAGCAATCAGAAAAAAATACAAGAAAAATAAAACTAGCAATCAGCAATCCCAGTCTGAGATCATTTGGTCCAACCTGCTCAATTTACAAAGTGGGAAACTGAGTCCCATAGAAAGAAAGGAACCGGCCTGCTATGCAGTCATCATAAAAGGAAACCTAGAGCTACAAAATCTCCACGGAGGCTGCGGCTAGCCCCAGCAGACCAGAGTCTCTGGAGCCATGCTTTCCCAGTTCGGCACAGGGGCTCTCAGCCAGGGGTGGGGATGTTCACCAAATCCCTAGAGAGCTTTAGCCAACCACCTTCCCTTCTTTCTGGTAAGTCCTGGAGCAGGGGGTGGGGAGCAAACAGACTGGAACAGGTGCAGATGGAGAGAGCTCTCCAGAGGGTTCTCCCGTACCCTCCACCTAGCCCTCCCATCCAGAGCAGGGGGTTCTGTTTTCTGAGAGCTGAGCAAATGACCTCCCAACAAGTGTGTGGGGGCCAGCTGCCTCGCCAGAGGCTAAACCTGAAGAGATCCAAGGACACTGAAGCTTCTGTAAGAGCCTGTGATCTGGTCAGGGGAGAGAAGACAGAGAATCCAAAAGTGAAACATCCATTGCCCAATTCCATTCAAACCAGCAATAAGCACTGGCAAAGGCCAGCGCCAGGTCGATGCGGGACAAGCAAGGCTGGGGCCCAGGGGGCGGTGCCAGGGCCCAGCCTGTGGGGAGGAAGAACACGAGGCAGACGAGGTACATTTTAAATAGCAGAAGACAGAAGGGACCAGCGAAAGAGCCAGAGCTGCTCACAGAGAGAGGCCTGCGGGCTGGCCCCTCACCACCCACCGCGTGCTTAGAGCCGGGACTCTGAGCACCAACCTTGGCCTCAAAGAGCTCCCAGCTGAGCTGGGTGGACAGATATGGAAAGGACACGGTGGAAAAGTGGACATTTACTCAGATCTCTCATCCTGAAGACAAATAACACAGTTGCTAAGTAAACTCAAGCAAGCCCTGCTGCCTGACTTGTCACCAGTGTGTGATCCCCCAGAGACAAGCATTCGGAGGCAGCCTGCTGGACCCCAGGCATTCCAGCCAGCTCCCACACCTGTGGGTGCTGGAGGGCATGGCAGCCAGTATCCAGAGCCCATGCTCCCCTGGCAACAACTTCCCAAATGCAGGGGCGCACCTGGGACAGTCCCCTGCTCCCCACACCATCATGTACTGAAGGACAGTCCCACCAGTGTGTGTCGAGCCCAGTGGGGATTCCCAGGGAGAACAACCTAGGCTGCTGTTTCTCTAATGCACCCAAAAGCAAGTCTTCTGGAAGAAGTGCCCTTCGAGTGGGTCAGGAGGGTGTCATGGCCCTGAGATTCTCTAGGCTCTCCATCTAGACTCACTGTCTTGACACTTAAGAAAAAACCGTCATTTACTTTCTAGTTACATTTTGGTCAGATCTGGGTCTGGGGAACCCAAGTGATGCTCCCTAATCCCTCTCTCCAAAATTGATGCTCACTCACTGAATGGGACAATTCCACCCGGAGAGAGCGTTTCAAGGGAAACCGAGGTTGGACGGCACCCAGAGCAGCCCAGGCCCGAGAGCAAAGACAGGGCATCTCTGTTGATTTGTATCATCTTTTATTATACAAAATAAAATTCCATCTATGTTGCACATTCATACTTTCTATAAATCTGGCTTTAAAAAAATCCCCAAGGGTGCAGTCTCATCTGTTCTTTGATTTTGCTTCCACTGATGTCACACCTCAACTGCAGTCGGTGCCCTCTCAAAGGACAAAAGCAGACACGGATGCCTTGGGGGCCCTTCCCCTGGTGCACCCCGGCCTGCCCGCAGGAGGCACGGCTCCCATCACCGTCTGGACCACAGCTGCCAGGGACAGTCAAAGCATGAGAATCAAAGTGGCAGCAGGTCATCGCCTTCACCAGCCCGTCTCCAGCAGCACAAAACCAGTCCTCCCAGCTGGTCTTCTGGGGACCAGCCGTCACAGCGATGCGGTGATGCCGTCCCCAGGCAGCCGAGCATCCCGGGCTTCTCTTTGGGCAGGCCTGGACCAGGGCCTTAGGGGATCTCTGTGTCCATGGTATAAATCTGAATGAGATCAGACACAATGTTATCAATGATTGGCTTGGTAAGGTCGTCACTAAACACCTAGAAAGGAGAAGGAAAACAGGTTCTGATTAGACTCCCTCTGTGTTAAACAAGGCACCCACCACTAAGCACGGAATCACATTGCACAGGGGGGATGGCACAGGGACTTGGCTATCAGAGATGATGGTGGCTCTCTGCAAAGCCAGTTCACTTCCAGCCTGCCAAGGCTAAGCACAAAGCAGAGAACATTCCAGATGGAAGAGGCCTCAGTGATCATCTGACCCAGACAGGACAGGGAGCTGGTGACAGAGTTGGGCCAGGAGTTCATTTCCAGAAGTAAACAGGCTAAACCACTGAACCCCACTCCACCCTGGCCTAGCCCCTGGAGAACACCTGGACCTGTTCTATAACCTGGGCCAGACATCCTCCCGACCATGCTGGAGAGCTTATAAAATTGTCAACTGAATCCCCAGGGGCCCAAACCAAGAGGGGTGTGTAGCTCAGGTCTAACCCCGCATGTTCCCAAGGAAGTTCTGGCCCTTGCCCAGCCCCTGGGAAAGGACCTCTGGCCCCCAGCATGTCCTGCCTGATGAGAGGGTCTCAATCTCCCTGGGGCCGAGCTGGGCCACACCTCTCAGCTTCATGTCCCGGGGAGGGGGGGGGGGGGGGTTGGGGCGGTGCAGGTGCAGAGACTGAGTTTCCGAGCTCAGCCCCGCGGGAGCTCCAGGCCCACGGGACCGACCCCGCACTGAAGTCCCCGGACAGCGCCGCGCAGGGAGGCTTCCCTGGTGGCCGTGCCCGGTGCGGGTTGTCACACAAGGCTGCGGGAGAAACGGCACTGCCGCAGCCCTCCGCCGGCCAGGGACCTGGAAGCTCACGCCTGGTCTCCCCTGGACCCGGCCCTACGCTCCTCGCGTCCTTGCTGATTCTGACCTGGGTGCTTCCACTGTAATTGACCATAACAACCGTAACCGGGAGCCGTTGTACGGCTCTTCTGAGTTCTGCGAGCCCTCCTAGTGAAGCATCGAGCCTGAGGGTGCTCTCGAGGAGCCCTGATGACATGGGAAATAAAAAGCAAAACAAGGAGATCTTGGTTAGATACTGTGGCCCCCTGGGCCCAGGGGTTGCTGCCTGGGAAACCAATACCAGTAGGGTCAAGACCTTGGGCCAAGCCAGGGCAAAAACTAGACCTGAGTCCACCCCCTCCATGGCCCCCAAAGAAAGCCAGGGCCCTCCGTAAGCTGCTGCCGCAGGTAGGAAACAGTGGCCTGAAAATCCCAAGCCCTGGCTCATGAAGACTGGCCATCTCGCCCCAGACTGTAGGTAGAAAATCAATGCTTCCGAAATATGGGCTTGGGCTTGCTCACCAAGGTCCATTCCTTGTTTGTTCCTGGGGACCCCAAGCCAAGGAAAGACTTTTAAAAAGTAGTCCCGGGCCAAAAGGTGGAAGCAATCCAAGAGTCCACCCCTGGAGGAATGCATAAACACAATGTGGTCCATCCGTCCCATGGAACAGTGTTCGGCCTTCATAAGGACAGACACCCTGACGCCTGCTGCAATGCGCTACTGCTTCATCCACCCGGAGGCCCAACACAGCTTGGCACAAGGCCTGCCTCACCGCCCTCACACTCAAGTGCAGGAGCACCTCAAGCTCCCCCAAGGCTCCTGACCAGCACGGCAAAGCCCCAGCCCCCGGCAGGCGAGGGACAACAGAGAGGCGGTTGCCGCGAGGAGTGGCAGTGGAGAGCAAGGAGGAAAAGTATTTCCCAACTCAGACGTCAGCATCCAGGCCAGGCAGGCAGGCGAGGCAGGGGCGGTGTCATCATCTAGAGCCATTTATCATAAGGCAACTGGTCCTTGCACATCATAAGCCCAAAAGGCCCCCAGATTCTGAATGCTCCTGGTTCATGTGGCCGGGAGCCACCCAGAAAAGGTGCAGAGCTGAGTGAACAGGAGGAGTTTGCCACCCCACTCCTCCCAGTCTTAACAATCACTGGGTAGGGGGCACCTGGGTGGCTCAGTTGGTTAGGCGACTGCCCTCAGCTCAGGTCATGATCCTGGAGTCCCGGGATCGAGTCCCGCATCAGGCTCCCTGCTCAGCAGGGAGTCTGCTTCTCCCTCCGACCCTCCTCCCTCTCATGCTCTCTGTCTCTCATTCTCTCTCTCTCAGATAAATAAATAAAATCTTTAAAAAAAAAAAACAAAACAATCACTGGGTAAGCACAGGGCTGGCTGAGGGCTGGCACTGGGAGGCCGAGGCAGTAAGGTGGTGCCCGGGGAAGTTCAGGAGCAGGTGAAAAGAAAGGAGAGCAGAAAGGAAGACGCACAGAGAGGAGAGCCAGACAATGGGAAACAAGTGATGACATCGCAGACCCAAGCAGCCAAGACACAGGGGCTGCCATGCCCACATGCCCTCAGAGAGCAGGGCCGGGAAGTGGCAGCCCCTTCTGCTACCACCCGGTTCCAACAGAGCAGGGACGCTATGGTCACATGACCTGGAAATCCCTGAGAAGACCCAGCACGGAGCAGTACTTTCTGTCTACGCAGATCCCTTTCAGGCCCATGCTGCCAGAGGAGGTGCGTCTCACCGGAGACCAGGGCCACAGATGTGTCTGCTCGAAGATGCGTGAGCACCTACTATGGGCCAGATCTAGGCGCTGGACCTAGGGCAGGGGATAAAGCAGACAGGATCCCTGACCTCCCAGGGTGCCTGGGTGGCTCAGCTGTCAAAGCGTCTGGCTTCGGCTCGGGTCGTGATCCCAGGGTCCTGGGATCGAGCCCCGCATCGGGCTCCCTGCTCGGCGGGAAGCCTGCTTCTCCCTCTCCCACTCCCCCTGCTTCTGTTCCTTCTCTCGCTGTGTCTCTCTCTGTCAAATAAATGGATAGAGTCTTAAAAAAAAAAAAAAAGAGGGCGCCTGGGTGGCTCAGTCGGTTAAGCGACTGCCTTCGGCTCAGGTCATGATCCCAGTGTCCTGGGATCAAGTCCCACATCGGGCTCCCTGCTCAGCGGGAAGCCTGCTTCTCCCTCTCCCACTCCCCTTGCTTGTGTTCCCTCTCTCGCTGTGTCTCTCTCTGTCAAATAAATAAATAAAATCTTTAAAAAAAAAAAAAAAGATCCCTGACCTCCCAGCACTTACTATCTGGTTAGCTGGAGGGATTTGACGATAAAGGACAAGAGAACAAAAAGCAAGCAGGAGAAGCCGGGTCTCCGCAGAGGGGCAGCAGGAAAGGAAGGGCACCACGGGAGCCAAGAGCTGCAGGAAAGGAGGGGGAGCCAGGAGCAGACCCAGGAGGGCACCCAGGGGGGCACCCTCTGTTCACATAACAGAGGACACATTTTAGAAGACTTCTGGCCACTGGCTGATTTGCTGGGGAGGGAGGGTGCGCCAGAAGGAGAAACCTTCAGGTACCGCAAGCGCTGCTTGCAGAGAACCTCCTCTGGGGCAAGGCCCATGTGTTATAAGAAAGGAACAGCAAACTAGACTCAGGTCTAGTATGGGAAAGGGAAAACCAGAAATGATTTCAAAATTCCATTGTGAGAAACAGTGGGGACTACTCAGGGAAAATCGATAGGACTGTGGAAGTCCTCGAGGGCAGCCCTTCCCCTGGACTCGCGCTCTACAAACCGTGCTGTGGATTCAGCAGGTCGGGGGGAGGCCGGCGAATCTTTCGACCATCAGCCTCATTATCTGCCATCTAGCCATCCACCCACCCGTCCATCTCGTGCCATCCATCTGTCTGTCCACCCCTCTACCCATTTGTCATCTATCGGTCTATCTATCATCTATGTGCCTGTCCATTATCAATCCATCTTTTTAGAGGACTCCCTCTATACTTCTTCTGATGTGGATCCAAGTTTATTAACTTCCGATCTATAGCAAGCTCCCGCTCAATTCAATGAAAGTGCTTGGTCGAGCAAAGTGACTCTCAACTGGGGGTGATCCCCACCCTGGGACACTTGGTAATGTCTGGAGACATTCTGATTGTCACGACTGGGGCGTCTACAGGGTAGCACAGGATGGCGTTGCCGCAGAGAACGATCGAGCCCCGAATGTCCGCAGTGCCTTAGACAGTCATGACAGGGTGTGTTCAAGCTTCGAGATTCCTAAGTAGCCCGTATCTTCCTTCGAGGATAATTACCACCAAGGAACACGGATGAGTCCTCAGGCAGAGGAAAGGGGAACCGGCACACTGAGCAGTCACCTCACCTGCCACCACGGCTTCTCGGCCTCGGCCTCGGCGGGCACCTCAACCCCATAGGCCTGCAGGGCCAGGTGGAGCACCGCCACGGCTATGTGCTGGGCCCGGAAGCGGAGGCACAGCCCCCCGTGGTAGCTGTCCCGCAGCAGGGCCCAGGCAGTGACGGAAATGGGGGTCCGCTGCCAGCAGTAACGGTTCAGCCAGTTCTTGAGGGAAATCAGGTAGTGGAGCAGGTACTGCAAAGACACACCAGTCAGCCAAGTGGCCTCGGGGCCCCCGCCCCCCCCCAGACACCTGACTCCTCACTGCCCCCCCCCGCCCACCAGCCACTCTCCCCCTAAGCGGCCTCGGCGGGAATAAAACACAAACTGGATCGAGTCATCTCTCTGTTCCAGCCCCCCAACAGCTCCCTGTGTCCCTTGGAAAAAAGCCCCAGTGCCTTCCACTGGCCTCCAAGCCCCGCCCCGCCCCCCCACTGTGTTTGAACATGCCGAGCACGCTTCCCTCCCGGCCTTGGCACTCACTGCTCCCTCACCGCTCCCTCGGCCGGAGATCGCCTCCCCCGCTCCCTGCCCCCCCCCCCCCCGTGTCCACGTGCCCACCCGCTCTCAAGTCCTGGCCCAGCTGCTGGACGCCGCCCAAGCCTCTACCGATGGCCACCCCTACCACAGTCCCTCTCCATCACCCGGGCCTGCTCTAGCCATCATCAGAAATCATTCTGCGTATCCCCCTGCCCAACTCAACATAAGCTCCAGAAACAGCGTCCTTATACTCCAAACAGAACACTGCGCCCGTGTGCCCAGCCTGAGGCCAGGGGCTGCCCGGAGACAGGACGCCCGCTTTCAGAGGGACTACGACAGGTGACCGTGTTTTCCAGGAGTGCTGCCCTTGGCTGTACACTCTTAATGGCTTTTCAGCTCAGCTGTCTGTCAGCTCCCACTCTGGGAAGACAGCGGCTTTGCTCGAACCGGCCGATCCACAAACACACTGATAAGCCCGCTCCACAGGCTTGAACACACGTGCTTGCGACCCCAGCATGCCACGGAACAGGGGACTCATTGGCTGCCCTAGACCCCATCCCGACCTGACGTAAGGGGAAGGCCGCAAGGCTCAAGGCAACGCTGGCCCCCACTCCCCCACCCGACGGCCCCCTTGGCAGGTGCTGGTCTTCCTCAGACACAGAGCCTGGGCGGCTCCTGCCTTCCCCTGCATCGTGCGACCAACCGAACAACCGACCAACCGACCAACCGACCAACCGACCAACCGGAAACACAACTATTTTAAAATCTCTACCAGAGGTTTCCGGGATTAGAAAGGCAGTTTGGAAGGGTGGGGTGAGATTATAAGGACCCCTGTGGGGATGGGAGTTGTTTTGTATTTCAACTGTGGTGGAGGACATATGCAGGTGCATATGGGATAAAATAGTGCCAGTAACACCCCAGCGACCCCCAGAATCCCTGGCAGGGGAGGGGCTGTCACACTGACGGGTGTTCTGCAAAACGTTCCCATTCAGGGAGACTGGGCAAAGTCTCCATCTCAGATAGGATCTCTGCGTTGTTCCCTCCAACTGCTTGTACATCTACAATTACCTCATACAAATTTCAATTAGAAAAAAAATGAAATCCTATTCACAACCCACGTCCCAATCCCCTTGTCCCAACCCCCCACTGCCCCACGTCTTTCCCTGCAGGCCACCCTTCCCAGCTGCCCACATGGGGGACTGGGGCCCCCAAAGTATCACATCCAAGTGCTCTAAGGGCTCCACACGTCCCTTTTGCTGCCGTCAGAAACAGTTCTATTGGGACTTACGTGTTCCTAGCAGTTAAAAGTGTGCGACTTAACTTTGTGACTCAGATTTTCTTGTGGGTTTCAAAGCACAGCTGAGCTGCATGTGAGCTCTGAGGCCGAGCGCGACTCTTGGGGACAGGAACTCTGGGGCATCATGAAACCAGCCCTACTTCCCTGCGGCTCACTGAGCACACAATGCAGGTGGGTCACGGGATCGGCAAGGGCTTCACAGTCACACGGATCCCGGCTTGCGGCCTTGGCCAGGCAGGCCCAAAGGCAGAAGCTGAAATTAGAGCTGCCTGAGAAAACCCAGGGAGTTGGGACAAGAGGG
Source organism: Mirounga angustirostris (assembly GCF_029215605.1). Classification (NCBI taxonomy): domain Eukaryota; kingdom Metazoa; phylum Chordata; class Mammalia; order Carnivora; family Phocidae; genus Mirounga; species Mirounga angustirostris. The sequence goes on from NW_026991719.1 coordinate 125,424,635, forward strand.
GCCACACAAGCCAGTCAGGGTGTGCAGTCGGGAGCCCCAGGGCCCAGCTGTGGCTCACTCTTCCTCACATACACCCCGTGTTTGTGAGGGTTTGGTGGGTGCACTTCCAGGATGAAAAACGAAAAGGTTCATGCCTCTAGAAACAGTTGCCAATTCCCCAGCAGGTACCTTGTGTGGGTGCTGGAAGGAGACTTGGAAACGCAGGACTCTCAGCATGAGGAGTTCACACTGCACGATACTGTCCCGGAGCGCCCAGAAGCGGGAGTCCAGCTCCAAGGGTTCACTGCCCGGGTGAAAGTACCTGCACGAGAGACAGCAATGCTTATGGCAGCCAGGGAAGCGTCTCTGGGGAGCCCCTCGAGTCCCCTGGTGTCCAGACACAAACTCCAGTGTTCTTCTGCTAGATAGGGCCAGTTCTACTGATGTGTTTATAAGTCATCTTCATCTACATGCCTACGATATAGGATAATGTTTAAACGGTAACTAACAGAGAAAAGAAGCCGGCTTCTAGTTTCAGCCCTTGATGGACTGTCCCGTATCACTCAGCAAGATGTCAAGGGTAAAGATGAGTCTTTGCAATTGCTCCAGAAGGACTGGAAGCTCTAGCACACTGAACTGATCAGTCAGCCTGGGATCAGGGACAGGCTTTACCACCTGGGACGGCAATGCCCAGGGCTCTTACTCTGGGTCCAAGGAAGGAACTGAAACATGTCATGGGGATGCTATATGCAGAAGAATAAACGTATTTCAGCTTTATGTTCCCAGATTGTCTTTCCTTTGTTCCAGATCCTTCTGTCCTTATTTACGCCATATATATATCCACAACACTCCCACCTACGCATGATCACCAAGATGTAAGAGAACAGGATTCACACTCAAGTGATCAAAATTCTCTGCCAATGACTCAGCCTTCCTAGTTCCTCACTCCTTTTGCAACTTCCCCACAGAACCCCACCCGGGTGCTCATGTCTAATTAGCGGTCCACACAATTTCCCCTCTACCGGTCCTCCCTGCTGGGGACCTGGCAATTACAGGTGGACTCTAGCAGCCCTTCCTTGGTTCCCTCTCCAGTTTTTCTCTCAGCCTTTCACGGTACACTGCGAACCTGTCATGCTTGGGGGGTAGGGAGTGCTTTTTCCGTTGCCTGTTTATTAAAAGAGAAGCAGCACAAAACAGTTTTCTTAATGATTAGTTTCTAGAAAGGTTATGCCATACTGCTAGTCAGTAACTTTCCACAAACTGCTTTCTCCTGGGCACCCTGGGTCTCAGTGCAGCCTGGCTGGCTGGACCCCCATATCCTTCCCAGTAGGAACACAGCTGCTCGGGCCCAAGGGGGCCGCCCACAGAGCACCATGCCCACACCAGGGCAAGAGGTGCTTGTTAGCAATTCTGATTCAGTTTCCCACACCATCTTAATAAAATAATTGCCCAACTGGGTCCACACCCTCCCCTGCATGGGAAGGTCCTACAGGTCCCACAGAACACAACGGGTTTGATCCATCCTGCCCAAAACTCCAGACGAGTCTTCTTTGACATATCTCTCCAAGCTCCCTGTGCTCCCCACCCCATGACCCCAGCTCCTCTACACTCCTCCGGGCCTTTGAGACTTCCCTTAATCTGGCCCCAGCTTCTCTTCCACTCACCCCATGGGTTTCTGACACCAGGCTCATTCCTACCTGTGCTGCTAGTGCTTCTTGCCCTGGTTCAAGACCACCCTGGTGCTTCCTTCTGAGCTTGACCACTGTCACCTGGAGGTCAGGGCCCAGTGGGACCCTTCTCTGCCCTCCCGTTCGGGTGGACACCAGTGAGTCCTCCCAAAGGCCTGGGCCTGGATGCCATTACCTGTTGGACACGTTGATGATGTCACGAGTGCGCAGGTGCTGTTCCTCCACTTTGCCAGCCAAATAAAGGGAAGACATGGCGACCAAGTAGGGGTCATAGGCATCCAGGTTGATCTCATAGAAGAACTTATGGTAAATGGTACAAGCTGTGGCAATGGGAATGGACTGCATCCCTAGCTTGACACCTGCCAAGAGAAAGTGGGCAGAAGAGTAGCTCAGTCCAGTGCTCACCCTCTGCTGAAGCGTGGGTGGAGCTGCTGGGTTGGGCCCTAAGAGTATACACCCCTGCTCAGACAAGACCAAGAGCCTGGAGCCTAGCTGGCTGTGGCTGCTGGGTCTTTCACTGGGTCCTCTACCTGAGAGGCTTTGAGCCAGGCTTCTCAGGTTCTATGGGGCTAACAGGCCCCTGGGGGTTGTCACACCCAAGCTACGGATCTGCAGACCCCACCAGGAGAAGCAAGGCTTCAGACTAGTCCTCCGTGAGCACCTGGCATGTCAGCCTCTGCACAACATCCTGGAAAGGACCACACACTGCTGTGTATCTGTTTCGACCTTATAAGCATCTAACTAAAGGTCGCCCCCACCCCCACAGGTCACCTAACAAAAATCCTGCCAAGACGACAGCAGGGGAAAAGGGCCTCTGAGCATCAAAAAGACACCACAGAGTCCCAATGTTACAACTAAAGATTATACTCGGCCCTGGCTTCCTTGTCTGAAGGTTGAAAAAGGCAAGAAAAGCAAGCAGGAAAAAAAAAAAAAGCAACACCTACGGCCACCGACAGGCGCCAGGGAAGAAGACTGACACACGGAAAAGGGAACAAAACTCAAAAAGCAGAGCACGTGGTGGTTTGATTTAGGGCGTAAAGCCCACGCCCCACCCCACCTCTGGACGGCTCCTAAGGAAATCGCTGCATTGGGTAACAGAACCAATATAAATTCACAATGACCAGGGTTAACAAGAGAAGGTTAAATGACATCCAACAGACTGAAAGAAGGTGAGGAACAACCGTCAATCATTAAGATTACATTCAGTATCCTCTCCCTAAGGTGTTCTAGTTCCCTGGGGCTACTGTAAGGAATTACCACAAACTCACTGGCTTCAAACAACACGTACTGTTTCTCTGACAATCCTTATGGTCAGAAGTCCCAGATGAGTCTGAGGGGGCTAAATTCAAGGTGTGGGCAGGGTGGGTTCCTTCTGGAGCCTCCAGGGAAGAATGTTTCCTTGCCCTTTCCAGCTTCTAGAGGTGCCTTCAGGCTTTGGCTCGTGGCCCCTTCCTCCCTCGTCGAAGTCAGGGGAAGCATCTTCTAACTCTGCTCCCCTCGTTCCATGGCCTTCCAGTCTGCCAGTCACTCCTGCCTCTCTCTTTAAGGATGTGATAGGTGTGATTATCCTGGGCCCAGCGAATAATCTAGGGTAGTTCCCCATATCAAGATGCTTGATCCTGGGGCGTCTGGGTGGCTCAGTCATTAAGCGTCTGCCTTTGGCTCAGGTCATGATCCCGGGGTCCTGGGATTGAGCCCCGCATGGGGCTCCCTGCTCAGTGGGGAGCCTGCTTCTCCCTCTCCCTCTCCCTCTCCCACTCCCCCTGCTTGTGTTCCCTCTCTCGCTGTGTCTCTCTCTGTCAAATAAATAAATAAAATCTTTAAAAAAAAAAAAAAAAGATGCTTAATCCCATCTGCAAAACCTTTGCTGCATGAGGTAACAGTCACAGGGTCGCAGGTTCAGGGGATTAGGATGGGGACATCTTTGGAGGACCAGTGTTTAGCCTCACAGCGGGGAGCAAGGGCATATGCAATACATTTTATAAAGAAGTCCTCCGGAGAGTGGTACCTGGAAGAGCTTTTAGCATTTCAAGGTCTAAACTTCAGTTACATAGGCAGCTCCCACATGGGACTCCTCGTTCCCAGAGATGTCAAATACGGTGGTATAGCTGCACATGACCCTCCAAGCCCTGTTTTATGCAGCAAATCCTCAAAGGGCAGCACGCTGCCCCGGTTTACATGGACCCTCCAAGCGGATGCATGGCAGCATATGGGAGGCCACTGCCATCCTTCTTCATACCTTGTGCAACTCTTCCTGGAAATTAAATGTACAAATCACTGGGCTTAATGGTCCTGCATCATTTCCCCAGACCGCTGACTCTGACTTGAAAGCGGACTCACCCAGACCCGGCTCCCACCAAGTGCGTACAAAGTAACAAAGATCGAAAGTACCCGTCTGCCCGAGTGAGGTACTATTGCCAAGAGAGAGAAACAATGTTTCTACAGGAATCCGATTCGCTTCATTGTCTCGCCTTGGGAGCAGGGGCACCCAGCACCTCTGTGGACACCGTGGCAGGGTTTTCAAAACGCGAGCTGCACCCTGCCTGGGTCCTCGGTGTGACGGGACCTCGCCAACAGGGCTCGTCACGAGCCTCACCACCGGCGGGCTCCGAAAAAGCCTCCGCGAGACCAAGTGCGCTGGGAGACAGGGATGCGTGAAGGCGCGGGGCGCCACCGAGCCGCGCGCGCTCGGATTCCACCGCCTTCTCGCTCGGGCCCGTCCCTTTCCACGTCCTCTCTTTGGGCCTGCGCGCCCGTCCGCGAGGTGGCCGTGACCGTGTCCTCCTCGCAGCTCAAAGCCTAGCACACAGGGCTCGGCGGAAAGCAGAGGCCTGTACCCCTGAGCCGGGCCTCTTCCCCCTGGCCAGCCGCGCCAGCTCCCCGTCCTGCACGTCCCCTACTCCGGGAAGTGGGTTCCCGTAAGGCCGGCCCTCTTCCCCAGCCGCGGTTACCTGCCTCCATGATGAACCTCGTCACTCGGAAGTGCACCCTCGCCTCGGGGGCTGGCCGCCCCTCGGCACCCCGCGCCGCGTCCCCTCCTCCACAAATGTCGGGGCCAGCAGCCTCCATGAGGCCCCGCCCCGCGGCCCCAGACCCCCCGCCAGAAGGAGAAGGGGCCCCAGCGCGCGGCGAGCGGCTCCGGGGGTCCTCGCGGCGGGCGCGGCCCCCGCCCCGCCCCGCCCCGCCCCGCCGGCCCCCCGCCCCGCCCCTGTCCGCGCCGCCCCGCCTCCCAGCTCCCCGCCCCGGGACAGGGGGGGAAGAAGGGGGGAAGAAGAGAGGATGACCGCGCGGCTGCGCGCAGGCGCCGGCGCAGGCGCAGAGGCCGACTCGGCCGGGCGGTGGCTGGCCCGCACCCGCCCTGCCCCTGGACGCTGTTTGCCCCGCCCTTGAGAACTGACGCCGGGTCCCTGGGAGGCTTATGCCCCGCCCCCGAGAGCCGCCAGCCCAGTACCCCGTGGCTGGAACTAGCTGGGCGACTTCGCGAGGGCGCCGCGAGGTCACGGGCACCCCCAGGCATCTTAGCTGCAAGTCCCTGCGGTCCACCAAGGTGTTGCTCCAGGCTGGTGGCCCGGCGTGGTTTAGGGCTGGGAGAGCTGGTGGTGACTGCCAACCCCCGGGCGAGGGGCGCTCACCTGTGCTCTCGCTGGGACGTTGGCGACTCCCACCAAGAGAAATCATGTGACTCAGTGTCCGTGTTCGTAAAAGCTGAATCCAGCTTTGCCAAAGTCTCCAGACAGGTAGATGAGCCCCGAAGGAAATGTGCGAAGAATGAGTGCATTACGGGGTTTGGGCTCTGGGATTTTCCTCTGCATCCCTTGGTGATCTGGCTTCTGCTCACCTTCCCAGGCTGACACACATTAGGAGCTTAACGAATGAATGTTGTTGAATATCCAGCTCACAATGCCAATTCACGCTTTGTGCCTGTGCCTTCCATAAGCAGGATATCGTGTGTCAGGCATTAGGGATATAGAGCACCAGAGGGACTCCCAAACTAACCACCCTGTCATCTGGGTCACTCTGGTATCATCGGATAGTTGCTATGATTTGAGAGACTTGGGAACTTTGAGAGGAAAAGGCCACTGCTCCCAAGCTCTTCCTCCAGGGTGTCTGGACCCCGGTGATGATCCTGATGGCTCCACCTCCTGACCCACCCGGGACAGCCTTGTCTCCTTCCTCAGCTCCCCCATCCCTCTCCCAGCCCAGGTCCCCCCAAGTCTTTTCTCCACACCAGCCGTGGTCGTTTCCTGTGCCTGCTGTAACAAATGGCCACAAAGTGAGGGACTTGAAACAACAGGAACTCATCCTCCCACAGCTCTGGAGACCAAAAGTGTGAGATCAAGGTGTCAACAGGGCCATTATCCCCCCTGCAGGCTCTAGGATACAATCCTTCTTTGCCCCTTCCCGCTGCTGGTGGCCCCAGGTGTTCCTCGGCTCATGGCCATGTCACTGCAGTCTCTGCCTCCGTTGTCACGTGGCCTTCTCCTCTGTGTGTCTCTGTGTCTCTCCTGTTACTTGTCTCTGCATTTAGGGCCCACTGAGGAAATCCAGGATGATCTCAACTTGAGATCCTTCACTTCATCACATCTGCAAAGACCCTTTTGCCAATCCCAGCTTCCAGGGATTACGACATAGGGGCCTACCATCTGGCCCACAACACCAGCCACCAGCCAGAGTGAGCTTCCTAAAATATAAGCCTGAACGGGCTCTGCCCTGCCTACCATCTTCCAGGACCCCTTCAACTCAGGAGAAAGCTGAGGCCTTAGCCTGACATGCCAGTTCTCATGGAGTCACGCTGTCAACTGACCAGCCTCGGGTCTCACCACTTGGCCACTCATAGCAACACCCTTGAGCAACTCCCTGGAAGTTACAGTCTCCCAACTAAGGGTCTTCATACAAGCTCCGCCCAGTGAAGGGATTCCTGCCACATACCCCTCTCCCCAGCTCTCTGGGCTGAGTACCTGTGCGTGTGTGCGTGTGTCCGCACGCACGTGTGTGCTTGTGCACGTGTGCCCATGTGCGTGTGGAGGGACTCAGGGCCCCAAGACCCCTGTGCTGCTAACACCTGTCATGCCTTGAGCACTCTGTCACTGCTGTCTGTCCCCCACCCGAAGCTGAAAGCCAGATCACCCAGAGCACCAGCCTAAAGGGGCACACCACACACAGCCCCCTCTCCACACTCACATGCAAATGTACACATACATCAGGCGTTTCCCCACACACACACACACATGCACACACCCAGATCGTATCACTTTTCCGTCTGGCCCCTGGCCCAGTGGCCTGCCTGACGCCTCCCCATCCATGTTTGCCGGTTAAACAGCATGGCTTGAATTCCTCCTTCCCCCCTGGGCCTTTTGTGGCGTGAAGAGTCTGGGCTCAGCAAGTAATAGGTGCCCGTGAATGTGAGTCAAGGGAATGACTCAATGAACACATTAATTTTTAAGACCCTGGGTCACAGGGCACCCTCCTGGCAAGCAGCCTGGACACTGTGGTTGACAAATGAATAATTCACTAGCCACCGGTTGGAACCAGCAAACCTCGAGGCAGGGCTTCCTCTCCCACCATCAAGCCACACCCACTGCAGAGCCCTCCCTTCCCAGTCATCTGTCACCCCTCCCAAAGGTGGCGTCCCCCCTCTCACCACTCCCACCATCCCCTGACCTTGCCCGGGGATTATCTTCAGACCCTGTACAGAGAAGATGGTCAACAAAGGAGGGGCGGACAATCGTATCAGAAGAAGATTCTATGATATTTGCCAACACTTCCTTATCTAACCTTTACTGTGCGCCTCTACCCTGAGTAAACCACAGCCTCCTCCTCACAATGGCGCTATCACCTAATGAGTGAGTGAGTGAGTGAGTGAGTGAGTGAGCCAGGGCTCAGGCTGAAGCTCAAAGGATGAGGCAGAGAAGGGGGAGGGGCATTCGGGGTACAGAGGGAAGGCTGTGCCCAGGCAGGGCCACTGGAAAGCCTGGCTGGTCTTCAAAGACAGGGGATGATTTCCAAAGTGCTCAGCCTGCCCACCTCCTCCCCAGTGGCCTTGGCCCTAGGGGTCGTCAGTTGAAGAGCAGCCTCATCCAAGTCCAGTCCTGTCACTTGTCCTTGGAATCTTCTTGCAACCTGAGAACCTCACTCCACTGTCACCCCCTCTTCCCCACATATCCCCCTCTCCACAAACACCTTCTGGACTTCCAATCTCTTACCATCAGCAAATCCAACCGCCTTCCTCCGGGTCCACCTCCCCGTCTCCACTGCCCTCTACTCTCCCACCCTTCTCAACTACGCAACTCGGAAGCCATGTGTGTCCCTGGACTCCACAGCCTCCTGCCTGCTCTGCCCTTGGCCCACCCCCCGCATCCAGCCCCTGCTGGGTGAGACAGTCCCCCTCCCACACCATCCTCATCTCAGTCCACTCAGGCTACTAGAGCAAAATACCAGAGACTAGGTGGCTGATAAACAACAGACATCTCTTTCTCAAATTTCAGGAGGCTGGAAATCCAAGATCAGGGTGCCAGCATGGCTGGGCTCTGGCAAGAGCCCTCTTCTGGTTTGCTCGGTCAAAGCCAAGTTCTCACTGTGCCCTCACGGTGGAAGCGGCACACTAGCTCTCTGGGGTCTCTTTTATAAGGGCACTGATTCCACTCCTGAGGCTCTGCCCTCAAGACCTAATCAGGTGGCCCCACCCCCTAATACTATCACCTTGGGCATTCGGATTTCACCATGTGAGTTCGGGAGGAGGGACACATTCAGACCATAGCACCCACCAAGGTCCTGTGCCACTTCTGAGCTGCCTCCTCCCAGCAGCACCAGTTGCTCCTTACTTTAAAGTCTGACTGCTGACAGCTTTGAGGCCTCATCCTCCCTGTCCCCTTGTGCCCCACATCTGGGCAAGCTGATGAGAAAGCCTGAGTGCTCCCTTCCTTGGCACCAGAGGGAAGTTCAAACCACCCGCAGGAGCCCTCACCCCTGCCCTAGCTCCAACCATGACAAGGAACCCTGCCAGTCTCCTCTCCGTGCCCTCTCAAGTCATTTTCTGACCAACTGGGGGACCTGCCCTGCAACCCCCAGAAAGCCTCAGTATGTGAGTAAGGCATCATTTCATAACCTCTTGGTGGGTGTGGTGCCATCAGTCTCCAAGTCGAAACCAAATTTGGGGTGGGAGATCAATCCTGTTTCTGAAGAGTGACTATGAGACACTCCTTCCCACCCCAAACACCTTCCTCTTGAGGATTTCTCACCCCCACTCTCCTGGCTCCCTGCCTCCTCCCCTCATTGACCGAGTGCCTGCATGAGCCAGGCTCAGGCCTGGTGCTGGGATGAAGCAGACAGGATCTCCCTTCAGTAGCCTTGCTCTCCTCCCCACCCCACATGCTCCAGACAAAGCCACCTTTGTAAAACCAAAGTCTGATTGGGGCCCTTCCTTCTCTGAGCCTGCAAGAGCCATACTAGCTACCTGGACACAGCTCTATTTACCTGGCGGGTCAGGGTTCAGTTTTATTAAAGAAGGTGGAAGTTTCCTTACAAGTGGAGACACTGTGGGAATTACAGCTTTTGGTTAATCTACTACCTGAGATTATTTCCTTTTTCAAAGTTTTGAGTAAAAACAACTGAGTAAAGAGAAAGATTGAGCAAGCTCTGAACACCCACGGGATCTTGTGTGTGACCAAGTTGGACCTCAGAAGTGTTGAAAGTCGGCACAAGGGTTCAAAAACGTACCCCAGCACTCGATATGCACAGAGAACTGCTACAAATCCAGAGACAGCATGTAGATTAGGGGGTGCCAGGGGCTGGGGAGCTGGGGGGGTGATGGAAGTGGCGGCTAAGAGGGACAAGGCTTCTTCAGGGAAGTGATAAAAATGTTCTGGAATTGGATTGTGGTGATGGTTGAACAACTCTGTGACTATATTAAAAACCATTGCACTGTACAGTTTCAACGGGTGGATTTTATGGTAGGTGAATTATATCTCAATAAAGCTGTTATTTAAAAAAATGATCATGGACAATTGTGCCATCGAGGACAAAACCCTCCCATGGGGAGGAGGGATTTCATAAAAAAAGAGCCAGAAGACTGGCCAGCAAAGAGAATCAGAGGGCAAAGCAGTGCTGGTGAAGGGACCACAAGCTATTTATGTAGCCAGGGAGTTCTTCAAAGAGCTAAGGCTCTGCGTGGACAAGTGAACTCACAGACCCATGGAGAAGAAGCTGAGAAGCCAGGGGGACATCAACAGTACAACAGCTGCAGTGAGGGTGGTGATGCTTCCAGGGACCCTGGGAAGCAAAAAGACAGGGAGTTTGAGGAAGTGCAGGGAGGACCCAGAGGTGTAGCGCATGCCCTCAAAGTCCTGAAATGGGGCTAACGGTGTCAGTTCTGAAACACAAGACTCTGAGATGTGGGGCCCCTTGGCAGGGAAAGCTTGAGTGGATTGTTGGAGATGGGGGAACACCCAGTCTAGGGGTGCTGGTGGAAAACTCCCCTCAGTAATTCTGCACACTGGAAGCCCACCAACCACACTGGAAGTTGATGGGAACATCTGGACCCAAGTCCATCTCATGGGTGACCTCCTTAACCCATAGGCCACTTGAAGACAGAGGCAGGGACTAGAGTGATGTGGCCACAAGCCAAGGGATGCCTGGAGCCACCAGAGGCTGGGAGACAAGAAAGGATCTTCTCCTAGAGCCTCCATAGGGAGCACGGCCCTGCAGACACCTTTATTTCAGATGTCTGGCCTTCAGAAGTATGAGAGAAGAACTATCTGTTGTTTAAGCAACCCAGTTTGTGGCCATTTGTTATAGCAGCTGCAGGAACCTCATACAAGGGGATAAGGAAGGGGGTGGTTGAGACTTCTCTTTGATACCTGCTGATAAACTCAAGACTGTAGAGAATAGAGAGGATGGATGTTGCTGCCCATGCATAGGCCACTCATAACCCTGTTGGAGGGAAGAGGGCCTGAGGAGGCATAATTCATCCCAGGGCACTGAGAAATAAAACAGGTGAAAAGATGCAGATGAAGAAATCAGATGCAAGAAGGTCAAGTGGCTTCTCAAGGTCACCCAGCACAAGGATGCCGGTCCAAATGTGGGGCTTTTAGCTCCTGGCACAGTGCTTTCCTTGTTATCCCAAATGTCCCCCACTGAGGTTGGAAAGTGAAGTCCTCACCAGTTTTGTCATCCTCACCAGCCCCCTCTCCTGTGTACTGTGTCATCATACCCCATTCCTCTCAGTGTTTCCACCAGACCCTCTCGGGGTTTCTGCCCACAAAGCCTTTCCTGTGGCTGGGATCACTGAGGCTTGGGGCCAGAACCATTGCCTTCCTCACTCTCCCCCTGGCTTCCCCACTCCCATATCTTTGGCCATGAGACCAGCACAACCCAGACTTTCAACCACGTGCCCTCCATCATTTGACCAACTCTGTCTCCAGGTTCAAAGTCCAGAGGGAGAATCTGATTGGATGAGCCTAGTTAATGAACACTCGCTCTGAAACAGGAAACCACCTTTGGTTACTGGGGGCAGTCCAATGTATGTACTGTTTCCTATGGAAGAGACTGTGTGAAGGGAGTCAGTCCAGGAGCCCAGGGACATCCATTTGGCAGGGCCTCTCCAAGAGCACCTGAGTCCATTGCTTTGTGCACCACTCCCTTACACCTAGAAAGGGACTCAGCAAAGGACGAGTGGAGTCAGTCAGAGATCTTGTCTCTGCTATTTGTTTACTGGGCAAGGAAGTCAAACCCTCAACTCTCTTGGCAGGCAGTCGATAGAGAAAGTCTAAATCGCTACATGAAGAAATAGCTGTGGAAATCAGTTGTCTACTGATATGGAGGCAACTATTAGAAGAGTTACAATGTTAGAGTGAAGGCAACCAAATGAAATGATAACAAACAAAGTTCATTTGGACTGGAAAGGGAGAGATAAAATTGTCTATTCACAGATGACATAATCTTGTATAGAGAAAATGCAAAAGAATCCACAAAAAATAAATAAATAAACCTATCAGAACTAATAAACCAACATAATTGCAGAATTCTAGGCCAATATACAAAAACTGTATTTCTGTACACTATGAATGAACAATCCAGAATGAAATTAACAGTTCTATTTATAATGGCATCAAAAAGAATAAAATACCCAGCAGTAAGTGTAACAAAAGAAGGGTAAGACTTGTACAACAATATACTACTGAATGACATTAAAGATCTGTATAAATAAAAACACATCTCATGTTTATGGATCAAAAGACCTACTGTTACAATGACAATACTTTCCAAATGGATCTACAAATTCAACACCATCCCTATCAAAATTCCAGCTGGCTTTGCTTTTTTTTTTTTTTTTTTTTTTTGCAGAAATTGACAAGCCAATCCTAAAATTCATATGGGAATGCAAGGGACCCAGAATAGCTAAAACAATCTTCAAAAAGAACAAAGTGGGAGGACTCACACTGCCTGATTTTAAAACTTACCATAAAACTACAGGAATCAAGAGATAGACATTTAGATCAATGGAATAGAACTGAGAGCCCAGAAATAAACCCATGCTGCTATGGTCAACTGATTTTCAACAAGAGTGACAAGATATCCCATGGAGAAAGAGTAGTCTCTTCAACAAATGGTGCTGGGACAACTAAATAGCTACACGCAAAAGAATGAAGTTGGACCCCCACATACTCCTCACACCATATACAAAAATTAATTCAAAATGGATCATAAACCTAAATGTAAGAGTTGAAACTGTAAAACTCTTGAAAAAAAAAAACCCTAGGCATAAATCTTTGTGACCTTGAATGAGGCAATGGTTTCTTAGCTATGATACCAATAATACAAGCAACATAGTAAAAAAATAGATAAATTGGGCTTCATCAAAATTAGACAGCTCTGTGATGCAAAGGGCACCACCGATAAAGTGAAGAGACAATCCATAAAATGGAAGAACTTATCCACAAATCATATAGCTGATAAGTGACTTGTACCTAGAATATATAAAGAACCATTACGACTCAATAATAAAAACACAAATAACCAGACTAAAAGGGGCAACAGATCTGAATAGGCATTTCTCTGAAAATTGTATACAATGTACTGTGAGTTTATGAAAAAATGCTCAGCATCACTAGACATTAGGGAAATGCAAATCAAAACCACGAGATTCTACTGCCTACCCACTAAGGTAGCTTTAACTAAAAAGACATAATAACAAATGTTGTCAAGGATGTGGAGAAATTGGAACCCTCGTACATTGCTGGTGGGAATGTAAATGGTGCAGCCACTATGGATAAGTTTGGCAGTTCCTCAAAAAGTTAAATATAGAGTTATCATATGGTACAGCAATTTCACTCCTAAGTATATACCCAAGAGAAATGAAAGCATATGGCCACACAAAATCTTATCCATGAATGCTTATAGCAGATTTATTCATGATAGCTAAAAAGTAAAAACAACCCAAATGTCCATCAACAGATGAATGGCTACACAAAGTGTGGCCTCTCCATACAATGGAGTATTATTTGGTCATAAAAAGGAGTGAAGTATTAATAGATGCTACAACACAGATGAACTTTGAAAACATACCAAGTCAAAGAAGCCAAACACAAAAAGGTCACATACTGTATGATTCCATTCGTATGAAAGGTCAGACTAAGCAAATCCATAGAGGCAGAAAGGAGATTCATGATTGCCAGGTGCTAGGGAGGGGAGTAACTAATCAGCGGGTATGGGCTTTCTTTTTGGGGTGATGAAAATGTCTTGGAATAAGACAGTGGTGATTGTTGTACAACAATATGGTGATAGTGATGAATATTCTAAAAACCACTGAATTGTACACTTTAAATGGGTGAATTGGTATGTAAATTATACCTCGCTAAAGCTGTATTTTAAAAAATGAAAGCCAGAAGGAAACACTTAAAGTGTTACTGCCCGGGGGCCACTCCAGCTAGCCGGGGAGGGAGGCTGTCCTGAGTGAAGGCCATGCTGTGTGTCTCTGAGACCCTGCACCATAGTTGTGTAAGATGTCACCATTGGGGGAAGTTGGGAGAAGGGCACACACAGTCCCCTGCACTGCCTTTGGAACTTCCTGTGACTTTATAATAATTTCGAAACAAAAACAAAACACAGCAAAGATGTCAGATGGGCCGGGCTCTCATCTGGAGGCTCCCGAAGATTCTACATTCAGGTTGTTGGCAGAATCCAGTTCCTTGAGGCTGTAGGACTGAGGTCACCATTTCCTAGACACATGGCTTCTTCGTCTTCCAGCCAGCAATGGTGGGTGGCATTCTTCTCAGTATCTTTGAACCTTTCTGCTGCAAAAGTTCAGCGTGTCAAGGCTCCTGTGACGGCATTGGACCCAGCCTATAATCTAAGCTAATGTTCTTATATTCAGGTCAACTTGTTAGTAGCCTTAATTACAACTACAAAGTCCCCTTGGCCATGCAACGTAACATATTCATGGGCATAACATCAGAGGGCAAAAGTCACAAGGGCCAAAATTATGCCTACCACAAATGGATTATTTAAAAGCCATTTAGTTGTATGGTGACAGATGGTAGCTATCCGTGCTGAGCATAGCATAACATATAGAGATGTTGAATCACTATATTGTACACACGAAACTAATGTCACATTGTGTGCCAACTGTACTGAAATGAAAAATAAATAAATAAAGATTTTAAAAATAAGTAAATGAATGAGTGCAATTTGGAAGCCAAGCCCCCCAGAATGGGTGAGGAGTTGGATGTTGGGAAAGAGGAAGGGGGGCATCAAGGAGTTGTTCCCAGTTTGGGGCAACCCAAGGGGAAAGGCCTGGGCAGACATGACAGGAAGTCGCCCGAGAAGACGGTGGGGCAAGAGGAGAATGGCTGGGTAGGGTCCAGCTGTGATCCCCTCCTGGGATGCTTTCCTCACCCTCTCCCGCCCCAAGCTTAGCCTGAGATTTACTCCTTGGACCCAGCTTCGGAGGACCAGTCTCCCATCTGTCTCCTTCATCTCCGAAGACCTCTCTCCTAAGCCAAGGCTGGAAGGAATCCCGCTGAGTCCAGGTGGCAGCCTGCCCCTCTGAGCCCGGTGTGCTGGCTGAAGCCTACCACTAGGGGGCAGAGTAGTCTACACCAAAAGCCACACCAACTGGCGTGTGCGCGCGTATTCGCGTGTGCGGCTGTGTGCGGGTGTGTGTCCGCGCGCACCTGTGCACGCACGTTGGGGGCGCGCTCCTCGCTGGGTTGAAGGGACCCAGCTCACTCCCCCACCATGTCAGAGCTTCCTCCCCGCAGCCCGGCGGCTCAAAGTGTCCCCTCTGCTGAAAACCGGAAAGCAGGCTCTTAGAATCAAGAGAGGTCAGTGAGGGGGAGCCCAGCAGGTTCCGTCCCACCCCAGTGACCTCCAAAGCACCAATCTCCCCGTGTTGTGCCTGAAGAAGGGACCTCATTGCGGGGAGAAATTGAGAAAGAAGGGGAGCATGTCACTTATCCAGCCCCCTCAAACTCAGGCCCAGTAGACTCAGTGCCAGCTCTGCAGAATTGAAATTCACAGCAAAATGCAGAACTAGTGAATAACTGGGCTCAGGTCCCAGAAATAGGCTGCCCTTTCTGCGGGGTGACGGGAAGATCCTCCCAGCTTCCCGTTGCCATGGTTTCCACTCGGCTACCAGGCAGCCGCTAGGCGGAAGCCATTTCCTGCAATGGGATGCTGGGTGAAAAAAAACCTGGCCCCAGAGATGCCCCAGGCAGAGAGTAAATGTCAGGGCACTACATACTCCTTGAGCACACAGATCAAGAGGCCTTGAAGAGAGACTACACAGAAAAAAATCAAAAAATGTTAACGTTAACACGTGCTTGGGCGGAATGTTCAGCTGGTTTGGGCGCAGGGCATCGGATCTTGGGACAGGGGAGCCTATCTGCTCTTCTGGCCAGAGAAACATAGCAAGAGGGGAGAGTCCCTAGGCCATGCTACCCACAGAGGAGCATCCTGGGGGTCCCCAGCCTGCACAGCACAACAGACTCTGGGGTCCAGCTCTGTTATGCCCTGACATCTGGAGCCTTAGGCAATTGCTAGTAGGTCTGTTTTCCAAGGGCCTAAGGATGCCCCGTAGGCCTGCCCACCCCGGGCAGCCTGCCACCTTCCCAGGAAAGCGGGCAAAGATCTGAGCCCCTCTGGTCCCCAAACCTACAGGCGCCCCTATGCTGACTCAGGGACCCTCTCACCTCTGCCCCAGTTTGTCCTGAAACCACAGCCTCGTGATTTTCTGTCTACACTGAGTGTCTCCCCACCCTGCCCCCTTAGCCTCCGTTATGGGAAATGTCTCCTGGGGCTGCAAGTCAACCTGGCTTGGCTTTTGGAAAGTAGAGAGTCTTTTGGGGTGCTGCCCTCCTGCCCCCAGACCCCCACCCTGGCAGCCTTCTGGGAGAGGCCCTCTGCCCTTGTATGCTGCAATGCTCCCTCCTGTTCTGCCCCAGGGCAGCCCCCGCAGCGGCCCACTGCTGGCCCCATCTTGGGGGGACAGGGCACACAGACCCCCTGCAACAGGGGTTGCACCCTCTGGCACTTCCTGGGGCTCCACCAACCACTCCAGACCTTTCCTGCCAGTGGAGCTCAGGATAGGGTTTGTTTATGCTAGTCAGGTGTGTTCTGCACCCCCCCCACCCCGACCCCTACTCCCTCACCCCTGACCATTAACTTTTCTGGTTATTTTGGGTGATTAAAATTCAGCCCAGGGGCGCCTGGGTGGCTCAGTCGTTAAGCGTCTGCCTTTGGCTCAGGTCATGATCCCAGGGTCCTGGGATCGAGCCCCACATCGGGCTCCCTGCTCGGCGGGGAGCCTGCTTCTCCCTCTCCCACTCCCCCTGCTTGTGTTCCCTCTCTCTCTGTGTCTCTCTCTGTCAAATAAATAAAATAAAATTTTAAATTCAGCCCAGATTCACATCCTATTCGAAACTCCCCCTCCCCATCCCCAGGACTGGAATGGACTGGAATAGAGACAGGGTGCTCTGACTTCCCCTCCCCTCCCAACCCCCCTCCTGGGCTGAGGCAGGCAGGCCTTGTCTCCAGCCCAAGGTCGAAGGGGGGAGGGTGCTTCATCTTTGTCTGTGGCTTCTGCCAAGGGGGGTCACCTCTTTCCCAGGGTGGGCTCAGCCCCCTCTTCGCTGAGGATTCTTTAAGGCTAATAAGCCCTGTCCTCTTTGGGCCCCAGTCATGTCCACAGCCCCCACCCCATGTGAGTGCCCCCTACAAGGACAGCTGCCCCGGCAGCCCTCCCAATCTCAGCCCTCTGGCCCCAGGTTTCCTGCCTGCAGGGTCGAGTGGAGCTGGGGTACAGGTGTACCCTCAGTCCCTCCTGGCCCAGCTGGGCAGCTGCTCCAGCAAGCCTCCTGCCTCCAGAAACCCCAGTGGGCAGATGCAGGTAGCCACTCATGAGCCCAGTGTGCACCCCCATTCCCAGGGCCACAAGCCCAGCTCTCCCTTGAATGTTTGCTCCCCATACCTCACTTCCTGCTTGGAAGGCAGCCCAGAAGTGGGTCTTCTGAGACACAGCAAGGGGTCCTTCTCCCCAAGTGACACTCTTTGAGCCACCTCCTCATTTGGCTGGGGATCACCCTTCCCCCCATTAAGCCATTAAGAGCTTCTGTGTGAAGGACAGCACAGGAAGCCTTGCCCTCCAAAAATGGTGGAGGTTCATGGGGAGTGAGGGCTCAAGGAAGGCTTCCAGGAGAGAGTAGTAAAGGAAGAGAAGGATCTAGAGACCTGGGTGGAGTTCTCCATGCTGAGGGAAGGGCAAGAACAAATCCAGAGGCTGGAGAGACACGCCCCCCAGCCTCTCCCACCTTCAGGTGCATCAAAGCGGCTCTGCATCCATATCCCGGGCCTTATTTTTTCCCAACTTTTTGGCATTTTAAGGATTTAAAAAAAAAAAAAACAAAGCATTCCTCTCAGGTCAGCTAGCTTTAATCTGTGTTTCTATAGTAGTTAAAAGTGGATCTCCAGGCCTCCACAGCAAACAGTAAATGGATTAACTCACGGACTCCTCCTCCCACTGTTCTTGCCCCATTTACGGAGGAGGAGGCTGGTATGACCTGTCGGGGTCAAGGGCCAGTGACAGCAGAGTTATTGGGTCCAGAGGCCATGAGAAGCCAGGAGGACACCGAGCACATTTGTCCACCTCAAGGCCTTTTTTGCCTTTTGGTATAAAGATCTTTTCCTAAGGTTGTTTTGTTCTAGGCATAAGTAGATTTTATTAACATATTTTGTACATTTTGTGTTTCACAATCCCATTTTCTTTGTGAATTTGACATAGTGCAACATAACGTGCAGCTAAGGGCAGTAACTAGCTGTCCCACTTGCCCCTTCAGTGGCCATAACTGGTGGTGTGGTGGCGTGGTCTGGTGGCGTGGTGTGGCGGAGTGGTGGCAGGGCTGAGGTGAATGCGCGCCCCCCCCCCATGTTGCCGGTGCTTGGCGGCACAGCCAGAGGGAGGCAATGCGAAGCCCAGGGGCTAATGGGCAGCTCTAGGAAACCCTGCGATGTGGAGACACATTTGCGGCTGGACATGGCTACCTCGGCAAGAAGAGAAAGCGCACCCAGGACAGCGAAGAACCCCTAACCCAGCTGTGGAGCAATCCTTGGAAACACACCACAGAGACAGAAGGGCCTTCGGTGAATCGGTTTCAAATGCTTAATTTTTTTAAATTGGGCAAATTGATCATTAAAGAACTGATTAAGCTGGAGTCACTGTTAGAATAAAAGGTGAAAATAAACTCCTTCATTTGAATTCCAAATCCCGGCTTGGAGGTGACCTGGTAATTAGACCAACTAGTCATTAGGCAAACTGGCTGTGGGTGGACTGGATGGTGAACGGATCCGGTGTGCGGAGGTAACCTTGAGTCTTCTCTCCTCCAAGAGTGGGGGTGCTGGGCCTTGCTGCCGAGCGGGGGGTGGGGGGGCGGCATGAATATTCCTTGCACTTGACCCCGGAGGCCCAGGCAGGGAGGCCGCTCTGGGGCTGGAACAGGATCCAGAGAGCAAGCGCTAGTTAACAGAATCAGGATGGGGGCAGGAGGTCCCCCCCTCCCCCCACCCCCGGAGGGGAGGCTGGGGCGATCAGCAGGTGGGGAGCATTTGAGGTGCGGAAGTACTTTAGTACTTTAAGCACCGGTACCATACCCATGCTGTCAGCTGCTGTGACCCAGACTGCGCGGGTCAGAGCAGCAGGCCCCGCTCCCCAGTGAGGCACCGGAGCCCGAGGGCTTTTTCTGAGGTCCCAGCCACAACAGGGTCACAGTGCCTCTCCGTAGGTAATGCAGCGGAACTCTCCGGGCTGAAAATTGTTTCTGTTACATATTGAGAAAACACAGAAGAATACTTACAGAATATGTGTGAGTGTGAAGAACAATACCATGAGCCTCTGTGTACTCACCACCCAGCTTGGAAAAAAAGAAAGGTGACATGACCTGCGAAGGACCTTGAGTGTCCCTCCTCATCCCCCCCCAACTTACTTCCCCCACTCTCATTTCAGAGGTGACCTCTTTCCTGAATTGTGCCTTTACCAGTCCCGTGTTTTTCCTTATAGTTTCACCACCTTTGTATGCATCCCCAAACAACACATAGTTTCATTTTGCCTGATTCGAACTTGACACAAATGGAATCATGTTACTTGGATTGTTCTGCAACCTGCTTTTCCATTGAACACGAGATTCCCAAGACCCGTCCATGCTGCTCCATGAGAGCTGGAATCCATTGGTCCTCCGAGCATTCTGTTCCCTTGTAGGACTAACCTCCTACCCTCCCTCAGTTTAGTCCCGTTGTGGGCTTGATGAGCTAGCAGTTGTGAGCCTGATGGACAGTTGGGTTGTTTCCACCTTTTGTGATGTTACAATCAGGCGTCCTGATGCCCAGCACAAGTTTCTCCAGTCATCACATCTAGGGGGAAACCCCTGCCCCGCTTTGCTGAGGAATGACAAGTGATCGCACCAGGGCCCAGGCCCACCTGCAGGATCTAACTTTTCTTGCGGTTCCCCAGGCTTGCCAACACCTGATGTCGTCAGGCTTTATTTGCCATATGGATGACCAATTGTCCCAGCATTATATGCTGAAAAAATATCTCCTTCCTCCACTGAGCTGCAGCACCAGCTTTGTCGTAAATGGAGTTTCTACACATGGTGTGTCTGCTTCCACATTCTCTATTCTGTCCCACTGGTCTATTTGCCCATCGTTTTGCCAATACTGCACCATCTTAAATGCAGTAGCTTTAGAATAATTCTTAGAATCTGCTAAGGCAGCTCCCTCCGCCTCCTTCTTTAGGAGCGTTTTAACTCTTCTTGGCCATTTGCTCTTCCATATAAATTTGAGAACCACCTTGTCAAGCTCCATTTAAAAATGGCATTTAAATTACAATTGCATTCAATCTATAAATCAAATGGAAGAGAATTGGCATGTTCAAAACATTGATTTTTTTTTTCTTAGAATTCTGGGTAACCAAGATAATGGCAAAACCCTCAACATAGCTTCCAAACAAAAATCAATAAATAAAAAAAAAACCCAAGAACAAAGAAAACCACACAAAACCCATGGCCTCAGCATCACTAGAAGACAGAGAGCATCTGAACTTCAAATTACCTATAATAAATAAAATCACAAGTTTGCGGGGAATTATCCAAAAATAAAATACAAATGGAAACAAATGGAGGAAGCCATCCATCAAACAATACCACGACCACCCTGAAGGGAAGAAAAGAACTAACCCAAGTAACTTTTGAACGGTGTCCTTGGATGATATGCCCTCAAGATAAAAAAGAAAAAGAAATGAATATTGAATTCTAGAGAACAGTTTCCTTTTTTGCAAAGGTGCAGGATGACAATTCCGAAACTGCTTTCTGAGTATTCTAGGGTTGAACAAACACATAATATAGTGTAGATGATGGGAGCCAGCTCTCTCAGTGACAAAGAAAGAAGTTACAAATCAGCAAGTGGGAAGAAGGCTAGAATGAACCTGGAGTTAGAGGTGTCAGTATGTACCCACAGAGATGGATGATAGATAGATAGATGATAGATAGATAGATAGATAGATTGATTGATTGATAAACAGAAATGTATGGAAATGTGCATACCTATATGTATTTTGCTGCTACATTTATTAATAAATGTGTTATGTGTACATATATGTATGGGGTGTGTGTGTGTGATTTTCTAAGTGCAGTTACTTAGAAAAGGTTTCTAAGCGCAATTACTCATTCAAATTGAACTAGGGATCCTAGGATAAATGGCTGGTTCTAAGAATGGGGGACAGGGAAAGTCTGGAGGAGCTTAGAACATCCTGTTCTTCCAGAAGGTAAGGAATCTATGAGTCTCCGTTGATATAAATAAGTAAGTTAATGGGGAGATAAGAAGCTCTTCCTCACAGTAGAAAGCCAAATGATAAATGTAGAAGGAATGATGGAACTGGAAAATCACCATTTGGCAACCATGATAGTAATGATTGATTCAAGCAAAAATGATCAATGGATGAAAAAAGTAGTGGGTGAAAGTTTGATGAGGAACAGGATATTTAAATAATCTCAAAATGTCTCCCCACAAAAGGAAAATAGTAGCAACCTGATAGCGGAGAAACCTGGCAGACACCACTTTAACCAAGTGACCAAAGATACTACCACCAGTAATGGAACAAACCACACACACGTCACTTCTCTGGCATTCCTACCTGTGCAAAACCTGAATCTAATGGTAAGAAAACATCAGGCAAAACCAAACAGATGGACGCTCCACAAAATAACTGCCCTGTGCCCTTGGAAAATGTCAACGTCATAAAACACAAAGACCAAAGAGCTGCTCCAGGTTACAGGAAACCAAAGAGGTATGACAACTGAATGTAATGCATGATCAGAGATGCTCCTTTTCTGGGAAGAACATTATTGGTACAATTGGCAAACTCTGGATAAGGTCTGTAGACTATAGTATTGTATCAATGTTAATTTCCTGATTTCAGTAACTGTACTGTGGTTCAAGAAGAGAATGTTCCTTATTTTTAGGAAATACACACCGAAGTTTTTAGAGATCAAGGAGTGTAATGTCTCAATTGATTTGAAAGATTCAGAAAATAAGTGTGTGGGTGTGGGGGGGCGCATGGGGCTGTGTGAGGGTGTACATATAGAGAGACGAGAATAGAACAAACATCGTAAAATGTCAACATTTGGGGAATCTGTATGAAGGATATAGAAGAAGTCCATCTACTATGCTTTTTTTAGCAGCTAAACTGAGATATAATTCACATGTCATACAATTTATCTATTGGGACTATCCCTAGGAGTGAAATTGCTGCGTCATATGGACACTCTATGTTTAACGTTTTGAGAAACTGACAAGCTTTTCCAAAGCAGCTGTACCACTTTACATGTCCATCAGCAACGTATGAGGACCTCAATTTCTCTCTATCTTCACCAATATGTTTTGTACATCTTTTTGATTCCAGCCATTCTAGTGGGTGTGGAGTAGTATCTCATGATGATTTTGGTTTGCATTTCCCTAATGACTAATGATGTTGAGCATTTTTTCATGTGCTCATTAGCTCATTAGATCTTCTACGGAGAAATACCTATTCAAATTCTTTGCCCATTTTTAGAATTGAGTCATATATCTTTTTATTGTGGAGTTGTAAGTCTTCTTTATATATTCTAGATACAAGTCCCATATCTGATGTATGATTTCCAAATGTTTTCCCTCATTCTGTGGAATGTCTTTTCACTTTTTTGGTAGTGTCATTTGCAGTGATTTATCTAGTTTATCTTTTGTCACTTGTGCTTTTGGCATCATATCTAAGAAACCATTGCCTGATCCAAGCTCATGAAGATTTACATCTATTTTTCTTCTAAGAGTTGCATAGTCTTAGTTCTTACATTCAGGGCTCTGATCTATTTTGAGTTACTTTTTGTGTGTGGTGTAAGATAGGGGTCCAACTTCATTCCTTTGCATGTAGATATCCAGTTGTCCCAGCACCATTTGTTGAAAAGACGGTTCTTTCTCCCACTGAATGGTTTTGGCACCCCCGTTGAAAAATTAATTAACCATAAATGTCAAGGTTTATTTCTGGACTTTCAATGCTATTACACTAATTTATAAGTCTATCCTTATGCCAATACCACACAGTCTTGATTCCTGTAGCTTTGTACTAAGTTTTGAAATAGGGAAGTGTGAGTCTTCCAATTTTGTTCTCCTTTCTCAAGATTGTTTTGGCTATTCTGGATCCCTTGCATTTCCATGTGAATTTTAGGATTGGCTTATCGGTTCCTGCAAAAATACCAGCTGGAATTTTGATTGGCACTGCACTGAATCTGTAGATCAGTTTGGAGAGTATTGCCATCCTAATATTAATAATCTGATTCATGAACATGGGATGTCTTTCTACCTATTTAGATCTTCCTTAATGTCCTTCAACAATATACTGTTGCAAGTCTTGCCATTCTGTACATTGGCCTTATTTCCGCAAATTTGTTGAACTCATTTATTAGTTCTAATCATTTTTTATCGAATTCCTTAGGATTTTCTATATGAGATCATGTCATCTGTTTAATATAGTTTTGCTTCTTCCTTTCCAATCTGGATAGCTTTTATTTCTTTTTCTTGCATAATTTCCCCGGCTACATACAATGTCCAGTACATTGTTAACTGGAAGTGACAAGAGTAGACATCTTTGTCTTGTTCCTGTTCTTAGGGGGCAAATTTTCAGTCTTTCACTATTAAATATAATGTTATCGATGGGTTTTTCATTCATGCCCTTTATCAGGTTGGAGATGTTCCCTTCTATTTATTTCTACTATTCTTGTAGCCTTTTTATAAATTTAAAATTATATTTAAGAAAGTTAAAAGGGGGGCGCCTGGGTGGCTCAGTCATTAAGCGTCTGCCTTCGGCTCAGGTCATGATCCCAGGGTCCTGGGATGGAGCCCCGCATCGGGCTCCCTGCTCAGCGGGAAGCCTGCTCCTCCCTCTCCCACTCCCCCTGCTTGTGTTCCCTCTCTCGCTGTGTCTCTCTCTGTCAAATAAATAAAATCTTAAAAAAAAAAAAAGAAAGAAAGTTAAAAGGAAGGAGGCCTGGATGGTTCAGTCAGTTAAGCGTCCTACTCTTGATCATGAGTTCAAGCCCCACATTGGGCTCCAGCATGGAGCCTACTTAAAAATTTTTTTAAATTTTAAAAATAAGGTTAAAGGAAAGAAATAATGTGTTCCAGGGGCGCCTGGGTGGCTCAGTCAGTTGAGCATCTGCCTTTGGGTCGGCTCATGTTCCCAGGGTCCTGGGATCGAGTCCCGCATCAGGCTTCTTACTCAGCAGGGAGCCTGCTTCTCTCTCTGCCTGCCACTCTCCCTGCTTATGCTCGCTCTCTTGCTCTCTCTGATAAATAAGTAAATAAAATCTTTTTTAAAAATTATGTGTTCCAATCCATGAACATAGCATATATTTTTATTGTTTTTTTATTTTTCTTTCACTGTCTTTCAAACTATTATAAATTTCTACATAATGGTTTTGCATGTCTTTATTAGATTTATTCCTAGATAGTCATATATTTTATGCTATTATAAATGTTATCTTTTTCATTTATAAATTATGTCTAAGGTAATTTTATATATTGATTTTATATCCAAAAAGGTGTGCTAAATTTTCTTATTAATTTGAATAATTTATCTTTAGATTTGGGGGGATTTTTTTTACATAAAATACTATATCATCTGCAAATTATTTCTCAATATTTTCTTTTTATTTGCCTTGCCTTACTGCACTGGCCAGGTACTCAAGTACAGCGCTAAAGAGAACTGGTGTTAACCAGTAACCTTATCTTGTACCTGATCTCAAATATAAAGCTTCCAATATTTCACAATTAAGTAATTTGGTTTTTAGTTATTTTACCCTGATGTCCCTAGTTATGCATTTCTCTTCACTTATTCTGCAGTTTGTGAACCCACTTTAATCTGCAATTTGAGGTTCTCCTCATTTTTGGAAAATTCTCAGCCTTCATTTTTTTTTTTAAGATTTTATTTATTTATTTGAGAGAGAGAGAGTATGGGGGGGAAGGGGGAGCAGCAGAGGGAGGGGGAGAAGCAGATTTTCCGCTAAGTGGGGAACCCGACACAGGGCTCAATTCCAGGACCCTGCGTCATGACCTGAGCCAAAGGCAGATGCTTAACTGACTGAGCCACCCAGGCACCCCAACATCACGTCTTTTAATATTGCTTAGGCCCCATTTTTTTCTTTCCTTGTCTTCTGGGACTTGATTTACACATCCTCTCTGTCTCCTTCTCTTCTTAAAAAAATTTTCCATCCCTTTGTCTCTCCCTACTTCATTCTGGATAGTCTGATTTACCTTCCAGTCCAACACTCTCTTCAGCTGCACATATGCTGCTATTATGCTCATCCATTCATTTCTTAATTTTGGTTACAGTCATTTTTAGTTCTAGAATTTTCAAATGACTCTTTTTTATAGTTTTAGTCTTCTGCCATAATTATCTTTATTGCCATTTATATCTTTGAACATGTGTACTTAGTTATTTTAAAGTTTATATTTGATAATTGCAATGTTAGGAGCCACTGTGGGTCTTTTTCTATTGTCTATTATTTCCGTTGGTTTTCATTCCTATTGCCTTCTCTCCTCATATGTCTACCTGTTTTTATTGTTTGCTGAACATTGTAATTGAAAAAATATGTTTGTAGCAATAACTTGAGGGTGAGGGTGATGTTATCTTCCACCAGAGACAATTCCACTTGGCTTTGTGAGTTTCTGAACAAAATGTGGCTTCTCTGAGCAATCCAGGGTCATCCTAACCCAGTTTCAGGGACTGAGAGGATAAAAAAACTAGCTAAAGGGGAGCCTGGGTGGCTCAGTCGTTAAGCGTCTGCCTTCAGCTCAGGTCATGGTCCCAGAGTCTTGGGATCAAGCCCCACATCGGGCTCCCTGCTCAGCGGGAAGCCTGCTTCTCCCTCTCTCACTCCCCCTGCTTGTGTTCCCTCTCTCGCTGTGTCTCTCTCTGTGTCAAATAAATAAATAAAATCTTTAAAATAATTAATTAATTAATTAGAAACTAGCTAAAATCCTAGGAGACTCTATTTCTGGATCACCTTACTCCTAGGGAGCAGCTCTTCAGGGTCTCAACTAAAACGAGGAGAATTCACCACGGTGTTTCTCTGGCAGGTCTTAGGTTCTAATGCCTATCCTTCTAGCCCCATGTAGCTGTCAATAGCCCTCTGCCATCTCCAACCCACCCATTCTAGATTCTGCAGACACACTCAGAAGATAATCAGCTCCAAACACTGGCTTCACCCTCCTCAGTTCCTGTTTTTCTCTGCATCCTGGCCTGGAAATTCTGCATCCTCTTTTTTCTCTGGATGCCTTCAGGTAAGTGACTTTTCTATTTTTCCAGCTTTTCTAATTGCCCTCATCAGGAAGTAGGCATGAATTAACTAATTTATCATTACCAGAAATGGGAGTCCTTCATTGAATTTTTAAACCCTATTTTATTTTTCACTTTTATAAATATTATTTGTTTTTTCATATATATTTGGTTGTTTTTATAGAATTCTGCCCTTTATTATATTTTCAATCTCTTCTTTTATTTCTCTGAACATATTAAACATGCTTATTTTATCCTCTGTGTCTGATAATCCCACTCTTTGAAGTCTTTTGTGGTTTTATTCAGTTGTCACTCCCTCATGGGGCTCTTTTCCCTTTTACACTTGTTTTTTTTAAGAGTTTATTTATTTTAGAGAGAGAGTGAGCAAGCAAGAGAGAGAGAGAGAGAGCATGAGTGAGGGAGAGGGAGAAGCAGACACACCACTGAGCAGGGAGCCCGACGTGGGACTCAATCCCGGGACTCCGGGATCATGACCTGAGCTGAAGGCAGATGCTTCACCGATTGAGCTACCCAGGTGTCCCCCATTTTTCCCTTGTGTGTTTAGATTTTCTGACTTGGAACTTCGTAGTGGGAACGCCTTGAAACCTAGATTGAAGGGGGATTCCTTCAGAGAGCATTTGCATGCACTTCTGGTGATTTTCTGGAGGCACTCCAACCCAGAACCATTTTAAACTAAATTCTCAGTTTGAGGACTTTACAGACTACCCAGGTATTCAAATTCTAACTGCAAATCCACGTGGTGCTCGCTTGTGAGCACAAATGTGCAGAGCAGATATTCTCCCCTCCCTCTCACGCCAGGTTTGGAAATAAGCCACTCTCCTTGCAGTCTAGTGGACAAAGAGGTGGTGGTCAATGTCTCTAGTACACCTCTCCAACGATGACTTAACCTTTTATGTCCCACCTTCATGCAGTGGGGGGAGGTGGATGAAGGTTTCCTATTTTGCAAGACTTGGGCTTTGTGGCCTGTCCCCACAGTCCATGAGGCCATGAAAACTGAAGCTTAAGGTCACCAGGGTCCACAAATGCCCTCAGGGTGAAAGTTGGCCTCAGTGTTCTATTTATCTCTTTGGGTTCCTGTCTTGACTTAATTTTTGGACTCTGGGATTCCTAACTTTTTCACCAACTCATTGGTGCATTTTAAAAGATGATTTTAACATCTTTTCTTCAGGAATTTTGGTTATTTTTATCAGAATGGTCACTCAGAGCATCTAGTTTATAATACTGAAGGAAACAAATCAACTTGTATGTTTTGAAATGTCACAAAACTTACATGCACACTAACATAAAAACACTTTCCTTCTTGGTTTTCTGATTGTAACATTCTGGATATGTTCATCTAAGATGAATCTTTCTCTCAGTCTTGGTTTGTTGTTGTTGTTGTTGTTGTTGTTGAGGGGTGGTCTGGTAGTTCTCTTTCATAGATATTTTTGCAGCAATAATTACACACTTACCTATTAGATGTGTCATGAAATGGCTGTCCCCCGACTAGGTAATATCAGAGACCTTATCTGTTTTGTTTTTTCCTCTGTCCATCAGAATTAGGTTTAAGGATACACATGAGAAAAAACTAATAATAATCGTGGCTTAACCAAAGAAGACATTTATTTGTCTTGTGCATTAACAAAGTCCAGAGGTAAAACGTTCAGGACTAGTATGGATATTCCACAAAATCATTAGGGTTCAAAGGTCCTTCCAGATCATTCTAACTCACTAATCTCTAGGGTGTGGCCTTTACTGCCTTGATCCAAGATGGCAGCTAGAGCTCTAGCCGTCACATCAGAACAAAGATGAGGCCAGGAATAGAGGAAAGAGTGAATAAGAGGAACAAGGAGAATACCAGCATCTCTGAAAGGAGTTTCCCGGAAGGTGCTATACAAGACTTCCAGTCCAATCTCACTGGCCAGCACTGGTCATATGGCTTCAACCAGCTGTGAAGGAGGCTCAGGAGTACAGCCTTAATTCAGGCAGTCATGGGCCCAGCTAAGAATCTGTCAGCAGAGAAGAATGGGCGACCAGATGGTGGGGAAGCAGCCAGCAGTCTCCATCGTAATCATGACATCCAGGGAGCCTGGCCCAGTGTTTGGCACACGGCCAGCACTCTGCATGTGTTGAAGTAATGAAGGGGAGAGGGAGGGAGGGAGTCTCACTACCTGTCAAGAGTAGGAACTTCTCAGTAATAACAGGGCACCTGGGTGGCTCAGTCGTTAAGCGTCTGCCTTCGGCTCGGGTCATGATCCCAGAGTGCTGGGATCAAGCCCCATATCAGGCTCCCTGCTCGGCGGAGAGCCTGCTTCTCCCTCTCCCACTCCCCCTGCTTGTGTTCCCTCTCTCACTGTGTCTCTCTCTGTCAAATAAATAAATAAAATCTTAAAAAAAAAAAGAATTTAAGAGGGGTGCCTGGGTGGCTCAGTCGTTAAGCGTCTGCCTTCGGCTCAGGTCATGATCCCAGGGTCCTGGGATCGAGCCCCGCATCGGGCACCCCACTCAGCGGGAGGCCTGCTTCTCCCTCTCCTGCTCCCCCTGCTTGTGTTCCCTCTCTCGCTGTGTCTCTCTCTGTCAAATAAATAAATAAAATCTTTTAAAAAAAAAAAAGAGTAGGAACTTCTCAGTAATAACAAACGACTGGAAACCAGCCACCACCCACCACTCAGGCCTGGCTGAGTCAGCTCTGCTCGGCCTGCCTCTCAGAGCACTGTGCAGGTGGGTAAAGGGAATGTCGCCAGGATGTAAGGATACATCCACAAGCGAGGTACAGCACAGTATATAATAATGTTTGTATAAGAAATAGGAGGAAATAAATATACAAGTATTGTTTCATGAAAAACGTTTTCTAGGGCGCCCGGGTGGCTCAGTTGGTTGGGCGACTGCCTTTGGCTCAGGTCATGATCCGGGATCCTGGGATCAAGCCCCGCGTCGGGCTCCCTGCTCCTTGGGCAGCCTGCTTCTTCTCCCTCTGCCTGCCGTTCCCCCCTGCTTGTGCTCTCTCTCTCTCTCTCTCTCTCAAATAAATAAATAAAATCTTTAAAAAAAAGTTTTCTATACTTAAAAAAATCAAAAAGGAGACCAAAGCAATCCCTAAGAGTCAAAAACAAACAGAAACAAATGAACATAACCACGTAACAGTTTTGGCTTAACTGTGCAAAAAAGAAGTGCTTCAGGTGTCTCGAAAACATGGAATTTTCATTATACATACCTATTTGGGATACATCTTAAGGAAAAAAAGAGCTAGAAGAAAATCTGAACTGTATTCAGCAGTGTCTAGGTGTGGTCTTCCTGAATGTCATCTCCCTCTCCCGGGAGCCAGGATTGGTGCAGGAAGTATGCACAGAGAGCCTGGCACGTTCTACTATGGCAGGAAGTGAGGAAGGCCTCAGACCACGAACGCCACATCAGGGGGACCTGGGAGCCCCCTTGCAGGAGCTCCCACAGGCCACAGATGGAACCATCTGAGCCTCAAAAGGCAGAACGATGACAATAGCCGACACATATTCAATATGTAAAATGACTGGTCATTCTGGAAGTTGCTAGGGGACCAAGTCATTACTCTGAAGGGGAATAAATAGAAAGAAGCTTGTCCTGGATTACCTGTGTTTCATGATAACCGAGTAGAATAGTTGATGAGGGAAATTTCTTCCATTACCGAATTCCAAGTAGGAAATGCAGAAAGAATGATCAAATCAGAAAATTGCCCTTTTGTAACCCTGTGATGAAAGACTTGGTTTTTCCAACAAATAGATGACACAGAAAAGACATATGAGGCATATCAACCCCATGCTAAGTATGGTCTTTGCTGGCATTCCTGTCTGAACAAACCATCATGAAAGTGCATCTTTGCAACAATCGAGAAAAGTGTGCATTAGGCGACGTTAAGGACTTATTCGTAATTTCAATGGCTAGGCGTGACCATGACATTGTGGGGTTGTTTTTAGAAGCCCTTATCTACTGGCAATCCATAGGTAAGTGTTTATGGGTGAAATGACATGATGTTTAGCCTTTATTTTAAAATGCTCCAGACTAAAAGCAACGCGGGGTCCTGGACAGGGTCCCGGAACACAAAAGGAACATTAGTAGAAAAAGTGGTGAGATGTGGACGAAGTCTGGCCTTGAGTCAGGTGAGGGTGAGGAGTACCCAGGAATTCTCAGTAGCATCTCTGTAACATCTCCGTAAAGGTAAAATTATTCCACGGTCAAAAGCTCATTTTTCAAAGAAATATTCCACGGAAAAGGAGGGAGTACAAATGAACCAGATGGGCAAAATCCAACAGTAAAAAAGCAAACAATCTACTTAGAAAAATAGCCAAAAAACCATTTCACCCAAGAGGCCACACGAGTGGCAAATAGGAGCATGAAAAGGTGCTTGACTTCATCCGCCCTTAGGGAAAAGCACGTCAAAAGCACAAGGCAATACCACTCGGCATCTACCAGCAGGACTCCAATAAAAAATAGCAACAATAGCAAATGCTCGTGGGGCAGCCACTCCGGGAGACAGTTTGGCAGTTTCTTTTCGAAAACAATGAACGCCTATGAAGACGTAGCAGGAGGATCTGTGCGACGAAGGAACAGCTACATTTTGACCGCATTTCAGAAATGCACACGAGTGCACACACGCGTGCAACCGGGACGACCCCACTGTCGTCTGCTGGATGTGCAAGACGCTGATGCTCGGGGCAACTGCCTGTGAATCAAATTATTTCAAAAGAGTAAATTCCAAAAAATACTCCAGGAAACAAAGGAGGCGATAGATGAGAAATACCAGCAAATTGGTGATAACTGTTGACACGGGCTCATCAGTCTCCAGGGGCTCCAGGGCTAAAGTAACGATTCTCTCTACCTTTGTTTAAGGTTGACAGTTTCCATGATAAACAGTTTTCTTAAGAGTCCCTGCTAAACAAATGTCTGTTGAATGAATAAATGAAGGATTAATGAATAACCCCAGTCTAAACCTGGGGTTCTACAGATAATGGAAGCAAGACTTAGGGAGGGAGAGGCTCGCTCAAGGCCGCACCAAATAGCAGAGGCCACGCCAGGCCGCAAAGCCAAGGCTCCTGATCTCCAGTCTGTCTAGCTCTTTTGGAAATATATTTTTTTAAACTTTACACAAGCAGTGCAGAAACACAGGCTCATTGTTTAAAAAAAAAAAGGAAAGGAAAGGAAAGGAAAGGAAAATTGACCATAAAGTGAGGACTCCAACGTGGGGTGAGGGGAAACAGAGTTCCAACGTGGCGGGGGCAGGGTCGGAGGGCTGCAGCATGGGGGAGCTTTCTGCGGGACACGGCAAGGGGAGACGCCGGGGACGGGGCCACAGGCAGCTGGACGGCCTGTCGCCAGTCTGAGGGCTCTGCCACAAGAGATTTTCGCTAAGAAGAAATTACTAGGATGTCTGGTGTGTTTGAATGTCTTGAGAGAACATTTACACACCAGGACGAGTCTAGGGTTGAATTAGTGATAAGTGCACGGGAAGCTAAGCAAACAGCTAGCCAAAGGACAATTATTAACTCCTGGGAAAACAAAATGCTGTGCAGAGAAGAAAAGTAACCATGGCTTGCATGGCTTCACTGTGAATGGCATTTATGTAGCTGCATAATTTTCAAGGATGGGGAGCTAGAGGGGGCGGGGAGAGCAGAGCCCAGGTCTCCCAGAGGAAGCACTGGAGTCTGCTGTACTGTAAGGGCGTCCGGGGTGGGCAACCTCAGGTGCAAAGGTCTGGTGGCGGGATGGAGGGAAGCCTACAAGATGGTTCTCAGGATGCGGCTGGTCCCTGTCCCAAAATGCTCCCGGGCTCCGAGGATCATCCCTTTGCTCTGCACACGGCCGCCCCCACTCCCGCCATCCCTTGTGCCTCCTCTCGTGCTGAGGAAACCGAACTCCCCGCCCCATCTGTGCTGCTTGCCCCGCGCTTCATCCTGTCTCTCCCGATGGCCTGTCCTTGCTCCCACCTGTGGCCAGCCCCTCCTCGGGGGCACCAGCCCCTTTCCACGAGCCCACCCCAATGCCCACCCTTCTTGCAGACACCGGCCTGTGCACTTGCCAAGCCACCCCGAGGAGAGCACTCCCATCTGGCTGCGTGCTGGACAACGGCTCAGTGACACAGAGGAGGAGGGCACTCAGCTCCCTGAGGCCAGAGCGGGAAATGGCTACAGAGCCCGTGGCTTCAGTGGCCAGCCCTTTCTGACCTTCAGCAGAGAACAGAGTAGAGCACAGCCATGGTGCAGCTGGGGCCACCCAAGAACCCCCATGAACCGTTGTCCTCAGAAGTGGGGTGCCTGGGGGTGGTGGGGTGAGTGGGGGTCCCCAGGAGCTATGTCCACAGCCAAGACCCTGTGAATGTGACCTTATTAAGACAAAGGGCCTTTGCAAATGTGATGAAATTAAGGATCTGGAAATGAGCTCCTCCAGGATTACCAGGGTAGACCTTAAATCCAATGACCAGTGGCCTTAGAAGAGACAGAAGAACTAGAAAGAAAGTCATGTGAAGACAGAGGCAGGGATTGGAGTGGTGTCTACAAACCCAAGGACACCCGGAACCCCCAGAAACTGGAAGAGGTGGGAAGGAGCCTCCCTTCGAGCCTCCAGAGGCCCTCCAATACTCTGATTTCAGTCTTCTGGCCCCCAGAACTGTGAGAGAAGACATTTCTGCTGTTTTAAGCCCCCCGCCCCAGGCGTGGTGACCTGTTAGGGCAGCCCCAAGACATTCCCACAGTGACAGAAAGAGGGATGTGAGAAAAAGGTCTGTTCCTGACCTGGGAGACAAGGGCCGTCAGCCTCCACTCAGTAACTGGCCCAGGTGCAGCCCCCCAGCGCCCCCTCACTCACCATGGGGAAGGAGGCGCGGGGGCCCGTGGGGCTCCCCTCCAGCCACCACCTTCTTGCTCACACACCGCCTCCCACTCGACTGCCACCCACGCCTCCTCTGACACAGCTCTGGCCAAGGCGGCCAGTGCCCTCCATGTTGCCAAACCAAGTGGTCCTCATGGCTTCAGTCCTCGAGGCGCCTGACCTTGTCCATGACCCTCCTCCCTGCAGGCCTGACAGCCCACATATCGGTCCATCTGTCTGAGGCCTCAGCTCTGATCTCTGGCCTGCACTGGGGGCGGGGATAGCAGAGGGGACCCAGGACAGTGTGACAAGTTTATTCTCTGAGAAGTCCTTGGGTTTGCATGTAGACACGGGGTGATGGCACTGTGGGCAGGAGGAGCGCACAGAATGTTCGTTCATGGGGCGCCTGGGTGGCTCAGCCGATAAGCGTCTGCCTTCGGCTCAGGTCAAGATCTCAGGGTCCTGGGATCGAGTCCTGCATCGGGCTCCCTGCTCCGCGGGGAGTCTGCTTCTCCCTCTACCTCTGCCCTCCTCCACCCCCCACTGAAGCCTACTCTCTCTCTCAAATAAATAAAGTCTTTAAAAAAAAAAAAAAGGAATGTTCGTTCATTCCGACGCACAAGAAGGAGAGGGCCACAAGGCTTCCCATGCAGGAGCCCGGCCCTACAAAGGGGTGCTGGCTCGTCTGAGCCCCAGCCCCTCCCCTCAGGGGCAGGCAGGCCTAGAAGAAGAAGCCAAGCTCACCGCAAAGCCAAGTGCCCAGAGCTTCTGGCCCCAGAATGGCACGGCTGCACGGACGTTGCCACCTAGGGCTTCCAAAGAGCAGGGGATCAGAGAGGTAGGGCCCTGCCGCAGCCATCCTGGCCCCAAGGGGCTCTGGGACGGTGCCTGGGCCCAGGTGCACCCTGGGCTTTGGGCAACTTGCCCTTCATCTGAGCAAGCGTCCGGCTCCCCTGCTCGAATGTCACTTGGTTTGGATCACACAGCTATTTGGGCGCATGAATGGCTGAATGGATGAAGAAGCCCAATGCTCCCTGCAAGAGCAGGGGGCAGAGGATGGTCTGGGTAGCCCCCCCGCAAAGGGCCACTGCCATCCAAGCACGGTTGCTGTGCCCTCCCCTCTTTGGGAGGGGGGGTGGCCTGGGGATCAGGGACATGGCTGACAGTGTCCCAGGGACAAGGGGTGTCCTGCTCAAAGCCCCACCGCCTGGAGCCTGGGGGGCCCCTGGAGACCCGTCACCGAAGTCCTGCTCCGGCTTCTTGCTGCCCGCAGATCTGATTCTCTGCCCCATGGTCAGGTCTCTGGGACCCCCTCTCAGGGCACCAGCCTCTGAGCCACTGCCTACCAGGCCCGGAGGCCACAGGCAAAGGGGCCCAGCCCGGCAGGCATCTTGTCCCTAAGGGAGGCAAAGGAACGAGGGTGTTCGGGGGACACGTGAGGAGGAGCTGGGAAGGAAGAGTGGGGAGCTGGCAGAGGTGAGGGTTTGCTTTCCTCCCCAGCCCCTGGCACCCCCAGCTGGCCCTCTCCCCATCTGGCTGGCCTGGCCATCCCTACCTCCCTTCTCTCCTCGTCTGAGCTTGGCCCCAGATGGGTGGGCAAGGTGGCTGAGGCGCAGACGGAGGGCAGGTCAGCAGCAAGGCGCGCACTCTGCAGCAGGGAAGGGGCCCAGAGAAGAAGTTCAGGTGGAAGCCAAGCGGCCAATGGCAAGTGAGTGAGCCCCTGGGGGAGGGAGGGGTCCACGCCAGGAGTGCAGGACTTTTCAGGGAGCAGGGGCCCAGGCAGTGCCTGCAGGTAGTGGGCACCTCGCCCAGAGCCACAGTGGGTGTCATGTGGGCAGAAGGAGAGCGGGCTTTCTCCTGAAAGTCCATGGACACGTCAGTCGGCACCAAGAGCCATCGGCACAAGGCTATCTTGCTCCATCTCTCCTCCCATCTGCCCCCCACTTATTGGAGCCAGGGGGCCTGGTACCTTCTCTGAAAGAGGCGGCCTTACCCACTGCAGGCAGGGATGGTGCCCTGATTCAGCACCTCGGCCCACGTCTCTGCCGGCTAGCTCAGGGAGCTGGCCCACTCAAGCGGGGGGCCCACAGCAGTGCCCTAAGCTGGCCTTGCACTGCTGCACGGGGATGCCCAGGAGCTCTGAGTTCACAGATCAGCCCCTGGTCCCCTGCGGGACCAGGTCGAAAGCCAGTGTGGGTGGGAGGATTCTGCAAGGGCCACAGGTGGAAGGCAGGGTCCTGGAGTGAGGGCAGGCCCAGACAGCAACAGCCCTGGGCATTTGCCCACACAGGGAGGCAGAGTCAAGGGGAAGCAAGGTCGCAACCAGAAGAGAGGGAATGTGCGTCAACTTGGTGCAAAGGTCAGGTATGACTGGAGCTGGAGCAGAAAGGGCAGGGGCCAGGAGCCTCAAGGGGCGGGCAGGAAGGAAGCTGGGTGTGCTGACCCTGGGGCCTTCTCCCCTACTGCCTGCAATTCCCTGTGCCTAGCCCAGGCTTGCAGTAAGCCCCAAACCCGTGAGCCCCGCGACCCACCTACCATCTCATAGGAACGCTCCGGGAAGGCTCGATGTCCTCCAGCTTGCAAGGGAGGGGTCCCTCACACACCTCCACCACCCAAGCACTCTCACCAAGCGTCTGAGACACCCCGCGATGCCTATAGCCCTCCTCCGCCCGCTCCATGTCTAATTCAGCTCCAGCTGCAATTGCTTCCTCCATTTCTCTCCACACCCTCCCTCAGGCACACACACAGGCCTCCTGCCTGGAGGCTGGACAATGGCCCCGGCACCCCAAAGCCCTGCTCCCTTTAGCACAAATGTAATCGGCTTGGGGGTTTCTGGAAAGCTCTGGGCCTTTCCCTGAGGGGCTGAGTGAAGGTGGGAGGACACACATATACAAACACCTGCACACAGCTGCACATCCGGGTGAAAATCATTTGCTCCCCGTGGCTGGCAGGCAAGGAGGCTGGGCCCTGCAGCCCCAAGACGCTCTGCGCCACCAGATCTTGGAAGAGAACCACTCCAAGGGACCTGGCGAATGATCCCCAGCCTGCTGGCCCAGGAAGGTGGCTGGTCCCCGAAGTGAGCTTCTCAGGGGAGGACTAAGCTGGCAGACACTGGGCACTTAGGGCCTCGGTCCCCCAGCGGGCCTAGCCCACCCCGCCGCTCGGGGACCAGGGCTGCTGGGCCCTGCCCTACCTTGCCCGCCTTCCCCTCACCCACCGCTTTGAAGGTACAGAGAGCCAGAGGCTGGCAGAAGAGGGGGAAAGTCAGCCAGCTAAGAGGGGCCCTTGTCAGGAGTGACAGGCAATGCGAAGGGGCACCTCCTTGGTGTGTCTTGAACAAAGGCGGCAGCATCTGGCAGCTTCTGGTGGCTCCCTTCCCCCAGCCCCCTCCCCCGACACAGCAGCCCCGGGGGCCTTGTCTGCTACACCTCCAACCTCATTGTACTCTCAATAACACGCGTGCATTCGCGCCCCAGGGCAAGAGTGTTCAGGTCCCCGAACAGGTTAAGCATTTCCATGCCTCCACGCCCTTGGCCTTGCCGGTCCCTCTGCTCCCCCCCCCCCGGTGAACTCCTGCTTCAAGACCCCACTGTGGGGCCTGCTGTCTGCACCACTTCCCCCCCACCCGGTCCTGCCCGATCCGGATTTTGCGGATCACTTGTTGAAAGCCATCTACTTCCTTCTGGGTCCTCAGCGACCATCTCAGAAACTCTCCCCAGACCTAGAATATTCCTGGAAGTGAATCGAGTCAGTTCAGGCACACGTTAGGTGCCTCCTCCCTACAGATAAGCTCTTAGCATAACTATCAATTACTACACTGGGATGCATATTTAGGAAAAGCTATCATTTAGAGCAAGGTTTAAAGAAATGCCATAGGGGCGCCTGGGTGGCTCAGTCGTTGAGCATCTGCCTTCGGCTCAGGTCATGATCCCAAGGTCCTGGCATCGAGCCCCACATCGGGCTCCCTGCTCCGCGGGAAGCCTGCTTCTCCCCCCTCTCCCACTCCCCCTGCTTGCGCTCCTGCTCTCACTATCTCTCTCTCTCTCTGTCAAATAAATAAATAAAATCTTTAAAAAAAATAATAAAGAAAGAAATGCCATAAATGAAGAATAGACTAAGGACCTTGTTTTAATGTCAACTCAGAACCACTAGTTGCTTATAAGATGTGTTTGCAAACACCTCTTGGTGGAACTTCAAGCTTTCTTATCAAAACCCCCATCCCCACCCGTGCTTTTATGTCGAAATTCCAAGCAGATGGGAATGTTCACCAGTGTCTTCCCCTCTTTTCCACGGAGAGGGGCAGTGGGGAGTGCAGGCTGCCCTTCCTGTACCTTACTCTGGCTCTAGTAGAGCCGAAGGCAGCAAAGCGACCTCCTCTGAATTGAGTTTTCTTTCCCTCCAAGACCTTCTTCTGCTGCTGCTCCCCTACAACATGAAAACTACAAGTGATCCCAAAAAATTCACTTGCATAAAAAGTCGAATCAAAAAATTCATTTCAAGAACAACAAAAACTTCTCATGGTAAAGGGTCATTCCACCAAAAAGACATGGCACCCTTAACTGGGTAGCAAAAACTGGTAGGGCTGGAGGGAGAAATAGACACATCCACGATTATAGTTAGGGACTTCAACAATTAACAAAACAGCCAAAGAGAACATCAGGAAGGCTCTAGAAGGACTCAACAAGACCGGCAACAAACAGGATCTAATGGGCAGTAGTCACCGACCACTCGACTCAACACCACCTTGTCCAAGCAGCCACGGCAAGCTGCACTAAATTGCAAAGAACTGGAATCATGCAGAGTGTGTTCTCCAAGCACAACAGACTCAAACTAGAAATCAGTAACAGAAAGCTAACAGAAAAAAAGCTCGGAAGCTAAACAACACACTTTTAAATGATCCAGGGGACAAGGAGGAAATCTGGAGTAAAAATTTTGAAAGGTACTGAAATGAATGAAAATAAAACTACAACATGGCAAAATTTGTGATATTTAGCTAAAGCCATACTGAGGAGGGACATTTATAGCAAAAAAAGATTGACTGTTTCTCTCCCAAAAAAGAGATCAATTTATCAGAGGTAGGACAAGGCATAGAGTAAGGGTGGACAGTCTGCCTTGACTCAATCAACCAAAAATATCTGTCAGGCCCAAAGCTTCCAAAATTCCGAAATACACCCTTTAGGGGCACCTGAGTGGCACAGTCGGTTAAGCATCCGACTCTCGATTTCAGCTCAGCTAGTGATCTCACGGTCGTGGGATCAAGCCCCGCATTGGGCTCCACACTGAGCGGTGGGTCTGCTGGAGATTCTCTCTCCCTCTCCCTCTGCCCCTCCCCGCCAAATACATTCTGAACGTAAATAAATCTTAGCAATATACACTTTATCCCCACCCCACCCTGAAATACACACCTTAAAGTAAAATTAGAATATGGCTACATCAGGAAGCTGGGAGACTTTAGACACCTTACGTTTCACTGAATCTAGATTTAAAATCAGAAGAGTTGCCTTGAGCCCTGCCTGGGTCTACCTCAAACTGACTGAATTACTCTAAGCAACTCACTCAACTCAGGTGTCCTGAATCTTAGTTTCTTCATCTGTAAAATGCTAGGACCATCTACCTCATAGGGATATTTTAGCTTTAAATGACACAAGAGTGGAGAGAGCATTTTGAAAACAGAAAAGCTCTGTATCAGTTTGCTAGAGCGGCCGTAACAAGGTGCCACTGACAGGGGGGCTTAGAACAACAGACATTAACTGCCTCCCAGTTCTGGGCTGTGCTCCTTCTGAAGGCGCTAGGGAAGGCTCTGGTCCAGGTGTCTCCCCTAGCTGCTGGTGGTGCCCTTGGTTTGTACAGTTCTGCTTCCCTCCCGCTTCCCACAGTGTTCTCCTACGGGTCTGGGTCCCATTGTCCCCAGCCGTTCTAGATTACAGGCCCACCCCACTGTGGTATGAGCACACCTTTATTACATCTGCAACAACTCTATTTGCAGATAAGGTCACATTCACAGGTACAGGGGTTTAGGAATGGACCATATGAATTTAGGAATGGAGGGATCCAATTCAACCCATAAGAAGCCCTATATTAATGTTATATTAGAACATTTTAGTCTTTTGGATTATTGTCCATTTTGTTGGCTACAGCTTATACAGTCCAATTAAATCATAAGAAGTATATATATATATACACACACACATATATACACTAATATATATGAGCGTGTGCATATACGTACACTAATATATACATATAAGCGTGTGCGTGTGTCTCAACCTTAGCAGGCTCCCTGCCAGTCTGCCTGGATGGCTCGGGAGGTGTATTTGTGTCCCGTGAAGGTTTGTGCATAGCCCCCTTCCACCCCCCTGCAGCCCTGGGAGTCAGCCAGGCTCTCTGAACACACCTTGGGTCCATCCAGCGGGATTCTGGGCAGTCACGTGGACACCCCTCCTCTTGTCCCTCCCAGACGACAAGCACACCCATGAGTCTTTGGTTTCTGCAGTAAGCAAGGCCTGCGACTGCCTGGTCACAGAACCCAAGGCAGAGGCGTCCCGGGGACCCCCAGCGGGACCACATGGCAGCTCATCCTCCTCCTTCCCTGCCCGACTTTCCTCCTCAGCTTGTGCCCAGCAGGCACACACTCAGACTTCTGAGCAGAAACAAAGACGAGGCTAGAGGCAGCCACGGGGTCTGGGCCCGCTGCCGGCAGCAGAAGCGGGATGGGTGGGCAGCTGAGGGGCAGGGGGCGAAGGCTGGGGGGCACCAAAGCTCTCCAATGGTGCCTGTAGACCATGGGGTGCACCGGAGCACAGAGGAGAGGTTTGCAGGCTGGGCCTCGCCCCAGGAATTCAGAGTCCTCAGCTGGAGGCAGGACAAGGCCACAGGAGCGCACCAGGAGTGAGGGAGGGGGAGGGGGGCAGGCCCTGGGCAGGGACAAGTGCTGGGACAGTGGCACGCGAGCCCCACATGTGGGCGGGGGTCTCCCAGAGGCAGATCCGGTTCTCAATCCTCTCTGTGCCCCCAGTGGGCCAACCTAGAGCCAGACACAGAGCGGGGTGCTGTGAAGGTCTATGTGGGGCTTCACGGCCACCCCAACTTGACCACATTCATTCAGGAGACATTTGTGGAGTGCCCGTGGCGCCCAGGCCGGATGCCAGGTGCGCTGGAGCCCAGAGGCATCGGCAGCATCTCTGGGCCGGCCAGGTGGCCAGGCGCAGGGGACAGACAGGGAAGCCCCGCGATGCGCGAGAGGGAAGCAGGATGACACCTGAGGAGGAGGAGGCGAGGTCTCCACAGGCAGAGAATACTCTGGGTACAAGGGCACAGTGCTAACAAGCAGCCCGGTGAGGGTGATGGCCGGGCCTGACACAGGCAATCCAAGGGCTTGGCTAGAATCGCTAGACGACTTCTGCAGGAGCCCCGGAGCCTCCTGATTAAGAAACAGAAACACAAAGCTGGCAAGCCTGGAAGGGACAGGGAGATGTGGGAGTCACCGTGGGCCGCCCTCACTCCGGCTGCTGGGACTCGGGACTCAGACGACAGGGCTCTGGTCTTTTTGCTTTTCTTCGGGAGTCGTGTTGAAGTCATCTAGCAATTCCAGCCAAGCTTTTGGATCCACTAGCTCCCGGGGTCTACACGCGATGCTTGAGCCCATCTCAGAGCCACACTGGGCGCAACATGACGTCGCCACTCTCCTCCAAATATTCTCTCAACTCACAGAGGTGACTTCCCAGGCAAGGGCCACAGTGGTCCGGAGCTGGGAGGCCACGGCTGGCCTGAGCCAGATGGTCCCAGCAAAGGGAAGAGAGTACGCCCTTGCCAGGCAGAGGGGGACCCGCGATGGTGACAGGCAGTGGGCATGGCAGGCGAAGCCTTTGCCAGATGGCAGGATGGTGGCAATGGATTTTGCCCATGGGCCGGACATGAACTGGGGACAGAGGGCATGCCATAGTGAGCTGCAGGATGGACTCACAAAATACAGGTCCACCTCCATGGAGCCTCAGAATGTGAGCGTATTTAGAATAAGGGAAAGGGACACAAGATTCTGGTACGTTCTGGCCACCACCAGCGGAGGCCAGTGGCCTGCAGCATGTGGACTTTGTCTTCAAGGCCACTCGGGGCCACTGAAGGGTGCTGGGGGAGGAGCATGTGACGACCTCTGCTGCAGGATAATTGCTGCGTCCTCCACATGGGCAGCGGGGGGGGGGGGGGGGGCGCTGAGCCTGGAGGCTTCCAACAGTGAGGAGGGGGCAGGGCCTGGCAGGGACAAGAGGTGATGCACTTGAAGCTCTTTAAGTGGTAAACTCTATCAGAAACTGTGAGGGGGGTGGAGACAGAGTTCAGTTCCCTCTGTCATGGGGATTTGGCTGACTCGAGTGGAGACAGCGAGTTCCCTGTGGGACACGCTGCACCTGAAGGGCCATGGGGCACTCAGGTGGCAAAGGCCAGTTGCCAGTCGGTGCTGTGGGTGTGGCCCCCAAGAGACACTGTGATGTCATAGTCATCACCCAGGATGATGGTCATCCGGTAGGAACACATAGAGGGGACTGAGGGCCATGATGCCTGAGACAGACTTGGGACAGATGGCCAGGAGCATGGGACAGAGGAGGAGAATGTTCCAGCAGGAGAGCACCAAGGGTCTGACGAAGAGGGCACCGCAGCAGGCAGCATATGGGGCAGAGATTGAGGGGAATAGGAGATCGGGCCACTGAGGGCCAGGAGGAGGACTCCAGCTCTCTCGAGCATGGACACCGGGTGATTGGGACACCCACTGCCAGCGGCTTTGACCGGGGAAGGGCCGAAGTATGGGAAGCTCTCACCTGACTGGTCGGGTGGCAAAGATACCCGCTGGGAGGGACGGACCTGAGCTGGGCTCCAGGAGACTGGTGCGGGGTGGAGCGGTCACGGGGGATTGTGGGAAGGGACTGTAGAGGCTGAGAGTGGGGTTCCCAGGGTAGATGGCGCCAGGGCCGCTGGAGGAGCACTGACAAGCAGGGGCTCGGTGGGCCATTTTAAGGATGAGGGCTGGCACAGCAGGAAAGAGGCCGTGAGCCCAGAGTCAAGGCCCCAGGAGTGGACCTGCCATCAGGGGCTGAGGGGTGAGGAGGAAAATCTCACAGGCCCTGGAGTTTGACAGGAGGGTGGCCAAATCTTGTCAGGAAGCCACCACTTTGTGAAGCAAAGTGATGCCAACCGGCCCTGGGCTCTGGGAGGCGGGTGCAGCAGAGGCCAGAGGTCAGAAGAAAGCCGGGTCACTCTGAAGGCATGGGCATCATGGGCGGATTTTGAGGGCTGGTTAGGGGCTTGGGCAGAGGCAAGGCTGGTGCTGGGGGGTTGGGGGCCAGGGATGGGAGCCATGGGGGAAGGGTAGGCTTGGCTAAGAAGGAGACAGCATTCTGGGCACCACATGTCCCCCTTCCTGAAGGTATTTTCTGGATAATTCTATCCCTTGTAATCTACAGAACCTGTGTAGGCCGGCCAACGTGGATGGGGCCATCACTGAAGTTTGCTCTGACAATTGGGAAGTCGTCTTAGGCTTAGAGCCTCAAGGGACGCCATCCTCGACACCCCCTTTCTCCTCTGGGGCTGCAGAGAACAGGCAGCTCCAGCCAGGGGTGCCACAGGGAGGCTCAGGTCACAGTCACAGTCCCTGTGGCTCTGGCCAGATCTCCAACAGCAGGTCCCGAGAGCTGACTCTTGCAGGTTGACAAGTTGGGCTCTGTGTTACCCTCATGGTCCCACTCCATGACAGCCCCAACAGCTGTCCCCAGGGTGCAGGTACGGTGAAGAGAGGCTTCCACTGCTAGAAGACCGGTCTCAGGCCATTGCTCCAGGTTTGGTGACAGCAGAGTCAGATGGGACCCCAGAGTGGCCCGGGCCGAACCCAGACTCTCAGGGTCCCCACAGGCCCCGTCCTTTCTCTCTGGGATGATGGCGTGATGCTGGCAGGTCCTGAGCACTCACCGCATGCTTGGTATCGTGGCTGAGGTCCTTCTGCGCTTCCCCGCAGGGAGAAGGCTCTGAGCACTGGTACCCTATCATCTGCAGGCACATGGAGGAGCCCTGCAAGGGACTCAGCGACTCATCACAGTCCCCCCTCTGGGAGGACCAATGTGCCCGACCCTGAGCGAGGGACCTTGGCTGTCCCCTGCCCACCCGAAGCATCTCTCGGACAGGCCTCGCTGACCCTCACCTCTGAGCGGATGCGAACGATCCCTTGAGCTTCCTCGCCAGCAGGCCCTGGCCTTCCCCCTCCCTCTTCTTCCCCCTCTCTCTGCCCAGGGGCTGGCCCGGAGGGTCGGTGGTCACACGGCACCACATCTGCACCACTCTCTCTGCACTGGGTGCTCTCAGGATGCAGACCAGCCACCAACGTGGGAAGCAGGTACTGCGGGGTAATAGCAGCTGGCAGAAATATCCTGAGCCTTCCTTGTGACACACCTCTCAAGCGGGAAAGTGGGGAGGGGGAGGCAAGAGCGGGGGGGGGGGGGGGCTGCGTGGAGGATGGGGGCAGGGCCAAGACAGGGTGACAGAGGAAAAGGTTCTCATCCAGGCTGGGGGGAGCCTGCTCCAGGGGCCCGGCTTCGTCACCCTGGAGCCACAGCCTGGATTCACCGTCCTCCCAGGCCCTCTCCGCAGGTTCTTTGCCGTGGACAGCTCTCCAGGGCCCCTGTGCACCGAAGGGCTGCCTCCTTCCTTGCTCCGGCTGGCTAGCCGGCCACGCTCCTGCCCACCCCCACCGCCACCCCAAGCCAACGATGACTGGGACCAGACTCCAGCGCCCAGGGCAGAGGCAGTCCCTTCTATGGAGGCTGCAGCCTGGCTGGGGGCCTAGAACTTGCCTCTCTATGGAGAGGAGCAGAGCAGTGCTCGGTGCCCCTTGACCCCAGAGCAGCACATACCCCAGCCAGCCTGGTGTCTGGCCTTGGTCTGGGTGCAAGGAGCCAATAGGGCCCAGGCTGGGCCACGCATTGTTGAGAGGGGAACGGGGAAGTGGCCGATGGAAGCAGCCAGACGGACGGGAGGAGGCAGACCCCTGGTTGGCAAGGCCTGGCCTGTACCCTGTTGGGGAATAAAATGCACAACCTTCTTGAGGTTTGGGGGTGGGGACACAGCACCCTCAGGAACCCCCGCCCCAGCCCCGCAGGCATTTGAGCCAGGGCCATAGATTATCTTCTTTCCTGTGATGAGACGCTCTAACTCAAGAGGCCCGGTCCTGGTGGGGGTATGGAGAGATGTGGCCAGAAAGGCAGATGGGCCACTCATGGAGGCCTTAATCAGAGCACCTGGTGGAGGGGGGTCTACAGCAGGGGAGCAACTCCCTGCAGGTTCTGGGTACCCCCAATCTCCCCAGCCATTCTGGCTCCCCTCTCCTCTGCCCCCCCCCTTCATCCCTCAACTTCCCTTGGACAAGCCAGGAAGTCATCTGCTTCCCTCTCCCCCCCTTCCACCAGCATGGGGGCTGGAGGGGCTCCCAGCTCTGCTCTCCCTCCTCTTCCCACTCACCTCCCTTTGCCTGTCCAGCCAATGGGCGTGGGCGTCTGGCTCTCTCCCGGTAAAAGGATTATATCATCTGTAATGTATATCCAGACAGGCGCACTGCTTCTCGGGAGGACAAGACAAGGAGAGGGAGCCTGTACAGCTGGCCGGAGGGGGTTTATAACCAGGTTATTGAACCTGAACCTGAGCCCTCCCAGAATGGGGTGTTAATGGCTCCCGAGGTCACAGCCCCTCAGAAATCAATTTGCCGTGCAGCTCTCCTCTCCCTCTCCTCTCCCTCCCGTCTCGCTCCCTCCTGTCCCCCGCCTGGCCCGGCTCTCACCTTTTCACCTGCAAGTGCAGGGCTGGGAGTTGCCACAGAGCCATTTGGTTCCAAATGTCTGGCCCTGGCCCTGTTGGGATCTG
The DNA here is from genome assembly GCF_029215605.1 of Mirounga angustirostris. Lineage (NCBI taxonomy): Eukaryota > Metazoa > Chordata > Mammalia > Carnivora > Phocidae > Mirounga > Mirounga angustirostris. The sequence continues at coordinate 125,469,380 of NW_026991719.1, forward strand.
CCACTGGCAGCTGGGGTGCTCCAGAACAGGGTCTAGGCTGCGCTCCAGAAGGCATGGCACTGGTGAAGCACCTCAGATGCGGGGCCTGTGACCGAGTGGTGGGGTGGCAGAGGGATGGCAGCCTGCGGGGGGGGTTCCTGTGCCCAAGTGCCAGAGCCCCCCAACTGGGAACAGGATCTCCATGCTAGGACCCGATGAGGTAGGCCTCTCCTCAAAGTTTTGCTTGCCTGGAAAGTGGCCTCGAATCAGGACCTGAGAAAGGTGTGCTTTAATAGGTAGGGTTGTCCTCAGCCGAAGGCCCATCGTGCCTGGAGCACCAGAGTGGGGCCGGCGGACGGTGGCACCTCCAGGCGAAGGATCTTTCCATCCCCAGCCAAGGCCCAGCTTTCTGCCCCTCCACCTTGCGTAGGGCTGACAGTTCTTGGCGCATCCTGCAGCGTGCCTTGAGGTTCTGGTGGAATAGGGGCAGGGGTGCAGAGGAGAGAGTAAGGCTTAGAACTGCCTGGTAAGTCCGCCAGAGACGTCTGTCAGGAACCCACAGGAGTGAGCATGTGGGCACGGCTGCTTTGGAGACGGAGGCCCAGCTGTGCCTTCCGAACAGCCTCGATTCTAACACAACTGGCCGGGCACTCAAGTCCTCCTCAAGACGGTTGTGCATTTTATTCCCCAACAGGGTACAGGCCAGGCCTTGCCAGCCAAGAGAAGTCCCTGGGGGTGAAGAGAGAGGCCCCATTTCCCTGAGGCCGAGCAGGTCTGTGCCCTTGGAGCTCCTCGGACGCCCCGGCCTTTTGGGCCATAGCATTCTGTCCTCCAGCACCGGCTGGGTCCCGTTGCCTGGAGAGCAGGGGCGCTGTGGGAGGGCTGGGGTGTGAGCTCTGCAGGGGTGGGGGGCAGCATCATTCAATCCAAATGTTCCTCCTCCAGTGTTCAGCCCTGAGTCACTCCAGCGCAGAGTGGGGGTGGGGAGGTGGGGATCAGTTATCCACCCTTTCCCAAAAATCGTCTGAGTCAGCTCACCAAGACTTTACCGGGGGCTGACTGACCGCCTTGGGCCATGGGCACAGCCGCCGCGGATCTTCCCCAAAGGGGAGGACCACGGAGGTTGGGGGCTTGGGGGGCGGGGGGAAGAAAGCCAGCCCCAGTTTTTTGGTCTCCGTATGTTTTCATGTTTTGCCCGATAAAATGGTCCTCTTGCCACATGGCACGGCGATTTCCCAGCAAAGGCCCCTGACTTCAGAGCAGCGGCGGAGCCCTGATGCTGAAGGGGAGGTGAAAGCACCAGCCAGCAGCTACCCCCTGGAAGGCCTGGGGACCAGAGCAGCGAGTGGGTTATAAGGGTGAGCATCTGCTGAGGCTGGAAGGGGTCAAGGGACAAGGCGGGCATGCCGGGCTAGTGGCAGCAGGATCCTGTGTGGGCTCACACATCGTGCACCGGAAGTGCAGCAAAGCTTGCAGGGCCCTGAGAGAGCACGGGGTCCTCCCCTCTCCCCAGCTGCCCAGACGAGGAAACTGAGGCACCAGACACAAAGCCGCCCCTCTCCTCTCTTTTCCAGGAAGTGACTCAGGGGAATTCGGACGGCCGCAGGCAGGAGCCGGGCAGCCAGGCCTCCCTTGGCTGCCCCCTCACCCATGGAGCTCCTGGCATCCCAGCTCAGCCCGCCTCCCTCTTGATGTCGTCCCAGCCTGGCCTCGCCTCACTCTGAGCTCCCTGAGCCGACACACACTGGAGGCGCTGCCAGCAGCTGGCCCACAAGAGCTCACAGCATCGCGCTGCTTCTCAGCATCCCTTGCGCCACATTTGGGGGGGGGGGCACCTCGCCCATTACTCACCCAGGAGCCCCCTGTGCGCTGCGTCCTGCCTCCTTATCTCCGCAGCAGTGAGACTGAGAACCCAGAGAGTCTCCTTGTTGACACTCAGCTGGGGCTTCTGAACCCAGTCGGACTCTGCCACCACATCCTTGTGCGACACCAGGAAGCCACTGCCTCAGTCTCCCTAGCTGTCCCACCGGAACAGTCCCCTCTGACTCCCAGCCTGGTGTAGGGTGTAAGGACAAAACGAGGTCCTTGATGGAGACGCTCATGGCCTTTGCTGCAGAGGAAAGCCAAGTGGGCCTGGTGACAAGGCCCCCTCTCGGGCCCACCCCCAACGTCCTGGCCCCACCCCTTCCAGGCACTGAGGCTCAAACGCTATTATTATTAGCCAGAATCTGATACATGAGAATGGGAGAGGACAGTGCAGAGGGCCCTGGGAGTTGGGGGGGGGGGGGCGGCGGGATTTGTGGTACTGTCACATGGACCTTATGCCCTCTCCCGTGTGGCCGTAGGAGGTGGCCCTGGGGGCCAAGCTGTGCCGGGTCCTCCCTGGGCCCCTCGGCTTCCCTGGCTGGAAGGGGAAGCCAGCATAGGCTCTTGGGCGCAACCCTCCCCCAGCCCAGGTGCAGCCTCGGTCAGGTCTCCCACCCCACTCCCGCGTCCTAAGCTTGAGGCCCCCACGCAGCAGGCATCCCACAGAGGGTCGCCGGCGGGCGGAGCGGACAGTCTTGCAGGTGGGGGGAAGGCGGTCGGGGGCGGGGAAGGTGGAGGGAGACGCCGGGCAGGCCGCGCTCCCTCCCCGCTCCCTCCCCGCGCGCCGCCGGCGACACTGCCCCTCCTGGGCAGGGGGCGGAGAAGACGGCGACGGGAGGGGAGGAGGCGGCGGCGGAGGCGGGATTTGGAGTTTCCCTCCGCAGCGGCGGCGGCGGCGGCGGCGGCGGCCCCTCGGCTTCAGGCGAGGCCGCCGCCTGAGGCTCCGGTGGCGCTCGGCGGCAGCGGCGGTGGCGCTTCCCGCCGCCTGGGCTTCGGAAACTTCCCGGCCGCGACGCGCGGAGCCCGCGCAGGAAGCCGAGCGGATCGGGGGGGTGAGCGGAGGTGAGCGGAGGTGAGCGGAGCACGCGGCTCCCCGGCACCCACCCACCCCACCCCCACCCGGCCTGGCCGCCCCCTCCGACGTGAGCTCCTCCACCCTGCACCCCAGAGTCTTGCCAGCGCGCACCCCACGGGGCCGACGCACGCGCCCCTGCGAGACCCACTCGATCCTGCCACCTCACACCCCCCGCATCCCGCCCGTGCACCTCCCTGTCCTCTGCCACGCACATCCCTGCCACTTGCACGCGCGCGCACGAACCGCACGCCGCAGACCTGGTCCCTGCAGTCTACAGAGCAGCAGCCCCTAACCCACCTCCCACCACTGCCCCAACTCAGGCTAGCACCCAGCCCAGCCCATGCCATGCCTCAGTACACACCCAGGCGCGCGCGCGCGCGCGCGCGCACGCACACACACACACACACACGATACATCCCTGCTATATCTGCACTAACATAGCTCCCCTCGCCGTGCCACCACCATCTCCGACTCCCCATATGCTCATTACAGACACTCCACCCACGTTCCCAGCCCGGAGACACTGCAATCCACCTACCCCTGAGTGAAGCCCCAAAACTAACTCCTGCTCCAGCAGCTGACACTCCCCACGCCCCACAGCCAGGCCCATTCCCCAGGCACACACCTCTTGCATCCCCAGCGTGCGCACCCATACACCCCAACACGTATGCACACCTGCTGGATTTACACTCTCCAGCACCCTGCCGCAACCCCATCGCAAATAGCCCCCAGCACCCCCCAGCACACACATCCCTGAGTGCCTCCCACCACCACCCCCTGACACCTGGCACACGGGCTCCGGAGGCTGCAGCATTGGGTGCCATTCCTGCCAGGTGCCTCTGGCTCGCCTTTGGCGGCAGCAGCTCCCCCACCGTCCTGAGGCCCCCTAGGTGCCTCGCCAAACAGACCTTGAGTCTCCCCAGCGACTGGCTTGGCCTCTTCCCTAAGACATAAAGAAGGCACTTGGGGTGCAAGGTACCGTACTTAGGTGTCGGCGCGGGTGGGGTGGGGGAGGGGAGCAAGGGAGAGGCGGCCCAGCTGGGACCAAAGGAACGCCAGTTGCCAGGCACGCACGTAGTAGGTCGGTTCCACGAGGACAGGAGTCTGCTGCGGTCTGTGTGCCATCTGCATGTGCGCTGAGGGGAGAGCCTTGTGTGCATGTGTGCTGTGCGTGTCTGTGGGGTGGGGGAAAGTGTGTGACCCTCTGGGAGAAAAAGGATCAGCACCGTCCTGGGCTCCCTCATGCAACAATTGGTTTCATTCATTCATGACTTCTCTGTTAACAAGCATTTCTTCTGCGAGCGCCCGGCCGGGTTGTAAGCCAGGCCCTGCACTGGGGGCTGGGGCCAGCTTGGGGCCGGGCGCACACCCGCTCCTGCCTTGGAGGAACTCCCAGTCCAGCGAGGAGACCGACCAGCAAAAGCAGAAAGCCATCCCCAGCGGAAAGTGGATTTGGTGGAAAAGACACTGGATTTGGCAGGGACGCTGTCGCTGGGAGTTGTGCTCCTGGCCATGTGACTGAGCCGCCACAGCCGAAATCCTGCCACTCGGCCCGGCGGGAACCGTGCATTTCGGGCTGAGGGGTGGAGGGTGACGCGGGGGCCGCTCTCCGGAGGCTCGGGGGACCAGAGGGCGCCCGCGGCGCGCGCGGGGTCTGCGGGCTGCGGCGTCCCGGCGGCCTCCCGGGGGCGCTGGCCGGGCCGGGCGGAGGCCGGGGGGCGCCCGGCGGGGGCTGGAGCGGCAGGCTCCGCGCCCACCCGGCGGCGAGCGCGCGGCCTGGCTCCCCCCGCCGAGTGGGCCTCCGCGAGGCCTGGGCGCGCAGCGCTGCCTCCCCGGGCCCAGCCCGCCCCGGGAGCGGGCGCGGGGCGGGCCCGGCGCCCAGACTGGCGCTACGGGGGCCCGGCTAGGGTCGGCGGTGGGGGGCTTGGCTGCGCTCAACCCTGCAGTGCGGAGGTGGCAACAGGTTCCAGTTTGTCCTGCTGCTGGCGCAGCGGGCGCTGCTGGCGCGGGCACCGAGTACTCACTTGCGAGGTTGAATACCGCGCCCCCCGCCACCACCGCCGACCGTTTTCTCCCGGTTGGTGGGCTTGCCAGCGGCGGGAGCAAGATGCAGGGGAGCCGCTCTTTTTTTTTTTTTTTTAAGATTTTATTTATGTATGTATTAGAGAGCGAGAGAGAGAGAGAAACAGCATGAGAGGGGAGAAGGTCAGAGGGAGAAGCAGACTCCCCGCCGAGCAGGGAGCCGGATGCGGGACTCGATCCCGGGACTCCAGGATCACGACCTGAGCAGAAGGCAGTCGCTTAACCAACTGAGCCACCCAGGTGCCCCAGGGGAGCCACTCTTCAGGCGTTGGGAGCCGCAGGCTCCGGCACAACCCCACTCCGGGGGGAGTTTCTTGGAGCCAAGCTTCCTCTCCCTTCACCGGTGCTGAAGTTGCCGCCCGCCCCCCCCCCGGCCCCCCTCATCTTCCCAGACAGACTCCCCTGGCCTCCTCCAGGGACCGCTCTCCAGAAAGCATGGCTGGGCACCTCAGGAGCCCCAAACTGCAGTTCTTAGGCATTGCAGCTTCAGGGAACTGAGGCCTGGAGCACAGAGGAAGGAGACTACAGGAAGGCTGCCCAGAGGAGGGCACCTGGGGGGGGGGTCCCTGAAAAAGGAGCAGAATCTGAACAGGCCTGGGCTGGGGGCAGGAGGACACAGCACAGCTCCCTGAGGCCCCTGGATGAAGCCAGTAGGACTCATCCCAGAGGCCAGGCCATGGTGGGTTATAGCCAGAGAGGAGTCCCAGGCTGACAGCCTCCCGGGGCCAGGGAGGGAGGGAAGGAGGGGGACACTGAGGACCCCTTCGAGGGCCTGGTTCTCTGTAACCTGTCCTCTCCCTAGTATTACTTCCCCGGTTTTCTCCGTTTACACTGCGGCTTAGGAGAGGAGTCTTCATCAGTGGCACTGAACTTGATTATCCTAAACATTGGCTTTCTGGTGGTTTTGCATCCTTCATGCCTTAGTTACACATCTTGTGGTGCCCATCTTGTGTGCCTTCTTTTACTTAGTTCCTTGGGATAGATTCCCAGAAGTGGCCAGACGGTGGAGATTTCTTCCTAGCTCTGGATGCATATGACCAAGTTAATTTCCAGAGGGGCCATACAGATAGAGCAGCGGGCGGATTTCGCAGCATCCTTGGCAGCGCTGGGAGTACTCAATTTGAGAACATTTTACCAGTGTAACAGGTGGGGAGTGTTACCTTGTTTCTTAAATTTGCCTGCCTTCCATACCTGAGCTTGAACCTTTCCCGAAGGGTCCTGTACCCAGCTGCGTTTCTTCCCTCGTGCAGTCTTTTCTGGTTCCTTGTCCATTTATCAGAGTCTTAACCTTTTGATTAATTTGTATGAGCTTTATCTTATCTGCTGTACATTTTCCTTCAACTCTGCTGTTTGCTTTCGATGGGTTTTAAGCAGGGAAGGGACACTTATCACACCCTGCATTATCTTGTTCAGTCTCCCTGTTTTTTACTGATCTATCCGGCTAAACTGGGAGTGCCGTGCAAGCAGGGACCCTGTGTGTCCTGCCCGTTTGTCATCCTGTGTCCATGCAAGGTATGGAGGCCACTGGCCTTTGATGGACAACGGTCTGGTGCAGGGCAGAGCGGGGTGGGGGATGGTTGCGGCTGACAGGTCTCCCTGGAGGCAGCGAGCGAGGGCTTTGGAAGCTGGGACAGCAGTCTGGTCAAGAGTTGGCCAGTGCAAGCCCTCAGCTAGCGCAGGGAGCAGAAGGGAGAGTACAGGTGTAAGAGATCAATTGAAGTAGAAACTACCTGGCTCTTGACCAGGGAGGAGGCATATGGAGATGCCAGGGATAACTCCCGGGACAGTAACAGGATAAGAGCAGAGCACCCCAGTTTAGGACTGGAGGCTCAGAGCTCCTGGGTGCCTTGGGTCACGCCCGTGTGAGGGAAACCCTGGGGGGCCCTGGAAGCTGTCATCTGCCCGCCTAGCCCTTGGGCAGAGTTCGGTGCCAGAAGACAGCAGTGGGTTTCTGGTCTTGCTTCCGCCTCCCCTCCATGATTTCAGTGGCATCCCACAGTAGCCTCAGGTGGTGGCTATGATGAGCCCATTGTATAGATGGGGTCACTGAAGTCGAGTCGGGGAGGACATGACGGTCCAGGGTCAACGAGGGAGTAGGGCTGGAGGCAGCTTCTGGGACAGGGGCCCTGGGCTCTTAGCCCTCCCCCTCCCCCTGCCTCCAGCAGCCGACTGGCTCGGGGCAGAAGAACCGAGGCTGGTCCCCTGCTGGGCCCCTGACCTGCCCTTGGCCTCTGCCCCCGGCCCCTGTCCCGCTTGGGTGGAAGCCCCAGCTCAGCGCGCCACTTGGGGGCCCACCCGACTGCTTCGCTGGCACTCGTTGGCTCGCTGGCCCCCCTGAGCCCGCCCCCACTGCCCCGCCCCTCCAAACGGCCACTCCACGTCCAAAGGCAGCGGCTTCCAAGGTGGAAGCTGCGTCCCGCTGCCGGGAAGCGGCCTGCTTGAGAGCGGCGCGGCACTCGGCTTCCACGTGCGCGCCTGCTCTGCCACCCCACGGTCTTCCCGGGAGGCCGGGCCCCGGGACGCCCTTACCGGGGATCGGCGCCCCGCGTCGCGCGCTGGCCTGGGCTCGGACGTCCACGCGCGGCCGCCCGCCGCCCGACCACGCTCCAGGTCTCTCTCCTCCGGTTTTCTCCTCCACCCCCCCACCCCCGGGGGCCACCAGGGCCGGGGCAGCTCCGAGAAGCCCGGCGGAGGCCCTTCACCTCGCGCCACCTCTACTCCCCGGGTCCGCCTCTCCCACGCGCACGTCCCCAAAGTCGGAAGCTTGAACTTGGGGAGCGATTGCAGGCAGGCCGAGCGAGCACCGCTGGAAGGGGGTGTGGACGGAGGCGGCCGAACCCTTGGGCCGGCCCAGAAGGGGCCGGGAAAGGACCCGCGGCTCTCAGAGGGCCCATTGGACACCCGGCCTTCCTCTTCTGGAGGACCTCTCACCCTTCCCTTCCCGGGGCGCCCGAGTGGCTGCCTGGGGCGCTTTCCTTGGGGGGCCCGAGGCGCCCTTCTGCGCCTCCTCGCTGTGGGCGGTGGAGGGTGTCTCCGCGGGCCCCTAGACGTCAGCCTGAAGGATACGGGCTCGGCTTCACGTCTTGGCCCCTTGGCGGCCGGGCGCGGAGGACGCGGGCTCACGCTGCGCGCCCGGCCTCTCTCCGCAGCGCCGGCGGTCCGACGTGCCAGGAGCCGCGAGCCCATGGAGGGTCTGGGCCGCTCGTGCCTGTGGCTGCGGAGGGAGCTGTCGCCCCCGCGGCCTCGGCTGCTGCTGCTGGACTGCCGAAGCCGCGAGCTCTACGAGGCGGCGCGCATTGGCGGGGCGCTGAGCGTCGCCCTGCCCGGGCTGCTGCTGCGCCGCCTGCGGCGGGGGAGCCTGTCGGTTCGCGCGCTGCTGCCCGGGCCGCCGCTGCAGCCGCCCCCGCCCGCCCCGGTGCTCCTGTACGACCAGGGCGGGGGCCGGCCCCGGCGCGGGGAGGCGGAGGCCGAGGAGTGGGAGGCCGACTCGGTGCTGGGCACCCTGCTGCAGAAGCTGCGAGAGGAAGGCTACCTGGCGTACTACCTACAGGGTAGGTGCGGGCGCCGGCGCGGGGGGACCGGCCTGGGAAGGGCCCTGGGCCCTGGGAGGCAGGGCCACACCTTCCAAGGGGATTCCCAATTCATTTGCCCTTGGGCCAGCCCAGCCTCATTTCGGCTTAAGTGGAGGTGAGATCCCCTCCCCTGAGCACGACCTTGGGCAAGCCCTTCACCCTTGGGAGCCCCAGTTTCTGAGTCTGGAAAATGGGGAGAATCGGGCTGACCTGCCCTGGCTTAGGGGATGCTCAAGAATGGAGTACCAAGTGCAGGCTCCCAATCCTCCCCCCCCATCACCTCCCCATCACCACCCCGTTGATGTCACCACCTCCTGCAGCTGCTCACTGGCAAAGGAGGCAGGGGCCACAGGAGGCCAAATCCCGCTCGGCAAAGGCTCCGGAACCGGGAAGGGGAAAGTGAGAGAGAGAGAGAGGAAAGCAGTGAAGGCAGAAGGAGGCAGAGATCCATCCCATCATAGTCATGGCAGGGCTGGCGGGTGGAGGGCAATAGGCTGAGACAGGCCTCTTGGCCCCTTGATGAGCCAAACAGACACCCAGAGGTCCAGCGTAGGGACAGGGTTCCCATGAACCGACGGAGCCAGCTCCCCACCTCCCCATCAAAGCGGGGGTCATTGGACTGTTGTCCCTTGCTCCATTCTGAATGCACAGGGACGCAGAAACAAAGCAAGTGTTGGATCTCCGGGACCCACCCCTAGCCCAGGAAAAGACTTGTTATCTGTAGATGAAGGAGATGCCCGCTTCTGGGGGCTTTGAACCGATCCTGGTAGAATGTTACGCTCTCTCCCAGGCTCCCAGCTCTTGGGGTGCTCCTGGTTGAGCTGGATGGGAGGTGGCCACCCAGGCAGAGAACTCACTTTTGAACCTTGCCCCTTTTTAACTGACGGTGGTTGTCCTCCCCGAGGTTGGCAGTACATCATGCCTGCCTTCGCTGGGCCCTGGGGCTGTAAGATCCTCTTTGAGGGGGCTCTGCCTAAGCCCAGAATCTTGCACCCCCCAGCAGCACAGTGGGTACTCGCTGTCTGGAGGACTAGCCAACAGCACCGAGTGAGGGTGGTCGGGCTGCCCCTAGTGCACCCCATGGGACACCAGTAGGGATCAGGCTGCTGACTCTTGAGTTCCCTTTGGGAACATCTGCAAGCCCCCTTGGGTGTTGGAGTTGTCTGGGGTCAGTTCCCTATCCCCCTGCCAAGGGTGCTTGGCCACCCAGGTGGCCAGATCAACAGGGGACTCTCCCCTTCTCCCCTCCCAGGCGGCTTCAGCAGATTCCAGGCAGAGTGCCCCCACCTGTGTGAGACCAGCCTCAGCAGCCGTGGGGGCCCAAGCACAGCCCCGGTGCCCAGCCCAGTGGTGGGGCTGGGCGGCCTGTGCCTGGGCTCTGACTGCTCTGATGCCGAATCCGAGCCTGACCGCGACTCCATGAGCTGTGGCCTGGATTCAGAGGGCGCCACACCCCCCCCCACGGGGCTGCTGCCATCCTTCCCTGTCCAGATCCTGCCCAACCTCTACCTGGGCAGTGCCCGGGATTCAGCCAACGTGGACAGCTTGGCCAAGCTGGGCATCCGCTACATCCTCAACGTCACCCCCAACCTCCCTAACCTCTTCGAGAAGAACGGTGACTTTCACTACAAGCAGATCCCCATCTCAGACCACTGGAGCCAGAATTTGTCCCAGTTCTTTCCTGAGGCCATTGCATTCATTGGTAAGTCGGCTCTGCCCTCCTCTTCCTCCCTCCCCCCACCCCCCACCAGGCCTGGCTCCTGGCCTCTGCCACGCCCTCTGGAAGGCTCCTCCTGGGCTTAGCTACCATCCCCAGAGCCCAAACCTGGACCGCCACTTCTGGGGTTGGGCAGGGCTGGGACCAGCTCCCAGAGGCCACCAGCGAAAGCCCTAGGACTCAGGCAGGACAGGGCTCCCAGGCCAAATGTGGCCAGAGCAGCGTGGCTCGGAGAGCAGGGCCGGGCCGGGCCCGCACATCACCCTGCCTCCCCCTCTGCCCTCGCCTAGATGAGGCCTTGTCCCAGAACTGCGGGGTGCTCGTTCACTGCCTGGCCGGTGTCAGCCGCTCTGTCACCGTCACCGTGGCCTACCTCATGCAGAAGCGCCACCTCTCACTCAACGATGCCTACGACCTGGTCAAGCGGAAGAAGTCTAACATCTCACCCAACTTCAACTTCATGGGGCAGCTGCTGGACTTCGAGCGTAGCCTTCGGCTGGAGGAGAGGCGCGCCCGGGAGCGCAGCAGTGGGGGGCAGGAGTCCTCGGCCTCCGACCCGCCCTCCTTCTTTACCACCCCCACCAGCGATGGTGTCTTCGAGCTGGATCCCACATAGGGCCCCCGTTCCAGCCCCCAGTGGGTGCCCCTGACCACCCATGTGCTGGGGGGAGGTGGGAGGGGGCTCAGCCGGAAGCAGGGCGGGGGAGAGCGCAATACCTCAGGGGAGGGCTGTTGGGAAGAGGCCCGAGCCAGGAGCCCCTCCAGAGTGGCTGCGGGGAAAGACCTGTCCTACCCACTTGAAACATCACGGGAATCCTATTAAATGTGCCTATAAGCCGGGCCCAGGGCCACCAGCCTGACCCGCGCCGCTTGCGGGCGGAACCACGCTCCAGAACCTGCCTCTTCCGCGACTGTTACTTTTTCCTTTGGGGAGTGGGCGGGGGGGGGGGGGGGGATTCTCATTCCAAGGGACCGTTCCAGGTGGCTTCCCTTTCCTGGGCCTCGAGCCTCCCTGTAGCTTTTCCCTTCAGAAGGGTGTGTGCCTGTTCTGGGGACCCGCTCCCCGTCCCACCCCTGTCCCCAAATGGCTGCTCCTGGGGAGGGGTTCGCCACCAGTTAGTCGCCTCTTGGGGCTGAGGGCCTCCCCGGGGATGTGCGCTTGGAGGCGCACGGGCTGCCCGGCATCCATGTGGACAGCCCGTCGCTGGGTGGCTTCTGGCTGGGCAGCGCCACAGGGGAGGGTGCTGGCCCGGAGCTGCCGAGCGGGTTCCCGGCCACACATCTGGCGCCCTGTTTATCCACTTGACGTTTGAAAAGATGCTTTTTTTCCCTCTTCCCCCAGATGTCTTAACGGGATCACTGGGGCTCTTTGTGACTGAGGGTGGCCAAAGTGCTGCCCGGGGAGATGGGGGTCTCAGAGCAAGAGCTGGGGGCGGGGAGGGGGAAGAAGGCCTGGATTTTGCTGCTGCGGGTCCCACATAGCCACGGTTGGGCAGGGAGGCGGGGAAGGGGCCAAGCTGCATATACAGGGCGGTGGGCGGCGTGCATGCACGCTTGGGAGTCCACACCACAGTTGCTTTCTTTAATTGTTCCTGAATAAACACTTTCTGTAAGATACTAAGCAGAAGGAACTGCTTCCAGAGCACCCTGCAGGGCTTGGGGGAAGGCTGGGAGGGAGGCTTCATGAGAGGGGCGGGGTGCGCGGAGCCCCACACTGGGCCGGTTGGGGACTTGAGCACCACCCACCCTCACACCACTATTTCCCATCTGGCCCCCACGCAGCTCTTGACCCGCGGAGCCCCTACCCTGGGCCACACACCGCTAGGGACAGACCCCTGGCGAGAGCGAGAGAGCAGGGACCCAGCAGTGACCACAGGGCTTGGCAGCTGAGCCCCAGGACTCGGTGCGGAGTCAGAGCTGAGCCTCAGGGTGACGTGATGGGAGCCACACGAGGATGGGAGCTGGGGAGGGTTAGGGGCAGACTTGCATGGGCAAGCTCATGTCCCTCTGGCTGACACACTGTGGAATTTGGTCCTTGGACTGCAAAGGCCACCTGAAGTGACAGTTGAGGCTTGCTCCTCCCTGGCTTCCTGGCCTCAGCTCTAGACAACTCCAGTGCCTTCTGCATGCTGAAGCTGCAGTGCTCCCCTTAAGGCCGTGAGTCCTGGGGCGCCTGGGTGGCACAGTTGGTTAAGTGTCCGAGTCTTGGTTTGGGCTCAGGTCATGATCTCGGGGTCATGAGATCAAGCCCCGGGTCGGGCTCCATGCTCAGTGGGGAGTTGGCCTCTGCCCCTCCCCCTCCACACACTCGCTCTCAAATAAATAAATCTTGAAAACCATGATTGCCAACCACAGAGACATGGCAAGAACCAGGAGCCCAGGCCACCCCTCCTCCTTGGACACCATCTTCCTATAGCTATCCAGACACCTCCCATGGGGGCTGGGAGATGACACCTGGGCCCCCACATAAGGCCAGTATGCCTGAAGGGCAATGTTCTCAGTAGGCATGGTCAGCAGAATGCTGGCCCCCCACAGGTGGCCACATCCTAAATCCGGGCCCTTGTGAATACGTTACCTTAAGTGGCAAAAAGGACACTGCGGATGTGATTAAGTCAAGGCTCTTGAGATGGGGAGACTGTCCTGGATTATCCAGGTGGGCCCGAACACCATCATATGCATCTTGACAAGGGAAAGAGGGACACAGGAGAGTGAGAGGAGGAGACGTGGCAATGGCAACAAGGGTCCGAGCCAGAGAGAGAGATGGGAAGAGGCTACATTGCTGGCTTTGAAAATGGACAAAGGGGCTGCAAGCCAAGGAATGCAGGCGGCCTCTAGAAGCTGCAGAAGGCAAAACAACAACAGATTCTTCCCTTGAGTCTCCTGAAGGAACACAGCCCTGCCAACAGCTCGGGTTTAGTTCGGTGAAGTCTGTGTTGGATTTCAGGCCTCTGGAACTGTAAGAGAATAAATCGTGCTGTCTAAAACCACTGAGTCTGTGGCAATTTCATGCAGCAGCAGCAGAAAACAAATACAACTGGTGACCCAGGAAAAAAATAGCCCACCAAAAGAGGGGAGGATGCTTGCTTCTTTTGACCTTGGATCTGAGTAGAAGTGGGAAAAAAGGGGAAATTTGGCCCTCAAGCATTTATAGCCACGAGGTGAAATTTTAATTGAAAGGATCTAGGCATAGAGTACTTGATGCTCCAGAATTTTCTTCTTGGAGGAACTAAGGGACAGTGATCTGATTGGGAGCACAGCTCCGGGATTTGTCTGGAAGCTTCATTTGCTTAGCTTGCACACAGATTTTACTTAGATTGGAACAGCCCAATAAAAATAGCAAAGTTTTAAAAATACATGTTTTAAAAGTTCTAAGTGAAGTGGTCCAGAGGGACTATTGCCCAAGAATGCAGCAGAATCCTCTGTGCAGGGGTGTCCTTTCAATACAGGCCTGTAAGGTGGGCTAGGATGACTAGAAGGGGCTGTAGTTGGCTATTTGCCTTCTGCTAGACTCTGACAAAGCTCCAATAGGTCAGGATCTGATGTAATAGTTTGTCCTAAGGGCGGGCCTCAGGAAGAACAGAATGCTCTGGTGTATTTCAAAATGTCTACATTCCCCCTCCCGCTACCAGAAGCATGAGACTTTTCTCGAATCTTCACTGTGCAAACCTGGTAGGGCTCCTGGAGATAAAATTCATAAAAGTGTGGGGGCCTCCTTAAGATCAGGCCCCCCCCTGGATTTTTTTTGAACTCTCAGACGTGTCCACACTGAACCTCAAGCAATTCCTCAATTAAAGTTCAAGTTTTCCTACCCCAGCACTGCTCTGCGAAGCTGTGATTCTTTATCTCTGCCTGTCCAGTGTTTGGAGGAGTGGTTTGCCCTGTGACCTCACTTCTCTGATGGATCTGAGAAGAGCTGTTCATTTTTCAGTGTGTTCAGCTTTGTACTTGTTCATGGCATGCAGTGGTGACATCCAAGCTCCTTCCATGCTGACCAGAAGCCGGAACTCACCTGGGTCTGTTGTGATTGGCTGATTTTTTTTTTTATCATTATGGGTTACATTTTATGTTTCCTCTACTTGAGTCAGAAAGCCTGGATGGTGAAGCTCACTTAATTTGTTTCAGGGTCTTCAGGGACTATTGTCCCCCATCTGAAAACAGTTGATTCATATATTTTGCCAAGTTTTCAAGTTATGCTTGGTGGGAAGGTAAATTCTGGACCCTGTTACTCCCTCATGGCCATATCAGTATTGAATAATTTTAAGGTTTGTTAAGATAAATATGCATGCTAAATTTTCTAGAGTGATGGTTAAAGAGTGTACTACTTCCAAAGTAGTACAGGAAAAATCTCAAATATTGAGGAAAAACTCTCAGTCCAAAAGAAGTCAAGGAGGAAAATAAAGAAACAGACATTGGAATAAGTAGAAAGTATAAAATAAGATTTTAGAAATTAATCCAGGGGCGCCCGGGTGGCTCAGTCGTTAAGCGTCTCCCTTCAGCTCAGGTCATGATCTCAGCATCCTGGGATCGAGCCCCACATCGGGCTCCCTGCTCAGTGGGAAGCCTGCTTCTCCCTCTCCCTCTCCCACTCCCCCCGCTTGTATTCCCTCTCTCACTGTCTCTGTCTGTCAAATAAATTAAAAAAAAAAAAAAACTTAAAAAAAAAAGAAATTAATCCAAACGCCACTTAAGCAAAATAAGTAGACTAAATTCTCTAGTTAAAGACAGGAGTTTTGGGCGCCTGGGTGGCTCAGTCGTTAAGCATCTGCCTTCGGCTCAGGTCATGGTCCCAGGGTCCTGGGATCGAGTCCCACATCGGACTCCCTGCTCAGCAGGAAGCCTGCTTCTCCCTCTCCCACTCCCCCTGTTTGTGTTCCCTCTCTTGCTATCTCTCTCTCTCTGTTGAAAAATAAATAAAAATCAAAAATAAATAAATAAATAAATAAATAAAGACAGGAGTTTTTGGGTTCCTGGGTGGCTCAGTCATTAAGCGTCTGCCTTCGGCTCAGATCATGATCCCAGGGTCCTGGGATTGAGCCCCACGTCGGGCTCCCTGCTCAGTGAGGAGTCTGCTTCTCCCTCTCCCACTCCCCCTGCTTGTGTTCCTGCTCTCGCTGTCTCTCTCTCTCTGTCAAATAAATAAATAAAATCTGTAAAAATAAATAAATAAATAAAGACAGGATTTTTTTAAATCCAGCTATAAGCCATTTATAAGAGACACATCTAAGTAATAGGACCAAAAAAAAAAAAAGAGAGAGATTGAAAGGTCACCAGCTATGACCAAGTGAGGATATAAAAAATAATCTCCGCCCCCCCCCCAAAAAAAACAACTATAAGGGAGCGCCTGGCTGGCTCAGTTGGTAGAGCATGCAACTCTTAATCTTGGGGTCATGAGTTCAAGCTCCACATTGGGAGTAGAGTTTACTTAAGAAAAAAAAAAACAACTATAAAGTTATACAAAACTGATAAAAACAACCTTGATGATCTGGAAATCAACCAAAGATATATAATAAACCAAGAAGATAAACTTCGGGACTCTGTGGCATTCTGGCCTAGGTTTGCTCTCATCCCTCCCAGCTTGTTTGGGCATGGGCCAGGGCAAGGCAGCCCATGGAGACCAGCAGCTTCTCTGCCTAGGTTTGAGGAAAGCTAACTCAATCTGGAGTGGTGGATAATACCTACATCCAGGGACATTCTCAGTGGAAGTGACTTCTCAGAAGCAAACCAGCCAGGGAGGGCCAACAACGCAACTCTACTAGACTGAGATTGTGAATGTGCTTGGGGCAAGCATATTCCTGGCTAACTGGAAAATGAAGAGGTCTCAAACTATTCATGCTCTCCTGGAATATCTTGAGGCTACACACATGCTATATAGGAGACTCAAAAGGACCCAGGGGAAAGAAAGCCCAAGGCAGACCTGCAAATAGCCTGAACACTCAAAGAGCTCCCTTACCCATGCACAGATCCAACAGCAGTATACAGATGCCTTACTAGCTGAAGCTGTTTTTAGCAGTTTCCATCCAATCAATGGCCAACCATTAAGCTAGGCAGATATAGGGGCAGCCCCTACAAAACCAGGTTTAAATTTTTAAACTACAATATTTAAAAAAAAAAAAAACAAGCAGAGGGGCATCTGGGTGGCTCAGTTGGTTAAGCATCTGACTCTTGATCTCAGCTCAGGTCTTGATCTCAGGGTAGTAAGTTCAAGCCCCACACTGGGCAAGGAGCCTACTTAAAAAGGCGAGGGGGGCGGGCACCTGGGTAGCTCAGTTGGTTAAGTCTCCAACTCTTGATTTTGGCTCAGGTTGTGATCTCAGGGTCATGAGCTCAAGCCCCACCTTGGCTCTGCACTCAGCCGGAAGTCTGCTTCTCTTCCTCTCCTTCTCCCTCTCCCTCTGCCCCTCCCCCTGCTCATGCTCTCTCTCTCTCTCTCTCTCTCTCTCTCAACAATCTCTCTCAAATAAATAAATAAATACAAACAGACACTAGTGACTGTACACTGGAGGGGACAGATTTCACAGATTAAGTCCAGAAAAGTTACACAACAAAGAAGAAAACAAGTGACAACACACACACATACACACACACAGCAAAAACAACCTCTAGAGGGAAAGGGAATATCAGAATTCAGCGTTGCTGAAAAATATCATCCAAAATGTTTGATTTTCAACCAAAAAAAAAAAAATTTACAGACATCCAAAGAAATGGCAAAGCATGATCCACATTCAGGAAAATAATCAGGCAATAGAAACTACCTATGAGTGTTCCCAGGTGTTGGAATTAGCAGATAAAAACTTCAAAGCAGTTATTACAAATATATTCAAAGTACTAAAGAAAACCATTGTTTAAATAGTTAAAGGAAAGTATGACAACAATGAGTCAACACAAAGATATTCTTGATAAGGTTATAGAAATTATTTTTTTTAATAACTAAATGGAGGGGCACCTGGGTGGCTCAGTCAGTTAAGTGTCTGACTCTTGATTACAGCTCAGGTCCTGACCTCAGCATCATGGGATCAAGCCCCACATTGGGCTCCATGCTCAGTGGGGAGTCTGCTTCAGGATTCTTTGTCTCCCTCTGCCTCTGCCCCTCCCCCTCCTCATGCTTTCTCTCTCTCTCTCTAAAATAAATCTTTTTTAAAAAAAATTTTTAAATAAAGGGGCACCTGGGTGGCTCAGTTGGTTAAGTGTCTGCCTTTGGCTCAGGTCATGGTCCCCAGGGTCCTGGGATTGAGCCCCACGTTGGGTTCCCTGCTCAGTGAGGAGTCTGCTTCTCTCTCTGCCACTCCCCCTGCTTGTGCTCTCTCTCTCAAGTAAATAAATAAAATCTTTAAAGTTTTAGAAATAATAATAAAAATAATTAAATGGAAATCATGGAGTTGAAGAGTATAATAACTGAAATGAAAACTTCTCTAAAGGTATTCAAAAGCAGGTTCAAAATGTCGGAAAAAAGAATCGGTGAACTTGAAAATAGATCAACATAAATTATCCAATCTGAAAACCAGAGAGAAAAATGACTGAGTCTCAGAGACCTATAGAACAACAACAAGCATACTAAAATGTGTGTGATGGGGTGCTTTGAAGAGGAGGAGAGAAAGGGGCAGAATAAACATTCGAAGAAATAATGGCAGAAACACCCAAAATTTTATGAGAAACATTAATCAGACCCAAGAAGTCCAAAGAATCCCAAGTAATATAAACACAAATAGAGCTAGTTGTAAACACTTCATAGTCAAAGTAAAAGCCAGAGATAATCCGTTTTGAAAGCAATAAGAGAAAAATGACCCATGCAGAAGGGAACCACAATGAAATTAGCAGTTAATTTCTGATCAGAAACAATGGAGGCCAAAAGATAGTGGAATGATGTAATCAAAGAACTGGGGGAAAAACACTATCAATCAAAAATTCTATATCCAGCAAAACTGTCCTTTAAAAGTGGACGGTTAGGGGCGCCTGGGTGGCTCAGTTGGTTAAGCAACTGCCTTTGGCTCAGGTCATGATCCTGGAGTCCCAGGATCGAGTCCCACATCTGGCTCCCTGCTCAGCAGGGAGTCTGCTTCTCTCTCTGACCCTCTCCCCTCTTATGTGCTCTCTCTCTCATTCTTTCTCTCTCAAATAAATAAATAAAATCTTTAAAAATAAATAAATAAATAAAAGGTGATGGTTAAATGGGGTGCCTGGCCGGCTCAGTCAGTAGAGCATGCAACTCTTGATCTCAGGGTTGTGAGTTTAAACCCCACACTGGGTGTAGAAATTACTTAAAAATAAAATCTTTAAAAAATATTAAAAGTTGAAGATTAAAAAGAGAGAGAGAGAGACGTTCCCAGATATACAATGACTGAGAAGACTCACTGCTATTATAGTTCTTTACAGGAAATACCAAAAGAGGTCCTTCAGGCTGACACCAGTTTGTAATTTGTATTCAGTGGAAGAAATGAAGAGCAGCAAAAATGATAAATTATGTGTGCTAATATAAAAGTCTCAATATATTTTTCCTCATTTCTTCTCTTAATTTCTTTAAAGGACATAAGATTGTATAAAGAAAGCAATAACTATAACAATGTATTACTAACATTAACTGTGCCAAAGAGGAGGGAAAGAATGGAGCAATATTAGGGCAAAGCCTCTACATTTTACCAAAATTGAGTATTAATGTGAAATAGATTGTGATTAGTTAAGATGTATATTGTAATGCAATTGTAATTCAAAAAATATATAATTCAAAAAATCAACACAGAAAATAAAATGGTACATAAAATGGTGAATAAAAATTTAATACAAGAGAAGGCAGTCAAAGAAGAAGAGAGGAACAAAAAAGAATGGAGGTATATAGAAAACAAATAACAAAATGGCAAATGTAAACCCAACCACATCAATCATTACATTAAATGTGCATGGTCTAAACACCCCAATCAAAAATCAGAGATTCAAAAAAGCAAGATTCAACTAACTATATATTGTTTCAAGAAGACAAATCTTAGATTCAAAGACAAAAATAGATTAAAAGTAAAAGGATAGAAAAAACATATCATGCAAAGAGTAACCATAAGAGAGCTGGAGTGGCTATATCAATATCAGATAAAATAGACTTTAGGACCAAAGCTAAAAGAAAAAAGGGACATTTCATAATAACAAAAGGGTCAATTCATCAGGAAGATATAGAAGATATAGCAATTATAAGTATATACACATCGAACAATACATAAAGCAAAAATGGACAGAAAGGAGAAAGAAACAATTCAACTATGACAGTTGGAGATTTCAATACCCACTTTTCAATAATTGATAAAACTAGAAAGAACATCAGCAAGATACAGAAATCTTTTTTTTAAGATTTATTTGAGAGAGAGAGAAAACACAAGCAGGAAGGAGGGGCAGAGGGAAAGGGAGAAGCAGACCCCCCCCACTGAGTGGGCATCCCAATGTGGGGCTTGATCCCAGGACCCTGGGATCATGACCTGAGCCAAAAGCAGATACTTAACCAACTGAGCCGCCCAGGCACCCCAAGATACAGAAATCTTAAACAACACTATCAACAAAGCTGACCTAACTAAAATCTATGGAACTCTCCACTCAAAAATGCAGAGTACTCACTCTTTTCAAATATGTATGGAACATTTTCTAGGACAGAATATAACTTAGACCATAAGACAAATTTCAATACATGTAAAATGATTGAAATAATACAAAATATGTTCTCTGAACACAACAGAATTAAATTAGAAATCAAAAACAGAAAGACATCTACGAAATTCAAAAATATTTGGAAATTGAACAAAACACTTCTAAATAACCCACAAGTCAAAGAAAAAATTACAAGGGAAATTATAAAATACATTGAACAGAATGAAAATGAAAATTCAACATATCAAAATTGTGGAATGCAGCTAAAGCAGTACTTAGGAGGAAATTTAAAGCTATTTAAATGCCTCAACCAGCAAAAAAAGAAAGGTCTCAAGTCAACAGCCTAGGGATCTGCCTTAATAACTTAGGAAAGGAAAGCAAACTAAATCCAAAGCAAGCCAACATAAGATTAGTGTAGAAATGATTGAAATAGAAAACAGAAGAAAAATAGAGAAAAGTGATGAAAACAAGTTTGTTCTTTGAAAAGAACAAAAGTTTGTTCTTTGAAAACTGAAAAGATCAACTAAACGTAGACTAATCAAGAAAAAAGATTACCAAGATCAAGAATGAAAAGGGGGACATTACTACTGACTTACAGAAATTTGAAGGATTCTAAGGCAATGTTTTGAACAACTTTATGGCAACAAATTAGACAATTCAGATGAAATGGACAAATTCTTCAAAAGAAGCAAATAACCAAAATTGACTTTAAAAGAAACAGAAAATCTGAATAGACTTATAATAAGCAAATAAATTGAATTAGTAATTTAAATTGTTCCACAGCAGAAGAAATGAATAGACATTTCTCCAAAGAAGACATCCAGATGGCCAATAGACACATAAGAAGATGCTCAACATCGCTGATCATCAGGGAAATGCAAACCAAAACTACAATGAGATATCATCTCACACCTGTCAGAATGGCTAAAATCAACAACACAAGAAACAAGTGTTGGTGAGGATGAGAAGAAAAAGGAACCCTCTTGCACTGTTGGTAGAAATGCAAACTGGTGCAGCCACTGTGGAAAACAGTATGGAGGTTCCTCAAAAAGTTAAAAATAGAGCTACCCTATGATCCAGTAATCACACCACTGGATATTAACCCCAAAAATACAAAAAAACACTGATTCAAAGGAATACATGCACCCCTATGTTTACAGTAGCGTTATTTACAATAGCCAAATTATGGAAACGGTCCAAGTATCCATCAATAGATGAATGGATGAAGAAGATGTGGCATATATACACAGTGAAATATTATTCAGCCATCAAAAAGAATGAAATCTTGCCATTTGCAATGACATGGATGGAGCTAGAGGGTATTATGCTAAGTGAAATGAGTCAGTCAGAGAAAGACGAATACCATATGATTTCACTCATATGTGGAATTTAAGAAACAAAAACAAAACAAAACAAAAACCAAGCAAAATAAAGCGAGAGAGAGACACAAACCAGGAAACAGACTTTTATCTGAGAACAAACTGATGGTTACCAGAGGAGAGGTGGGTGGCGGGATGGGTAAAACAGACAACAGGGATTAAGAAGTGCACTTGTCATGATGATCACCGGGTGGTATAGCACTGTATGTTAACTATACTGGGATTAAAATAATAGGAGCACCTGGGTGGCTCAGTCAGTGAAGCATCTGCCTTTGGCTCAGGTCATGGTCCAGGAGCCCTGGGATCAAGCCCTGCCTCGGGATCCCTGCTCAGTGGGGAGTCAGCTTCTCTCTCTACTCTTCCCCTGCTCGTGATTGCGCACTCTCTCTATCTCTCCCAAATAAATAAAATCTTTTTGAAAATAAAATAATAAAACAATTAGGGCGCCTGGGTGGCTCAGTCGGTTAAGCGACTGCCTTCAGCTCAGGTCATGATCCTGGAGTCCCGGGATCAAGTCCCGCATCGGGCTCCCTGCTCGGCGGGGAGTCTGCTTCTCCCTCTGACCCTCCTCCGTCTCGTGCTCTCTGTCTCTCATTCTCTCTCACAAATAAATAAATAAAATCTTTTAAAAAAAAAATAAAATAAAATAATAAAACAATTAATTAATGTTCCCACAGAGAAAATCCAAGCCCAGAAGTCTTCACAGGTGAATTCTATCAAATAACATAACTGAAAATATACGTCCATAGAAAACCTTGCATGGAAATGATCATAGCAGCATTATTCACAAGCCAAAAGGTAGAGACAACCCAAATGTCCATCAGGGGATGCATGGATTAACAAAATGTGGTCTATCCATATAATGGAACATCATTCAGCTATCAAAAGGAAATGAAGTACTCTTACATGCTATAATGTGGATGACCTCAAAAACATTATGCTAAACATAAGAAGTCAGACACAAAGGGTCACATATTGTATGACTGCATTTATGTGAAATATCAGAATAGGCAAATCCACAGAGACAGAATAGGCAAATCCACAGAATGGTTGCCAGGGGCTTGGGGGAGTAGGGGTGTTGGGGAAAATGGGGATTGACCACTAATGGCTACAGGGTTTTTGGGGGGGTAATGAAAATGTTTTGGAGTTAGATCGTGGTGACTGTTGCACACCTTTGTACATATACTAAAAACCAATCAATTGTACATTTTAAAGGGTCGATTTTACAATATGTGAATTATATCTCCATAAAATAAAACAAATTCTAACTCTGAAAAGAAAAGGATTAAACAAGATATACCAGACAAATATTAACCAAAAGAAAGTTATAGTTGCTATGTTACTGTCAGGCAAATAGACTATAAGGCAGAAGCATTACAGGAGTAATGCATGTCACTATATTTTGATAAAATATTCAACTCACCTGAAATATGTAACAATTCAAAATTCATCTGCACTTAATAACCTAACTTAAAAATACATAAAGCAGTACTTGAAGGAAGTATAAGGATAAGCCGAGAAAGAGCCATCCGGCCTCTACTCAGGGCATCATGCGAGGCAGACTTGGCTCCCTGGCAATGAGGAGAACTATCAACATTTCCATGGCACCTCGGGGCGCCTGAGTGGCTCCATTGGTTGAGCGTCTGACTCTTGATTTGGGCTTGGGTCATGATCTCGGGGTCCTGGGATCAAGCCCCGCATCAGCCTCCAAGCTGAGGGTATAGCCTGCTGGGGAGTCTCTCTCTCCCTCTCCCCAGTACTCGTCGTGCACACACATTTCGCTCTCTCTCCCTCTAAAAAACATGTTTTAAAAATCTCCATGGGGCCTGGAGACGAGATCTGGAGATGAGGTTTTTATATTTATCCCAAAAGGCCAGATAGGGTTGAAAAATACCGAAAACCTCTCTTAAAGCAAAAATCTAATCCTGTCACTGCCCGGCCTACAAGTAGCCATCCAACGGCTCCCCAGCGCCCTCTTGAGAAAGTTCACTTTCCAGGCCCATCTCTAGCCACTGGTCGCAACTGCCCTCAACCAACCAAAGCGGGTTATTTGTTATTTCCCAAACAGTTCACACTTCCTGTCTTGCCCACCTGAGGAGACAGGGATGGAGGCAGGACTGCCTGGACTAAACTGGGATCGGGTAGAGAACATGGCTGCCATGTGCCATGTGCCACCAAGTGGCTGGCAGGAAGGGCTGAGTCCTGCCTGGTCCCCTCACCTACTGAATAAGCCTGCTTCACTCCTGGGTTCGACTCCTTCACATCTTCCCCCTCCATTTAGCCCACGACAAGTGATCTCCATCTTTCCAGTCCCGCTTCAGCTGCCTGGGCACAGGCTCTCGCCATCTCTTGCCTCGCCTCCCATGTGGGTGGCCCCTCAGACATGTGTTCCTGCCACCAGTCCTGCCCCATGTCTCACGTTGAACTCCAGAGGGGTCTTTCCAGGGCTCAGATTGCACGCTCTACCTCTGGCACTGCGGAAAGACCTCCAGGTTCCCATTTCCCAGGGACTGTAATGAAATGGAGCCGAGGCCCAGGGCTCCCCCTTCTTCCTCACACTGACAGCATGCGTTCACACAGAGAAGGCGTGAAGAACCCCCCGTCTTTTCCTCAAGTCCCCACGCACCCTCATGTTCCCAGTGAGCCCTCCGCATTTGCACAGAGGCAGTCAGGGGGTAAAGCAGAAGGCTGTGTGGCCGTGGCTCAGGCGCTTGGCCTCTCTGTGCCTCAGATTCCCCATATGTAAAATGGAGATGATAAGGAGAGGTTTGAGTTAATACATATGAAGCTCTCTGCAACATTGCCTGGCACACGGCAATGCTCAATATAAAGCTAGATCCACATCTGCAAAGGAAGATGAAATATAGTCTCTTTTGCTCTATTTCAAACTCACCGTGTCCAAAACCGACCTTGTCTCTTACCCAAACACACCCCATTGAACCCTTCTTGGTAAATGGCCCCAAACGCATGGGCCACCTGGGGACCATCTCCTTTGTTCCCCACCCCAACTGATCACTGACTCCTAAAGAGCTCCCAGTACCATCCCCACCCTTCCTCACCCAGTCTCCCCATCCCCAGCGTGGACCCACAGGTTGAGCATCTCCAGAAACCCTGTCACCCGCAGGTTTGCTCCAAGACAGAGTGTGTGACCACCCTGTGTGGTCCAGAACCAGGACAACAGCTTCCTCTCATTTCTGGAATGGTCCCTGACAGCTGGGAAGAGACCAGCCCACTGGACCCTGCTCCCAACTCACAGGGCCCAACTTTTCCAGCTGCCCAAGCTCAGCACCTGCTACCCCTCCAGTGACTCACCACTGCTCACAGACTAAGGTCCAGCTCTTACCCCGCCAGGCCTGAGCACCTGTTGTTCCCTAAGCCTGAAATGCTCTCACAGAGCGCCCCCGCCCAAGCTCCCTCTCCATCCCCCCCCCACCCCCAGCTCTTGCCTCTGGCTGCACCAGTCTCTCTCCCAGACAGCAAGACCTATGTCCTAGACACCGAGGCGACCCAAAGATTTTCTCTCACGAACTGCCCCCTCTGATGGGAAGGCCTCGGATGGATGAAGGATGCCGGCCCTGTCTGCCCTGGAGGTCCCCCTATCTCCGGGCTCCCAGATGGAAAGTGCAGGACTTTCTCCCCCAAGTGAGGACTGCACCAGGGCCCGATTTCGGGATGGGGGGAGCAGTGGGGAGGAGGGCAGTGGGGGAGAGGAACAGTTTTGAGCAGCTGCCCCAGGTGGTGAAGAACTGGGAGGCTTGATGGATGTTTTTAGATGTGGTCGTGGCGCCGCCTGCCGGTCGGAGGCCAAATTGCACCCCGTGTCGGGGCAGGCGGAGCTTCAGCCCCCGCGGCGCAATGGTCAGGCCTCCCTGAGCAGGCAGCACGCTACCCTCCCCACGCAGGTCATTCCTATCATCCGAGTAAGCTCACCCCCTCCCTTACAGGGCCTCCTTCACCAGGGCAGGCACCTTGCGTGCTGGGCCCAACGGCTGGCACAAAGTAGAGGCCCAATCGATATTTGATGGACAAAACAAGAACAAGGAGGTGCCGTGAGAGCCCAGGGTGAAGACGTCAGAGGTGTCAGGACAGGAGATGACAAGGGCCCAAGTGGGAGCTAAGGAGAGGCCAAACAGGTCATTGGAGGTGGGGAGACCAAGCTGTTGAGGCCTGGCCATGGCACTAGCTGCCCGAGGTCCCCTGGACTGTGGGCAGAGAAAGGAGAGCAGGCATGGTGGGACTGGACTGGGTGACCCAAAACCCTGGAGCAAAGAATGACCTAGAAGCGGCCATGGGGACAGAAGAGGAAGCTGCCCACCACCCTCCAGACTTGCCCTGGGCTCAGGGGCCCATGGGGGGGTGGGGGCAATATGAAGCAGGAAGGGGGTGGGAGGAAGCTAGGAGAAGGAAGCTACAGAGGGGCTTGTGTGCCTGGGAATGAGCGGGCGGGCATGCCCACCCCGGGATGTGCCCATTCCCACCTGGGCGCAGCTGTTCTTCTCAGTGGAAGCCAGGCCCCCGGGGTCCAACCCCAAACACTGCCACGGGCCTCACCTGTGCCCCACCCCCCACCCCGCCCGCCCACCGCCCAGCTCCCATCGAGACCCTGGCCAGCCCTGCTTGGGCCTCACTGCCTCCCTTTGGGTCCTAAATGTCAAGGAGAAGGGTCTCCTCCATCATGCTCTGCAGTGGGGGCTGGCAGGGAGCAGGGGCAGGAGTCAATGGGGAGGAAAGGGTGGCCAGCTTGCCCAGAACTCTGAGGGTGCTTCCTCTGCTCTGGTTAGCACCAGGAGAGGCTTGGGGTCCCGGAAGGCAGGACTCCGGAGCCCTGGTCCACCCAGAATGGGGTTGCCAGGGGCAGGGGCCACACAGACCAGAGGACTGACCACCAGTCTTCACACCGGAAGCCATCACCAACCCAGCGTGGATGGCGCATGGCAGCTCCCATCCCAGGAGCATCATGCCCTCCCCTCCCCTACCCTGGAGCGTGAGGACTCCAAAGCCACAGGGCAGGGCCGCTGTTGAGCCCCCGATGGCGCCCTCTCCTGGCTGAGAGCACCTTCTGACACTGCGGTACCTTCTGCACAAGAAGGTGCCCACTGGCAACGCTTTCTGTCGGGCCAGGGCCGTGGAAAGGTGGCGGAAGGAAGGGAGAGGTTGGAGGAGACAGCCCAGGGCTCTGGTCACTGGGCCTCCACTTGCCTGTGAGCCCGTCCCTGCAGCCCAGCCCCAGGGGACCGGAGACGGTGCTCCTCGGACCAGTTCAGCCTCCCGCCACCCCCCTCGGCTGGCAGCCCACAAGGCCTGAGGTGCCTCCATTTTCTCCCAAGGAGCCAGAGCCACATGCAGGCTGACCTCTAGGCTGGCAGAGCTGGCCGGCCAGGCCGCCTCCTGCTGGCACTTGGGGGGACAGGGAACAGCTGGGAGCTTGCCTGCCATGATGGGAGGGAACAGACGTTCAGGTGGCAGTGGGTGAGGTCTCATGGTGGGGTCCTGTGGGCAGTGGGCCTGCCTCCTTGGTTTCCTTCCCACAGGTGACATCCATCCCCTCCACACTCATCCCCCATCCCCGTCCCTCACCCCTCCCTCCAGCTCACCATGGGCCCATTGCTCTGTCTGTCTTTATTGATTTGAGGAAAACTAGAGGGGGGCCGGAGGACCATGACACAAAGCGAGACCACCACAGTCAGCAAAGCACAGAACGGCGTGCAGGAAGAGCTGCCCCTGGAAGCCTCTTTGGCTCCTAGAGGGGGTGTGGTGGTGACAGTGGAGAGGAGTCCCTGTGGACACACCCCGCCAGCCCCTAGGCGGGGGCAGAGCCTGGGTGGCAGATGGGTGAGTCCCACTCCTGCCCCAGTGCCATGCACCACACCCACACATCTCCAACTTTCCAGCGAGGCCAGCCCCGGGTCCTGGGGGTGGGGAAAGAGGACTGAAAGGGTCCACCCACGGGAAGGGAATCCAGGAGTCAATGCACTCAGCCACAGCATCTGCCTGGGGGGAGAGGGACAGAGAAGCGCAGAGA
This sequence comes from Mirounga angustirostris, assembly GCF_029215605.1. Classification (NCBI taxonomy): domain Eukaryota; kingdom Metazoa; phylum Chordata; class Mammalia; order Carnivora; family Phocidae; genus Mirounga; species Mirounga angustirostris. The sequence continues at coordinate 125,496,693 of NW_026991719.1, forward strand.
AGGAGGTCGTCAGGAGAGGCCCCCAGCCTGCCCTGCAACCCCCGCTCCCGGTCAAGGCTCTCAGCAGCAGTACCCGCTGGGTCTCGGCACCAGGTGCTTCACGGATCTTCATGGTCCCCTCAGTCACCAGCCCCCACTGGCCTCTATTGTCTGCTTCTATGGGAACCCCAGCTCCTTTCCTCTGTCTACCCTTTCTGCCCTCAGCTCTCTGCTCTGTGGGGTCTGGCCCGCTTAGTTCATGGCCACACAGAGCCCACCCCCTTCTAAGGGCACTCAGGAGTCAGCTCCCAGTGGGTGCAGGGCCCACACTCACATACCTGGGCATCACCACTTGGGGGGCTGGCCGGACTGGAGGCCAGGGTGGCTGTGGCGGGCCATCCTCCTCTCCGAGGCCTCCTCACCCTCTGGGCTCTGCCCCAGCTTGCGGATGTGGCGCAGGAAGGAGGTGGCATTGAACGCTCGCTGTGGGGAGAGAGGGTTGTCGGGCCATGCCCCGGCCATGGCCCCCAGACTTTGAGGACCAAAGAGGCCACTGGCAGCCCAGGCCATCCCTCTGAGGGGCGGTGGGGGGCGGCGCAGCCTCAAGCCAGGTCCACAGGCCCCTCCCCACACTGACCTTCCAGTGGGTCCGGGCAAAATTCTTCTGGATCTGCTCACTGACTGAGCCCAGGATGTCCTTGTCAAAGGCCGCATCCCCAGAGATCCTAGGGGGAGGCCAAGGATCACTGGTGGGGGAGTCTCTGAGGGTGTGGTCCCTCTGGTCCCAGGACAGGTTGGCACGGGTCCCACTCACCAAAGATGCTGTAAAGCCTGCTGGCAGGTGAACCTCTTCTGGGGGTCTCGCTCCAGAAGGTGCCGGATGAAGTCTTTGGCTGGAGTGGGGATGCCAGGTCAGCCCACCGCATCCCCACTCCCCTCATCACTCCCCCCTCCCTGAGCTCGGAGCCGGCTTCAAGTTCACCTGATTCCGAGATGTCATCCCAAAAGGGAGAGTCAAACTCGTAGCTGGCCCTCAGGATCTGGCTGAAGAGTTCAGGATCGCTCTCGTCGTAGAAAGGGGGGTACCCACACAGCCTGGCACCCACACATGAATCACCCAGCTGCCCAGCCCTCCCCAACCCAGCAGAAGGCAGGCAAGCAGAAGAGGAGCCTTCCCAGGGGTCACTCACAAGATGTAGGAGATGACACCCAGGGCCCACACATCCACAGCCTTCCCGTAGGGTTTCTGCTCCAAGAGCTCCGGGGCTGGGGGCCAGAGACAGACGGACACACACCCGCACGCACACGCACCACGCCTTCAGTGCTGCTGGGCTCGGCCTGGTTAACCCCAGGAATGACCCACCACCTACCCTGCCCCCGGTACACGGCTCCCGCGGTGTCCCCCAGCCCCCCCCCCCCGCCAGCCCCCAGCGAGCCTCGGGGTGGCCCCCCTCACTGACCCACGTATCCCGGGGTCCCACAGGCCGTGCCTAGCATGTTGCCAGCCTGGATTTTGGAGAGGCCAAAGTCGGAGACCATGATTTTGGAGTCCTCAAAGGGCGTGGCATAGAGGAGGTTTTCAGGCTATGACACACGGGCACCAGAAAAAGTGCCAGGTCAGCCCCGGCACGGCCCCTGGTGCTGGGCACCCTCCAGTCCCCCAGACCCTTGGTGCACAGGGATGCCGGGCGAGGCGCAGGCGGGCAGGCAGGCGGGCAGGCACCTTGAGGTCTCGGTGCACGATGCCCAAGCTGTGCAGGTAGGAGACAGCACCGAGGACCTGGCCCACTAGGTGGCTGGCATCCTTCTCTGTGTAGGAGCCACGCTCCATGATGCGGTCGAACAGCTCGCCCCCTGTCACCCTGGGGGGAGTGGGGGGCTCAGCTAATTCAGCCCCATCAGCCCCGCACTCACCACCCAGCCCCGGCCACCCCAGCCTGCCCTGCCCTCCTCACAGCTCCATGGCCAGGTAGAGGTGGGAAGGGCTCTCATGGACATCCTCCAGAGCCACGATGTTGGGGTGGCTGACCCTGCAATGGCAAGAAAAAGGCCCTCATGGGCCACCACAGCCCCCTCTGGGCCTCTCAGGGTCTAGGAGGGCTTCGTCCTGCCCCCCACCCCCCCCCCCACCGGGGAAGCCTTCCTCTTCTCTTCCTCCCTCCTCTGCCCCCCGTCCCTACCGCAGGCCACCCGGGCCAGGTCCAGGTCCAGCAAGGCAGAGCCCCAGGCCAGGAGTTCCTGGGGCCGCAGAAAAGGCAGGGCGCTCTCCCCCGGGGCGCTCCTCCACTGCGGGCAGCCTGGCCAGGGGCTGGCACGCACCTGCGGAGCACTGCGATCTCGTTCTCCACCAGGGCCTCCTTGCCTCGAAGGGCCTTCTTGGGGATGCACTTGAGGGCGACAAGGTGTGAGGAGCCCCGCTCCTGGGCCAGCACCACCTCAGAGAAGGCGCCCCTGAGGCAGAGACGGGGAGGCGGGGAGGGGGAAAGGCAAAGGGGAGGAAAGGAGGGGGAGGGGTGGGGAAGCAGAAGATGGGGAGGTCCTCCTGGTCCCGTGGCCCCCCGCCCCCCCCACACTCACTCATTCACCGACATACGCACACACAGCACATTCATTGACACACATTCGCCGACACACACACACACACACTCACGAGCCGAGCTTCTCCCGGATCTCGTAGACGCTGCTGATGTCTTCCGTCTGTTTCTTGAGCAGCAGCATGTCTGTGGGGGTCGGGGAGAGATGGAGGGGGGCCCCCTGGGCGAAGCCACCCTCAGTGGCAGCCCTGCTGAGAAACACAGAAACCAGCCCCAGCCCGGACCCATCTCTCCCCTCCCCCACCGCCCAGGTTCGCACTCCCAGGTGGGCGACTCGGAGCGAGGCCACCGCATACACTCCTCCCCGCCCAGACACGAGGCAGCGATCTGGTGCCCCCCACCCTGGCACCCCGACGGCGATCAGCACCCAGACACCCCCTCTCTGCCTCCACACAACCGAGTCAGCCGCGATCGGCCGCCTTCCAGAAGGCTCCGTGCACCCCCACCCCGTCCCCTCCGGGCCCACCCCCAGCCACAGCGCCCACAGACGCCCCCCCCCACGCCCCCGGTCCTAGACCTGCCACCCACGGCCCAGCGCTCACAGGCACGCGCCACTCAGGCCACCAACCCTCCCGAGATGCACCTGCGACCCCCGCGCCCAGCCGCCTGCCACGGCCACGGCCACCCACGCGGCCGCCCGAGTGCAGCCCGGCCCCGGGAACCTCCGGGCGGGAGGGACTCGGCAGCCTCGGCCTCCCACGTCCCGAGGTGCGTGGGCCGCGCCGGGCTTGACAGGTGTGCGCGGGGGCGCGCGGGGGCTGCGGCGGCCGTGGCCCGGAATCCCACGCGCCCCCGCCCGCGCGCGCCCGCGCCCGCGCCCGGGAGCGCCGGGTGCGGACCTGGAGCCGAAACCGCAGCGTCGCCTCGCGCAGTGGCCGCCGCGCCGAGCCCCCCGCCCGCGCCCCGCCGGACCCGCCCCCTCCGCGCGCGCCCCCGCCGGCCGCTGGCGAGCGAGCGTGCGGTGGCCTAGCGCTGCTGCCTCGGCGCTGCAGGGCGCCTTGTAAGGCAATTGGCCGGTGCTGGCCGCCACCGCCTCCCTCCTCGGTCATTCATGCCAGTTCCCGCCGTCTCCAGGCCCTAGGCGGCCTGACTGGGCCGGCCCCCGGGCCTTTGCACCACCGGTGTTCTCCATCCGGAAGTCTCCCCACCCACATGTTGACATGGCTCTCTGCGTGCCTTCAAATCTCTTCCCTAGCCCCAGCCCTGCCACCACCACTTCTGTCACCCTGGCCTGAGCACCACCCCCCATTGGCACTCAAATGGAGGAGAGCAACAGCCTCCCCGCTGGCCCCCTTCTGCCCCCTAACCCCACCCTTCACCCCTCCTACCCACGGTCTTTTCCCCACTGAGCAGCCAGAGCATTTCCTATATTGAGATCATTTCACCCAGCCTCCAGACCCTCCCACAGCTCTCCATGTCACCAGGAGTCGAAGCACAAGTCCTTACAGTGGCCTAAGGGCTCTGCGTGATTGGTCCTCCTTCCCTATCATTGCCCTGGCCACTTTTCACCCACTTTCCCCCTTGCTCAACTAGCTCTAACGAACTCTAACCACGCTGGCTTCCTAACTGGCCGTCAAACACACCACACATACACCTGCCCCAGGGCCTTTGCACTCACTGCCTCCCTGCCTGGAATGCTCTTCACTCAGATATCTGCTTGGCTTGCTCCCTCAATCAAATCTCAGCTCAAATTTCACCTCTCAAACAGGCCTGCCCTGCCGGCCCAGCCCAGTCTCTAGTACATCACCCTGCCTGCCCTGTCTTCAGAAGATCCATCATTGCAATATCACCTTCTCTGTCTTGTCTTCCTCATCAATGCATCCACTCCCAGAAAGTGTCTCTGCTGAGGAAATGAGTGGCAGGTGACTGAATTCAATCCTTTATCCCAACAGTGAGTGGATTCTTCCCATCCAGTTCCATCTCAGTCCTGGCACTCCTCCTAGGGGGTCTGGGCCCCGCCAGGGAGGGGGGAACAGGTGTCCTGGCTGCTGACAGGAGCACATCCATACAGGCCAGAGCTGCAGAGGCTTCATGGAGTTACAGGGCCCAGGGATGGCCTGCGGAAGCTATCTCTGCAGGGGTCTGTAGGCCCTGGCATGACGCAAAGTCTTTTAAGAGGGTCCACAGGGCAGACAGAGGTTTTTCAAAATCATCTTTCCAGAACTCAGCTGCCACATGTCTCTGTCCAAAACGTGGTAAGTCTGCAAGGGCCCCTCCAGTTCCTGTTCCCACCCCCCTTTCCCAATCGTCCCCCCAGTTCACTCAAGAAGCTTCCAGGGGCCCCAGCACTCGGCAGCTTGCTCGTCTCTGTGCACAGGGTTTCCTAGGACCGGACCCAACGGTGAGCCCCACCTCACGTTGACCGGAAGGCCTCTTTTGTTCGCGGACATCTGGACTAGCTGGCACAAACAGGAGCCCCGTCTTACTTGCTTGCCTAATAATTATGCATCAACATGTCTAACCCACTGCCACAGTGCATGTATCGTCCGAGCCCTGTGGTCGCAGGTGATAATAAGAAACGTCACTTAAATACGTCTGTGCTTCAGAGAAGTGCAGGGTCCGAGTAATGAAAGCCTGCCCACCTGGAGAAAGACGGCACCAGGAGACGTCTCGGAGGGGCGGCGGGCGGCAGACGACAGGCGGAGGCAGGAAGAAAAGGACTCACCTCCAAAGGGAACGTGGAAAGAAGAGCCAGCATCAGAGTTTGAGAGGGACACGGGCGTCGGGTCACCAGGCGATTTTGAGGCCACTGGCCTCAAGTGAAAGGTGGTATCACAGTTGTTGGGCTTGTAAGCAGTGGGTAGTGGTACGCCAGAAATTACACCCTTCGCAACTGTTTAAACATCTGCTGAAATACTGTGGATGTCGACTTCGAAATGCCCTTGTGTGTGTTGAGTGGTTGGAATAAAGAGCTTTTCAAAATCCTTTCAGGGGACCCCTTATAGAAAAATTAACTCAAAGTTGACCATAGGCCTAAATGTAAAATACCAAACTTTTAGAAGAAGACAGAAGAGAAAAATCTGTCTTAGCTTGCGCGTGGTGATGAGTTTTTAGATATAATATGGAAAGCATGGCCCATGAAAGAAAATATGAGAAACTGGACTGTATCAGCATTTTAAATGTTTGCTCTGCAAACAACGCTGTCAAAGAGAATGAGAAGACAAACCACAGGCTGGGGGGAAATCTTGGCAAAAGATATATCTGATAAAGGACTGGTATTCAAAATATACAAGGAACTCAGGAGCGCCTGGGTGGCTCAGTCGGTGAAGCATCTGCCTTCGGCTCAGGTTATGATCTCAGGGTCCTGGGATGGAGCCCCATGTCTTTCAGGCTCTGTGCTCGGTGGGTAGTCTGCTTGAGATTCTCTCTCTCCCTCTCCTTGTGCCCCTCCTCTCTCTCTCTCAAATAAATAAATAAATAAACCTTAAAAAAAAAACAAAAACCCTATGGCCCATCCAGACAATGGAAGCGCTGTGAAGTCATGAAGAAATGGATGACTTTTATTTATTTATTTATTTATTTATTTATTTATTTATTTGAGAGAGAGAATGAGATAGAGAGGGCATGAGAGGGGTGAGGGTCAGAGGGAGAAGCAGACCCCCCGCTGAGCAGGGAGCCCGATGTGGGACTCGATCCTGGGACTCCAGGATCATGACCTGAGCCGAAGGCAGTCGCTTAACCAACTGAGCCACCCAGGCGCCCATGACTTTTTTTTTTTAAGATTTTTTATTTATTTATTTGAGAGAGAGAGACAGCGAGAGAGGGAACACAAGTAGGGGGAGTGGGAGAGGGAGAAGCAGGCTTCCCGCAGAGCAGGGAGCCCGATTTGGGGCTCGATCCCAGGACCCCGGGATCACGACCTGAGCCAAAGACAGACGCTTATCGGCTGAGCCACCCAGGTGCCCCTGGATGACTCTTGAATACATACTGCAAACTGCTGAGTGAAAGAAGTCAGTCTGAAAACAGCTACACACTGCGTGATCCCCTTTATATGACATTCCAGAAAAAGCAAAGCTATAGAGAGAGTAAACAGATCAGTGGTTGCCCAGGGTTTGAGAGCGGGGGTGATGTTTGACTAGGGGAAGCCCAGGAGATGTTTAGGGCCGTGAAGCTCCTCTGTGCGGTGCTCTGATGGCGGAGACCCTGGATAAGTCATGACCCAGAGAAGTGTACAGAAGAAAGAGCAGAGCTTAACATCTGCAAATTTCAAAATAATCCTTTAGGAAATGAGGGGATCTCAGGAAGGAGTGCAGACTATGACAAAAGAATCTAGGTGTATTACAAATGCACGAAAGCACTTCACTGAAGGGGACGGGGGAAAGGGGCTGGGGTAAGTCACTCGGAAATGAGTGGGGTCTGAAAGACCAAAGGCAAAGGGAGCACTGCGCTCCAGTTGACAACTTTGTTCCCCACAAGGGTAAGAGTTAACAATTCTGAAACCACTCTACATGCACACTGGAATTAAACAATTAAGTAAATGGAAGGCAGATGCTGGGAGCCAGCTTTCTCACTGTTTGAGTGGGATGATATAGACAAGCAAGGGGAGGTGCTAGAATAATCCATGTGGTAATGGATCATAGTTGGAGACATCAGTTTGAACTGATGTTTACCTTAATATACAGATGCATATGTATATACAAAATGTATATATAGAACGTATAATAGAGATGCACATACTGTATCTATCTCTATGTATCAATCTGTTATAAATTACATTTAGGTATAAGATAGAGATATGTTTATAGGTATGTGTTAGTGTACACATCCATTTCCTTGCTCTGCCAGTGAAGAGAGCCTAGAAGCAGTAACACCCCAGTAACAGTGAGCACACTAGGGCCAAGACCATGGTTTCTAATAGCTTTCTCCTATAAAGGGCTCCTTGGAGAAATGGCTCAGTCTAGGGCTGGGACAGGAAATACACAGGATGAGCCTGGAGCAATTTATAATGCTGGAAGGTAAGGAAGGGAAGTGTGCTCCTTGTGCTCTCTCTCACGCTCTCTCTCTCTCTCTTCCTCTCTCTTGCTCACACACACACAGAGTGATGGGGCTATGACAAAGGAACACAGGAGCCAACTGAAAGAGCACCCAGTCGTCAAAGCTGGGACAATATGAGTAACATAATAAATAAAGTAGTACTGGGTTGTCGTCCAAAGTATAAAATAAATATCCACTATTATAAATAAATGATCAAATAAATAAATGGGGTGGGGGGAGAGACAAACTCTGTGCAGAAAATTCTAAATAATTGACTCTTCAAGTGTGTGCCGCACAGAGTGACTTCCTTCTAAAAAGGATGGATTGGAAAGGCAGAGACTCAATTTAAAGTGGAGACATGCCAAGAACGAGCGTGACCCCAGCCAGGTGACCGAGGTCGATGTGGACAGTGGTGAGTCATGTTGAGAGCATGGAGCCTTGCTAGGATGTGACAGGAAAGGACATCAGGGGTAAGCCGAGGAAACCTGAGTTAAGACTATGGACTTTGGTTAATCACAATGTGCAATACTGGTTGATTATTGTAACAGAGTGTGTGGTCAGGGCGCCGGGGTGCGGGAGCACCTGGCTCAGGAGTCCCAGAGAAACGAGTGGCAGTGAAACAGGAAAGGAGCTTATTTCAGGGAGGCCAACGCCAGGAAGAGAGCAGACTAGCATCTCAAAGACTGTTTCCAAAATGCCAAAAATACTTCCAGGTTTATACAAGAAAAACGTGGGACAAAGGTGAGTGGGTACTGCTGGTGGGTGGTGAGGGTCAAATGGATCATATCCTTGGATGAAATTCTGAGCGGGGCCTTGCTGGCTCGGGGCTGTCCCTCTGCTGGAGAGGGGAGTTTCGGTTCCCATCTGGGGATGCTTTGCCCTCAAGGTCTTCCGCCTGAGCCAAGAGACCGGCTGGAGAGAAGAACCCAACTGGCAAGTCTGAGGTCAGAATGGAAGCAGCTGAAGCCGTCTTTCACTCACGTAGGGTGTCAGTAAGACAGGAAGCTGGGTGTGCCTGTGGACAGGCGTGGAGGGTCACGTTGACCCTCCCTGGAGCTGGGGACCCTCCCAAGCCCCCAGTCCCCAGCCCTGGGAGTGGCCTCAAGCCACTCTCCCTTCCCCAGTTGTTGAAAGCTCAAAGCCCTTTAAGGTGGACTCTGGCCTTCCCTTTGTTCCCAGCTAATTTCAATTCCAAAGCTCCTTTGGACCCCACCCTATTTCCAGCCGCCGAGGTTCTCCCGGGATAACAAGGATAACGGGCCACCGCAGGGTGGGGTGTCCTCCCACCCATACACTCACTCAGCCGCCCCCCTCTCCCCCAGCCATCGAGACCCCGGGAGCCCTGGAGCCCCAGTCACTGCATGCACTGGGTCCAGCCCCAGCTGGAAACCCCAGGCTTCCCCGAACGATGAGTGCCTTCAGCTCACATTCCCTTCCTGCCCTTCCTCCAGCTCTCTCCTTCTCCCCTACCCCCGGTCCTCGGCTCCCCGTCCAACCCCAGCCTAGCTGGGCTCTGAGAGGGGGCCCCCCATGCCTTCTGCCCTGGGGAAACCCTTGCTCCTCACTTAGGAGCTCAGGAGCCAGCTTCACAGGGCCCGGAACGCCAGAAGGCAGCCTCCTGGCCCTCCTCAGCACCGCACTCACCCCCAGTAGCTACTGCCCGGGGAGAGGAGGGTGGCAAGACAGACCTCTGCAAAGCCCTGAGCACCCACCGAGGGCCGAAAATCCCTCTGCTTGTGGTCAGCGCGCCATGTGAGCTGCCCCAGGAACGGATCCGTCTCTCCCAGCTCAGACGCTGGGAAGCACAGGTGGCTTGGGTCAGCACCCCAGAGGCCAAGGTTCAGGCTTCCAGCTCCCCCTTTGGACAACTCCTGCCAATTCATCCTGGCCAGAGGCGAGGCTGGGTCCGTGAACTTCATGCACCGCAGAAGTCCAGCTCACCTTGGCTGGGCGCGGGAGGCAGCTCCAGGTCCGGTGAGGATGCGCGCCCCCCTCCCTGGCCTCCTGGGACAGGTGGCGGCTGAGCTGTCTGCAGGGTCAGAGAGAGGTCAACCCAGACGGCGGGGGGCCCCCCCTCCCGCCCCCCGCACGGGCCAAGGCACAGGGAGGTCAGCTCGCGAGGCACACTGCTCTTCAGTGCTGGGGGAGCCCCCAGGCCAGCTGTTGCCCAATTCTGCACACCTTGGAAAGGAATTTAGCTCAGAGAAAAGCCCAGAGCAGAGCAGATGGGGAGGGACAGGTCAGATGTGTGCTGCTGAGAGGAGGAAGCCACTAGTGGGATCCGGGGGAGCCATGGGGGTGGTGGCATCGTGACCTGCTTGAGGAAGACTGGAGTGGGTGCACTCCCCAGATATGGAGGCCTATATGTGTCTAGAGACACCCCGTGAGGGCCCCCCTGGAGCGGAGGGGGCCTTGGTCCTAGGAGTCCTGGAGCTCACACGGGTCATTCTCAGCCCCTGGCTCAGCCACCCTCCCTCGCAGCAGCCTCTGACCTCACAGAGGCAACGTAGCCTCTGGTGGCAGCTTGGTCACAGTTCTGCCACCAGCCTTTGAACCGGCCTCCTCTCCCAGGGGAAAGAAGAGTCCCCACCCTTGGCTCCTGAAGGCCCTTCTCAGGCTCCGAGGCCTGGCCCTTGCCACGCTCTGCCCTCCCTGCAGCTGAGCCACTTCCCCAAAGTGCCCCCCGCCTGCCCATAAAGAGTTGCCTGCACCCGGCCACGTCCTCACTTCCCCCTGCTCCTCAGGGTGTTGTGCGACCTCTGCCCGAAGCTACCGCCCTCACTCCAGCAAGCACTCCCTGCGCCCGCCCCTCCGGCCCCACCCCCGCCCCATCCCCCGCCACAAGTCTCCTCTCCGATGTGCACAGAGGTGCTTGCGGTTCCCTGAAGTTCCCCTCTGTTCTTGCTCCCCAGGTGGCCCCCACTCCTCCAGGCCGTCTATGGGTCACGTACCTCTCTATGGCCTCTTTGTCTCTAGACCAGCTTCACTCTGAGACTGGGCCAGAGAAAACTCAGGTTAGGGTCTTCTGATGAGCAGTGCAGCCCTGCCGCCTCGAGGATCCCCAAGCCCCCTGCGCCCCCACCCAACCTAAGCACAGGCCACCCTGCCTGTCTCCCACAGAGGCCCCTGGAGGCCCCTCCAACAATCCTGGGTGGAGGTGCTGCCCCTCCCTCACCCAGCAGGCTCAGTCTGGCTCGGGCCAGAATTGCTTTTCTTCCTAAAGCCGCCGGATGGCTGAGGGTTTAGCTTAACAGGATGAGCCATCTGGGGACTGCAGCCTGATGATCAAAGTCTGGGACTGGTTGGGGGTGGGCGGCTCATTTCTCACATCTATGCCAGGACAGTGACCCCTTCCTTCCCCATCCCATGGCTGCTCTTGGCTCTGCTAAGCGGCTGGTGGGGAAGCGGCCAAACACCCTTGCTAGGGAGGCCGGAAGGTGCCTGGGGAGAGAAGCTCTGCAGGTGGGGAGCTGGGGCCTCCCAGCCAAGGCCTTTGGGGGAGGGTCTGTGCACCTGACAGGCACCAGGGGGCAGCCTTCCCCTATTCGTGCCAGAATCTGGCAGGAGACTGGAGGCAGCAAGGGTCCCTACCACCCCTCCTCGGTGACAAAGTGTAACTTTGCCAAGCAGGCTTGTCTCTATCCACCAAGGAGACTCATTGAGACCTGGCACCCCAAGAGCTGGGACCCTGACCTCCAGCTCCCAGGGTTCCTTCGCTGAATGCCAGGAGGAGGCAGGGTGGTGCCTCTGGCAAAGCCCCCCAGCACACCTGGAGGCAGAACCCCTCTCCAGCTGAGCACAGTCCCTCTGGTGCAGGGAGCAGGGAAGCTGTAGGCCTTGGCACCCAACACCCGCCCGGGCCCTAGCTGGGAGTCGGGAGAGGGGTCAGAGACACCGGCCGGACTGGAAGGATGGGGGAGAAGACGAGAGAGGGGCCAAGGATGGCTGGAAGGCAGCCAGGGAAGTGGCTTTCCTAGAACCAGGAAGGGCAGGTCAGGAGGGGCGATCTGGGCGGCAGCCAGGCCCAGGTGAACCTGGGGTCAGGCGCGGTCCGGTCCCTGGGGAGGAGGTACTGGCCGGCGCCCCAGGTAGCAGCCATCCTGCTTCCCGCTGGAGTGGCGTCTCCTCCTCGGGAGGAGGGAAGGAGAAGGTGGGCGGAGTGACGGGGAGGGCGGGACGAGGGGGAGGGGGACCAGCCCGGTCGTGGGGGTGGGGCGACAGTGACATCACCCCGGAGTCGGTTCTTAAGCGGCAGTCGATCGGACCGGGAACGAGAGGGCCGGTCGGACCGCGGTGGCGAGTCGCTGAGCCGGCCCGCGGCCCCGAGAGCGGCTGGAGCCGCCGCCGCCGGGAAGGAGGGGCGAGCGCTCCCGGGCCGCCGCCGCCGCCGCCACCGCCGCCGCCGCCACCGCCGCCACCGCCGCCACCGCCGGAGCCGCGGGCGAGCTGGGCAGCCGCGCCGGCCCGGGCCGGGGCGGGGGGCGCGGGCCGCAGGCCCCTGCTCCGGCCGCCGCTTGCAGACCGTGGGCGCCCGATGCTGCCTGCGCCCCGCTAGGCTGAATCTCGGGCCCGGCGAGCCGCCGCCGTCGCCGCCGCCGCCGCCGCCGCCCGAGCCGCGGGCAGGAGTCTCGGGAGCCACCGCCGCCGCCCGGCCGGGCCCCGCCGCCGCCCGCGCGCCCCCGGGCCCCCGACACACATGAGATTCTTCAGGCTCACTTTCAAGTGCTTCGTGGACTGCTTCTGACCGCGCCGCCCCGCCTCCCCGACCCCCGGCCCGGCCGCCCCCGGCCCCCGGCGGGCCCGCGCCTTCGGGCCCCCCCCCCGCGCCACCGGCGCCCCCCGCTGCCCCTCCGCCCGCCCCCGCGAGGCGCCGCGCCCCCCGGCCCGGCCGCGCGGCCCGCCGGGGCCATGGCGAAGAAGAGCGCCGAGAACGGCATCTACAGCGTGTCCGGCGACGAGAAGAAGGGCCCCCTGATCGCGCCCGGGCCCGACGGGGCCCCGGCCAAGGGCGACGGCCCCGCGGGCCTGGGGGCGCCCGGCGGCCGCCTGGCCGTGCCGCCGCGTGAGACCTGGACGCGCCAGATGGACTTCATCATGTCGTGCGTGGGCTTCGCCGTGGGCCTGGGCAACGTGTGGCGCTTCCCCTACCTGTGCTACAAGAACGGCGGAGGTGAGCGCCCCCGCCCCGCCGCGGCCCCGCTCCTCCTGGCCAGGGGCCCCCTTCCCCCCCCCCCCCCGCCCGCCGCCGCCGGCCCCACTGGGGCGCAGGGCCGAAGTCCGGGGTACGGGGTGCCGGAGGCCGCCCCTCGCTGGCCACTGCCGCTCGGTGGCCCCGGCTGGCGGCCTCCACCCCCCAGCCGGTCATGTGCCTGGCAGTGTGTGGGGGGAGGGGGCCGGGGAGCCTCCTGCTGAAGCCCCAGGACGGCCTCCCCCCGACTCCTGGTGCAGGGGCTCCCCCGGAGTGATTGGCCACTGAGGTGGGAAGGCGAGGCCTGCCCCCTGGGGGGGGGGGGCTTCCAGAGGTGAGGAGCCCAGGCTGCCTCCGCTGCTCAGGCACACAAGTGGCACATTGTGTGGGGCCCCCACGTGTGCACACACGAACACACACACACACAATGGGCTACTCTGTCCCTCCCCCTGCCCTCTCCCCTCCCCTCCCCTCCCTTCTTCCCCTCACTCCCCTCCCCTCCCTTCCCCTCCCCTCCTTTCCCCTCCCCTCCCCTCCAGCCTGGGCCCGGAACACTGGGTGCCTGAGCCAGGCTTGGGTAGCCTGCGGCCTGGGCCGCCTGGCGCCGCCACTGGACACACTGCATGCACACCCCGTGCTCGCCTGCCCCAGCCCAGCTGAGCAACAGTGATAGGCACCCGCGCGTCGTGTGACTGCAAAGCAGCACTGGGGTGGGGGGAACGCCATAGCGACCGGGTGATGGGTGGGAAACTGAGGCCCAGAGTGAAGGCCTTGGCCCAAGGTCACACACAAGAAGGATGCTGGGACCAGGAGCTGGGCAAGCTGCGGCCAGGCCTGACTTATGAGTAGTGCAAAGCTGAGCAGGGGCATCGGTAGGGGACCTGGAGAGGAAAGGGGAGCAGATAGGGGCTGATGGTGCCCAGCTCCCCTTACCCACCCCCCACCTCTGGCCTGTGGTCTCCAGAGCCAGGCTCACCAGAGCTTGTTGTACCCCACTTTGTGTCCCCGTCCTTGATCACCGACACCTCCAGATACCCCTTACGCCCCCTGGTGAAGGACTGCCACCCACCCACCCACCTACCCACTCTCTGCCGTGGACCATCATACTTGCAGGCAACTGCCTGGGGGCAGGGAAATCCGGAGCTCCCTGTCCTTGCCCAAGCCAGACAGTCCCCCAGGCCGGAGTACCAGCCACGGCACACACACATGCACACACGCACATGAACACACCGTTCTCTCCTGTGCTGCCTAGCAAACAGGGAACTGCGACACCACGGTGTATGTGTCCTCCACGCCTGTTAGGTCACCCTAGGTGACTGTGGGGCCAGAAGCCTTGTGGGTATAGGGCCCCCCAACCCAAGAAACAGGGCTGTAAGGGCCCAGGGACTGCCACAGCCCTCCCAACACTCCAACTCCCTTCTCCCCACAAGGCTATTCACCTTGCACCTCTGAGTCAGTGGCCACCCCCTGCACTGATTCACGCAGCGGGAAGTTATGATGGGGCCAGGGTGGGGCCCAGAGCTGGCTCCACCCTGACCTCCCAGGGCTTCCGAAAGCCGCACTGGCCAGCCAGGGGCTAAAGGGCTGCCCTGTGCAAGTGCCCACCCTCGCCTTCCTCCCCCAGGTGTATTCCTTATCCCTTATGTCCTGATCGCCCTGGTTGGAGGAATCCCCATTTTCTTCTTGGAGATCTCGCTGGGCCAGTTCATGAAGGCCGGCAGCATCAACGTCTGGAACATCTGCCCCCTGTTCAAAGGTGAGCAGCCCCAGGCCAGTCCCTCTTGTCCTCTCCCTCAGGGACCCCTCCCCCTTCCCACTGCCAGGGCAAAGCTGGGGCCCACGTGAGAAACCTTGTCCTATCTCAGCACCAGGCCAGGGTCCCACTGGTGCCCCCCAAGTCATGAAGGGAACGCTGGAGGACCTGCAGACCACCCAGTGACCTTGGGCAGATGGGGACTGGAGTCGGGGATTGGCCTCTCCACTGAGGCCAGGACACCCAGGCCCAGCAGGGGCCCAGCCAAGCACGCTTGGCCCCCCAAGGGCCTGAGCAGAGGGTTTGAGAGCTGACAGCACGAGGCACTGCCCAGGGCCTGTTCCCCCAAGGCCAGAGGGCCAACCTAAGGAGCTTGGACGGGAGCCATGGAGTTCAGGGTCTGAAGGGAAGAACTACTGTCAAAGGTCACTTTAAAGTTCCTTCTGAGTGTGTGTAGTATGTCCCCATTATTTCTCAAGGCCCTAGGAAGGACCCTGGGGGAGCCAGGGCTCAGAGAGGTGAAGTAGTTGGCCAAGGTTGCCTGCTGAGAGGGTGACGGTCTCCCGTACGGCCCGAGGTCACCAGAAAGCCCCCAGCTGCTGAGTACTGGAGGCCACTAGGGACCCAGGTGGAGGCTTGGCCCTCCCTCAACCGCTGTGGTGGCAGTGGGACCCAAGAGAAGGGGACAGGTGTGTGAGGCTAGGGAATTTATGGGACTTCATGCTCAGATTGGGGCAAGAGGGGAGGGCTCGAGGGAAGATGCAGGAGGTGAAGCCAGGAGCAGGGGCAGGTACAGACTGGGGAGTTGTCCTGGTGTTGGGACACTGGCACAAGGGAGGGTCCAGGGGGCTCTCTGCATCTGCTGTCCTCCCACTCCCCACCGTCCTCCCACCAGATCTTCTCAGTCGTGCTCTGGAGACTTCTTTGAGCCTGGTAGGGTAGATAAGGGGGGGGTGGCTATAGAGAAGAGCCCACACAGAAACTCCTCTCCTCCCTAGGCCTGGGCTACGCCTCCATGGTGATCGTCTTCTACTGCAACACCTACTACATCATGGTGCTGGCCTGGGGCTTCTATTACCTGGTGAAATCCTTCACCACCGCACTGCCCTGGGCCACATGTGGCCATACCTGGAACACTCCCGACTGCGTGGAGATCTTCCGCCATGAAGACTGTGCCAATGCCAGCCTGGCCAACCTCACATGTGACCAGCTTGCTGACCGCCGGTCCCCCGTCATCGAGTTCTGGGAGTGAGTCAGGCGCCTCTGGGCCAGGCTCTGCCTGTCCCTCTCTCTGGGCTCCACACAGGGCCCGAGTCTGCAAGTCTATGCGAGGGGACGCAGAGCAGGGGTCACTCCCAGGCCCTGCTTGTCTTCGGGGAGCCCCCAGCACAGTCTCTAGAGGAGCTGGAAGGGATTGGCCTTGGTCCTTCACCATTTCTCAGTCCCAGGCATTGTCACTCCACTGTGCCTGCCAGCCGGGGAGGAGGGATCACCACCGTGCAGGCTGAGGGGGCCGTGGGGCCCGGCTACCAGTCCTGCTGGCTCTGGCCTGCGGCTCCTGGGCTTCAGGCTCACACACTGCACAAACCTCGGGGCTGCAGGCTGGGGTTGGGCCCAGCTGGACTCGAGGGCTGCAGGGCGGGGAGCACCACCCCTGGGGCAGCTCCCAGGCGCTTGGCCCTCTGCTGGCACAGCCCTCATGGGCTGTCCCTCCCTCAGGAACAAAGTCTTGCGGCTCTCCGGGGGGCTGGAGGTGCCAGGGGCCCTCAACTGGGAGGTGACCCTGTGTCTGCTGGCCTGCTGGGTGCTGGTCTACTTCTGTGTCTGGAAGGGCGTCAAGTCGACAGGAAAGGTACGGCTGGAGGCCCGCAGGGCTGGGGGGGGGGGGGGATGGTGATGGTGATGGTGATGGCAGGGCCATGGTGGGGCATGGGGGACAGAAGGGGCGTCTCTGCCAAGGACCGCTGCTGCCAACAGGAGGTGGCCAGGGCCAGGGAGCAGGTCCTTGAATCCAGAGCACTCAATCCCCACCCATGCCTGGATAGTCCTCCCACCCCTCCAGAGTCAAGCCCAGCAGCCTTCCCTCCTGAGGTGGGGAGAAGCCCAGGCAGCAGCTGCCCCTTGCCCGTGTGGGGCCCTCCCCGACCGCCCCACCTTCTCTCTGTTCCTCACTCGCTCTCTCTTGTGCTGGCCTGGGGGGGGGGGGGGGAACCTGGGCTATGGCTGTCCCTTGCCTGCCTGTCCTGCTCTGCTCGGAGTGGACAGGAGGCAGAAGTCTTTGGGGTCCATGTGGCCCTCGCCACCGTCTCTGGCGGGCCCAGTCTCATCCCGCCTACCAAAGACTCTGCAGAGAATGACCTGTTGTCGGGGGAGAGGGCGGGGCACGGGATGACCTGCTGTCGGGGGAGGGGCGCCACGGGAGGCATGGGATCTGCCCCCAGGCTGATGTCCCGCTCCCTGCCTGGGGAAGGCCCTGCCTCTCCCCTCCCTCTGCCGCTGACCTGTGTTTGCCATGGGGTGGCTGATTCTCCAGCGGAGCACTGAGCTTCCTTTGGGAGGAGCCTAGGCTTTGAGGAGTCGAAGGGGGGCTGCATGCCGGCCTCCCTCTAGACCTCAGAACACGCCATGCTGTAGTGGGGGCAGGGTGGCCCACTTGGCCGTCCTGCCGAGCGGGGGGCCCCTAAGGGGGGAGGCGGGTGCCGCAGGGCCCCTCTGAGCAGCCTGGCCCCCCAGATCGTGTACTTCACCGCTACATTCCCCTACGTGGTCCTCGTCGTGCTGTTGGTGCGTGGAGTGCTGCTGCCTGGCGCCTTGGATGGGGTCATCTACTATCTCAAGCCTGACTGGTCGAAGCTGGGGTCCCCTCAGGTGAGGGGGAGGCGCGGGTGGGGGGGGCGGGCGGGATGAGGGGGCGGGCCACGCCGGCAGGTTCCCTCACATCCTCCCTTGCCCGGCCCATCCACAGGTGTGGATAGATGCTGGGACCCAGATTTTCTTTTCCTACGCCATCGGCCTGGGGGCCCTCACGGCGCTGGGCAGCTACAACCGCTTCAACAACAACTGCTACAAGTAGGTGCCCCCGCCAGGCCATCCGCCTGCCCGCCCGCGAGCAGCAGGTGGCCTAACCAGCCCGCGCGGCCCCTCTGCCCCCAGGGACGCCATCATCCTGGCACTCATCAACAGCGGGACCAGCTTTTTTGCTGGCTTTGTGGTCTTCTCCATCTTGGGCTTCATGGCCGCAGAGCAGGGCGTGCACATCTCCAAGGTGGCGGAGTCAGGTAAAGACCCCACCCCTTAGCCCGGCCCCCAGGCTGCAGCCGCCGTCCTAACGTACCATGCTCATGAACCCCCCCCCCCCCCCACACACACACGCAAAGAGGCAAGTCCGGGAGATGAGAGAAACATGCACGGGACCCGTCGCGTCGTCCGTCGCTCTGGACCAGAGGAAGGCCCGGCTGAGCAGCTGTTCCGGGCCAGCTCAGAGCCGGAGCCTTCGTGGGCCAGGCCACACGGAGCCTGGAGCTCCCATCCACCCATCCCCAGGGCCTTGGCCTATGCCCCTCACATTCGTGAGGCGAACGTGATCAACCACCACACTACGGAAACCGACCGCCCCTCACGTTTGCCAGAGGGTTGCCCAGGGAGAGGAGGGCCTTTGCGGGCTTCACAGGGACCCGTGACCGCAGCGGCAGCTGGGATAAGAGACCAGGAGTCTGAGTTAGACAGTCCACTCTCAGGGGCTTGAGTGACACCCGGCAACACCTTGACCCGAGTGGAAGGGCCCTCGGCCATGGGATGCCCTGGAGTCCTCCATCCGTTGGGGACGATGGGGGGGGGGATGATGGGGGGGGCGAGGCGTGGGGGGGTGGCAAGCAAGGACAACAGTGGAATGCGGGTGGGGCACACCTGTTGACTAAACTCTGCCCCTTCCCCCTCAGGGCCTGGCCTGGCCTTCATTGCTTACCCCCGGGCCGTCACGCTGATGCCTGTGGCCCCGCTCTGGGCTGCCCTGTTTTTCTTCATGCTGCTGCTGCTTGGCCTGGACAGCCAGGTTTGCAGGGGGTGACAGAACAGAGGGGGCCGGCTGGGGTGGGGGGGCACTGGGGGAGGGGAGAGGGAGGGGCGCAGCCTCAGCGCCTGGCCACAGTTTGTAGGTGTGGAAGGCTTCATCACTGGCCTGCTCGACCTCCTCCCGGCCTCCTACTACTTCCGTTTCCAAAGGGAGATCTCTGTGGCCCTCTGCTGTGCCCTCTGCTTTGTCATCGACCTCTCCATGGTGACTGATGTGAGTGGGGGCGGGGTGGGGGCCGCCCCTGGGCTCCGGCCGCCTGCCACCTTCCCTGACCCAGCTCTGTCCCCAGGGCGGGATGTATGTCTTCCAGCTGTTTGACTATTACTCGGCCAGCGGCACGACCCTGCTCTGGCAGGCCTTCTGGGAGTGCGTGGTGGTCGCCTGGGTGTACGGTAGGTCTGGGGCAAGAGGCAGGGCGAGGCGAGGCGGGGGGTGGGGTGAGGGCGGGGCCTGGGCGGGGAGGCCCCCCCCCCCCCGGAGCGGCGTCTCTGGGGAGGGGGCCCTCCCCCCCTCCCCAGCAGGGTCTCTAGCTCCAGCCCTCCTGCCCCACCCGCCCCAGGAGCCGACCGGTTCATGGACGACGTTGCCTGCATGATCGGGTACCGACCTTGCCCCTGGATGAAATGGTGCTGGTCCTTCTTCACCCCACTGGTCTGCATGGTAAGGGCCAGGGGAGGCTGAGCAGGGGGAGGGACGCCGAGGGCGCGCCACCGGCTGAGAGCAGGGCTTCTCACCCACAGGGCATCTTCATCTTCAACGTGGTGTATTACAAGCCGCTGGTCTACAACAACACCTACGTGTATCCATGGTGGGGCGAGGCCATGGGCTGGGGCTTCGCTCTCTCCTCCATGCTGTGCGTGCCCCTCCACCTCCTGGGCTGCCTCCTCAGGGCCAAGGGGACCATGGCTGAGGTCAGTCTGCCCTACCGCCTCTCCCCTGTTCGAGTCCCTCCCTTGCACCGGCTCAAGGCATTACCTCCAGAGTGCCCGTTCTCCCGCCCACTAGGACGTAACCACTGTGCTAGGACTCTCCGGGGCCTGCTCGGGGCGGGGGGGTGGGGGGGGTGGATGGAAGGAACGCTGGCCCCCCCAGGGACTGAGGTCCCTGGGAGGGGGGAGGAGAGGTCTGTCCCTAGCCTCTCACCCCTTTCCCTGGTACAGAGAGTGGGGTGTGGTCAGTACCCACGGGAGGAGGGGCCCTGGTCCCCAGCCAGTGGCAGGTGGTGGCAAGTGCAGAGAGGCCGAGGGCAAGCATGTGCACGCCCCCCACCCCCACCCCCGCCATGGCCCAGGGACTCAACGTGTCCCCCCTCTCTCCTGCAGCGCTGGCAGCACCTGACGCAGCCTGTGTGGGGCCTCCACCACTTGGAGTATAGAGCTCAGGACTCCGACGTCAGGGGCCTGACCACCCTGACCCCAGTGTCCGAGAGCAGCAAGGTGGTGGTGGTAGAGAGCGTCATGTGACAGGCACCCTGGCTCCCATCACCAGCTCACCCTCTTGTAGCCATAGCAGCCCCTGCTTTAGCCCCCCCACCCCTCCGGGGGGCTTGCCTTTCCCTGACACTTGTGGGGTCTGCCTGGGGAGGGCGGGGACGAAGCACCACGAGTGCTAACTAAAATAACTTTTTTTTCCACTTTTAATAAAACACCAAAAATACCACAACCCACCAAAAATAGACGCCTCCCCACCCCGCCCCCCAACCAAGCTGGTACACACGCTGCTTCCCAGGCCCTGCCGACCGCCCTTCCCCTGGTGCCCGCCGCCGAAGCGTCTCCCCCAGCCCCGCCACGCCTGCCTCTCTGGGCTCTGCCCGCCGCAGCCTCGGGCGGCCCCTCCCCCCTGGAGGCAGCAGTGACAGCTGGGGGACCCGGGCAGCAGAGGAGAGCAGGAAGGCGAGGGAGGGGCAGCAGAACCAAGGCGGCTACTTCAGCGGGGCTAGACCCCTCTCCCCGTCCCTATTCTAGAAGCTTCGAGAGCCAGCCAGCAACGGGACCTCCTGGTTCCTGCGCCGATTGCCACCAATATCAATCGTGTGAGCTTGTGTACGAATGCGTGTGTGCGTGAGGATGTAGGGGAAGCCTAGACCTCTCTTAGCAAAGGTGAATACCGGGTGTAAACTGTGCCTGTGGGCACGTGAGGCTTGTATTTTGCACATTTTATAAAAACTTGAGGAAAGAGATTTCTGCTTGTATATTTCTAAAGAGGAAACAGCCCAACGTCCCTCTCCCTGCCACTCCCTGTCCCTTTCAGCACCCCTTAGTCCTCTGCCCCAGCCAAGGAGTGTGAACTTATAGATCTAATTTTCATAGGCAAAAGCTTCAAGCTGTGGAGTGTGCAAGTCTGTCGTGTGGGTGTGCATGTGTAGTCCCTGGCCCCAGACTGGGGTGGAAAGAGTGTACGGCTGGGGGAGGGGGGGGGCCTCCGGGAGCACCCCCCCCGCCCCCTCTGCCCACAGGTCGGCGGGGTGAAGCAGATGCGGCGTTGTGACCCCGGCGATCGGGGGCCGCTCACCCGGCATGCTCAGGCTCGCCCGCACCCTGCCCTCCCCTCCCCACCCCCCCGGGCTGGGCACGACTGCAGGGATCCGAGGTGGGCACCAGCCAGGGGAGGGATCCCGGGCATGGCTCCCACCTGCGAGCTTAAAGCTGATGCACTTCCCACGTCTCAAGTCTTCCATGTAGCAGCTTTAATTAACCCACGTGTGTGTCACGTCCGATCCCGAGACAGCCGAGTGGGCCCTAGAGAGGCTTCCCCCACGCCACCCCGACATCGGTCGGAGAGGTGGGACTGGGTGAGGGCAGGGGTCCAGCGGGGACGTTCTTACTGTGCTAAAAAGCCACTGCAAACATAGCAATAAAAACATGTCATTTTCCAAAGCTGGCTCCTGCTCTGCCTCTGCTTGTCACGAGGGAGGGGTGGCGGGGGAGGGAGGCTGTTGGGGCTGCAGGGGTGGTGGGGAGGCCTCCCCACCTCGAGCCGCTGCCTCGGGCAAGTATTGGTTCGGAGGGTCCCCGCACCCGCCGCTGTTCCAGGACCTGGGAATAGAGCAGGTACTGAAGGCGGCGGCAGGCCTCTTCCCCGCGGAGCTGACATACTTGGGGAGGGAGGCTGACGGTAGGGCGGAGACGGACACGAGAGCAGGGAAGGTGGGTGGGAAGTCACGGGCGCTGAGGTTCCTGAAGGTTGCCCAAATGCTGCGCTGAACAGGTAACCTCCCGAAGTGCAGGCAGTGAGGGGCAGGTGAGCAGGAGGCGGGGGCGGCCAGGGAGAAGGCCGCAGCAGGACCTGGGGCACGGACAGCGATGGGACCAGGGTGCTAGTAACATAGTGGCCAAGTCTTCAGATTAGGGAGCCGTGGATGGCTGGGATGCGGGGTTCAGAGGAGTCGGGGAGACCCCGTGAGACTGAGACTGACCCTGAGCACTTGGGCACCAGGAAGGGTGGCACTGCCAGGCCCTACACCCAGGGAGATGAGGGAGAGAAGGTGTGGAGGGGATGGTGGCAGTTGACTGAGGGCCTGCTGTACCAGAGACATCACCTCACTGGAAATGTCCAGTCAGCAAGTGGACAAGGAGTCTGCAGTTCCAGAAAGAGTCTGAATGGACTGGAGAGAATATAGAGGTTCTCAGCCCATAAAGACGGCCCTGAAAGCCCTGAGCCTGCACGAGCTCACCAAGGGCGGCCGAGAGCGGCGGCCCACGCACCGAGCCCTGGGGCCCTGGGACACTCGGAGGTGGCAGAGGAGAGAGGGAGCCGGCAGCGGAGACTGAAGAGGGGCGGCCAGGGCTCTGGGAGGGACCCCGAGAGTGCAGGTGCACGGTGACCTCCCGGTACGGGAATGAGCCGTGCCCACGCGCGCACGCATGCACGCACCCGGGAGGGGTGGTCAGGGAGGAGGGAGTGATGCGCCCCCGCCGGGGGCTGCTGACAGTCACAGGGGCGGGGGGGGGGGGAGGTCCCAGCAGGCTCGCTGCGCTTGGCAACGGGCTCCTGGAGACCTGCACAAGAGAGGTTCCGGTGCAGGGGTGCAAGCCAAAGCTTGACTGGAGTGGGATTAAAAGAGAAGGGGTAGAAGCAACTGAAGTGTCCACTGATGGAGGAAATGGATGAATAAAACATGGCCTATCCACGTAAGTCTTAAAAAGGAAAGAAACGGGGTACCTGCCTGGCTCAGTTGGAATAACGTGTGACTTGATCTCGGGGTCGTGAGTTCAAGCCCCAAGTTTATTTATACTTAAATAAAGGCTTTAAAGAAAAAGAAACTGACACGTGCTACAACGTGGAAGAACCTCAAAGCAGACACAAAGATGCTGTAGGAGTCTGCTTCTGTGAGGCACACAGACTGGCCACATTCACAGAGAGAGTAGGATGGTGGGTCTAGGTTTGGGAGCCTGGTGCTCACTCAGGATGCCAGCCTGGGGAGGGGTGATGGCCCCTCAGAGAAAAGTTAATGGCTTGCTACCCCCTGCAGTCCCTCCCAGGCCAGTCCCTGCTCTCCAGCAAAGCGTGACCCCCTTACTGAGGAGGAGCTTTAGCCCTCAACTATACAGCCAAGGGTGGGCCATGCTCTGAGGGTCACCAACAACCAGGACAGGGGGGCAGGTCCCCAAAGAACTCAGAAAGGAGCACTGGCTGAGCAGGCCCGACTGCAACGCAAGCTGGGCCTGTGTGGGCATGTGGAGGCGCCTCCCCAGCGGGACACGCAAGCCATGTCCCGGGCCCCTCACACCGTGCCCCGCCCTGGCGACTCCTCCAGCAACAGCCCCTGCCTCCGAGCCCACAGAATGGAGCCTGCACCCTAGGGTCACCCTCAGGCCCACTCTGCTCCCCCATCCTGGCCGCACACCAACTCCTTACCATCTCCACTCCCCCAACTACGGCCACGCCTTGGCTCAGGTCCTTGGCACCTCTTGCCAAATAGCCTCCGAGCCACCTGCCACAATGGCACCAGACTCAGAAAACATCAACATCATAAAAAGAGATGTCGACAGAGGTTGGACTGCTTGGCTGGGGCCCTGAGAGCAGTGGGTAGTCACCATTTACTCTGGAATCTGCCCCTGTGGAAGGGGCTTAGGACGTGGGGTCTGGCCATCTAGCGGGTGATAGGTAAGGAAAGCAGTCAGCCCAGGACTTGGTGTGCACTGGGCCACCACAGCCAGGGGCGGGGCACAAGGGGGGGGCACAGGCCTACTCAAGAGCAGAAGGCTGCTAGAGAAGTGTTTAGAACCTAGGGGCCAGTTTCCGTGGGTGGCCCTCCAGTCGAGGCTGACCTGTCGCCCCCTTCACCGTCTTCCCACCCCCCCGGGCCACTAGGTGGGGTACACCAAAAGCAGCGTGGTGCAACTTTCTTCTACCTGGCCCAGGGCCTGACACCAAGGGGGTTCAGGGACTGCCTGAAGCTGGCCAGGGAAGAACCCACAGACACACTGTTTGGACTCTGGCCTCTAGAAGTTCATAGAAGGGCAAGCTCAAGGGAGGGCAAGGTAGTCAGGGAACACTTCCTGGAAAAGTGTGCCTATCCCTCAGCCTTAGCATAGCAACCACAGAGCCTCACCCATAGTCCCCCGCCCTTACCCCCCATCAGACACCACCTTGCTGCTCATGAAAGCATGGGGAGGGGACACTGGAGAAGGCAGCCACTGGCCCAGGCCGACCGGGTTAGGAGCAGTGTGAGTACAAGCTAGCCATTAGCACTAACATCTTCAGGAGCCCCCCAACTCCAAAAGAAAACACCTCCAACCTGCTCCTTCTGCCCAGTCCTCAGGGCCAACAAAGGATGAGCACTGCATCAGAGACAGGGGCCACAGCAGCCCCAACCACCCAGGCTCTCAGGCTGGTCCTGAATACTAGGCCCTGCTCAGCAGAGGCTACCTACTGAAGGTAGCCGGCAGGGGCAACCACCAAGAGGGAGACCACTGCAAAAGCAGGCTCTCCAAGCAGGTAGGCACGCCCAACAGGTTCCCAGGGCTGCAGGCAGCAGAGGGGACACCCTCCCCACCACCTGGCTCTACCCTGAGCCAATCGTAGGTCGCTGTCAAGGACAAGTCTCCTCTCTTAGTAGGCATGAGTCAGAGGTCATCCTGCAAACCTTCAGGAGGAAGTGGGGCCAGGAGTGACTGGTGGCACGCTGCCATGTTCTATCTGTCCTAAAATGTGATGAACAGGACTCAGAGGAGGCAGGTAACTCTGCCACCCAGAAGCCCCAGCAGTTTACGGAATCTCCCAAGACTCCCTGGACCCAGTGGCCAACCCAACGGGTCAGACACACCCCAAGCGGTCATAAAACAGGGCCTGCCTGGGGAGCAGTAGGCAAAGGGACAGAGAGCAAGTGTGAGCCTGGGCCGAGCCTGGGATGAGGGAGCCTTTAGGGGTTAGAATAAGTTAAAAGAAAATAACCTGAAGGCCTCCAGGACCAAAGACTCTGGTAGTTCTCTATCAGAGCTACCTGCCACCACCTTCCTAGTCACTCCAGTGATGGGAGAAAGAGGCGGCCTCCTGGTAGCCTCAGTTACACGCACGAACCATGGTCACATAATAACAACTTTTATTGTCCCCAAGAGAAACTCTACTCTGCCTGCTCCATCCACCCTCCTGCAGGACCAGAGACAAGGGGCCCTGGAGCCCCAAACAACACACAACACAAAAAAGGCTCAACCCAGTGGGAAGCATGAAGCAGGCAGAAACTGGGTCCCCTGTGGCGCACCAGGAGAGCGTGCGACTGCAAGCTGCGCCAGGGGACGGGAAGCGGTAGAGGGCAGGCCGAAGTACCCGGGAGGCTGGGCTACAGGCAGCAGCGGGCACAGGCCAGGTGGCAGGCAGGGAGGAGCAGCCTCACTCCTCCTTCTTGTCCGTGGGGCCGTCTACCGCTGCCTGGAAGGGACAGAAACCACAAGGCAAGGGGTCGACAGGGTGCACCCCTCCCCTTCAGCCCCTAGCCCCTCCACCCCAAAAGGCCCAGCTGGCTGCCTTCTCCCCAAATGACAGGTACCAGGTGAGCAAGGGAAAGGTCTGCCAGTGTGGGAGGGGCCCCACTCTAACAAAGGCTGCGACCCTAATACCAATCAGGGAGGTGCAGCTGGGAGCCTCTGCTGTCACTCTGCTCTTCAAGCTGCAGGGCCCCACCCCAACCATCTTGGGCCCATGGCAGGCCCGGCATTCGAGTCCCTCCCCCAAGTCCCAGCTCAGGCCCTGCCCAGTTCTGCACATCTTTTAAGGGTCCTGCCGGTGAGCCCGCCCTACACTGAAACCACCACCAGTCCTCCTCTGGGGCCTCCTCTGGGGCCCGGGCTGTTCCTCTTCGGCTGCTGTGGTGGCCAAATTTGGGCCACCAAGCGACAAGGCAAACTGTCAGAACTTAGGGGTGTTTACCGGGCCCTCAGGTCCAATTTCCAGGCCACCTGAGCTTCCAGATTCAGCCAATCTGAGGACTCACACAGGTCTTGTGGGGGACGGGATAGGTGGGTGGCCCCAGCCTTATATCACCCCCATAGCCCATGTACAGAAGGCCAGCTGCCCGTCGCAGAGTCTCCCTGCAATGGACTTGGACTAGAGTCACGGGCCCTGCACCACAAACCAGGTGCACATGTAAGGGAAAGAGCTCTCCTCAAAGACACGGACTCCAAGCGTGAGGCCGGGCAGACCACAGTGCAGAGGGCCCACCGCACTGCTGAGGCCACTTTAGCAAGCGGCTGCCATCTGCCAAGCCACACCCCTCCTGCCTGAGAAAGGGTTCCAGCTGCTGGGCCCAGACTAGCACTGCTTGGCAGGCTCTTCTGTAGACCCAGAGTCAGCAGCAATGGAGGAAGAAAGGGGGAGCAGGAGAGAAAGCAGCCAGCCTGCCACTGGGGCCTCTTGAAGACTCTGCTGAGGCAGGCTAGGCTGGGGATGGGCCTGCTCTGGGCCTGCTCAGGGTGCGAGGGTGCGGGGGGGGGGTGTGTGAATGGGGGGGGGCTCTGATCCTCTCCAACAGAGCAGACCACACGTGCGGCTGACCTGTAACTTTGCGTGCTCCTCCAAGAGGCGGTCGTACTCCTTGGTCAGGCCCTCAGACTGCTTCCGCATGGCCAGAACCTCGTTTTCAGCTTTCTCTAGTTCTGGGGATGATGCAGATGAGGAGGAAAGGAAAACAGAAAGACAGGGTTAGGGAAAGAAAAACCCACCTGCTGGAGACACCAGATAAAAGTCTGAACATGTCCCCATTGAGGTTGTCTAGGAGAGCACTCCTCTCCAGAAAGCTCCCCTACCGGCTACTGTGAGAGCCCCCTACGTGGAGGAGGGCTGGCCAACACAGCTGGGGGAAGCGGGAAAATACCAAGGACCCACTGGCCCGTTTGACAGAGGGACTCCAAGTGGCCCTAGGCACAGGTGACTTTAGGGAGGCTAAGGGCATGGCATGGGACAGCCTGAGAAGGCTGAGGTGAGAGCAGGAGGCAGGAGCAGAATCCCATCCTCAAAGCTGAGCGCTAAAAGCGGGTTGGGAGGGGCCTTCAGGAAGGGACCAGATGAACTCACAGCAGGTTCTTCAGGAACACTGCAAGCAGCTCTGGTGTAGCTTCCCGCATTCTTTCTGTCCCAGCCCCAAAGACCCTGGTGATGCCGGCACCTGTGGGGAGCAGCGCTCCCCAGGCCTGGTGCTGGCCGAGATGCTCCAGAGTTAGTCTCAGAGCATCCAGGACTCCCTGGGCCCCCAGACGGACACCAGACCACTGAGCCCAGAAGCTGCACGAGCAGAGGGCCGTTTGTTCTCACCCAGCTCCTGAGCCCAAGGGCGCACTTGTTATTAATACTTTGGCACAAGAGGGGCAACCACCACTGCTGGAGCTTCCAGACTTTCAGGGGCTGGGGGACACCTGAGGACAATGCTCACTTTGCTTGTTGATGTCCAGCTCATCCTTCAGCTTCTTCAGATCAGCCTTTAGGCTCCTGTTCTCTTCTTCCACCTTCTCCTCGGCATCCCTACCATCCAACTTGACCCCGCCAACAGCAGCTTCCTAGGCAGAACGCCAAGGGCATGGGTTACTTGGGAGGGAGGGAGAGAGACAGGCGATCCAGCTCTGTCTTCCCTGCAGAGTGTGATTCCTCAAGCGGCCCCAGGACCTGCCCCTTAGGAAATGTCAGCACAGGCCAAACGCCCTGCCTCTCTTTCTCAGCAGCTCTGCGGGGTTTACCAGTCCAGCCAATGACTCAATCTACTCTCTTCTGGAGATTTCTGCCAGTCACCCCCAACTGACCAATGACCTCTGTTCCTCTCCCCAGGCTCCATAGCTCACTCTGGCCAGGAGCCCCAAACTCATCCCTGCCCGTGCAACTCTATCCTGCCTATGAATGAATCCAAGTCCATCTACCCATCTCCTTCGCAGCACAGCTCACAACTCACCTCCTCGCACAAGCCTTCTGAGACTGGCCACCTCCCGTCCCTGCCTTGTCCCCAGCTGATACAATCCTCAGGAGACCACAGGCCTTACCTTGCATTCTTCTATGCTAACCTGCCCATGGTTCACAGCACAGGGCTCAGCTCACTAGAGAGTCAGCTTTATCAGGCAAGAGTCTGGCCTGGGTGTAGCACATAGAGACAAGGTAGCAACGAGGGTGCCCCTTTCCCTGTCGAGTCCCGCGGACCCCTCCCCTACATACTCCCACCAAGAACCACCCCTTCACCTTCTACCCAACCCCTCAGCTTTGCCAACAGCCACAGTGTCACACATTTCCCAGCCTGACAGGCCAACAGTGGCCCTGGGGCCCATAGGGAATGTCACATGGCCGAGTCCAGCAGGCAGAACACACCTTCTTCAGCTGGTCATTCTCTTCCATGTACTTCTTGGCCGCCTCACTAGCACTCTCTGCCTGCTTTTTAAAGGCTTCATTGGATGCCAGCAGCGTGGCCTGCTGGGAGATGAGAGTCACCAGGCGTCTAAGCAGGCTGCAATCGAAAAAGAAGGGAGAACTGAGAAGAAAGCAGGGAAAATGACTGGCATGAATTTCTCTTGATTGCTCCTGCCCCAAGCCTGCCTCTAGCCTAGACCTGTCCTCTTGGATTGCCAGGGCATCCACGCAAGACGCCACCAGCCTGGGTCTGGCAACAGGTAGAGAAAAGGTGTAGCCTGAGAGCTGTCTTCTGCCACCAGAATGATTAATACTGCCCCAAAACGGCTGCCCGAAGCCCTGCGACTGTCCTTCAGTCCCAAAGGTACAGGAAGCAACAGACTGACAGGACACCCAGACCAGGCCTAGCTACAGCCGGAGGACCCCGAACCTAGCCCTTTGCAGCTGAGGACCTAGATTTTCCAGAGAAGCCACAGCACCATTTTCCTGGCTGTGATGTCAGGCTTGCCCCGGT
Source organism: Mirounga angustirostris (assembly GCF_029215605.1). NCBI lineage: Eukaryota > Metazoa > Chordata > Mammalia > Carnivora > Phocidae > Mirounga > Mirounga angustirostris. Next base: position 125,525,589 of record NW_026991719.1, read on the forward strand.
AAAAAGGACTGGCTAGCACATCTGGGGGCACTTCCAACCTCTGGGCCAAATCCTCAGCCCAGCTGATCGGGGAGGCACAATCACTGCCCCATTTCAGAGAGGGGAAACTGGCTAAGGCAAGTGGTAGAGGTCAAGAGCCAAAAATGGCCACAGCAAATCCCCACTGCAGTCTGTCTGACCCCAAGATCCAAGCTTGCAACCACCACCCATTCTCAATTTGGAGGGAACCACTCCCAAGCCAAATGACAGAAAGACAAATGACTCTTCTCTTCTCTCCCCAACCCCCTTCCTAAACACAGTCTACAGGCAGCCACAACAAGCTCTTCCGGCGCCAGGGGAGCAGAAAAGGAAGAACCAGGGCCCAGGCATACGTGTCAGGTGCAGACCAGTCACGAGGGTCAAGCAGGTGGCAGCCGGGGGGCACCTGCTGCTCCATTCCCCCGACAGCCAGCCCTGTCCTTGAAATGTTACCTGACAGGAGGAAAGAGGAATGGACAAAGGCACAGCTCAAACAGTAAAAACTGTGGTGGGGGAGGAGGGAGGGAACTTTCCCCACACACCTGAGACAGAGGCCTGGGCTGGCCACAGCTATGAGGAAGGCACCTACGAGCACCCCTGGGGAACAGGGAAAGACTGCTTTGTGCAGAGTGTTTCCACAATAAAGTGCTTGCTCAGAGGAGACAAAGCAGCCTTGGATGCCTGCTCCCAGGCCGGCTTTCCCAAGGTCCTTGTGGAAACCAGCAGCTCAGACAGCCCGAGGGCATGGGATAAGTAAGAAACAAGGTGAGCTCCCCCCACCGGCACAGGCCCTGGCAGAGTCCCTGTGAGGCGCAAGTCCCCAGGCCAGGGGTGGGGGGAGGTGGGCACACAGGGGCCCTCAGAGGCCCACCACGCTCCCTGGTTTGCGGAGAGGCTCCAGGGGCCCCTGGCAGTATGGGGAAAGCCAGGCTGCTGGTTCCTGGCAGGAAGGGAGAGTTTCCAATGACATGTGCTCTCTAAAATTAGCAGCCAGACCTCGTGGCCCAGGGCTCAGGTTTCCCTGTCTCAGCCCCTGACTATACACCAGCCTGCCCCCACTGGGCTGGAGCCCTGGAAGTGGAAGGAGCTCCCAAGAACCCCCGGAACCAGAGAGAAGCAACACACCTGACTTATGTCAGCAGGGTGGAAGTCACTGGAGGGACCCAGAAAGAAAGGCAAGTGTGACCAAGCCCCAACCTCCCAAACCTCCCTGCTATGAGTGCTCAAGTGCCTGGGCAGCTCTGAGCAGATCCTGGTGATGTGGAAGAGGCCCCGCCTCCCAGATGGTGACAGACTGGGGGGAGGGCACGTGTGCCACCTGCTGGATCTAGCAGGCAAAGATGGGGCAAGTAAGCCCAAGAGTGACACCCCCCCCCCCCAGCACAACAAGGCCAGGCAGGTGGCCGACATGAGCAAGACTTGGCTGTCCCCCTACCCCCCCGCCCTGGTTATCCAGGGAGGCTGTCCCCAGGGTGGCGGTGGTGACAGTAGCAATGCAGCAGGGGTCCAGCTCGCCTCCGTGCCCGCCCAGCCCATCCCCAGCTATGGAGAGCCAGGGCTACCACCATGAGCCCAGGCAAACACAGAGAAACTAGCACCAGAGCTGTGCAGGGAGCCTCCCGAAACCGCAGCCTGCTCCAGCCCGCCGGCCCCGGGTTCACAGCCCGTACTTAGGCTCTCTCCCTCAGTACGGGGCCGGAGCCACCAGGGCAGGCACCCTCCAGCACCCCCCACCCACTCCAGCCCCCCAAGTCCGTGTCCTCTGCCTTCCTGTTAGACCTGTTCCTCCAACCCTGCCCTGGACAATTCTGGTGATTCTTCCCTCCAGGAACCTTGTTCTCAAGGAGCTCTCCCTCCTGCTGGCCCAAGCCGCTCCTCTCGTCCTCCCTCCCTCCATTTGGCAACCTACACCAACCTAGAACCTGCCCTGGCCAAGTCACTAGCAGGACCACTTCCGGCCTAAGCGCCCGCTCCAAGGAGTGCCCTGGAATTCTTGGGGTGCTCACTCAGCAGCACCTGGTGCAGCCGATAGGTTGCCCTCCTCGCATGATTCTCCCCTGCCCCTCACTCAAGCAACCCTCACTGCCCACCAATCTCATCATCGACAGGGCTCATCTCATACTAAAGGCCGGCCCCTGGGGGTCCCTAAGCCAAGTCCAGTTCAGCCTATCTGAGGGCGGACCGTCCCTGCACCCCACTGTGCTGAAGGGCGTCGCTGGTCTCCCTGCACTCTGCATGCATGCCACCTTGCACCCTTCTCCTGCCCCCAGCCCCCACCCAGTCCTGTCCACGTCACCTCCACACACACCATCTTCCAGTCAGGTCATCCCCATTGCCAATGGGGACGGCCTCAGTACTTGTTTCCTAGCTGATTAACAGCTCCCACTAGTCTCCTCCCTACCCCTAACCATACGGCTTTGCAATCCACCCTCCGAAAGCAAGCCAGAGTGATCTTTGTCCGTGACAATCCGATCATGTCACCTCTCTCCTTAAACCCTCCGATGCCAGTCCCTCCCTGGGCCTTCTCCCCTCACCAGCCATGGAGCACTCTGCTCCAGTAACACCAGATGGCTGGCCATTCTTGGAACACGCTGGGTTCTCGCTTGCTTGGTCTCCATGCCACTGCACTCCGGTCTGCGATAGCCTCTCCTCTTCTGATGACTCAGATCCAGTTCAATCACCACCTTCCCCAAAATCCGTTTCCTGACCCTCCCGGGTCCCCCCTTTTTCGGTTCCCCCATGTGGCTGGCTGCGCTGTGCTCACTCCATGCTCCCCCTTACCACCTCTTCAAGTTGTCATTTGTTCCCTGGGGCCCCAGCTCTCCCCGACTCCGCTTTCCCTCAGCCCAGCCACACCAACGAGGACACAGGCAGAAGCAGGGGGACAGGAAGGAGCAGAGAGGTGCATGTGAGACCGTGCAAGTCAGGCTTGTGACTGCAGTGGAAGCTACGAGGCCGGTGGAAAAAACACTCACAACCAAAGCTGGGGGCCCGGGGCCAACCCAAGAGCAGGAAGCCCAGGAGCCGGCCTTCTGGAACTGCCCCTCACATACGGGGCCCCGAGTTCTTGCACCTGCCCCCAAGATGTCAGCCTGGAGAAAAGGCTGATGTACTGCCTTTTTCCTCTCTCCTGCCCCTGATCCTCTATCACACTCTGCTGTACTGCCCATGTACTATTATGCAGGTAACTGTTCTTAGCCACCCATTTCTGGACAACAGATGAGAACCCACGAGCCAAAAGGATTTCCCAAAGGTACCAGGCTGACAGAGGGGCCCAGGGTCCGGGTCCGGGTCCCAGTGACAGAGGGAAAAGCCAACACACAAACCTTAAGAAGATCTAAATGTGTCCTTGGCAGACAAAGATCATCCCCAAATACCTGAATTCGACTTGGCTTTCTTGTAAGATGTTCTTGGATACTGAGTGGCGCTCTCAATGCTTTTATAAAAGGTTGAGTAAACGAGAGAACTAGGGAGAAACAGACTCTCGATGGGGACACTAAAGAAACAGTGCCAACCGTATCAGATGGGGAAGACCGGGTTCCTGTGTGCTGCGCACCTACCCCATCTCCCTCCTGTGGGCAAGTACAGGAGGCAGACACTAGCTTAACAGGATGTGGGGCAAAAGCAAGGGGAGGGTCCTCCCAAGGGCCAACTAGAATTTTCTTTGGTTCTGGCAACCCTCCCACCCCGACTCTGTTGCCGATCCTGCCCACTTAGCATTTCCCAGGCATCTCCTGGGTACCATGCCCTCCGGTGAGTTGGGTCACTGAGTCAGCAGGACCCCACCACAGGGACAAGTAGGCAGGCAACTCCCCTTTACCCCACTGCCCCAGTGCAAGCGGGCACAGGCTAGTGTCACAGTGCCACCTGCTGACTCTGCAGGCTGACTGCAGCCCGGTGCCAGACAGAGCTCTGCAGGGCTGCTGGTGGATTCTGGGTGAACCCAGCCCATCTGTCCAGGAAAAAACATGGAGGAGGAGGAAAAGGCCACCCTGACAAGGAACCCAAAGTCAGCTGATGCCCCAGGAAAGGCTTCAGGCAAAGTGGAATGATGATAACGGCAGAAGCAACCCCAGGAAACACACACCCTTAAAGAGTCTGGAATCATGAAAAGAAGGCGGCAGGAAAACAGCAGAAAGAGTTTACTCAAGAAGATCCAGGGCAAGTCTTCCAAAAGGGCTGCTCTGAGAACATCTTCACACACATGGCTTGGCCTTCCTCTTAGCCCTCAAGTACAAAGGCTGTAGAAAATGGGGCGCTGGGGGACTAGGACCAGCGTAAATGCCAATGCCCGCAGCAACTCCAGTTAACAGCCGGTGGTGCCCGCCCGCCCTGTGGCCAGTGGGACAGCCAGAGGGGAGCGGAGCGGAAGCAGGTGGCCATCCATCCCCTAGCGCTAAAAAGAGCCAGGGGACAGGAGCAAGCTGGGTTTCTCGGGCTTTGGCAGGTTGCCTTCTTGAAACCAGCTAAGAGATTTTGTGTAATCCGGGGGACAGAAAGCAATGGACTCAAATACGTGAGTGGCCCACCTGGTGAGTGGAGAAGTTGAGGGAACGGGAGGACGGGAGCCATCAGCCCTGGGTGTGCCCAACACGGTAGTAACTAGGGTCCAAAGGAAACAAGGCAGTGCCTCCAGCAGGCAAGGTGCCATGCTCAGAGCCTGGGAAACATGCTTGGACCAGGGCATCCAATTAAAGGACGAGAAGTAGCTTCAGCTACACTGTCCAATGTGTAGGCCACCGGCCACATGTGTCCTTTTCAGTTTAAATCAATTAAAACGACATTAAATGGCAGGCCCAGTTCCGTGGTGACACCAGTGCGCTCCTTCGCAGCCTGAGCACTTTCAGCCTGCACACAGCTGGGACGGTGCCAGGCTGGAGGAGCCCCAGTGGTCCCATTCCATCTAGAACCCTGCTCCCCACTCCCCCACGCTCTGCCTCAGAAAGGGGCCCTCCTGGAACGCCAGGCTTTCAGTGACCTTGGAGTTAGGAAGAAGGAATCTCTGCTTGCTTGGCACCCTGCCCCAAAGGAGGTCATTCACCATCTGCTTTTGGAGCATGAGGAAGACATTTCTTCAGTCCAAATCAAATAGCTGAACAGACAATCCGTACTTTAAAAGTCGACGCTTGTTCTGATGCATGTCAGATGATCCTTCCTGGACAACGTGTAGAGAACTCCCCCCACCCTGCTTTCCTGCTGCCCCATCATCAGAGCCCCTCGTGGCCCAGCACCCACAGGACAGCGTGGGCAGCTACAACTGCGCTGAGCGGCCCTGGGGCAGGGCGGGGACAGGGCTTCTGGAAGAGACTTACCCAGTGCCTAGACCTGCAGCGCTCAGAAACTAACGACCACAGCCAATACAGCAACAGATGGAGCAACAGACCAAGTGGGACTGAAGGCCAAACCCACACCTGGCCTTCTGTGATAGGGCCTCCACCCCCACATCACTCTATCTTCCAACAGGCGTGAGCATCAGGATTTTAAAAAACCCTTAGTTACCTTATCTAGATACCAATTTAAACAGACAAACTATAAAAACCCAAACCCAAAACCTGCATGGTCATCAGGGAACTGTGAATGGCCTCAAGTTTACGTTACGAAGCTGTTACTGTAAAGTTCTTACACATCAGATGTTAGTATCCCTTATGATTTTTTTTTTTTTAAAGATTTTATTTATTTATTTGAGAGAGAATGAGAGAGAACACATGAGAGGGGATAGGGTCAGAGGGCAAAGCAGACTCCCTGCCGAGCAGGGAGCCCGATGCGGGACTCGATCCCGGGACTCCAGGATCATGACCTGAGCCGAAGGCAGTCGCCTAACCAACTGAGCCACCCAGGCGCCCCTCCCTTATGATTTTTTTAAAAAGTCCCTCTCTTTGCAGAGATAAACCGAAATTTTGTTTTACCTGTAAACATGGTATCTGGGAAAATAATCCACAGCCAGGGGCACCTGGGTGGCTCAATTAAGCATCTGACTCTTGGTTTCAGTTCATGAACACGGGGTCCTGGGATCAGCTCGCGTTGGGCTCTGCTCAGTGTGGAGTCTGCCTGAGATTCTTTCTCCTGCCCTCTGCCCTCTGCACCCCCCCACCCCACCCGGCTCAGGCACCCGCGTGCTCTCTCTTAAATGAATAAATAAATAAATAAAATCTTAAAAAAAAAAAATGCACAGCCAGGGGACAGTGGAGGTGGGGAGATAAAATGGAAGTGGCCAGGAGACTCCCACTGCTGAAACTGTCATGTTGGGGGGGGGGGGGACGGGACTGTCCTTCTTTTCTGCCTCTATAAATGGTTATGTTGTCTATGTCAACAAAGCTAGCAGCAGCCCTGGGTGAATCCAGTGCTTGGCCAACGCTGAGAGCCCCCAAGCACCATGTAACTGGGTGTCCTGAGGATGCCCATCCCCCAACCCTGTGTTCCTGCCGCAAGGCCTATCCCACTCTACTCCGCCCCCCACCCCCATGCTGGGCCCCACAACACAAGACCCCTGAGGGCCAAAACTGGGCCTTCTCTTTGACTCCCTGCCTGAGCTTGGCATAGCTTACCACACAGTGGGGAAAATCCCAGAAAACTCTTATCACTACTCAGAGTGAAATTGAGAATGGCTACCATTTACTAAATACTCCCTATGTGCCCGAAATGATGTGGAGAACATACCTGAATCACCTCAATCCCCACACCAAGAACACAAGAAAAGCATCCTCAACCTCACTCTACAGATCCGGGGAAAGGCTCAGAGAAGTTTAGTGACTTTCCCGAGGTTACCAAACTGCCAATAACAGACCCAGGATCCAAACTCAGACCCAATTTCCAAATCCCACTATGGTCACACCGGCTTGCCTCTCAGGGCCACCATGGGTCATTATGGAGGGGGAGAGGGAAGCAGCCAGGGTCAAGGCAGAGCAAGAGAGCCCAGGCTAGCCACTGGCCCCTGCCTGGCACGCATGCACCCCAGCAGGGACACAGGCATCAACCATCTGCAGAGCCAAACATCAGAAATAAGCAGTCCTGACCTGAAGGCAAAGCAGAGCCCGCCTTGCTTGCCTCAGAGGGTCTTGATGAATTTTACCCTGTGGGTTAAAAGGGACTCAATCACCTTCAAATAGACAACCCAGCCCCCAGGTCACTGGCCATGAAGGAAAGGAACTTGGTAGAGCGGCACAGGGGCAGACCCATCTGACTGCAGGAGTGGACTGCAGTGACACCATCCAGCCTGGAGGGAATAGGCAGAAAAGCAGCCATCCCTGTGGATCAAATTCAGGTCATTAATACACACGGAGGGGTGGACCTTCCTGGGTCTGGACGGTGAGCACTATCTTGACCTTGACTGACATTTTAGCAAAAGCAGAGAAGAACACTCGAAACAGCACGGGAGGAGCTGCCGTGTGGCTACACTCCCAGCCACCCCAGAGGGACGATGGCCAGCTGCCGGTCTCCAAGTGGGGACGTAGAAACCAAGGAAATGGGTGTGCAACAGTAAGTTACTGGCCGGGCCCGCAGCTGCCCGGATCTGCACTCGGCAGCAGCCTATCCCAGGCCCCCTGTCCCAGACCAGAGGCCCCCAGTGTGCACCTTCTGAAGGTTCAGACACTGTGTTTTTCTAACGCCCCTGGGGTCCCTACTATAGGAGCTCAGGAGACCTGAAGAGCTGCGCTTCCAATCTACAACGCCTGGCACGGCAGTCTGACAAGCTCAACCTGGACGCAAGCCTGACGCCCTCCCTATGTGCCTACAACCCCCTATTCAGTCCCCAAGGTTTAGGCAGCCCTCGGCGTGTGCCTAGAACCTTGGCACAGAGCTGATCGGCCTACAGGGGACAAGCCCAGGTTCCCATGCCGTACCTCACAGGCTGCCCGGGGCCCTGGAGGACAGTCCGCTGGGCCGGCTAACGGCACGGCAAGGGCCTCACAGGGCAGACTCAGGAGAGAAACCTCTGGGAAGCATGAAGAGGTGATTTAGCTGGGCCACCAGGGGAGGGGGGGGCGGGTTTCCAGGCAGAGGCCACAGAAATACTTGGGGAAGGGGACCCATGTGGCCAGTTCATGACATGGGGAGGCCAGAGCAGAGATGGCAGAGGGCTGCGGGGAGGGATCACATCCCAAAGGACCTGGGTATCAAGCCTTTATGCCAACGGTGCTAGGAAAGCACTGGAAGCAGGGTCAGCGGGGTCCCCACCATGCTCCCGATGAGGGCCCCGCTAGGAACCAGTACTATCGCCAGCCGCCCTTCTGAGCAACGCTCTCCTCCTCTGTGGTCCTCACATCCACTAACCCGCTGTCTCCAGGTCTCTACCCCAGTCTTGCCTCTCCTGGCACATTTCCTTTCCCCTCCAACTCAAGGGAAGTGGAGCTGCCGGCACCTCCCTCTCACTCCTCTGTCAACCCTTTCATGAAGCAGCCTGCAGCTGCCCGGCCCCCCTCCAGTGAGCTCTGCTGGCTCCCTTCCCTCCAGGGCATGCTCCTTCCAGCACTGCCACTCTGCAAGTGCCCCCAGCCAAACCACCGGTGCCCCAGCCTTCGAAACCTGGCGTTCCTGCTGGCCTCTCCCCTTCTCTCATCAGCACCCCTCCGCCCTCTCGCCCCCCCCCCCCCCAACTACCACGCCCTGGTTCGGGCCACCAGCTGCACTCCCTCCAGCAACCTCTGACTTGGTCTCCCTCTGTCAGGGCTCTCCTGCTCCACCCCAACCTTTGACCATTGCCAAGCATGAAGACAACTCTGACCGAGGGGCAGTGCTACTGGAACAAGTCCGCACTCTACCACACGGAGCTCAGACACAAACTCAGGAACCGGCATTCAACGCTCCACCCCAGCTCTCACTCCCCCTGACCCAGCCACCCTGCGTGGCCTGCCCCTCCCCACGTTCAGCCAGAACCTACTGTCGCTCAGGGACTGAGCCAGCGCCTTCCAGTGCAATGTGTGCCAACAGGAGCGACCAAGGCAGATGCGTCAAACAGGACTGGGAGGCCCAAAGCACCTGGCCTAGCTGAGGTGCACGCAAAATGGCAACTGAGGGAAGTTTTCCACTGTTCACGACCAGAAAAATGGGGAAGATGAGCTCAGTGTTCAAGAGTGGGCAATTGGCTAGACACACAAGAATGCTGGAGAGGCAGATCGCTTGTCCTAGAATGATGCTCACGATAAACTCAGTAGAAAGAAAATGCAAGCTCCCACATGGCAGCTACTGCTTGACCCTGTCTTTTCTGTTGGTTTAAGTAGGCCCCATGCCCAGCGTGTAGCCCAATGGGGGCTTTGAACACACGACCCTGAGATCAAGATCTGAGCGGAGATCAAGAGTTAGACGCTTAACCGACTGAGCCACCCAGGTGCCCCCCCCACCCCCGACCCTGTTTCTAAGAAACGGGCAGACTCTGTAGGGAAAGAATCCAGGTACGGAGGTCTCATCGTTCTAAGTATGACTTCTCGGCTCTGCCAAGAGGCAGCTCTGGGGACTGGGGAGAGGTTTTTGAGCTTCTCTGCACCCCCGATTCTTCTTCGCAAAGCTACTGTAAAAATTATCTTGTGCCTAGTATATAGAACACCTAGCAAGCGGTAGCTGCTATCAGATGTCAAAACCTCTAGAAAGGCACACAGCAAAAGTATAGGTCAGCAGCAGTTACGGTAGCAGTAACATTTCAAAGAACTTATTTTTTATTAATTTCAAGCCTCATCTTCCTCCAAAGACTATGTTACCTGATGACCATCTTCAGATGTATGAAAAGGGACAGAATCATCTAAGAGATTATAGAGTCGTGAGACCCATGAAACCAAGATTAATAAATGAAGACATGCAGAAAAGTAGATGCTGGCTTACAGAGATGGCACAGGAGCCTTTCTACCAAAAGCCAGGCAGTAACCACTCAGAGAACAGAACAGCCCACTATCTGGTCTACAGTCAGAGGTAGGCTGAAAACCAACAACCCAGTACTGGCAGCTCACACCGACGCAGACGAGCTGGTAGTGAATAGGGGAGAGGAACTAGGCGTGAGCCTGGGCACGGCCACTTGGAGTCTGTGCGACTCGGGCCACTCCATCTCTTGGGCTGCCCTTCTCCATTCATAAGCCCGCCAGAACTACACAGGTTATTAAAGTTCTTACTGGCTTTGAACAGAACCAGAACCCAAACAAACCACACAAAGCACTCACATGTAGAGGTGAGGCCACAGGGCTGCAGTCTGAGAGAAGCCCTTAGCAGGTGAGAACACGCAGCGCAAGAGGGGAGGAGCCTACCCAAAGCCACACCCTGACCTGGTAGAGCCAGTCTCCCCACTTCCAATTTTGAGTCCTTCTTCAGACACTGCCAGCCCCCCAAGTGTGGTTCCGTGCAGCATGGTACTGCGGGCACCCCTCTGCTATCACCCCAACATGGGGCAGTGAGGGCTACTCACGTGCACAGCTCCCCCAACTACTCTGACCTCTTTCTGCAGCAATAACCCAGCACTGTCTCCTGTTGAGTAATGCTCACGCGTCCGTCGAGCTAAGTAAGACTGTGAGTGGGAACCCACAAAACTGTCACAATACAACCGAACCTGACCCAGCAAAGACAAAGAGACAGCTCTTGCTCGTTCCTTTACAGGTTTGCACACAGCCAACAAGAATCACTGGCTCAGGGGCACCTGGCTGGCTCGGTCAGTAGAGCACGTGACTCTTGATCTTGGGGTTGTGAGTTCGAGGTGCACGTTGGGTATACAGACTACTTAAAAATAAAAAAAATATTTTAGGGGCGCCTGGGTGGCTCAGTCGGTTAAGCGTCTGCCTTCGGCTCAGGTCATGATCCCGGGGTCCCAGGATTGAGCCCCGCATCGGGCTCCCTGCTCTGCGGGAAGCCTGCTTCTCCCTCTCCCACTCCCCCTGCTTGTGTTCCCTCTCTCACTGTCTCTGTCAAATAAATAAATGAAATCTTTAAAAAAAAATTAAATTAAATTAAAAATAAAAATTAAAAAATATTTTAAAAACTCAAGAGAGTCCCATCAGCGAAGACATGTAGAACAAAACAAGAAATGAGCCCTCGGCGCAGAGCAGGGAGTATGTGCTAACAGGTGAGAGAAGACATTCTTCAGAGAGAGAAAGCGCTACAGACATTACAGGGCAGACACAGCACGGTTTATGAACCACGCAGGTAAATGAGGAGAGCGAGACGGTGCTCCCGCTGTTTGAAATGCATCTGACTGGATCCAGACCTAGCTAGGGGACTCCTGTCCCAGGGAGTGAAAGCCCACGGCACGGCCCGAACTGCCACCCGCTGTCGGCCTCCAGGGAAGTTCGCACCGCACATGCGCCACAGCAGAGCTGTCCACGCTCGCCCGTGCACGGGGCTCACCCGGAGCTTGCTCGCCCGGGGGCCGGGAGCCGGGAGCCAGTCTGCGGAGCTGCATTTCCAAGAAGCCTCCAGTTCCTACTGAGGCGACTGGGCCACAGGCCATCAGAGCAGTGAGGCGCCAAGGGAGCAGGACACCACTGATCCATTTCCAATGACTAAAAAGAGTAAGAGGCAAAAAGGAACAGAATGCCCGGGAGGACTGATGTGGGAAAGTGGTTTTTAATAGTAAAAATTTCAAACCAGCTCACATATCTGAGAACAGGGAACTAGTTACACACACTGGTCCCCTCACATGACAGACTACATGACCGTTAAAAACAAGAGAAGTCTGCATGAGTCATGGAAAAATCACCAAGACATATCATTCAGTGAAAAGGGCAAGTCAAAGCAGAGCAAAAAAACCCATGGCACTTGTGAAAGAAAAGTTACACATTACATAAAACATGACTTTAAGAGTTCGGAAACATCCCATTATTACCCATCTCCGCGGAGGAGACAAAGTGCTCACTCTTGTGCCTGACATTCCTGTATTATTTGAAGTTTAGGGGCCTCTATTTTACAATGAGCAAGAATAACTTTATAATCAGAGCAACAAAGATTATAGTTTTGTTTTTATTTGAAGTTATTTCCTGCAAGCCACGTTACAGGTTGTGTGGACATCAAGTCTGGACAAGAACTTTCCATTGCTAACATTGTGCAAAAAGAGAAGTTGCTCAAGGACCACAGCCGCCATATAGGATCTGAGCCCTAGACTAGGGAGGAGTATGTATTTCTAGAAAATTCCAGAATGATTCAACTGATCATTTGTGGGCAACTGGTGAATCCACACTGACCCCTGGGGTCACTGTTTCCTTTTCTAAGAAGTTGCATGAGACCAACCTCACAAGTTTTTGGATCGGCTACTGGACAGGGACACAGGAGAGCACAGCAAAGCATCTTCTAGCTACAACGGAGAGGCAGGAGATTTGTGGCTGCTCAAACAAGCAGGCCCAAGAAGCTACTCCAGCCACTTGTCATGTCTGACTTACTGTGTTTCACACTGCAGAGTCCACTGCAGGCTTTCGTCTTCCTGACGCTGCTTTCCTTAAAGCTGTGCTATCCTGGAGCAGTCCTTAGTTTTCTTTCTGTCCTTCCTATCTTTCAGATAAAACATAAGCTTGCCAGGGAGTCCCCTCCCACCCCACCCCCCCCCGAGCCTCTATGGGCTCTTTTTTTTTTTTTTTAAGATTTATTTGCGAGAAAGAGAGAGCACACACGCACACAGGGGTGGGGCAAAGGGGGAGAGAGAATCTGAAGCAGATTCTGCACTGAGCACGGAGCCTGATGATCCCACAACCCTGAGATCACGACCTGAGCCGAAACCAAGGGTCAGACACCCAACCGACTGCGCCACCCAGGCGCCCCTCTGTGGGCTCTTTAGACACAGCGAACTCTTCCTCCTCCCTTGGACTCACCTGCAGTTAGACGCAATCCTCTGGACCTGCCTCCCTTTCAGGCTCAGACCACAAAATCACGCTTCATTTTGGAGCTTCCCGAAACCCTCCAACTCCAGGGTACCTGTCCTCCCAGCCTTCTCATTGCCTGACTCTCCAGTTTGAAGACAGCATGCTTGCAGACCCCTTCAGTGATCCAACAGACCACCTGGAAAAGCTCTGCCCTTCCCAGCTCCAACCCTGCCACACTCCAACGTGGACTGAGAGTAATCAAGGTCACCTGAACAACTGATTTTTCCTTTGAAAACCTGAAACCCAGGCAGGCAGCCATTCTAATGCCTAATGAAGAAGGATGTCCCAGTGACCAGAGGCAGAAGAGCCCAGCTAGAGGATTCACATGCTACCCTGCCAACCTCTGGAAGCCCTTGGCCTGAGTACGTTTACTCCCAGCCCATCAGTACATTCAACGGCAGCCAGGCCCCTCTGATGAGCAGCCCTGTGAGCAGAAGGCAGCAAAGCGGCCTCCGGACTCAAAAGAGGTGCTTTATATCACTTTAGTCTTAACTCAACTAGCCACCCCCTTGGCACTGACTGAGGCACTCAGTCTTACCAAAAAACCCACCAGAAATAGGCTGCTCCTGCAACAGGTCTACACTGGCGACAGACATGCTCTCAGCCCCTTTGTGCCACTTCTGCCCACTCTTCTCAGGTCAGGTCCCCATGCCCAAAAGGCCCCTATTCAATTGGTCCCTTTAAGCCGGCCTCCAAAGATCCTCTCCCAGAGGGCAACGCCTCATCACTCACTTCAACCTCCTTACAGAAAGCAAGCTGGGCATGCGTTTGCCCTAAAAGAGCAGGTGGCAAGTTACGGCAAAGCCAGAACACAAGTCTTCTGACATTCCGATCGGACCTCTCCCACTCACCACACTGCCTCTGGAGGTCAGAAGGAAAATCAGAGGCCTCTGGGGAAATCAGGGCCTCCAGTTCAAGGCCACAGACTGAATAAGTCAAAGTCACAGGCGAGCCCAGGGGTCCCTTCCCTCACTCACAAGGACAGCAGCAAAGAAAAGCCAGCAATATAGAGATTCCGCTGGGCACGGAAAAGCTTCATGTGGAAGTGCTCCACGGCCCCGGGGTTATTCTGCAGGTTCACCTTCTCCGTCACGTCGTCATACTTCCGGATCTCACGTACAGCGTCTGCGGCAGAAGACACACAAGGGCATTAGCTCCTGCTCAGGCCAATACTGGGCTGTCAAGAGGAGACAGGCGGCATAAGTCAAGGTGACCTCACTTCCCCCAGATCTGTCACCCCAGGTATCTCCCCTTCTACACACACCTTGGGGAGGACACCTTGTCAGAAGCTCTGCCCTGAGACCCATTCTCCTCTGGCTTTTTTCATGGTACTCCCTGGCCCCATTCTACCCAGACCACAAACTCGCTCTGTATCAAGATGCTAATCAAGTCTGAGGTGTTGCTGGCAACATCCACGGAGCCCCCAGTGTCTGGTTCTGTTTACCTCAAGTCAGGCTGGCTATCAGCTGCCCCACCAATAACCCAGGGTCGTCCTGTTCACGTAAATCCCCACGGAAGAGGCATGAGCAGCCTAGGAGTCAAGACCCCGAGACTGCCTGTTGAAGACAGGCTTTTCCATTTCAAAGCTTCATAATGGGTTTTATTATTTAAACTGCCTTATTCTAAGAACAAGTATCATTAAAATGTCCATACTACCCAAAGCAATCTGTACAGATTTAATGTCATCCCTATCAAAATGCCAACAGCAGTTTTCACAGTTAGAACAAACAATCCTAAAATCTGTATGGAACCACAAAAGACCCCAAATAGCCAGAGCAATCTTGAAAAACAAAACAGGAGGGATCACAATTAGATTTCAAATTATATTACAAAACAATAATAATTAAAATAGTATGGCACTAGGATAAAAACAGAGACAGAGATCAATGGAATAGAACAGAAAAACCCAGAAACAAACCCACAATTATATGGCCAAATAATCTTCGACAAAGCAGAAAAGAATATCCAATGGGAAAAAGTCTCTTCAACAAATGGTGTTGGGAAAACTGGATAGCCACATGCAGAAGAATGAAACCAGACCCCTTTCTTTCACCATACACAAAAATAAACTCAAAATTGGGGCACCTGGGTGGCTCGGTCGTTAAGCGTCTGCCTTTGGCTCAGGTCATCATCCCAGTGTCCTAGGATCAAGCCCCGCATTGGGCTCCCTGCTCGGCGGGAAGCCTGCTTCTCCCTCTCCCACTCCCCCTGCTTGCATTCCCTCTCTCGCAGACGCTCAACGACTGAGCCACCCAGGCGCCCCAAATAAAATCTTTTTAAAAAAAAAATCCTTGAAGAGAGCACAGGCAATAATTTCTCTGACATCGGCTGCAGCAGCGTTTTTCTAGATATGTGTCCTGAGGCAAGGACAACAAACTATTGGGAGTACAAAGTCAAAGACGATACAAAAAAATGGTTTTATTCTGATTACAAAACAAGTGCACGCTCATCAAAAATTCAAATATACCAGAAATGTGCAAAGAGAAAATATCCCATGACATAAGCACCTCCAGCAAGCACAGGACATGTGGTCATCTTACCCAAGGCAATCACTTTGAGCCCCATTACTCCATTTTCTCTGTAATACACATCCTAAGCTGAAATTACCCTAATTACAGGTTTATTGTCCATCTCCCCTGAAATAGACTACGTACCACAAGAGCAGAAATCTTTTCTGCCACATCCAGGACCTAGC
Source organism: Mirounga angustirostris (assembly GCF_029215605.1). Classification (NCBI taxonomy): domain Eukaryota; kingdom Metazoa; phylum Chordata; class Mammalia; order Carnivora; family Phocidae; genus Mirounga; species Mirounga angustirostris. The sequence continues at coordinate 125,541,126 of NW_026991719.1, forward strand.
ATAGCTCTGGGTGCATAGGGGGCATGCAAATAACTGAATCGTGAGTAGTCTCTGCTCTGGAGAGGCACCGGTAGCCATACAGTGCTCTAGCTTACAAATACATTTACATCTATTTGTGTATGTCGTAGAAATGGAACCATCTACTGCTTTCCGCCCCCACCCCTTACCCGAGACATCTTTTTAAGTCAGTACATAAAAATCTATCGAGAAAGGTCTCTTAAGAGACCCCCATGGGGGGGCACCTGGGTGGCTCAGTTGGTTAAGCGACTGCCTTCGGCTCAGGTCATGATCCCAGGGTCCTAGGATCGAGTCCCCCATCGGGCTCCCGGCTCAGCAGGAAGCCTGCTTCTCCCTCTCCCACTCCCCCTGCTTGTGTTCCTGCTCTCGCTGTCTCTGTCAAATAAATAAATAAAATCTTTAAAAAAAAAAAAAAAAGAGACCCCCATGGGAGAGGAGTAAGGTACCACTATATTGATATTGTTAGGTTAGTTTTTAGTTTGAGACTGCTTGGGGTTTTTTGGTTTTTTTTTTTAAAGATTTTATTTATTTGAGACAGAGAGAATGAGAGAGACAGCACATGAGAGGGGGGAGGGTCAGAGGGAGAAGCAGGCTCCCTGCCAAGCAGGGAGCCCGATGCGGGACTCGATCCAGGGACTCCGGGATCGTGACCTGAGCCGAAGGCAGTCGCTTAACCAACTGAGCCACCCAGGCGCCCGAGACTGCTTGGTTTTTAAGCTGACCTCACATTATAAAAACATCTGCCTCCCTTTGCTGGCATCCTGGTATTAATCTGTATCACGAAGCAAGCATTCTCCACCACTATTAGCAGAAGTCTAAACCAGGCCAACAACATGCCTATTTGTTATGAACTAAGTGTTCCTGTCCCCCAACCCCCAAGATTCCTATACTGATAACCTAACCCCCAATGGAATGGTATTATGAGGTGGGGCCTTTGGGAGGGGCAGATCATGAAAGCAGGGCCCTCACCAAACACCAAATCTGCCAGCACCCTGATCTTGGACTTCCAGCCTCCAGAAATGTGAAAAATAAATATCTGTTGTTAAGCAACACGGTCCATGATATTTTTGTTATAGCAGCCCAATATAAGACCTAAAATTTAAAATGTTCATACCCTTGGGCTCATCAATTCCACCTCTATGGATTTATCCTACATAAACATTTGCATAAATGTGCAATGATACCAGTATGCCTATAAAGAACTGAATTACAACAAAACCATATGTTATACTACAGATTTATTTTTTTTAAAGATTTTATTTGAGTGATAGAAAGAGCGCGCGCGAGCATGCGCACGCACACGCACATAAGCAGGGAGAGGGGCAGAAGGACAGGGAGAAGCAGACTCCCCGCTGAGCTCGGAGCCCAATTAGGGGCTCAAACCCAGGACCCTGAGATCACGACCTGAGCCGAAGGAGCCACCCAGGTGCCCCAGGATACCAGACAATGTTTAAAAAGGTAAGATTGCTGTAAATGGAAAACAGTGTGTACTATGGTCTGAATCCAATCCCAAACAGTACGTAGCATTTTAGTAAATATGTCCGCACAGAAAAGTGCCTGTGGATATGTACAACAAAGTATTAACGATGGTTTTTCTGTGAGACATGGGATTATGGGAGGACTTTAACTTTCTGGGTTAAATTTCTGACCTTTTAAGAACGTGTTATTTTTGTGATTTAAAATAAAACAAAACAGGGGCGCCTGGGTGGCTCAGTCGTTAAGCGTCTGCCTTCGGCTCAGGTCATGGTCCCAGGGTCCTGGGATCGAGCCCTACATCGGGCTCCCCGATCCGCGGGAAGCCTGCTTCTTCCTCTCCCACTCCCCCTGCTTGTGTTCCTTCTCTCACTGTATCTCTCTCTGTCAAATAAATAAACAAAATCTTAAATAAATAAATAAATAAATAAAACAAAACCTGTTTGAAGGACCTGGGTGGTGCAGTTAAGCATCCAGCTCTTAGTTTCAGCTCAGGTCATGATCTCAGTGTAGTAAGACTGAGCCCCATGTCAGGCTCCATGCTCAGTGCAGAGTCTGCTTAAGACTCTCTCTTCCTCTCCCTCTCCCCTGCCCCCTCCACCAAGCTCAAGTGCTCACTCTCACTAAAATAAACAAATCTCTAAAAAATAAAAAAATTAAGTAAAATAAAAACATGTTTTTCTACACCCTCACATCTGCATCCAGGAACCCCGCCACCCTAAGGACCACCTTGGGCAATGGCGGGGAGCACACTGGAATGGGGGTGTTAGGCCACACTAGCCCAAGTCACACAACACAGTGCTGCCTTCCGTATCTCAGGCCTCTGGACCAGCACCTGGCCCCTGGATGCTCATCAAGCCCACTCCCCCACCACCCCCTCAGACCTGCCCCAGACTCCTCCCAGTGAAGGCTAGGGGCCAGCCAGGGCTGCAGCTCTAGCTAGTTATGCCTATCACCTTTCACCAGGATTTCCTGCTAGCTAACATTTATATTTGTAGAAGTCTCGACAGACCTCTCTAGATTACACTTCTTACTGTTAAGGATAGGAAGCAGCCAGTCATCAAAGCCGGTATCTCTCTAGAACTTCCAAGCACTTCCCTGACCTCAAAGAAGAATGGCACCTCTGCCAACTCCTAGGTTCTGCAGAGAGCCTCCCTGGCCCATCAGCTGTGCTAGGAAATGGGGAGCTCATGGGGCCTGTACAGAGGGGCAAGGCCCTGAGGCAGCACGGGGGCACAGCCCCTCCCCACCCCAATTCTTGCCCCCACCCTACATCCAAAACTCTGAAGTCTGTTTTTTTTAATGCCCAAAGGATGACACACATATTCCCTAGCCCCTCCAGGCTTAGAGACCACTCAGGGAAGGAACCCTGATTGGAAAGAGCTACTTCTTGGGGCCTTGCCAAGTATTCAAGAACAGCACAGTATGCATATGTGGGCAGCTGGTACCCACCCTACACCGTTGGGAAAGGGTAGGCTGCACCTGGCCTGTTCAGAGGAAGTCCTGCCTGAACATAGCCCATCAGGAGCCAAGACATTAGGAAGGAAAAATGCCTAATGCTGCAGCTAGTGGATGGTACCTTGCACATTCCCCCCGAACTATGGCCCCCTGCCCCCCCCCCCCACTGCCACATTTCTGCTGGAGACTCAGGGAGAGAGGAGTGTTCTGAGCCTAAGTGGGCATCAACACCTTGGAGACAGGACCAGTGTCTACAGCAGAACCCAGCCAATACTTTAGAATCCACGCTGAGGGACACAGTGACCACTTAGTGCAGCACACATTTAACAGCCAGATGAAAATTATATTGATCTCTCTGGTCTCCAATCATACCACCACATCACAAAATGCTTGCCTTCCACCTTAGTACCCTAAGGCCCCAGGCCCCATCCCGGAGCATGCCCTGGGACCAGCTTATCTTCCAAGCCTGGCTGGTATGCACCTCAACATGGTGTTTATAGAACTTCACAGCTAGAAGGACCCAGAAAGACCTGAAGCCTGACCCAGATCCAGAGAGCTCTAGGATACACTGCCAGACCTCTCAGTGCCCCCCCCCCCACAGCTTCCTACCCAGCCCCGCTCCCTGACCATTTGGTCGCTCAGTCCCTTATTCACACAGACTCTCTACGTGACTGAAGTGCAGTGCTGCTTAAACCAAGATCAACATGGACCAATCAGCTTCTCTTGGTTTCAGTTCTGGAATGACGTGAGGAGCCAGCCCAGGAAAGTGAAGTGGTCATCACAGGGTGCATAAAGGTTGCTGGTCAAAGTAAAGGCCCAAGCCAGCAGTCAGCAGCACTCTGTTCAGGGATGAGGGAGCCTCTTCCCAAGAAGACAGAGACACTGAAGGGGTCTGTCTCTGGGAAGCCCAACCTGTAAGCTACATGTGGAACGTGGCACAGGGCTTTGCAGCAAAGGCTATGCCGTGGCAAAGGGTCTGGGGTGCGTAGCTGCCCTCAGCCACGGTTCACTCACCAATAACCAGCAGCACAAGGATGACAATGAGGACTACAAAGAAGGTGTTGCCGTAAGTCACTACCAACTCCACCAGGCGGGACTTGAAAATCTTCTGCCATCTGTGAAAACAAAAGGGTTGAAGAAATAAACATCCACTTGGGCCCCAGGGCCCCGAGAACAGAAAGCCACTCTTGCACCGTTTTCCAGTGGCTGAATATCCTGAACAGACTCAGCCTCGACTGCCTGCAGTTCTCCAATTTATGACATCTATTCAAGAGCGCGTGGGGGGGGGGGGGGGAGATGCTTGTCCACGTGCAGAAATTTCTTAAAAAAAAAAAAGCCACACTCTTAAAAACACTAAGAGTCTCTGGGGAGGGAAACAAAAACATTCCTTTTAATTATTATTCAAGGATAATTAACACACAGCATACTACTAGTTTCAGGAGCAGGGAAATGGAAAACTTTTCATTGCATTCCTCTACGTAATGTTCAAAATGCTTGCCACGTACACATTATTTCTTCAAACGGTTTCTCCACATGACCCATGTGGGTTCATCTAGACCTCCACCACCCTGGATTATTAAGAAGCAGACCCAAGACTTCCCTTCATCTCCTTCCATAAATACTTCAGGATGTAACTCTGTCAATAAAGAGCCTTTATGCAATCACAATGCTATCACCAGACCTCAAGAAAATGAACAAGAATCCCTCATCATCAGAGCCAGAGTCCCAAAGTCCAATTGTTGCAATTTTTTTTTTAACACTTGGTTTGTTTAAATCTGAACTGACAAGGTTCTGACTGTGCATTTAGTTGATAAGTAGCTTCAATCGCTCCTCACCCTCTTCTGTCTTCTTTCCCAATCCACTTTTTGCAGAAACCAGGCTGTCGGTCTTACAAAGCTGTCCAGATTACAGCTCCAAAATGCCTCTGTCTCTACATTTCCTCTGAACTGTGTAAAGTGTGAAGAGATTCAGATCTGGCTTTTGCCAAGAGTACTTCTTAGACAATATCATGTTCTTCCTATTTTATTGTATCAGAGATCTATATTTTTGTCTAAAAAGTTTTTTAAAATACCTATGAAGATTTAGCCTTATTTATAATTTTCTAATTAAAATCAGAATATATTCATATATTATGTGTAATTAAAAATTAACTTCCAATTAACTTTGACAGATCCTCTCTTCATTAAAAGGACTATGGCTTCACCTCTCACAGGCTGAGTAATGCTCACGAGGCTACTATGCAATGCCGGTGGGACTGGTTGGGAGGACAGACGTCACCAAGTCAGCTACAACATGACCCCATGGTGCAAGTCTTCCAGGCGCCATATTGCCATCCCCTGAACCCTAGGCACCCAAGGGAAGGCGGAGGGCAGCATTCCCAGAAACGTAACTAGAGATAGGTCTTCTCCCTCTTGGAGCATGGTGAAGGCCAGACGGCAGCGTGCACAGGAAAGGAATTCAAGAAGATGTGACGAAGCAAAACTGTGTGGAAGGTTGGCAATAATAAACACAACCCCTGCCACCTCAACCCCAGACAGGTTCTACCTGTTTCCATCTGGCCCCAATTCCAGGGTCTTACCAACCCTGCATGGAGAAGCTATGGGGCTCAGCAACAATCACCCTTTTGCTTGCCTGCTTGCTCCACAGGCCATACCTTTTGGGAGAAATGAAGGGAATGCAGAGAAGCAGCACAGCAAAGACCTCTGCATAGAGGAAGGTGGCGACTGCAGTCCACTGCAGACTCATCGTGTTGCTAGAAGGTTTCCAACAGTGAGATGTGCGCTTGTTTCCTGACAGGACACAAAAGGGACAGAAGCTGTTGTGAGAGCTGGGCAGCCACTCTTTACCCTCTACCACAGCACTCTACTCCAGTCTTTTTAAGCCACTGGCTGAAACTGGGCTCAGCTCGGCAGGGATACTCGGCCAACAGTGCTCAAAGGCCTAACAAACTCCCGTTTGCCAGGACGCAGTTACTTGCTGCCTTCCAGTATGTGCCTTAAAAGCCACCTTTCTGGCGAATTCCTTTTCCGACTGAGTTCAGCAAACTCCTTATGCCCGCTTAACTGGGAAAGTGTTAATAAAGATTATATAGACGGGGGCGCCTGGGTGGCTCAGTCGGTTAAGCGACTGCCTTCGGCTCGGGTCATGATCCTGGAGTCCCGGGATCGAGTCCCGCATCAGGCTCCCTGCTCGGCGGGGGGGTCTGCTTCGTCCTCTGACCCTCCTCCCTCTCATGCTCTCTCTCATTCTCTCTCTCGCAAATAAATAAAATCTTTAAAAAAAATTATATAGACGGGAGAAAATTCTCGACATCCATCAGGCTCACTCCCTTCCCAGTCAGCCCCGGGGCGGCAGTATTTCAGTAACGCACTTTCTCCGAGAGCGGCGACGCCCCCACACCCCCCTCCGAAGGAAACCAGGAGGCCCTTCCCTCACGAGCCTTTCCAATCAAGCCGAGAGAAAACCTGCAGCCTCCCTCCGGGGCGAGAGCACGGGCTAAAAAAAAGCCTCCCGACGCCGCCGCGTCGGCCTCGGATGCGGTGGGAGAACTCGGGAGTACCTCCGAAAGCCCACAAGAGCGACTCCTACCGGGCGGGAGTCGGGGCCAAGAGCAAATGCGGGTCTCGAGTAAGCACCTCAAGGCCCCATCTAGAGAAAGCTCTAGAAAAACGGTCTTTTCAGAAGCCGGAGGAGCCCCTCCCGACAGCCCTGGTCGCCCACAGCCGCCCACCCGGCTCGAGTCCCCCGCGCTCCACCCGCGCGGCCCCTCGACATGGCCCTAGGCCGCCACGCCTTCCCCCGAGCCCCACCCTGGCCGCCCCTCCCGAGGGGCTTTGCCACCGCCCCTCGCCCCGCGGCCGGCCCTCACGCCCCCGGAGCCCAACTCCAGCCACCGCCCCGCCCAGCCCTGCCCCCGTACTCCCGGCACGGCCCGAGGCCCCGGGCCCTCTCCACACTAACCGCCGCTGCCCCCCGTCGAAAGCCCGGACGACCTGGGTGGCCCCACAGCCCAGCTAGGCGCGCAAGCACGCTCACCGAGCTTCCCACAGCCAACGCACACGCCCCGCTGCCGCCGCCACCACCAAACGCTCCCACCGCAACCCTGGCCCCGCCCCTTCCCCCACGGCCGGAAACCGGAAGCACCCACCCCACCCCGCTCCCAGCCGCACCCAGGCCCCGACGACTCCGCCCACGGCCGTTTTCGCCCCGCCCCCGAGCCGAGGCTCCAAAGCCCAGGACTGGAGGAGAAGAGGCGCCTGGGGCGCGCCGATGTGAGGGGCGGGGCCTTGGCGGGAAAGCCAGGGCCCGCTTCTCTGGCCCGCGCGGTCCTCCCACGTCTCAGTGGTTGGGGGAAGGGGCGGGGCCCAGTCGTGGGGCGAGAATGGGGTGGGGCTCGCCGCGCCCGGGCTCCGCCTCCCGCCCCTCCTCCGCCTCCTCCCTTTCCCCCCCGACTTGCCCCTGGGGAGGGGTGGGTGGTGGAGTCACTGTCGGCTTCAGCCAGGCTGCGGAGCGGACGGACGCGCCTGGTGCCCCGGGGAGGGGCGCCACCAGGAGAGGAGGAGGAGGCGGAGGAGGAGGTGGAGAGGAAGAGACGCCCTCTCTGCTGACATCCCCCCTCCCCCCCGAGGCTCTGACCCCAGGGGCTAGGGGCCTGACAAGTTTCTCCACCCGGGCTGCCTGAAGAGGCCGCTACCCTGGAGGGCCCCGAGCCCACCGCACCAGGGGCCCCAGCACCGGCCCGGTGGCCTAACGCGACAGTCCCAGGGACCACTGCGAGGTTTCCAGTTGCCTAGACAAGGAGCCGGGGGTCAGAGCAACAACCCTTCCAGCCACCTGCCTCGACTTCTGCCTCAGGCACCAGTCCCAGCCCTGTGCATCCAACCCAGGTGACATGCCGGTACTCTCCACCTCCCGGTCCTCGCGGGTGACCACGCTGAAGCGCACAGCTCTGGTCCTGGCCCTCACGGCCTATGGAGCCCACAAAATCTACCCTTTGGTGCGGCAATACCTGGCTGCAACCAGGGGCCCTCAGGTACCAGCAGGGGAGTCCACGCAGGAGGTCTCTGGCGCCACAGCGGCCAAGGCCGGCGTGAACCGGGTGTTCTTGCAGCGGCTCTTGGGCCTCCTGCGGCTGCTCTTCCCCAGGACTCTGTGCCGGGAGACGGGGCTGCTGGCACTGCACTCGGCATCCCTGGTGAGCCGGACTTTCCTGTCCGTGTATGTGGCCCGCCTGGACGGCCGGCTGGCCCGCTGCATCGTGCGCAAGGACCCACAGGCCTTCGGCTGGCAGCTCCTGCAGTGGCTCCTCATCGCTCTCCCTGCCACCTTCATCAACAGCGCCATCCGGTACCTAGAGGGCCAGCTGGCCCTGTCTTTCCGCAGCCGTCTAGTGGCCCACGCCTACAGGCTTTACTTCTCCCAGCAGACCTACTACAGAGTCAGCAACATGGACGGGCGGCTTCGCAACCCTGACCAGTCCCTGACGGAGGACGTGGTGGCCTTTGCAGCCTCTGTGGCCCACCTCTACTCCAACCTCACCAAGCCGCTCCTGGATGTTGCTGTGACCGCCTACACCCTGCTTCGAGCAGCCCGTTCCCGGGGGGCCGGCACAGCCTGGCCCTCGGCCATTGCTGGCCTCGTTGTGTTCCTCACAGCCAACGTGCTGCGAGCCTTCTCACCCAAGTTTGGCGAGCTGGTGGCAGAGGAGGCACGGAGGAAGGGAGAGCTGCGCTACATGCACTCTCGAGTGGTGGCCAACTCAGAGGAGATCGCCTTCTATGGGGGCCACGAGGTGGGGCAGGTCGGGGTACTGGGCACAGAAGAAAGCTTGTGGCTGGGAGGCCAGGGGGCAGGGCAGCCATGGACAGCGTGGAAAGTCCAGGTCTGGCTGGGGCTAATGCCAGAGGTGTGGGGAGGTCACAGAAGACGAAGACTGGGGACGGCAGGGCCTGGGGCAGCCCAGACGTAGGCTCAGAAAGGGAGAAGCAGGAAGGCTGGGTGGGGACTGCCCTGGGCCGGCTGCCGGCTTGCTCCAGGCCACTTCTGTTTCCTCTCCTCCTCCATGTGGTTGGCCTGGCCCTGGAGTTGTGGATCCTAGCGGTTTCAGATGCTGGAGCTCCTTGCCTGCTCCACTCCTACAGCCAGCCAGGAGGAGGCTCCTGCCATCTGGGAGCAGGGACAGTGGGACGCGCGGCCTCCTGCTGCCTGGCCCCTCGTGCCCCCCCCCCGGGCCCTTTGAAGGCCAGCATCTGGCCAAGCTGGTGGGCCAGGCAGGCTGGCATTATGGGCATGACTCAGCCCAAGCGGGGGTTAACGAGCAGCACCCAGCGCCGCGGCCACAGCGGTGGCAGCGCTAGGTACTCGGGGTCAAAGCCTCCCCCACCTGAGCCCGCAGGCCAGCCTGGCTACCTGCTCGGCTGCCTCCCCAGGCCCCGGGCCGGGGCTGCCTGGCCCAGGCCGCCAGCGCGGCGGGACGCACTTCCTGCCCGCCCAGCAGCCACCCTGCCCCCCACCCCCCGCGTGGCCGCCCTTCCGCCTGGGTCGCCGGCGCGCAGCTCCCCAGCAGGCCAGGCCTGCCGGGAGCCTGGTGCTGGGAAAGGTTACTCCGGGCCACTGTTCCCTTTATCTCGCCTCAGCCCCGCCCCTTCCTCCGGCCTGGGGCTGCAGCTGCCTCGGGCCCTGCTCTCTGCTTTCCGAGGGCTTCTCAAGGGAGGGGCACGGTGGCACCCGCCTCCTGAAGGCCTGTGTGTCCTGTCTTTGTCAGGTGGCCTCTTGTCCCCGGACCTTGCCTCATTGGCTGCACAGTGGGCAGAGGCCGTGATGTTTTTACAAAAAGGCTTGGCCCTAAACTCGGCAGAGGGGGCATCCCGGGTGTAGGCCGGGCTCCGGATTAGGAGAAAATGCCTGGTCTGCAGCCACAACCCATCTCCTCTCCCACATGCCGGACTGCAGGGCCTTGGCAGGCAGCCACCGCCTTGGGTGAGGCGCTTGGCACGTTATCCGCAGCTCCGTTGTCAGCCCCGGCGGGCACTCCTGCCAGCTCCCAGCACGAGCCTGGATTGCCAGGGTGCTCAGAGGAGGCGTGCTCACTTCAGGAACCAGGATTGGACTAAATGCAAAGGCAGTCCATGCGCCAGACCAGGATGGTGGGGGCAGGAGGGCCCTGGTGTATGTCCGCAGCCTGTCTCTTTTGACCTCGGCTAAAGGGCTGGAAAGTGGTGTGGGGTGATGGGTCCTCGTGGGGACGGGGGGGTTGATTGCCTTTACTGTGCAGGCGTGTGGCTCGCCCCAGTTCCGCCAGCTGATGTCCCTATGGACACTGACCCAGGCTCCATTCAACAGGTTAGGGCAGAGGTGGCTGGCTGGCTGGAGGGCAGACGTCACGGTGTTCTGTTCTCATTGAGATCTCAGGGAGGAGGCTGATTTAGATTTCATTCGCGTGTGGGCGCGCACACATACATGCAAACTCTTGCTGGCTTGAGAGCAAGGTAAACCTTTCTTAGTAGGTCAAAGCGTCATTTATGAGAATCTGGTTCTCTCCTAATGGCTCTGCCAGGATGGCCCAAATTGCACACCTCTTGCTACCTCCAAGCGGTGTGAGCTTGGGCAGGTCCCTTTGCCTCTTGGGCTTTGGCGTCCCCAGTACAGTGGACATGAGAGTACACATACTGTTGCATGGGATGAGAGTCAAGTGGAGAGTCAGGTGTGAAAGTACTGGACAAAGGAGATGGTGCCAGGTTGGGCAGCTGTGCTCAGCTGGCAGTGGGAGGCAGGCCTGGGGCACACCCCCCTGTAATGAGCCAAGAAACCCACAACCTAATGGCCACCCTGCCATGACCCGGTTCCTGCCACCTCTGTGTCGGCAGCCTGAAGTTGCGGGTGGTGTGGCCAGTGCGGGCATGGGGAGGGAAGGGCAGGGCTGGCTTGGGAGCCTGCCCTCCAGGTTTCTGTGGGAGAATGCAGTGTAGGGTCCTCATCCAGGGGGACCCTGGGCAGGTTGGGGAGGCGGGGCCAAAGTAGAGACTCTGGAACTGAGTTCCTCTAAACCAAGTACTGCCTTTTGCTTTCCTGTGCTGCCCTTTGCTTAGTTCAGGCCAGCAGCCCCCAGCAATTGCCCAAAGATGTCCCGAAGCGGTGCAGGGCAAAGAGAGGGGCATGGTAAGTGTCCCAACTAGAGAGGTAGTGGAAAGAAGGGATGGGAATGGGCCTCAGAAGGTGGGGGTGACGAGTCCCTTCTTCGTTACGACTGTCCCCTGGTACTATGACATCAGGTGGTCCCAAAGCTTGAAAACTGGCCCCTGTAAATATGGCCCAGTCGTAACCCCCAGCCCTTGACCTTGTCCTGGCCATCAAATTTCATAGCATGTATGCGTGGTGCTTGGAGACTCTTGTGGCCCCTGTGGTAGTTACCATGAGGCCTTTTGGTCTCTCTTTGTCACCCCCACCCCCGCAGGTGGAGTTAGCCCTGCTGCAGCACTCCTACCAGGACCTGGCTTCGCAGATTAACCTTATCCTGCTGGAACGCCTGTGGTACATCATGCTGGAGCAGTTCCTCATGAAGTATGTGTGGAGCGCCTCGGGCCTGCTCATGGTGGCCGTGCCCATAATCACTGCCCCCGGCTATTCGGAGTCAGGTGAGAGCCACGGCTGCCAAAGGGGCGGGGGCAGGGACCCTCTCCTGTCCTCCTGGATCACTACGTGCTAGGCTTGGGAGGCCCTGCGGCTTGGCTGACCTACCTGCGCCTTCTGCTAGGGCCTTGAGGCCCAGCCGGTATCCTGAGCTCAGCAAAAGTCACACTCTCCTGGAGCTCCTGGTTGCCCTCTGCTTGGCGTGTGTCTTCCCTTGACAGCATTTCACACTCCTCGGTACCACTCAGCTGAGCTGGGTGAGTGAGCTGGGGACTGGGAATCAGGAAGCCCTTATGTCCCTTCCTCAGACGCACGCACCCTTGCCCACCTGGTCCTGTCCTTGGCTCACTGCGACCCGGGAGTGGGAGGATAGGGAAGTAGCTTCAGCTCCTTCATCGCCTGGGCCTTGGCTTTCCTGTGCCTAAAACAACTCTAGTAGGTTGCAGCGGGTATAGACCTTGGCCCTAAGGCCTAGGGTGGGGGTGAAGGGAGACAAGCTTGTCACTTGAGCTAGTGCGTCATCAGGATTCCCATTTTGTCCTTTAGAACATTCTAAGTCAGGGCCCAGCCACACTGATGTTTGCTGGAGCTCAGCATCAAGTTTGCTTTCCTGTTGTTCTGATGCCTGGCTATTGCTTTATTGGGTCAATGTGGGTTTAAATTCACCCCTTTGGTTACCGATTTCTGTGCTCACCGGTCCTTTTCCACAGCCCAGTTTCCTTCTTCCAGATAGATATCTTCTAGAAGTTCTTTCTGCAAGGCTTTCGTCATGGGAACTTTGAGATTATCTTGTTGTGTGAAACATCTTTATTTTACTCTTTTCCCAGACTAAAGTTTAGTTGGGTGTGGGAGTCAAGGCGGACAGTTACTTTCTCCCAGCCCCTTGACAATATCCCATTGTCTTTGTTGGACAATCTGTTATCAGCTTCAGTGCCTCTGGCAGCCTGCATTGTCTCTCTGGTTACTTTTAGACTTTCTTCTCTGGCATCCTGCAGTTTCCCTATGAAGTGTTTACCTGTAGGTGTCTGTTTGTCCTGCTTGAGATTTGTTGTATGGCCTTCATATATTCAGATTTTTCCATCATTCCGGAAATTTCTCAGCTATTATCTTTTCAAATATTGCCTTGGTCTTGTCCTTTTACTCTTTTCTTCTCATTCTTTCCTTTGCGACTCTTCACCACTTGGCTGTCTCCCACCTAGCACCGTGCTGAATTAGGGGCACTGTCTGCAGATCTTTTATGCTCACTGGTCCATCCGTTTTCTCTTCAGCAGCATCTGATTTGAATTTTTTTTCTTTTTTTTTAAAGATTTTATTTATTTATTTGACAGAGAGGGACACAGCAAGAGAGGGAACACAAGCAGGGGAGTGGCAGAGGGAGAAGCAGGCTTCCCGCCGAGCAGGGAGCCCGATGCGGGGCTCGATCCCAGGATCCTGGGATCATGACCTGAGCCGAAGGCAGACGCTTAACGACCGAGCCACCCAGGCACCCTTTGAATTTTTTTTTTCAATTTCAGTGACTATTTCTATAAGTTCTATTTGCTTCTCTTTCACACAAAAATGTGAAAACAGACATTTTTCTTTTCAAATAGGAATTTTAAACTGTTTTCGTAAGTGTCTGCTTCTCTCCTCTTTTGGACTGCTCCTTTTTATGCTCCATGGTCTGTATCCAACGATTTGATTATCAGAATTCTTGGGGATCTAGGCCAGCCTTATCTTCCATCTGCTGCTCTTCACTCATGGTGGATTGTTTCCCTGTGGGTTTTGCAACCAGACTTCCGTGGGAGCCCTGAGTGGCCTAACCCGAGGGGTCATTCCCCAGCACGGTGTGTATTTGCTTGTGCTTGGGCCACGCATGCCTGCCCAGGCAATTAATCACTTGAAGGCCATTTTACCTTAGCTTCTCAGCTTGGAGAAGAGGGCTTCCTGAACTTGGAGACGGTATTAATTTTAACTCCGGACACATAATTACAGATTCTTAGAGGAGACCTTTTCTTTAGTGCACCTAGAGCCCCAGCTGGCTCAGTTGGTGGAGCGTGCGACTCTTGATCTCCAGGCCGTGAGTTGGAGCTCCAATGTTGGGTGTAAAGCTTACTTAAAAAAAACGAAATCTATTTTAAAAATTAAAAAAATTAAAGGTGTTATATTTTATGCAATTTGGTAGTAAAAGGGTTTTATTTTTTTTTTAAGATTTTATTTATTTTTTTGAGAGAGAGAGAGAGAGCACGCACACACAAGCAGGGGGAGCAGCAGGTAGAGGGAGAAACAGGCTCCCCACTGAGCAAGGAGCCCGACGCGGGGCTCGATCCTAGGACCCTGGGATCATGACCTGAGCCCAAGGCAGATGCTCAACTGACTGAGCCACCCAGGCGTCCAGTAAGAGGGTTTTCAATTGCATGTAAAGAGAGAGAGCCTGACTTGTTTCAGAGCCGAAGTCTCTGATTCTCTCTCTCTTTGTGTCTCTACCTTGGGTTTTCTGTACCCTCAACTGTCCTTCTCTGGGTAACCCCCAAGGGGAAGGATCTAAATGGAGGGGGATTATTACTTTCCACCGCAAAGGCCTTACATAAAGGGTGGCCTTGATTTAGGCCCAGGTGCCAGACCCAGTCAGCACCCCTGGCCTGGAACGTGGGAATCCACCCACGAGGAAACCGACCTGTGGTTTTTATGAGGAAGCGCCTGCAGCTACTTTCCTCTATAGCTGGCCTTGGGGCCCATCTAGTCCCCAAGGCCTCTCCCTCCTCTGAAAGCCTAGGACTTTCTGGAGACTCTGCTACACCAGACTTTGTGGGCAATTCCAAGAAGATGAGCTCTTGTCCCTGGCCTCATGGCCCTTTATAGTTAGTTACCTGTGAAAATGTGAAACACTCACTCTTCTGTCTTGCTGGCCTCCTCTCTATTCCCCGGAAGCAGTGCTTCTGCCCCCTGGCCCTCGCAAGCGCCACTAGCTCTTCCAGGAACCCTCTTTCCTCTGCCGAGACCACCGCCCCCACCATCCTCTTCCCCTTCCCCGCCGCGCTGCTCTCCCAACGCCACACACCCTGTCTGCTCTACTTCTCTATTTCGTTTATTGTCACTCTGCCACTTTAGGCTGTGCATGCTCCATGGAGGCAGGGATTTTTGTCTGTTTTGTCCTTGCTGTGTCCCTAGTACCCGGGGACTACTGAGGGCTCTGGGTGCTTCGAGGAGGCTGAAAGCCCTGGGGACCTATAGGAGGAGGCAGACACTTACCAGTGGGGGAAAATTTCGATACCTTTGCCCTTCTAGCCTGCTGGAGCTGCAAGGCTGGAGGGCCCAGAGGGAGAATGGCCTTGCCCTGAACAGCTTGCCTGGCATCCTGCCCCTGGGCCCTGGTCTTAGCTGCCTTAGCCTCTGAGGGAAACTACAGAGGGCAGTCAGTTCTGTCTCCAGGGAGGTACCAGCTGTTGCCAGGGTGCCCCCAGCAACTACAAACCCTTTCCCTTAGTGTGTAGTCCCTCTCTGGCTTTTAGGACATCTGGGGAGGACAGCTTATGTCCCCCCTGCATGTTGGAGGCTATGTCAATGGGGGGCACAGTGGGAAGGCAGGCCCAGGACCATAAACTGTCAGGATTAACCCCCTCCCCACCCCGTCCTATTCCCTGGATTCCTGGTTCAGGCCCAAGAAAAGGCAATGCAAGGCAGTCAGGCCATCCATCCCATGCCTTTTCCACCCGGTACTGCCCGGGAGGCCATCTGCCCTGAGCTGGCTTCCTGCCCCTTGCCACCCCACCCCTGCCATCATGTCCCTGAGGCTTCCACCTTGAATTGACATATGCCCCTGGGTAGAGTCCTTGGGCCCTTCACAGGACTTTTCTTCCTACCACTTTGGCCCCAGGAGCCTCAGCTTCCCCTGGATACTCCAGTGGGCACTGCTCACTCTCCCACATCTCAGGACCCTCAGAGTCAGCTGCCCCCTTGCTCCCCATCACCATTTCCAGCACATTCCTTGTGTGAAAGCCCTGCCTTCCCGGGAGCTCTAAGGGTCAGGGGAGTCAAAACCACTGACAGAAGAGATTGAAGTAAGCAGCCACAGGGTCTAGACTGAAACAGAAAAGCAAGTCGAGACAGAAACAGGCTCCCAGGGAGAAAGAGAGGCATCAAGGATGACCGTTCTCAGAGAGGCCCCAGAATACAGTGTCGAGGGGTGAGCTAAGGGAGAAATGGGGGTAACAGTGGAGGTCCAAAAGGGACATTTGTGTTAGAAAGACTCGGGGGTACAACAGCTCTGGGGGTTGGATGATGAGGTGCAGGTGTGCCCCGAGAGGGGCTGCCGTCATTAGTATAAGACAGAGGGAGGACAGTTTAGGGGAAAGGAGCTGGTTCTGCCCAAAAAGAAAGCCAAATGCCTAATGGCTCAATTTCTTATCCAGATTATTGAGATGTAATTAACATGCCATACAATTCGGCCTTTTAAAGTGTGTAATTAAGTGGTTCTTTTTTTTAAAAAGATTTTATTTATTTATTTGAGAGAGAGAGACACAGCGAGAGAGGGAACACAAGCAGGGGGAGTGGGAGAGGGAGAAGCAGGCTTCCCGCGGAGCAGGGAACCCGATGCGGGGCTCGATCCCAGAACCCTGGGATCATGACCTGAACCGAAGGCAGACGCTTAATGACTGAGCCACCCAGGCGCCCCTAATTAAGTGGTTCTTAATATATTGATGAAATTGTGCAACCATCACCACTAAGTCCAAAACATCATCATCACCCCAGAAAGAAACCCTAGACTCATTAGCAGTCACTCCCTCCCCAGCACTCCCCGGCCCCCAACACCGACTCATCTTTCTGTTGCTATGGATCGTTGGCCTCTCATGGACATTTCACATGAATGGAATCACACAATCTGTGGCCTTTGGTGTCGGCCTTCTCTCACTCAGCATCACGTTTTCAAGGTTCATCCACACTGTAGGGTGAATCGGCACTTCACTGCCTTTTACGGCCAAATAATATTGCACTATATACACGTATCACAGTGTCTTTATGCATCTGTCTGTTGATGGACATTTGGGTCATTTGCACCTTTTGATGATTACGAATAGTTCTGCTGTGATCACCTGTGTACAAGTTTTCATGTGAACGTGTATTTTTTGTTTCTCGTGGATGCATACCCGGGAGTGGAATTGCTAGGGCCTGTGGTAACTCTTTGTCGAACTTTTTGCGAACTGGCCGACCGGTTTCCACATGGGCTGCGCCATTTTACAGCCCCACCAGCCATCCTAGTGGGTGTGAAGTAGTATCTCATTGTGGTTTTGATTTATGTTTCTCTGATGACTAATAATGTTGAGCGTCTTTTCATGTGCTTATTGGCCATTTGGAGATCTAGGAAATACAGTAGAATTGTCTATTCAGATCCTTTGCCCATGGTTTCATTGGGTTTTCTTTGTTGCTGAATGGGAAAAGTTTTTTTACATATTCTGGATACGAAACCCTTATCGGATATGTGATTTGCAGATGTTTTCTCCCAGTCTGTAGGTTGCCTTTTCGCTTTTTGGATGGTTCCTTTGGATGCCCGAAAAGTTTGAATTTTGATGAAGCTCATTTATCTGGTTTGCTTCTGTTGCCTGTGCCATACATAATCCGAGCTCACAAAGACGTACAGCTGCTTTCTCCCAAGAGTTTTATAGTCTTAGCTCTTCCATGAGTTAGTTTTTGCAGGTGGTGTGAGGTAGGGGTCATTCTTTTGCAAGTGGACACCCGGTAGTCCCAGCACCATCTGCCGGAGAGATTCGCCTTTCCCCTAGTGAGTCCATTTTGATTTTCCACGGTCCCCTCCTTCCCACTGTGTTGCGTAGACTTGGAGGCAGTGAAGAAGGCAGCTTTGGAGATGAAGGAGGAGGAGCTCGTGAGCGAGCGCACAGAGGCCTTCACCATTGCCCGCAACCTCCTCACAGCTGCTGCGGATGCCATCGAGCGGATCATGTCATCCTACAAGGAGGTACCCCCCACCCAGCACCGCTCCCCCCGCCATGCCTCCACCCCTCCCCCAGCTGGTAGCGTCTGAGCCAGGGTCACCCTCCCCGCAGGTGACAGAGCTGGCCGGCTACACAGCCCGAGTATACGAGATGTTCCAGGTATTCGAAGATGTCCAGCACTGCCATTTCAAGAGGCCCGGGGAGCCGGAGGACCCTCAGGCAGGGCCCGGGGCTGTGGCCAGGTCTGGTGTCCATGTAGAGGGGCCCCTGCAGATCCGAGGTAAGGGCACCCTCCCCCCAGGCGCCCCCCCCCCCAGAAGGCTGGGTCTTTGAGCTGTGCCCCTGCAACCTTCTTTCCCAGAGCAGTAGCTGCCAGCCAAGCCCCTCACTTGCCCGTGCCTTCCCAGGGCTCTGGCCAAGATTTCTCTTATTTCTCTTTGCAAAAGAAGGAGATGCAGTCCCTGAGTAGAGGGGATCACTCTCCCATGTGGGCAGCAAGAGAAAGTTCAAGACCACAGCAGGGGCCGGTGTCAGAGGGTTTTACAGCGTAAGGGTGGACTCCATGCCTCAGGTTCCAGAAGCCAGAGAATTGACATGGCCCCTCCCCTGCCCAGAGCACAGCACCAGACACGGAAGACC
Organism: Mirounga angustirostris; assembly: GCF_029215605.1. Lineage (NCBI taxonomy): Eukaryota > Metazoa > Chordata > Mammalia > Carnivora > Phocidae > Mirounga > Mirounga angustirostris. Next base: position 125,559,269 of record NW_026991719.1, read on the forward strand.
CACCATATTCCCAAGGGGCCCCAGACCACACACTGGCGTGCTATTGCGGGGGGGGGCGGGGGGTGGGCACGTGGAATCCACCAGAAGGCAGAGGGCGTGTTGCTGCTCCCTGTATTCCCTCATTGCATTCTCTCTCCAGGCCAAGTGGTAGATGTGGAACAGGGAATTATTTGTGAGAACATCCCCATCATCACGCCCACGGGAGAGGTGGTGGTGGCCAGTCTCAATATCAGGGTAGGTCAAGTATGGGACTGGGGGGGGGGTTGCCTGACCCAGGAGTGTTGGCTGAGCTGGGCTGAGCTACAGGACCCTGGGCTTGGCCTTCTGCATCTGCAAGCCCCAACCTTTGGTGTCTGGCCTACTGGGCCTGCACACGTTGTCATTCCCCAGATCCACTTGGCAGGTGGGCTAAGGTCCAGGTGAAACGCGAACATGTCTCTGATTGTTGGTTCTGTCACAGTGCAGTCATAAAATGACTAGCGATTACCAAGAGTAGCGAAGGGTCATCCAAGGGCTCCTGGCCCTGGCCCCATCGTTGCCACCTCCCACCCCCATCCCTGAGAAGCCCAGGACTTGGGGACTCAGGTTCAACTCCGACTATGGTGGAATAGATTCCTCCAGTGACCCGGGCTTAGGGTCCCACCCATCTGCTTCAAGAAGCCCCCAGTGTAGGTGTGTGCTGGGAACAGCCTGGCCCACTGGGAGGGCTCTCAGCCACTACAGAGGCTGTCTGTGGGAAGGAAGCCCTGGTGGCCAACCCCCACCAGTCACCTGTGTCCCTAGCCAGAGCTTTGGGCAGGGTCAGGCAATGATGGAATGAAGGAGACCTGTGGTGGCAGGGTCAGTGTAAGAAGCGAGAGGGAGTCATTCATTCATCCCTGGGCTGGGCACTGGGAACCAGAGGTAAGCTGGAGGGGCACTGCCCTCAGGAAGCCCTATGCCGGGTCCCCTAAACATTGCAAAGGTCCCCAGTTAGCTGCCCAGGATCCTATGGGGGCCACAGGAAGGGTGGTCCCGTCCCTGAGGCGAGTAGAGGTCACCGGAAGCTTCACCCAGGAACCTCAGGGTGGATGGGCAGCATGAGGAAGAAGGCGTCCCCCAGCAGGCAGGCAGAGGAAAGGTAGTGAAGTGGCAGGAGCATGGGGCTGGGGGACCTTGGGGCCTTGTGCGCCTGGCTGCAGAGCTGGGTCCGTTGGCGCCATGGCTGGGCGGGGAGTTACTGGGAAGAGGCAAGTGGAGGCTCCTTTCCTCGATCCACTGAGAGGGGTCCTGAGAGCCAGCGGGAGGCCGGGCACATTTCGTTACCCAGGCAACGTGGGACAGTGCTGTGATCCCCATCGCCCCTGGCCGCGGCCACTCTTGGGGTGTGGCAGGGAGCCACCAATGGCTGGTTCATCCAAGGCGAACGATTTCCCTGCAGGCCCAGTGGCAGCCAAGTAGGCAAAGACCAGGGGCCCTGGCTCACCAGGGCGCAACTGGTGAGGGAGCAAGGCCGGGTGAGGACGGGTGACTGGGACAGAAGAGCTGGGGTGGGAGGCGAGGCGGAAGCCAGCCTCTGGGGCTGGGAGATGTGGGGGAAGGCAGGGGAGCAGTTCCCAGTCATGATCTGCCAGGCGGTGGGGCAAGAAGGTTGGCGGAAGAGGGAGAGGCACAGGGAAGGGGACCAGGGAGGCTGGCTGACTGGGGGAGAGCCAGGCCTGACACACTGGCCCCTGTACATCAATCATGGAAGAGGGAGGCCCATCCCCCCCACCCCCCGCGAGGGCATTTACAGTGTAACAGGACCACACAGTGAGGGGCTCAAACAGCAGGAGTGGCTTCTCTCCCCGTTTTGGAGGCCAGAAGGCCAAATTGGGGTGCTGCGGGAGAGTCTGCTTCAGGCCCCCTCCGAGTTTGGGTGCTTTACTGGCCATCAGTGGTGTTTCTGGGCTTGCGGAAGCCTCACGTCAATCTCTGCCCTCCTCCTCACATGGCCTTCTCCCTGTGTGCATGTCTCTGTGTCCAAATGACTCCTTTTGATAAGGACACCAGTCACGTTGGATTAGGGGCCCACCCACTCCAGGAACACCTCATCTAAATTTTTTTTTTAATAGAATCTTTTTTTTTTTAAAGATTTTGATTTATTTATTTGAGCGAGAGAGAGCACAAGCAGGGGGAGGGGCAGGCAGAGGGGGAAGCAGGCCTCCCGCTGAGCAGGGAGCCCGACGCGGGGCTCAATCCTGGGACCCCGGGATCATGACCCGAGCCGAAGGCAGAGGCTCAACCGCCGGAGCCACCCGGGTGCCCCGGACCTCATCGAAATTTAGCTAATTACATTGGCAAAGTCTCTTTTTCCGAATAAGGTCACACTCTGAGGTCTTGGGGGCACCGCTCAATCCTGCGAGAGCGGAACTCACCATGGCGATGGGGGAGGGGGCTGTGCCCCGGGTGCCCTGCCGTCTGACCCCCTCCTTCTTGCACACTCCCCCCCAAGCTCAGCTGGCCTTTTTCTTCCAGCAGGCATTTCCATAAGACCAGCGGGCACCATGTAATCGGCTAACTGGGGAGCCTGAGGCCCTTGACGCTGAGCCCAGGGGTCACAGAGGCATCTGCCCAGCGCCCTAGTACCTGTGGGGACAGAGAGAGGCCCACGAGGGCAGGAGGATTGGCCAGGCATTAGGAACAGACAGAGTTGGGGGTTTGTACTGTCCACCTAGAACTCGAAAGAAAGCACCTTTCCCGGGACCGTTCCTCAAGGGAGAGCAAGTCTGCTGGGGAAGCGAAGACACTGGGAGTCCTAGTGACGTGGGACGGCAGGGGAGAGAGGGTGACATTGGCCTTCTGGGGCCTTCCTCATGCTGGCCCCATGCTCTCTGGTGCATGTCAGGGGCTTAGGGGCCAGGCCAGGACCCAAAACAGGTGTTTGGTTGGGGCTCCGGATGCCAGACGTCATTCCTCAGGCCCCGCTGTCCCTTACCAAGAGACTGAGAGTGGCCCACCTCCCGGCCTGGGTGCGGACCCGAGCGTGGGCCACCGCTGGGAGGAGGGAGGTCCATGCAGGCCCCCTCTGCCGGCTACCAGCGCTGCCTCCACAGGTGGAAGAGGGCATGCACCTGCTCATCACCGGCCCCAACGGTTGTGGCAAGAGTTCTCTCTTCCGGATCCTTGGCGGCCTCTGGCCCACGTACGGTGGCGTGCTCTACAAGCCCCCGCCGCAGCGCATGTTCTACATCCCTCAGAGGTGAGGGGGCGGGGACGGAGCCTGGCCCCTGCCCCTTCCCACCCCGGAGATGGCAGGGCTTGGGGCATCAGGGGAGCACAGCGTCCGAGGGGCGACGGGGCCTCCCCCTGCCGTCCGGCCGTGGCCGTGTGATGCGTGTACGGTGTGGGGCTGTGCATGCAGGGCGGCTGGTGGGGGGGTCTGCGGGCTTCGAGTCGGCCCTGCCCCCCGGCGGCCGGGGCCCATGACAGAGCCTGCTCAGGCGCAGGGCTTCGGCAGGGAGGTAGGGCCAGGCCCGCCCTTGCTGACGTGCGGCATTCCGGCAGGCCCTACATGTCCGTGGGCTCCTTGCGGGACCAGGTGATCTACCCAGACTCCGTGGACGACATGCGAAGGAAAGGCTATTCGGAGCGGCACCTGGAAGCCATTCTGGACATCGTGCACCTGAACCACATCTTGCAGCGGGAAGGAGGTAGGGGAGGACGCGGCCAGGGAGGGAGCCCTAGATTGGTTGCCCTTGTCCCAAGATTCCGCTGGGGAATCTGCTGTCACCCTCGCCCCTGCCTCCCTCTTGGCCCCCGAGGGGTGAAGATGACCCTGACATCCAGGAGTCCAAAGTGCTAGGTGCCCAAGAAAGCCCCACCCATCAGGGCAGCCCTGAGCTCCCTAGGCCAGGGAGGCCAGGCACAGCAGGAGGTGTCCAGCAGGAGGCGCTCATTTTGGCCCTGGACACCCTCTCCAGGCTCTGGGGCTCAGTGGCAGGGAGGGCCCTGTGGGCCCGGGCTTGCCCTGACAGTGAAGGAAGCCTTTGGAAGACCTTAGGCAGGGAAGTGACAGGTTGGTGTCACATTTGAGCAAGAGGACAGACCCTGGGCATGAGCAGGGCAGCTGGGGAGAAGGTGAGCCCAGGGTGTGTGTGCAGCGAGCCTCTAGCATGGGAGGCAGGACAGAGCCAGAGGGGACGCTTGGGTTTCTGGCTTGAGCCTGGGAGGTGCCATCCCCTGGAAAGGAGCCTGCAGGACTGGAGGGACAGGCTGGTAGCAAGAGAAGGCATTGGTCAGGGGCTTACCAGGTTTGTCTGCAAATGCCTGCTGTGCCCAGAGAGGGGGAGGAGGGGAGGGCAGCCCAGCTGCAGGGTGGGGGGAAACCAAGGTGGGGCTGGACTCAATTTTCTTAGTGAAATCCGAAAAGCAGGTTTAACTTCCTGCCTCCATCACTTGGGGGGAGCTTGACCAGCCACCCTGGGCCCGGGAGTGCACCCCTCCTCCTATCTTCCAGGAGTGCCCTGGGCCCCCGGGGCCTACCATCACAACCTATCAGCATTGAGTTCAGCTGGGAGTAACAGAACCCCGTCCCCACAACAGTGGCTTAACATCATTCACAAGTTTATCTTACTGTGACATAAAAGTCCTGAGGAAAGCAGGCCACAGTTGACGGAGGCAGCCCAGCTCTGTGAAGGCCCCTCAGGTCACTCAGCTCTGTGGGCCCTCCATTCCTGAAGTCATCTCATGATCCAAGATGGCTGCTCCGGCTATCACATCACATCCCAGGCCATGGGACAGAGAAAGGGGAAAGGGGGGGAAGAACCAAGGGTACCTGTCATCTGTCTTTTAAAGAAAGTTCCAAAAGCTGACACATGTGTAACACACTTACACCCTATTGGCCGGAATTCAGTTCCATGGTCACACCTCACCTCAAGGCAAGCTACGGAGCAGAGTCTTTTTTGTGGGTGGCCCTATGCCTTGACACAACTTCTAGTCCCATGGGAAGACGGAGCGGAGGTAGGACGTAAGGATTCGTTTCTGCTCGGACTTGCTGCGGGTGAGAAGCCCTCTGGAGAGACCCCAGCAGCCATCCCCGGGGCTCTGCCACGACTGCCTGCTGCCTAGGGATGGAAGCACCGGCTGGCTGTTCGTTAGCATTCTCTTAGGTCCTGCGGGCATCTGCTGGGGCTGCTGCAACACGGTACCAGGGCGGCTCAGCCAGCCGAACCGTCTCGTGTCCCCGTTCTGGAGGCCCGAAGCGCAAGAGCCGGGAGCGGGCAGGGTCGGTCCCTTGCGGGAGGGGAGGAGCCGTTCCAGGCCTGCGTCCTCGGCCTGTGGGCGGCAGTCCTCTCTCTGTGTCTGCCCGAGGCCTTCCCTCTGTGCGTGTCTGTTTCCAGTTCTCCCCTTTCATGAGGACGCAGTCCTGCTGGATTGGGGCCCGCCCTCGTGACCTCGTGGTAACTGTCCCCTCTGTAAAGCCCGTGTCTCCAAATAAGGTCACGTGCCGAGGTCCTCGGGCTCCGGATGCCCACATATCGTTTTTTTTTGGAGGGGACACAATTCTGTTCACAAGTCTTTTTTGACTATTAAAGTATCACCTCCAGATAGATAAGCATCCAGGGCACATGGACCCAGGGGCCAGCCTTCTCCAAAGTCACATATGCCCCCGTATCCCACTCTCACCAGTCTCTTCAGCCCCTCCCACTGCCCTTGGGTCTGGGTCCTGCACAGGGAAGCCCCTTGTCCCTTGCCTAGGTTGGGAGGCCGTGTGTGACTGGAAGGATGTGCTGTCGGGGGGTGAGAAGCAGAGAATCGGCATGGCCCGAATGTTCTACCACAGGTGAGCCGGGTGTTCCCCAGGGGGCTGAGTGGGACAGCCAGGGGCCCTGTGGCCATTAGGAGGCCTCACCCCGGCCTGGGCCCAGCCAGCAGTGGCCACAAGAAGCACAATCAGTACGCAGGTCAGGGTTCCCACAGGGCGGGGGGGGGAGGGGACAGGCCAAGGCTTCTGTGAAGGAGGGTCCACAGCCTAGCGCATTTGCCCCCTCCCCCGCCCCAGGCCCAAGTACGCCCTCCTGGATGAGTGCACCAGCGCCGTGAGCATCGACGTGGAAGGCAAGATCTTCCAGGCGGCCAAGGACGCTGGCATTGCCCTGCTTTCCATCACCCACCGGCCCTCCCTGTGGTAGGTGCCCCCCCTCCTTGCCTGCTTGGTGGCTGGGGAGGAGGAGGCCAGGCAAGTGTCTCCTGCTCAACGGCCTCCGCTCCTCTCCCGGCCTAGGAAGTACCACACGCACTTGCTGCAGTTTGACGGGGAGGGTGGCTGGAAGTTCGAGAAGCTAGACCCCGCCGCTCGCCTGAGCCTGACCGAGGAGAAGCAGCGGCTCGAGCAGCAGCTAGCGGGCATCCCCAAGATGCAGCGGCGCCTCCAGGAGCTCTGCCAGATCCTGGGCCAAGGCTCTGGGCTCCTCCAGGGTGCTGCTCCGCCCTGAGCCCTGGGCCCACATGGAGGAAACCACAGCAGTTGCCCACCGCCCCGCACCTGGCCCTGCCGCAGGCCTGCCCTGCATGCCTTTCCCTCCCAGGCCTCCTGGCCGCAGGCCTGCCCTGCCTAGAGGACTGCCAGCAAAACCACGTGCCTGTCCCTGGGCGGCGCAGATGGGACTTTCTTCTCTTCCAGGAGGGGGAAGGGTGGAGGGGAGCCCCCAGCTCACAGCGCCAGCCAGTCTGTGCGGAGCCTTGCATGGGGCGGGGGGCCTGCCCTCCTGACGCTGCAGTCCCCCTTATGCCCTCCTCTTCAGTCCCTTGGAGACCCCACGGGCCATCCGTGGCTACGGCCCAAATGGCCCACTGAGGCTCCCACCCCACAGGACACCCTTCCTGCCATAGAAACAGCCAGACAGAACCCACAGCCAGACAGAACCCACAGCCAGACGGGGCCCCTCACGTGCGCCCCTTCTCCCTGCCACGGGAGGAAGGATTGCACAGCACTCGCGAGCGATGGTGAGAATGGAGCCCCTGCCCCTAGCCTCCTTTCCTTCTCCAAGCTAATTTATTGGATTCCTGTTTGGGGCCATCTCGATTGCCAACACGAGCACCCAGCCAGCAGCGGAGGCGGCCGGGGCCGCCGTCCTCCCACAGATGGCCTGGCCCTTGAGCCAGCCCCCGGCAGCCTGTCGCCCCACCAGCCTACACTGCCAGCCACCTCCGTGGGGTGGGGGTGGGGGGTACAGGCCACTGAAGGGGGAACCGGGTGCTGGGGCTGCCGGGCATGAGGGCACCTGTGCGCCCAGCTCAGTGCCAAAGAGGGGTCAGCCAGGGGAGCTGTATCTGCAAAGCCAGGCCCCACCCGAGAGGGAGACCCCACCACAGCCACCGCATGTGCCTTTCCAGATCCTCAGCCACCTGGCCGGGGAGCATCCCTCAATCCCTCAGTAAAAGCCTCCCGCAGAAAGTGCCGTCCTGCCTCCTGGCCTCTTTGTCTGGCAGGGCTGGGGAGGAGCTCGGGAGGGGCATCAGGTCACCTGGGGTGGAAGGAGTAACCTCAACCCCCGCCCCCACCCAAAGACAGCTCAGCATATTCTCCAGTGGGGAGATAGATTTAGCAACTTCTCACAAAAATATTGGCAACTGGGACTCTGGACCAATCCTGGGCCCAGTGCTGGGGTGGAGAGGAGGGGGCTGCTGCCCAGTCCCCACATGAGGAACATCCCGAGAGACACTGGGGGAGAAGCAGCGAGCTGCAAAGTGGGCTGGGTGGCGGGCACAGAGGAGGAGGAGTCCTGACCCTGTGGGGCAGAGGGGAGCGGGGAAGATGTAGTTCTGGACCTTCTAGGAAGAGGGAATGCTGGAAGGGAATTCCCTTCTAGGAAGAGGGAAAGCCCAGAGGTGAATCAGGAGCAAGGCGCAGGACATCAGTGTGGTGCGGAAGGCAGAGGAAGGGAGGTGCTGGGGCCATGCCACGGAGCCTGGACTGACTTCGGAGGCAACGAAAAGCCACCAAAGGGTGTTTGGCAGGATGGAGACAAGATGCAGTTATGCCCACGGTGGGCGATATGGAGGCTTTGGAGGGAGGCAAGAGCGCACAGCTCGGTCCTTGTCCACTGCTGGTGGGAAGGGGAATGGAGCAGCCATTGTGGAAAGCTAAGCACGGACCCAGCACTTCACTCCTAGGCTTAAACCCAAGAGAACTGAAAATAGGTGTTCAATCAAAAACTTAGATGTGAATGTTCGTAACAGGGCTGTTGGTGATAATCAAAAAGTGAAAACAACCCAGCAGTCCACCAACATGAATGGATAAACCAAATGTGGTCTCTCTATGCAATGGAATGCTATTCGGCTAAAAAAAGGAGTGTGGTTCTGACCTCTGCTACAGTGTGGATGAACTGTAAGAACGTGACACTGAGTGAAAGAAGCCAGACATGGAAGACCACATACCGTGTGATTTCATTGGTAGGAAACATCCAGAATAGGCAAATCTATAGAGACACAAAGCAGATGAGTTGTTGCCAGGGGCTGGGTTTCCTTTTGGGGCAATGTTCTGGAACTGTAGAGGTGAGGGTTACACAACACTGTGGCTGTAATAAATGTCACCTCAGGGCGCCTGGGTGGCTCAGTCGGTTGAGCGACTGCCTTCGGCTCAGGTCATGATCCTGGAGTCCCGGGATCGAGTCCCGCATCGGGCTCCCTGCTCGGCAGGGAGTCTGCTTCTCCCTCTGACCCTCCTCCCTCTCATGCTCTCTATCTCTCATTCTCTCTGTCTCAAATAAATAAATAAAATCTTTAAAAAAAAATGTCACCTCAAAAAATAGATCTATAGATAATAGATGACAGGTACATTGAGTGATTGATGATAGCTAGATGATACATGATAGATAATAGAGAGATGATACATAGAGAGAGATGATAGGTGATAGAGGCGTAGATGAGTGAGTAACCATTTAAAGCAGCCCAGGCAAGATGTGCTGAGGCTTGAAATCCCGGGCGTATTAGAGAGAGACTAGAAGAAAGTCGGGGTGGGGGGGTCAGACTTGGGGTAGTGGAGAGAGGTAGTCAAGGTGACCCTTGGGCTCTGTCTTAGGTGGCCAGGTGGGCAATGGCACCCTTAGCTGGAGGAGGAACAGGTGGTGGTTGAAGATACAAGGAGACAACCTGGAGAGGAGGTGCCTGGCGTTTCATCTGGGGGATGGGAAATAGCCTACATTTTACTTGAATTTGGGGGTTAAGATTTATTCTTGATCCCAGGAGAGGTGGCAAATTCAGAGGGGGCTAGGAGCTGTTCCTCCTTTTCTTCCCAAGATTGTTGAAGTTGTCCCTACCTGATAATAAATCCTTTTTCTTTTTAAGTTACATAGTTAGAATGTTTCTGTGGTCTTCCACCAAACCGTAATTGATACAGATGGAAAGACATAGCCGGCAAATACTGTCCACAAGGAAGTTAGTGGAGAGAAATTAACATCGGACAAAGTAGACCTCAGGGCACAAATCATTATTAGGAATAAAAGAGGTCACTGCATAATGATTAAATAAATAATTCATTTGAAAGCATTAACCATTAACATATGTGCACCTGCCTAATGGTAGAACCTGAAATGTATATCAAACGAAAAAGTAGCCGTAAAAAGAAAAATTAATTAGTACACTTGCCACAATAAATTACACTGCGTCTCACTGCACATGGTAGCTCAAGAAGACAAAGCTTGTAAGACTACAAGAAAAATTGAACTAGCTTGATTAATAAAACTCACCATGTCCTTGGCCACAAAACAAATTTCAACAAATACTAAAAGAATTGGTATTGTACAAATCACGTTCTCAAACTGTGATAGAATAAAATCCTAAGTCAATGATAAAACTAGAGGTGCCTGGGTGGCTCAGTCGGTTGAGCATCTGCCTTCGGCTTAGGTCGTGATCCCGGGGTCCTGCTTCTCCCTCTGTCTGACGCTTGCCTGCTTGTGTGCGCTCTCTCTTTCTCTCTCTGTCAAATAAATAAATAATCTAAAAAAAATAAGAAAATTATTCTCCTTGACTCTTGTCCAAGGAAAAAGATAATCATATTTTTTAAAAAATGATAAAACTAAAATTAAGTCCTCTCATATGTTTGGAAATTTTAATGTACAAATGTAAATTTTAAAATACACTTCCAAATAACTGACCGGTGCAAGAAGAATTATAATGAAAATCTAACAACAGAGCTGAACAACAAAGAAAACACTACATATGAAAATGAATAGGGGCGCCTGGATGGCTCGGTCAGTGAAGCATCTGCCTTTTGCTCAGGTCATGATCCCAGGGTCCGGGGATCAAGCCCCTTGTCGGGCTTCCTGCTCGGCAGGGAGTCTGCTTCTCCCTCTCCCTCTGCCCCTCCCCCCCCACTCGTGCTTGCCCCCCTCTCACTCTTCTCTCTCTGTCTCAAATAAATCTTTATTTTTTTTTAAAGATTTTATTTATTTGACAGAGAGAGACACAGCGAGAGAGGGAACACAAGCAGGGGGAATGGGAGAGGGAGAAGCAGGCTTCCCGCCGAGCAGGGAGCCCGATGCGGGGCTCGATCCCAGGACCCTGGGATCATGACCTGAGCCGAAAGCAGACGCCAAACCACTGAGCCACCCAGGCGCCCCTTGAATAAATAAAATCTTTAAAAAAAAAAAACATATAGGATGTTGCTCAAGCAGTGCTTCGGAGGAAATGTATAGCCTTAAAAAGAATAAGATGAGCACCAACTCAGGAAGCTAGAAAAACCACAGCAGAATAAACCCAGAGAAAGTAGAAAAAAGGAAATCACAAAGACAGCAGAAATTAATGAAATGGAAAAAAGAAAGATCAATAAAGCCAAAAGTTTGTTCTCTGAAATTAGCAAAATAAACCAGTCTGGTGAGAATGAAAGGAGAGAATGTATAACTAGACAATCCTAGGAAGGAAAAGAGGGATAAAGCGACAGATAACAACAGCTGTGTAGTACTTGCTTCTAAAAACACCATGAAAATGACAGGAAGGGGATGACAAGTGCAGAAAGGAGTAAGTTCACCACAGAAAAGGAGAGGAGTGAGTGCCTACCGAGAATGTTTTAGAAGCTGGAAAACAGGTGGAAGAGGCAGCCAGGGGCAGGGGCTGGAAGCACCAGATACCGCAGAAGAGAATATGTATGTCTGGTGATAGGGGGCAGACAGGAGGATTGATTGGAAATCTATATAAGAAGCTGCTAGATATCTCACACACACACACACACACACACACACACACACACACACACAGAAGCTTCTAAATATTCACATCTTTGCCCCACCTCTTGCCGAAGACCCTGCATTTCCACAGCCCGAGTGGCGCAGTCGGTTAAGCATCCGACTCTTGGTTCCGGCTCGGGTTGTGATCTCAGGGTCCTGGGATCGAGCCCCCCGTCAGGCTCCACGCTCAGTGCACGGTCTGCTTAAGCGGCTCCCTCTCCCTCTGCCCTTCCTCTTTGTCTCTCTCTACATGTAATAAAGAAATCTTTAAAAAAAAGAAGGTCTGTGGAAATGCAAATCAAGGTCATGGTGAAATATCCTTTTATTCCCACTGATTGGCAGAAATGAAAGAGTGACAATCCCGAGTATTGGCAGTGACATGGAGTAGCAGGAATCCATACACTGCGGGGGAGGGGGGCGGTGTTCTGGAAACTGACATAACCACTTTGGAAGAGAATTTGGCATTATCTAATAGAGTCGAAGATGTACGTGTTTATGACCTAAGAGTGTCACTCCTGGGCACATCCTAGAGAAGGTCTTTTACAAATAAACCAGATCACACGTACAAATCGTTCACAGCAGCATTGTTTACAATACACCAAGGCTAGAAACAAGCCATCTTCTCTGTATCATTCCAATTGTAGTACATGGGCTGCCGAAGTGAGCACTCCACAAAAGGAGTGGATCAAGTACGGCTGTATGCATCAACTTGGATTATGTCACAAACGTAATGTGGAATTAAAGCAACAAGTTAGAGGGGCGCCTGGGTGGCTCAGTCGTTAAGCGTCTGCCTTCGGCTCAGGTCATGATCCCAGGGTCCTGGGATCAAGCCCCGCATTGGGCTCCCCGATCCGCGGGAAGCCTGCTTCTCCCTCTCCCACTCCCCCTGCTTGTGTCCCCTCTCTCACTGTCTCTCTCTCTGTGTCAGATAAATAAATAAAAAATCTTTAAAAAAAATAAAAAATAAATAAAGCAACAAGTTAGAGAAACATACACCCGGTTACGATTCTATTCATATAAAGTTCAAAAGATGCAAAACTAATGTTGTTTAGGGATAATGCATATTTGGGAAAAGTATAAAGAAAAACAAGGAAAGGGTACTGGTGGCCTCTGTTGCGGGGGAGGACGGGACACGGGGGCCCCAGAGGCTTTGGAGTGCAGTCATCCAGCTGACGGCGGGGACACAGGTGTAGTGCTTTATCATCATTCTCTAGACAATTCGCAGAACTGCTGCGTGCTCTTGTGTGTGCATGTGGTTGAGAACCTGCCATTTTTATAGGTCAAAATAGCTGACTATTAAGCAGTTTCATCTGACTTTTGACCTACCAAATTTCGTAATAATAGAATAAAACCAAAAGACTTTATGCTAATAAATGTAAACTGTGATGAAATGGGCATGCTCCTAAGAAAATATTGTTTATCAAAAACTAACTCAAAGGACGCCTGGGTGGCTCAGTCTGTTGAGCATCTGCCTTCAGCTCAGGTCATGATCCCGGGGTCCTGAGATCGAGTCCCACTTCGGGCTCCCTGCTCAGCGGGGAGCCTGCTTCTCCTTCTGCCTGCCGCTCCCCCTGCTTGTGATCTCTCTCTGACAAATAAATAAAATCTTCAAAAAAAATTAACTCAAAATAGAAAAACTCATCCAAAAATTCATGTGGAATCTCAAGGGACACCAAATAGCCAAAAAAATTCTGAAAAGGAAGCACAAAGTTGGAGGAGTCACACTTCCGGATTTCAAAACCTGATGCAAAGCTACAGGAACCCAGACAGTGTGGTAGTGGCATGAAGACAGACAAACAGGCCTGTAGAACAGAGTAGAGGCCCAGGCATAAATCTTGACGTATGTGATCAAATGACCCTTGACAAGGGTGCCACAACCATTCAATGGGGGAAAAGACAGTCTCTGCAACAAATGGTGCTGGGAAAACTGGACAGCCACATGCAGAAGAATGAAACTGGACCGCTATCTTACATCATATACAAAAAGCAACTCAACACCATTTACAGGCCTAAACATAAGACCTAAAACTGTAAAACTCCTAGAAGAAAACATAGGGGGCAAAGCATCATGACATTGGATTTGGCAATGACTTTTTGGAAATGACACCAAAAGCACAGGCAAAAACAGCAAAGAGTAGACAAATGGAACTACACCAAACTGAGAAACTTTAGTGCATCCAAGGACTGTGCAATCAACAGAGTGCAAGGCCCCCCATGGAATGGGAGAAAATATCTGCAAATCATACATCTGAGAAGGGCTTACTATCTGGAATACATAAAGAACTCCTACAACTCAACAACAAAAAAATCAAAGTCTCCAATTAAAAACTGGGCAAAGCAGGGGCACCTGGGTGGCTCAGTCGTTAAGCGTCTGCCTTAGGCTCAGGTCATGGTCCCGGGGTCCTGGGATCGAGCCCCGCATCGGGCTCCCTGCTCTGCGGGGAGCCTGCTTCTCCCTCTGCCGCTCTCTCTCTCTCTCTGTCTCTGTCTCTCATGAATAAATAAATAAAATCTTTAAAATAAAATAAAATAAAATAAATAAAATAAAAAATGGGCAAGGGTGCCTGGGTGGCTCGGTCGTTAAGTGTCTGCCTTCAGCTCAGGTCATGATCCCAGGGTCCTGGGATCGAGCCCCGCATCAGGCTCCCTGCTCTGCAGGGAGCCTGCTTCTCCCTCTGCCTCTGCCACTCCCCCTGCTTGTGCTCCCTCTCTCTGACAAATAAAAAAAATCTTTTTTTTTTTTAAAAAAGAGTCTCTTATGGTTTGTCTCCCTCTTTGATTTCATCTTATTTTATTCTTCCCTCCCTTCCCCTATAATCCTCTGTTTTGATTCCACACGAGTGAAATCATATAATTGTCTTTCTCTGATTGACTTATTTCGCTTAGCATAATACCCTCTAGTTCCACCCACGTTGTTGCAAATGGTAAGATTTCATATTTTGATGGCTGAGTAATAGTCATTTATTTATTTATTTATTTATTACCTCTTCTTTGTCCATTCATCTGTCAATGGACATCTGGGCTCTTTCCATAGTTTGGCTATTGTGGGCATTGCTGCCATAAACATTGGGGTGCAGGTGCCCCTTCGGATCACTATGTTTGAATCCTTTGGGTAAATACCTAGTAGTGCAATTGCTGGGTCATAGGGTAGCTCTATTTTTTTTTTAAGATTTTATTTATTTATTTGAGAGAGAGAATGAGATAGAGAGCATGAGAGGGGGGAGCATCAGAGAGAGAGGCAGACTCCCTGCTGAGCAGGGAGCCCGACGTGGGACTCAATCCTGGGACTCCAGGATCATGACCTGAGCCGAAGGCAGTTGCCCAACCAACTGAGCCACCCAGGCGCCCGGGTAGCTCTATTTTTAACCTCCATACTGTTTTCCAAAGTGGCTGCACCAGTTTGCATTCCCACCAACAGTGTAAGAGGGTTCTCCTTTCTCTGCATCCTTCTCCAACATTTGTTGTTTCCTAAGTTGTTGATTTTAGCCATTCTGACTGGTGTGAGGTGGTATCTCATCATGGTTTTGATTTGTATTTCCCTGATGCCGGGCGATGTTGAGCATTTTCTCATGTTGGCCATTTGGATGTCTTCTTTGGAGAAATGTCTATTCATTTCTTCTGCCCATTTCTTGGATGGATTATTTGTTCTTTGGGTGTTGAGTTGGATAAGTTCTTTATAGATTTTGGATACTAGCCCTTTATCTGATAAGACATTTGCAAATATTGGGGCGCCTGGGTGGCTCAGTTGGTTAAGCGTCTGCCTTCGGCTCAGGTCATGATCCCAGGGTCCTGGGATCGAGCCCCACATCGGGCTCCCGGCTCAGCGGGAAGCCTGCTTCTCCCTCCCCACTCCCCCTGCTTGTGTTCCTGCTCTCGCTGTCTCTGTCTCTGTCAAATAAATAAATAAAATCTTTAAAAAAAAAAAAAAGACATTTGCAAATATCTTCTCCCATTCTTCGATTGTCTTTTGGTTTTGTCGACTGTTTCCTTTGCTTTGCAAAAGTTTTTTATCTTAATGAAGTCCCAATAGTTCATTTTTGCCTTCGTTCCCCTTGTCTTTGAAGACTGTCTAGCAAGAAGTTGCTGCGGCTGAGGTCAAAGAGGTTGCTGCCTGTGTTCTCCTCTAGGATTTTGATGGACTCCTGTCTCATATTTAGGTCTCTCACCCATTTGGGTTTATTTTTGTGTATGGTGTAAGAAAGTGGTCCAGGGGTGCCTGGGTGGCTCAGTTGTTAAGCATCTGCCTTCGGCTCAGGTCATGTTCCCAGGGTCCTGGGATCGAGCCCCGCATCGGGCTCCTTGCTCTGTGGGGAGCCTGCTTCTCCCTCTTCCACTCCCCCTGCTTGTCTTCCCTCTCTTGCTGTGTCTCTCGCTGTCAAATAAATAAATAAAATCTTAAAAAAAAAAAAAAAGAAAGTGGTCCAGTTTCATTCTTCTGCATGTGGCTGTCCAAATTTCCTAACAGCATTTGTTGAAGAGACTGTCTTTTTTCCATTGGACATTCTTTCCTGCTTTGTCGAAGATTAGTTGACCATAGAGTTGAGGGTCCATTTCTGGGCTCTCTATTCTGTCCCATTGAGCTATGTGTCTGTTTTTGTGCCAGCACGTGCTCATGCTGTCTTGGTGATGACAGCTTTGCAACTGAGCTTGAAGTCCGGAATTGTGATGCCTCCAGTTTTGGTTTTCTTTTTTTAACAGTCCTTTGGCTATTCAGGGTCTTTTCTGGTTCCATACAAATTTTAGGATTGTTTGTTCCAGCTCTGTGAAAAATGTTCACGGTATTTTGATAGGGATTGCATTAAATGTGTAGATTGAAAGCAGAGATACTTGTATATCCAAGTTCACAGCAGGAATATTCACGATAGCCAACCTGAGCGCCCATCAACTGATGAATGGTTGAACAAAATGTGGTCTATCCACACAATGGAATATTATTCTTTCTGAAAAAGGAAGGAAATCCTGCCATACACAGCTACAACATGGATGAACCCCGAGGACATTATGCCAAGTGAAAGAAGCCAGTCACAAATGACAAATACTGTATGATTCCACTTCTATGAGGTATCTAAAGTAGTGAAATTCGTAAAAACGGAAAGTAAAATGATAGGTGCCAAGGGCTGGAGGAAGGGGCCAAAGGAGAGTTGTTTGATAGGTATAGAGTTTCAGCTTTACAAGATAAAGGTTCTGGAGATCTGTTTCATAACAGTATAAGCATACTTAACACTAAAGTATGCTGAACTGTAAAACGGTCAGGATGGGAAATTGTATGTGATGAATTTCTTACCACACACACAAAAAAATTGACTCAAGGAAAAGCAGAAAACCTGAACAGTCCCATAATTATTAAAGAAATTGGATCAGTAGTTTAAAATGTATGGATAGAGGGGCAAGAGACTGTAAAACCAAGGTCTGTAGATGAATTTTATCAGATCTTCAAGAAATGAATAACCCCTCTGTCAGATAAATTGTTCCAAGGAAGAGAAAAAGAAAAAAAAAAAAAAACGCTCTCCCAACGCATTTTATGATGTCTCTATACCAAAGTTCAGCAAGGGTAATACAAGGCAGAAAGAAAGAGGCTGGGGGGGAGTGAGGGAGGGAGAAAGGAAGGAAGGAAGGAAGAGAAAAAAAGAAAGGCAATCCAATCCAGAACTATATATGAAAAAAATACACCATGACATGGTTAAGTTTAGCCCAGAAAACGCAAAGGTGGTTTAACATTAGAAAATCAATTAATGTGGGGCGCCTGGGTGGCTCAGTCGTTAGGCCTCTGCCTTCAGCTCAGGTCATGATCCCAGGGTCCTGGGCTCAAGCCCCGCATCGGGCTCCCTGCTCGGCGGGAGGCCTGCTTCTCCCTCTCCCGCTCCCCCTGCTTGTGTTCCCTCTCTCGCTGTCTCTCTCTCTGTCAAATAAATAAATAAAATCTTAAAAAAAAATCAATTAATGTAATTTGCCATATTAATGGATGGGAGGAAGAAACTCCTGTCACCATCTCAATGCTCTGGGAAAAAGCATTTGATAAAATTCCACACATAGCAAGCTGGGACTGACAGGGAATCTCCTTACTCTCATAAAGGTGTCTACCAAACACCCCCCCGCAACACTGTACTTAACGGTTAAACATTGAGAACATTCCCTTTGCTTTTTTTTCCTTTTTTTTTAAGATTATTTATTTATTTGAGAGAGAGAGAGAGTGTGTGCACGAGGTGGGGGGAGGGGCAGGGGGAGAGGAAGAAGCAGACTCCCCGCTGACAGGGAGCCCAATGACAACGTGGGGCTCCATCCGACGGGGGCTCGATCCGACTGGGCCTCGATCCGACAAAGTCCATCTAGTCCAATGTGTCCTTCAAAGCTCTTGTTTCTTTGTCTGGTTTTGGGATCAGGGTAATGCTGACCTCATAGAATGAGTTTGGAAGTTTTCCTTCCATTTCTTTTTTTTTTTAATTTTTTAAAGATTTTTATTTATTTATTTGAGAGAGAGAGAGAGAGAGAGCACATGAGAGGGGGGAGGGTCAGAGGGAGAAGCAGGCTCCCTGCTGAGCAGGGAGCCCGATGTGGGACTCGATCCCGGGACTCCAGGGTCATGACCTGAGCCGAAGGCAGTCGCTTAACCAACTGAGCCACCCAGGCGCCCTTTCCTTCCATTTCTATTTTTTGGAACAGCTTCAGCAGAATAGGTATGATTTCTTCTTTAGGGGTTTGGTAGAATTCCCCTGGGAAGCCATCTGGCCCTGGATTCTTGTTTCTGGGGAGTTTTTTGGTTACTGCTTCAATTTCCTTGCTGGCTATTGGTCTGTTCAGATTGTCTCTTTCTTCCTATTTCAGTCTTGGTAGTTTATAAGTGTCCAGGAACGCATCCATTTCTTCCAGATTGCCTAGTTTGTTGGCATATAGCTGTTGGTAATAAGTTCTAATAATTGTCTCTATTTCCTTGGTATTGACTGTGATTTCTCCCCTTTCATTCATGATTTTGTTAATTTGGGTCCTTTCTCTTTTCTTTTTGATAAGTCTGGCCAGGGGTTTATCAATCTTGTTAATTCTTTCAAAGAACCAGCTTCTAGTTTCATTGATCTGTTCTACTGTTCTTCTAGTCTCTATTTCATTCATCTCTGCTCTATTCTTTATTATTTCTTTTCTCCTGCTTGGTTTAGGCTTTATTTGCTGTTCTTTCTCCAGATCCTTTAGGTGTAAGGTTAGCTTTTGCATTTGGGATTTTTCTAATATTTTGAGAGAGGCCTGGATGGCTATGTACTTCCCTCTAAGGACAGCCTTTGCTGTATCCCATAGGTTCTGGACCGATATGTTTTCATTTTCATAGGTTTGCATGAACTGTTTAAGTTTCTTTTTAATTTCCTGGTTGAATGACCCATTCATTCTTCAGCAGGATGCTTTTTAACCTCCAAGTATTTGCATTCCTTCCAAATTTTTCCTTGGGGTTGAGTTCCAGTTTCAATGCACTGTGGTCTGAAAACCTGCAGGGAATAATCTCAGTCTTTTGGTATCGGTTGAGACCTGATTTGTGACCCAGTATGTGATCTATTCTGGAAAACGTTCCATGTGCACTCAAGAAGAATGAGTATTCTGTTGTTGTAGGATGGAATGTTCTGTATATGTCTACAAAGTCCATCTAGTCCAATGTGTCCTTCAAAGCTCTTGTTTCTTTGTTGATCTTCTGCTTAGATGATCTGTGTTGAAGTTTCCTACTATTAGTGTATTATTATCAATATGATTCTTTATTTTGGTTAATAGTTGGTTTATGTAGTTGGCTACTCCCGTGTCCCTCTACATCTCTTACTACAGTCTTTGGTTTAAAATCTAATTTGTCTGGGGCGCCTGGGTGGCTCAGTCGTTAAGCGTCTGCCTTCGGCTCAGGTCATGATCCCAGGGTCCTGGGATCGAGCCCCACATCGGGCTCCCTGCTCCGCGGGAAGCCTGCTTCTCCCTCTCCCACTCCCCCTGCTTGTGTTCCTGCTCTTGCTATGTCTCTCTCTGTCAAATAAATAAATAAAATCTTCAAAAATAAAAAAATAAAATCTAATTTGTCTGATAATGAGAATTGCTACACCAGCTTTCTTTTGAGGTCCATTGGCATGATAAATGGTTCTCCATCCCCTCACTTTCAATCTAGAGGTGTCTTTAGGTTCAAAATGAGTCTCTTGTAGATAGCATATGGATGGGTCCTGCTGTTGTATCTATTCTGAAACCTTGTGCCTTTTGATGGGAGCACTCAGCCCACTCATGTTGAGAGTGACTATACACAAAGATAAACTCAAAATGGGTGAAAGACCTAAATGTAAGACAGGAATCCATCAAAATTCTAGAGAAGAACATAGGCAGTAACCTCTTCGACATTGGCCACAGCAACTTCTTTCAGGACATATCTCTAAAGGCAAGGGAAACAAAAGCAAAAATGAACTTCTGGGACTTCATCAAGATAAAAAGCTTCTGGACAGCCAAGGAAACAGTCAACAAAACAAAGAGGCAACCCACAGAATAGGAGAAGATATTTGCAAATGACATTACGGATAAAGGGCTAGTATCCAAGATCTATAAAGAACTTATCAAACTCAACACCTGAAGAACAAATAATCCAGTCAAGAAATGGGCATGAGCAGACACTTCTCCAAAGAAGACCTACAAATGGCTAACAGCCACATGAAAAAATGTTCAACATCACTGGGCATCAGGGAAATACAAATCAAAACCACAATGAGATACCACCTTACACCAGTTAGAATGGCTAAAATGAACAAGACAGGAAACAACAAGTGTTGTTGGCGAGGATGTGGAGAAAGGGGAACCCTCTTACACTGTTGGTGGGAATGCAAGTGGGTGCAGCCACTGTGGAAAACAGTGTGGAGGTTCCTCAAAAAGTTGAAAATAGAGCTACCGTACAACCCAGCAATTGCACTCCTGGGTATTTACCCCAAAGATACAGACATAGTGAAAAGAAGGGGCACATGCACCCCAATGTTTATAGCAGCAATGTCCACAATGGCCAAACTGTGGAAGGAGCTGAGATGCCCTTCAACACATGAATGGATAAAGAAGGTGTGGTCCATATATACAATGGAATATTACTCAGCCATCAGAAAGGATGAATACCCACCATTCGCATCGACATGGATGGAACTGGAGGGGATTATGCTAAGTGAAGTAAGTCAAGCAGAGAAAGACAATTATCATACGGTTTCACTGATATGTGGAACATAAGAAATAGCGCAGAGGACCACGGGGGAAGGGAGGGAAAACTGAATGGGAAGAAATCAGAGAGGGAGACAAACCATGAGAGACTCTGGACTCCGGAAAACAAACAGGGTTACAGAAGGGCAGGGAGTGGGGGGATGGGGTAACCAGGTGATGGGTATTAAGGAGGGCACGTGTGGTGCTGAGCACTGGGTGTTATAAGCAACTAATGGATCGTTGAACACTACGTCAAAAACTAATGATGTATTATATGTTGGCTGATTGAACGTAATAAAAAAAAAAAAGAAACTAGCTAAAAGGACTGGAAAAGAAGAAACACGATAGTCATTAGTGGCAGATGAGATGATTGTGTAAGTAGAAAAAGGAACAGAGGGGCTCCTGGGTGGCTCAGTCAGTGAAGCCTCTGCCTTTGGTTCAGGTCATGATCCCGGGGTTCTGGGATCGAGCCCTGTGTCAGGCTCTCTGCCCCGCGGGGAGCCTGCTTCTCCTTCTCCCTCTGCCTGCCGCTTCCCCCTGCTTGTGCTTTCCCTCTCTCTCTGTCAAATAAGAAAATAAATAAATAATCTTTTTTAAAAGATTTTACTTATTTATTTGACAGAGAGAGAGACACAGCGAGAGAGGGAACGCAAGCAGGGGGAGTGGGAGAGGGAGAGGCAGGCTTCCCGCGGAGCAGGGAGCCCGATGCGGGGCTCGATCCCAGGACCCTGGGATCATGACCTGAGCTGAAGGCGGATGCTTCACTGACTGAGCCACCCAGGCGCCCCATAAATAAATAAATAATCTTTTTTTTTTTTAAGATTTTATTTATTTATTTGACAGAGAGAGAGACAGCGAGAGAGGGAACACAAGCAGGGGGAGTGGGAGAGGGAGAAGCAGGCTTCCTGCCGAGCAAGGAGCCCGATGCGGGGCTCGATCCCAGGACCCTGGGATCATGACCTGAGCCGAAGGCAGACGCTTAACCGACTGAGCCACCCAGGTGCCCCTAAATAAATAATCTTAAAAAAAAAAAAAAAGGCACAGAATCCACAAAAGGAATCCAAAAAGAATCATTAGACTTCACACCAACGACACAGCCAGAAGGTCACTGAGAAAGAAGACAGACAGCATTTACCGTGGCATCAGAAGTCTAACATATGAGGCGCCAGTCCTCTAGGGAAACAGTATATTTAAAAGATCTTAATAAAGAGAGAGATACACTATGTTCATAGAAGGGGAAACAATATTTTAGAGATAGCCAGTCTCCAAAGTGATTCAGAATTCAACAGAATCTCTATTTACCCCTTCAAAGAAATTCCAACAGACTTTTTCCTAGAACTTGACAAGCTGTTTCTTAAACCTTTAAGGAAAACTAAAAGCCCTAGAATAGGCAAGAAAATTTTGAAAGATGGTAAGGAGAAGGAGCAACAAACCGAGGGGGAAAGCAAGGAGAAGGAAAAGGGGAAAGGGGAGAAAAGGAAGCTTTAAAGCTTTCGTAAGTGTAGCAGGGGCAGACAAAGACACCAAAGGGACAGAGGGGGAGCCGCCTGGCCACCTGGGCCTGGACCGGGCACGTAACCAAGGGCTAAGCGCACGTCAGTGGCTGGATGGGCTGAACGCTGGGGCTCAGACGACAGCCCTCCATGTGGAAAAGGAGAAAATGTGACCCTTACCTCACACCACCTGCGTACAAATCCACTCTAGATGACTTGAAGAATACCTGAATATGGAAATCTATTTTTAAAAATTAGAAAAGAGACCCAGGAAACAATTTCTATGATCTTGGGTAAGGCTCTCCTGGATTCTCCTGCCTCCACTGCCTCCACCCTACCCAACAGGATTCTGCCTCCTCCACCCAGGGCCACCAGCTTACACTTGTCCAAATTCAAAGCTATTTACAAGGTCATGGTGACATAAGTCTAGGTTCTCCCTGATTTGCTCACCTCCGCACCCACCTGCAGGCCGTCTCCCCTCCTGCCCAGCGCCTGCCTTGGTTCATGGTTCAGGGCCACATGGCCTGATGGTTAAGTACAGGGGGCCTGCAGGTGACTCTTAGCCTGGCCACTAGCTGGCCATGCAACTTTGTGCAGGTTTCCCATCCTCCCGTGCCTCAGTTTCCCCACCTTTGAACTGGAGGAAATAACTGTACCCCCTCCAGGGTCATCAGAAGGAGTGAATGAGTTAACAGAACAGAACAGAACACTTAGACCAGCCCTGGTTGTCAGGAAGACATCAGCAGGAGCAGAACTGTGTGGTTCAAGGTCAGCTTAAATCTCACTTCCTCTGTGAAGTTCTCCCTGAGACTTGGCTCCCCTCCTTGGTGCCCCACTGTGTCCTCCCTCCAGAGATGGGCTCTTCTGGCAGTGGAGCCTCATCTGTTGGCAAGTAGTTCTGCCCCTGAGGCCCCGGAGACTCTTGGATCGGGTGGCGGTGGGCTTTGTCTCTGGACAGTGCCACCGCAAGGCGCTTAGGAATGGAAGGCTACGGAATGCCCTCCTGCCCACGCAATGGGAGGGCACGGCCCCCGCTCTCACCTGCTCCAGCTAGGTGCCCACCGTGGCCGGCAGAGGGCAGCAGCGCCCTGCCCTGCACCATCAGGCAACCGGGCGGGCGGGGAGGGGCTGGGCGGCCCGGCCGCCCCGCCAGGATAAGTCGGGTTGGGCACTGTGGCGAGGGAGGCCGGGGCTCGGCTGGGACGCGCTTCTGGCACAGCCAGCTGCTCTTCAACCCCAGGTAGGCGGGAGCTGGGGCTGGCGAGGGTGCGGGGTGCCAGGGCCGCTGGGTCGTGGGCACCGCCTTGGGGCGCGCTGGCACCTGGGAGAAGCCAAGGGTCTGCAGAGCCCACTCGCCTGATAGGGCAAAGGCCCTCAGGCACCAGTCCGAGCCCTGAGACAGCAGCTCCTCAGGCCTTAGGGACGCACTACCCCCTGAGGCTGTGGCCCCGGAGCTGGAAGGGAGGACCCCAGGCTTCTAACCCCAAATGGGAAAGCTGGCCGGCCGGGGCTGGGCGCCGGGGGCAGGGCACAGGGTAGGGCGGAGGCCCGCCTGGCTCCCCACCCCCCACAGCCACCCAACCGGCCCAGCCAGGTGGCAGTGAGCCCCACAGGCTGCCACCTCGCCCTGGAGCCCGGAGCCTGCCGCTGGAGCCTGCTGCCGCCGTGCACCACGGAGAAAGTGCGGACCCCAGCCCGAGTGCACCTGCCCCTGCAGCCCTAGGTCAGGGCCCCAGCTCTGTGAGCTTCGTGCGCAGATGGTGCCCTGTGGGGTTGGCAGGAGAGCCAGCTGCCACGCCGTTCTCCACCCTGTTCGGCACCCCAGGCACGGAGGGGAGCCCTAGGCCCATCCTGGGATGGTGTTTCCCTGGGGGAGGGGGAAAGGAACAGCCGGCAACCCGTTGCCATGCCGGAAGCCAAGTGCTGGGTTCCTGGGGGCCATGCCCCCCACCCCGTCCTGTGCACCCCCAGCAGTGTCCTCCACCGGCACCGCCCCCAACCATCAGGCTGTACCTGGCACGACTTTACGAGTCCCCTGAGGCGGGGCTAGATGGAGACAGGTCGCCTGCTCTCTGGCCAGTCTTATTCCGGGCCAAGGGGGTTGGGGGGGTTGGGGAGGAAGGTCTCCTGGACGGGCTGCCTTTGTCAGCACCTCCCTGCCCCCAGCCCGGACAAAGGCAGCCATTGAGGGCCAGGCCTGGCACTTGGACCAGGCACCAAGGCTACCAAGGCTGAGGCTGGCATTGCAGGGGCTCAGCACCCTGACCTTCCCGTGGGGGCTCAGTGGCCTACCCTGTGCCCTTCCCAGGGACCCGGCGGGAGGGGGGGGGTTTGGGGCGGGGACAGAGAGGAGCCGGCTGGCTGGCACGGGGTGGCAGTGGGGTGGGGCTGGCTGTGTGGGTCTCATTTTTCTGGCTGAAAGAAACTGTGTCCTTTGTCCCCAGGTCCCAGGGGGTGTCTCTCTGGGGGTGGGGGGTGGCAGGGAGCCCCCTGGCCAGAAGAGCCCCGGTGGGGGTAAGAGCACCAGATAGTGAGTCCCTGGCCCGGGCCTGCGGACAGAGAGGACATTGTTGGGGTGGAGGCAGGGCTGCCTCGGCCCCGCCACTGTTGACAAAGCTGCCAGCTGTGGTGGAGCCCAGCCGCCAGGCCCTTGGCCCCCTGTCCCCCGCCCCCGGCCTCCCTCCTCCCCGGGCCGCCAAGCCTCAATGGTGTCCCTCCCACTCAGGACAATGCCCCCCACAGCCGTCTTGTGCCCGTCACCACTGCCCTGGGCTAGCTGAACGGAGGAGCCGTGCGTCCCCGGGGACTGCACAGGAGACCCCTCCGTTGCTCCCCTCCGAAACGGTAAGTGCCCGGGGCCCCTGTCCACAAAGATGTCCCCGGGAGGGCAAGGCAAGGCAGGCCAAGCAGTCCAGGGGAGCCTGGGCCTCGAGGCCCCAGATGCTGTCCCTCTACGCCCTCAGCCACACGCCCCAGACACTGCCAGCGATATTCCAGGTCTAGAGGAAATGCCCCTGTCCCCAGGCCAGGCCTGACCTTCCTGTCTGTGTTCCTGAGATAAGGGGCTTGGGGGCCATCCTCGGGGCTCAGCCTCCAGCTGGCACGCCCACCAGGGCCCGGCCTTGCGTCTCTGCTGCCAAGCTGCAGGGCACTGGGTGACAGCAGGCCTGCTCCTGGCTGGCATGTGCCCACGTGCCCAGCTGTGCAGGACCCTAGCTCAACTGAGGGCCTGGCTTCTGTCCCCTTCTCTGTGGTTCCTGTGCCCAGGGGCTCTGCCCGGCATGGGGTCTCTTTCTGTGCCTCTCTCGCCTGATCACCTCAGCAGCCAGCTGGGAGGTGGGGTGGGGGGCATGGAGCAGGGGCCCCGCTCAAGCCTTCTCTGGAGGCTTGGGGTCCCC
Source organism: Mirounga angustirostris (assembly GCF_029215605.1). Lineage (NCBI taxonomy): Eukaryota > Metazoa > Chordata > Mammalia > Carnivora > Phocidae > Mirounga > Mirounga angustirostris. The sequence continues at coordinate 125,584,526 of NW_026991719.1, forward strand.
ACCTGGCCCATGGCAGATACCTTTAGTCTGAGCTCTGAATGGCTGCACGTGGGTAGGTGGGGGAGCCCATGCCTTGCTCCCTCCCCCTGACCGCCCTCTCCTCAGTCAGGCTCCCCCCTCTCTTTTCTCCCATGCCTCCCCGTTAACACCCCCAGGGGCTGGGGCCCACAGGCCAGGGAACAGGCCTCCCCCTCCCCCCACGCCTCGTGTTGTCTCTTGGTGCCCCCCCCCCACCGTCTCCCCCAGCCCCCACGCTGTCTGGCCCTGGGGTCTCCCCCAGCCCCTGCTCTGACCATCTCCCAGCCCTCTGCTGCCGGCCCTGTATTCCTGTGCCCTGCAGTTCTCTGGCTGCCTCAGTTTCTCCCTGGCTCTCTCTCCCTCCCTGGCACTCCTTCTCCCCTCTGGCAGGGGTCCCTCTTTACAGCTGGCCCTAAACCTGCCCTCGATGTCCCTTGTGCTATGGGTGTCCCCCACTCTTGCATGGTGGCCTTGCACCTCTTCATCATTGTCCTCGTCCTTGTCCTTGCCCCCCTTCCCCCTTGCCTGGGTGCTGCCCACCCCTCTGCCTCCCCCATCTCCCCCCATCAGCACCTCCTGCTTCTCCCCTGCGCTGCCCTCCTCTCCTGCCCTTTCCTGTCTCTGTCACGGCCCTTCTGTCATTCACTCAGAGTCCTTCTGTTCGCATTCCCCTGGCTCTTCAGGATCTGCCCCCTCCTTCAACAATCTAGATGCATAAAAAGTAGGAGATGAAAGCAATTCTTTCCTTGGGCACCCATGTGTGCCCCCCGCCCCACCTTCTCCCCGTGCCTTGGATACTCTCTCTCTCTCTCTCTGCTTCTCTCCGTCTCCCTCTGTCTCTTTCTCTGTCCTCTCCCTCCCTTTCTTACCTGTCACTCTTCTAGGTTCTTCCCTCCCTCCCTCCCTCCCTCCCTCCTCCCGTGCCTCCGGCGCTCTCTCTCCACGCCCTCTTCCCTGGGGCCTTCCTCCGCCCTGACGCGTGCGGGCCTCACTTGGCTCTGCCCCCCGCCCCCCGCAGGCGCCCGTGATGGCTGCCCGGCGCCCCTTCGGCCCCCGCCTCCTGCCCGTGCTCCTGCTGTACCTGCCGCTGCCCCTGCCTCGGGCCCGTCACTTCGCCGCCCCCAACACCACCTTCAACCACTTGGCTCTGGCGCCGGGCCGCGGCACGCTCTACGTCGGGGCGGTGAACCGCCTCTTCCAGCTCAGCCCCGAGCTGCGGCTCGAGGCGGTGGCCGTCACCGGCCCGGTCGTGGACAGTCCCGACTGCGTGCCCTTCCGCGACCCGGCCGATTGCCCGCAGGCCCGGCTCACCGACAACACCAACCAGCTGCTGCTGGTGAGCAGCCGGGCCCAGGAGCTCGTGGCCTGCGGGCAGGCGCGCCAGGGCGTGTGCGAGAAGCGCGGCCTCGAGGACGTGGCGCGCGTGCTGTACCAGGCCGAGGACCCCGGGGACGGGCAGTTTGTGGCCGCCAACGCCCCAGGGGTTGCCACGGTGGGCCTGGTGGTGCAGGCGCCGGGCCGGGACCTCCTGCTGGTGGCCAGAGGCCTGGCGGGCAAGCTGTCGGGCGGGGTGCCGCCCCTGACCGTGCGCCAGCTGGCCGGGCCGCAGCCCTTCTCCAGCGAGGGCCTGGGCCGCCTCGTGGTGGGCGACTTGTCCGACTACAACAACAGCTACGTGGGGGCCTTCGCCAACGCCCGCGCGGCCTACTTCGCCTTCCGCCGCCGCGGGGCCCGGGCGCAGGCCGAGTACCGCTCGTACGTGGCCCGCGTCTGTCTGGGGGACGCCAACCTCTACTCCTACGTGGAGGTGCCGCTCACCTGCCGGGGCCAGGGCCTCATCCAGGCTGCCTTCCTCACGCCAAGTACGCTGCTGGCGGCGTTCGCCGCAGGCCCCGGCGGGGCGCGGGCGGCGCTGTGTGCCTTTCCCCTGGCCGAGCTGGACGGGAGCATGGAGCACGCCCGGCGCTTGTGCTACACGGCCGGCGGCCGGGGCCCCAGCGGCCTGGAGGAAGCCACCGTGGAGTACGGAGTCACGTCCCGCTGCGTCGCCCTGCCCGCCGTGAGTGGCCCCGTCACCCTGGGCTTGGCTCCTGCCGGCTCGCGCTCGCGCGCTCGCTCTCGCGCTCTCTCTTTCTCTCTCTCGCTCTCTCTTTCTCTCGCTCTCTCTCTTTCTCTCTCTCTCTCTTTCTCTCTCTCTCTCTCTCTTTCTCTCTCTCTCTCTTTCTCTCTCTCTTTCTCTCTCTCTCTTTCTTTCTCTCTCTCTCTTTCTCTCTCTCTCTCTCTTTTCTCTCTCTTTCTCTCTCTCTCTTTTTCTCTCTCTCGGCCTCCGCCGGCCTGGCCTGCCTCTCCGGCCCCGGCCCTCCACACTGTCTCTCAGGCCGAGGCAGGGACTGCCACATGTTAGTCCCGGGCTGTGGGCGGCTGGGCGCTGTCGCGTGGCAGTCGCCCATGCCCTCCTGCCTAGGGGATGTCAAGGAGGGGCCCAGCTCCTCGTGGCTCTCGGCCCGCTTCTTTTGGTCTTTCTTCCTCTGAAGTGTCAGCTTGTCCCGCCATGGGGCTGGGGAGGCCCCCGACCACTCTGCCCTGGGGCCCCCCAGGGCTCCCCGGCCCTGCCCTGCAGCCTTGACTCCCTCGGGGCCCCGGGAAGGCACCTCCCGCCTCTTGCCGGGATTGATTCTCCCCTCCCGGGCCGCGCAGGACTCCCCGGAGTCGTACCCCTGCGGCGATGAGCACACCCCCAGCCCCATTGCCGGCCGCCGGCCCCTGGAGGCCAAGCCTGTGCTGCAGCTCGGGCAGCCCATCAGCGCCGTGGCAGGCCTCCAGGCAGACGGGCACACGATCGCCTTCCTGGGGGACACCCAGGGTCAGCTGCATAAGGTGAGCCGAGGGGGCTGCCCTGGTCCCGGGCCCCTGACACCAAGGCCTCTACCCTGCTGGGCTGAGGCCCTGCCCTGCCGCGGCTCAGGGACACCCCAGGTACCTTCCGTGTCTCGCTGGCAGGTTGCAAGGCCGTGCTGCACACGGGAGGCTGGCCGGGTGCCACCTCCTGGGGGCTCCTAGTTGCATGAGTTAGGATGACTGCCCAGGAGGCTCCTGGGCAGCCCCAGTTTCTCCAGCCGATGGCGGAAGCCGACGGTCAAGGTGGACAGGGAGGGATGCCATGGGGTGGGGGTGGGCAGTGCCTGGTCCCCAGAGCCAGCCCGGCCCCAGGAGTCTCTCTGAGGCAAAGTCTGGCCTCCTCCTGACCTCTTTACCTCCCTGCAGCTGCCCTCCTGCCCCTGGCACCAAGGCCCTTACCCAGAGTGGCTGGGTGATGGCGAATGGGGGAGGTGAGGTGAGCAGAGCAGGAGGCCCAGGGGCCTGCCCCACCCTCCGTGGCACGGCCTGGCCTCCCTGGTCCAGCAGGAAGGAGAGCTGGCTCTGTGGGGACAGGATGCTCCCTGGTAGCCCCAACCAAGAGGAGGGCACATGCCCTGAACGGTCGGCCTGTGGCCATCTTGAGAGCAGGCCTTGTCGTCCCTCCAGGTCTTTCTCAATGGCTCCCGAGGCCAGGTGTACCACTCCCAGCAAGTGGGGCCTCTGGGCTCAGCCATCAGCCCAGACCTGCTGGTGGACAGCAGCGGCAGCCACCTCTATGTCCTGACTGCCCAGCAGGTGAGGCTTGTCCCCGGGGGTGGGGGGCACACAGGACCCGAGTCCCTGCACCCACTACCTCTGTCCCTTGCTGCCCATCCAGGTGGACCGGGTACCCGTGGCAGCCTGCCCCCAGTTCCCTGACTGTACCAGCTGCCTTCAGGCCCGGGACCCACTGTGTGGCTGGTGCGTCCTCCAGGGCAGGTGAGCACAGGGCCTGTGCCCAGACTTGGGCCAACAGGTGGTGTGTGCAGGGAGGGCGCCCCTGGAAGCAGCCCTAGGCCTGCCAGGAGGCCAGCTCGGCTTCCTGAGGTGGAGGTGCGGGGCCACCGTGGAGGCCCTCCATCCTGCCCCTCGCGGCCCAAGCCGCTCTCTTCTCATTTCCCAGCCCCACCCCCAGGCAGGCCTCTGTCGCCTCTCCCAGGTGTTCCCTGGCCCACTTCAGCTCCAGGAACCCCTTATGGCAACCCTCCCCTCTGCAGCACGGTCAAGACCAAAGCCCGCACATCGGCCGCGAAGCCCTATCTGCTTGGCCCCTTCCGCTTGAGCACGGTCCCTTCCGTTCCCCCCTCCGCTCACGCGCTCCGGCTGGGCCATCCTCCCAGCCCTCTTGCCACCCATCACCTGGGGAGCCCGGGACCTACGTGGTGACCCAGTGGGCCCCTGCCCCACAGGTGCACCCGCAAGGGCCAATGTGGGCGGGCCGCCCAGGCCAACCAGTGGCTGTGGAGCTATGAGGACAGCCACTGCCCGCACGTGCAGAGCTTGCTGCCGGCCCAGCGCCCCCGCCAGGAGCAGGGCCAGGTAAGCCGCCTGCCCTTGCCTGCCTGTGGGGGCCGCCCATCGGCGGCCCCCCGTCCTCTGCTCCCACCATGCTTGGCCCGAGCTCCATCTCCTTCGGTGAGAGGCACCGCTCCCCCCCTACCGAGAAGCCCCTGCCTGCTCTGTTTTCCTTGCATGTGTCCCAGGTCACCTTGTCTGTCCCCCGGCTGCCCACCCTGGCCGTGGATGAATACTTCCATTGTGCCTTTGGGGACTATGACAGCTTGGCTCACGTGGAAGGTCCCCACATAGCCTGTGTCACCCCTCCCCAAGACCAGCTGCCACTTAACCCTCCAGGCACAGGTGAGGGGCCCCTGGGGCAGGGGGCTGGGGGCCGGGGCAGGAGCCGGAGGGGCAGGAGGCCCGTGACCCACCCTGCCACCACCACCCCCTCCCAGACCACATCACCTTGCCCCTGGCTCTGATGTTTGAGGACGTGGCTGTAGCTGCCACCAACTTCTCCTTCTATGACTGCAGTGCTGTCCAGGCCTTGGAGGTGGCTGCCCCGTGAGTGCTGGGCCTGGCTGCTGGGTAGGGGTGGCCACCCCCGATGGTGCCCAGCCTGAGCAGCCCCCTGCCCCTCCAGGTGCCGCGCTTGTGTGGGCAGCCTCTGGCCATGCCACTGGTGCCCCCAGAGCAGCCGCTGTGTGTCCGGGGAGCACTGCCCAGAGGGCGAGGGTACCGTCTACAGCGCCCAGGAGGTGGGTGGGCCCCGCCCCCACGCCCCCTGCCGCCGCACACCCACCCCACGCTGGGCCCTGCCCAGGCCCCTCAACTTCTGAAGGGCTAAAGGGGCTCCTTTCCGCAGGTGGATGTCCAGGTGCGTGGCCCAGGGGCTTGTCCCCGGGTGGAGGGCCTGGCAGGTCCCCTCCTGGTGCCGGTCGGTTGGGAGAGCAGTCTGGCCCTGCGTGTGCGGAACCTTCAGCATTTCGGAGTGAGCAGGGGACGGGGATGGGGGGGGGGGGCGCTGACTGCGTCCGGGGTCCTGACACTGTCCACTCCCAGAGCCTGCCCGCCTCCTACCACTGCTGGCTGGAGCTGCCCGGAGAACTTCGAAGGCTGCCGGCCTCTCTGGAAGAGATGGCCGGGGACGTGGGCCTCATCTACTGCCAAGCCCAGCAGGTGTGCGGCCGTCCCTCAGCCTCACCTGCCACCAGATGCTTCCCGCAGCCCTCAGACGCCCCCCACACCCCTTGGCTCCCAGACTGTTCTAAGCCATCAGTGTCCTGTCGTCAGTCACGAGGCAGGCAGGCCCCAGGCATGCAGCGGGAACATGGCACCCCCAGCCTGTGCCCTAGGCTTGCAGTCTGGTGGGAGACGTGGGCACTGAACAAAGGCACCCATTCTGGGAGGAGTGTCTTGGAGGAGACAGGGATCAGGGTTGTCCAGAGTTGGGCCCGGCCTGACCCCACCCTCCGCCTACAGTTCCGCCCCTCCACGGCCCAGCCAGAGCTCCCGGTGCCCATCTACGTCACCCGGGGCAAGAGTCAGCGGCTGGACAACGCCCATACTCTCCATGGTGAGCTTGCGGGCGGTAGGGCAGGTAGGACAGGGCATGTGGCAGAGGGGAGGTGCCTCAACGCCCTGCCTGACCTTCCCTAGTGACCCTGTACGACTGCGCCGTGGGCCGCCCCGACTGCAGCCGCTGCCAGGCAGCTAATGGGAGCCTGGGCTGCGTGTGGTGCAGCCACGGCCAGCCTACCTGTCGCTACGGTCCTCTGTGCCCCCCCGGGGCCGTGGAGCTGCTGTGTCCCACTCCCAGCATTGACACAGTGAGCCCCCAGCCCTCCCACCTCCTCCCCACCTGCCCTACCTGCCCCCCCGCTCGCCCCCACTGTCCTAACCTCACCTGGGTCAGACCAGCCCTGCTCAGGCCCCCAAGCCCTAGCAGCTCTGTCCCGCCTCAGGCCGGTCAGCTGGTTGGGTACCTCCATTGCCGAGTGGATGTGGGTTTGGGAGACTCCATCACCATCCTTCCCTGCTGCAGATCGAGCCCCTGACTGGGCCCCCCGAGGGCGGCTTGGCCCTCACCATCTGGGGCTCCAACCTGGGCCGGGACCTTGCCGAGGTACAAGATGCCGTGAAGGTGGCCGGCCGCCCCTGCAGCCCTGAGCCCTCTCTCTACCGCACCTCTGCCCGGTGAGGCATCCGAGCTGCCGGGGGGGGCTGAGGGATGCCCTCCCGGGGAAGCCCTCGGAGAGCGGCTACCCAGAGAGAAGGGGGGCTTGCAGCCAAGAAATGCGGGCCCAGGTCAGAAGCGCCAAAGGAAGACGAGCCAGGGGAGGGAGAGAGAGGGGAGCAGGCAGTAAGAGGGGTGGCAGCAGGGGGGGGGGCGGGGGAGGAGGTTCTGGGCAGTGGCTGGCGGGTGGCCCACGGCTCCCGCTAAAGATGCATCTGGTCCATGGGAGCCCTGAGCAGCTCCTGGGCCTCCATTCCCCAGGATTGTGTGTGTGACATCCCCCGCTCCTAACGGCACCACAGGGCCAATCCAAGTGGCCATTAAGAATCGGCCACCGGGCATCTCAACCCAGCATTTCACCTACCAGGTCAGCGCCCACCCCAGGGTGGTCCCCATGCAGGGGATGGTAGGAGGGAGGGGCAGGAGGGAAACCTAGGTGAGGATTTCGAAGCTGGCCTCGGGCTACCTGCCACATGTCCAGGAGGAAAACCATGGGATCAGAGTGATCATCCCGGCCACCAAGTGGAGGACCGGCAGCCAGAGCAGCAGGCGGGGCGGTGGGGGGGCCTGAGGGAGAGCAGGGACGCCTCCAGGCGCTAGCTGAAGCCAGGAAGCCCCAGGTTGGCGATTGGATCTCCTGACGTAGGGCTTGGGGGAGCTGGGAGGTGTAAGCCATGGTGGAGGAGGAGGCCGTCCCGAGGGGCAGAGGCGCGGTGAGGAAAGAAGAGCCCCCTCGGGGGGCCGAGGGCAGCTGGGAGGCTTCCGGGAGGAGGGTGCGGTCAGCTGTGGCCTGCGGGATAAAGCCGCGGCGCCTGGGGACTGGGGCCTACGTGAGCAAGTGTCAGGCCAGGCCGCCGTGGCTGCCCCAGCCTGCTCTGTCCCTCAGGACCCCATCCTGCTGAGCCTGAGTCCCCGGTGGGGCCCCCAAGCAGGGGGTACCCGGCTCACTATCCACGGGCAGCACCTCCAGACAGGAGGCAGCATCAGGGCCTTCGTGGGTGGACAGCCCTGTCCTATGTGAGTACCTCTCCTCCCGGGCCCAAGCTGCTGGCCGTCCGCTGGGGCTATCCCCTGGGGGCCTCGCCACCTCCTTGTGTACGTGGGGGCCGTGGACTCAGGGCTCCCTAAGGCCCCCATCAAAGTCCAAGAGCAATGGTCACTGTGCCCACCCCTAATGGTCTCTGCCCTCATTGAGGGAGGCAACGTGGGTCTCTGGTGAGGTAGCCAGGCCCAGGCTCGAGCCCAAGATGCCAGCCCCCTCCCCACCCCGCAGCCGGGAGCCGGTGTGTCCTGAGGCCATTGTGTGCCACACCATGTCCCAGGCCAGCCCAGGAGAAGCTGTGGTTCGAGTGGTCTTCGGCCACGCCCAGCGCACGCTGCTCACCAGCCCCTTCCAGTACACTGCCAACCCGCAGCTCGCGGCGGCGGAGCCCAGCGTCAGCTTCCGGGGGTGAGGACCTAGTCCGCGGCACGCAGCCTCGGCTCCGGCCGGGGACGTGGGGCTGGCCCAGGGCCGCCCGCCACCCCCCCACCCGCCGCGTCTAACTACTGTCCTGACACAGGGGCGGGCGGCTGATCCGCGTCAGGGGCACGGGCCTGGACGTGGCGGAACGGCCCCTGCTATCTGTGTGGCTGGAGGCCACGGCAGACGTGCAGGCGGCAGGGGCCCAGCCCCAGGACCCAACCCCGAGGAGGAGCTGTGGGGCCCCTGCCGCGGCCCCCCAGGCTTGTATCCAGCTCGAGGGGGGCTTGCTGCAGGTGAGCACCCCGCCGGCAGGTGGCAGGGCTGCTCTTGCCCAGTGGGCCGGGGAGGGGGGGCGGTGGGGGGAGCCACTTTGCCCCCTGGGAGCGAGCCAGGAAGCCCCAGCTCACCCCTCCTTGTCCCTCGCAGTGCTCCACCGTCTGTTCTGTCAACTCGTCCAGCCTCCTCCTGTGTCAGAGCCCCGCTGTGCCAGATGGGGCGCACCCCCGGCGGGTCTTCTTCAGCCTGGACGGTGTGCACGTAGACTTTGCCAGCGCCAGTGGGGGCCAGGACTTCCTGTACCAGCCCAACCCCCGTCTGGCCCCCCTCAGCCGCGAGGAGCCCACCCGCCCCTACCGCCTCAAGCCTGGCAACGTCCTGGACGTGGAGGTGAGGGTGTCCCGCGGGCCGGCTCTGTGCAGGGACCGCGGGCACGGGCCGGGCGCCCCGGCTCAGGCCCCTGGTCTCTCTCCCAGGGCCAGGGCCTCAACCTGGGCATCAGCAAGGAGGAGGTGCGCGTGCACATCGGCGATGGCGAGTGCCTGGTGAAGACGCTCACGCTCACCCACCTGTACTGCGAGCCGCCCTCCCGGGCCCCGCAGCCCGCGAATGGTTCCGGTACCCTGCCACAGTTTGTGGTGAGGCGGGGCTCCGGGCGCAGAGGGGGCTGGGCGGCCAGGGCCCTGAAGGCCCGCACTCAGGAACCCTGGCCGCCCCCCGCATCAGGTTCAGATGGGCAACGTGCGCCTGGCCCTGGGCCCCGTCCAGTATGAGACTGAGCCCGCTCTGTCTGCCTTCCCCGTGGAGGCCCAGGTGGGCCTGGGCCTGGGCGCTGCCGTGCTGATCGCCTCCGTGCTCCTCCTCACCCTCATGTACAGGTGAGAGGCTCCTCCCCGTCATGCACACGCCTGCGCAAACTTCCCACTGCGCTTTCGGAAAAGCTTGGTGGCCCCGGGGCCCTGGCAGGCGCGGGCCTGTGGCTCACACCTGGTCCCCCGGGGCTGCAGGCACAAGAGCAAGCAGGCCCTGCGGGACTATCAGAAGGTTCTGGTGCAGCTGGAGAACCTGGAGATTGGCGTGGGCGACCAGTGCCGCAAGGAGTTCACAGGTGGGGAGAGGGCAGTGGGGAGGGGCACAGAGGGCCCACCTGGGCCTGAGCCCACACGTCAGTGGCTCCTGGCCTGCAGACCTGATGACCGAGATGACCGACCTCAGCAGCGACCTGGAGGCCAGTGGGATCCCCTTCCTGGACTACCACACCTACGCCGAGCGAGTCTTCTTCCCAGGCCATGGTGGCTGCCCGCGGCAGCCAGTACTCGAAGGGCCTGGGGAGGAGGGCCGCCGTGGCCCCGTGCGCCAGGGCCTCACGCAGCTCTCCAACCTGCTCAACAGCAAGCTCTTCCTCCTCACGGTGAGGGCTGTGCGGGTGGGCGGGCCTCGAGGGGCATGGAGGTGGGGCTGGTACGGGCACAAAGGTGGGACGATGCGTGGGACGCCCCTGAGTGCTAGCGCCCCTGCCCCCAGCTCATCCACACCCTGGAGGAGCAGCCCGGCTTCTCCCAGCGGGACCGCTGCCACGTGGCTTCTCTGCTGTCCCTGGCACTGCACGGCAAGCTCGAGTACCTGACTGACATCATGAGGACGCTGCTGAGTGACCTGGCCGCCCATTACGTGCACAAGAACCCCAAGCTCATGCTGCGCAGGTCGGCTGGGGCTGGACCATGGGCCCGGAAGCAGGGGTGGTGGCTCCCCGCTGAGCCGCACCCCACCCTCCCCCACCCCTGCCCGGTCCTGGGCTGGGCAGGGCCAGGAACGCCCAGGCGGTGGGCTAGGACAGAAGCCACTGGGAGGGAAGCGGACGGGCCTCCTTCCCAGGGACGTGGGCACGAAGGGCTGACAGGTGGAAAGGCTCTGCCTTCCCTTGTTTGCCCAGCTCAGCCCAGTGCCAGGGGGGCGGGGGCCCTGCAGCACCACCTCTCTGACCTGGGGCCTGCTCCCTGCAGGACAGAGACCATGGTGGAGAAGCTGCTGACCAACTGGCTGTCCATCTGTCTCTATGCCTTTCTGAAGGTGAGGGGCACCCTGGCTGACGCCTTCTCCCCTTGCCTCATTTCAAGGCTGCTGCCTGGGGCCTCACCGACCCGGGCCCACATTCCCCCCGGGGCATGAGGCGTGGGATCGGGCAGGGCTGGGGGTGAGGCCGAGGCCGGCTGTTCTCGTCCTCCCTCCGCGCGCAGCTGACCGCCCCTCCCTGTCCCCTCGCGCCCGCGGCGCGGACGCCGCAGGAGGTGGCTGGTGAGCCGCTGTACGTGCTCCTCCGGGCCATTCAGTACCAGGTGGACAAGGGCCCCGTGGACGCCGTGACCGGCAAGGCAAAACGGACCCTGAACGACAGCCGCCTGCTTCGGGAGGACGTGGAGTTCCGGCCCCTGACGCTGATGGTGCTGGTGGGCCCCAGGGCCGGCGGGGCGGCGGGGAGCAGCGCTGCGCAGCGCGTGCCCGCGCGGGTGCTCGACACAGACACTATCACCCAGGTCAAAGAGAAGGTGTTGGACCAAGTCTACAAGGGCACCCCCTTCTCCCAGAGGCCCTCGGTGCACGCCCTAGATCTCGGTGAGAGAACCAACCACCCGTCCCTGCACGGGGCTGTCCCCACCCGGAGATGCTCAGCCCTGCGCTGCTCCACATGGTTGGGGGTGGGGGGGCTCCGACCTTGTCACCTTGAATGCACAGCCGGTGCAGACTCAGGGAACAGGCTGCAGGCTAATGGGCTTCACTGGGTGCCCCCAGAGTGGCGCTCGGGCCTTGCTGGCCACCTAACCCTGTCAGATGAGGACCTGACCTCGGTGACCCAGAACCACTGGAAACGACTCAACACCCTACAGCACTACAAGGTGCCAGGCGGACAGGGGCTGGGGGGCGGGCCCCCACCTCTGAGTCAGCCAGGGAAGGAGCCCAGCCTCCACTCACCTTCCCGCCAGGTCCCGGATGGAGCCACCGTGGGGCTCATCCCCCAGCTGCACAACGGAGGTGCCGTCTCCCAGAGCCTGACCCAGAACTGCCCCTTGGGGGAGAGTGAGTCCTCTGGCCCCAGAGCTGGAAGTGGGCAGGCAGGAGTCCCGGGCACGCTGTCTGCCTCACCTGGGTGTCCCCCACACCTTGCCAGGGGGCGAGCCCAACCTCTAGGCGGGACCAAGGACCTGGGGCGGACGAGGCCAGCAGCTCGTCCTGGTTGGGGAGCTCTGGGACCATGGGGGGTTGGGCTGAGCTCTTTGCCCCTGCCTTCCTCGGCGCCCGCCACCCTGCCCCGCGGCCAGGTGTCCCCAGCCAGCGGTGTGGGATAGGGGACCGGGGCGGAGGACTGAGGCCAGACTTCTGGGCCCTCAGACATTCCCATGCTGGAGGATGCCGAGGAGGGTGGGGTCCGCCTCTGGCACCTGGTGAAAGCCTCCGACGAGCCGGAGGGAGCGAAGGCGCGTCGCAGCAGCCTGAGGGAGCGGGAGCGGGAGCGGGCGCGGGCCAAGGCGATTCCGGAGATCTACCTCACCCGCCTGCTCTCCATGAAGGTCGGTGTGGCTGGGGGGCTGGGCCCCTGACTGAGCCGTGGGGGAGGGCGTGGTCCTGAGAGCTAGAGAGGTGGCCTGACCCCCGGCCAGAGCACGGCCCTGGCCCATACCTGCCTCCCACACAGACCCCCACCCCACCCCACCCCCGCCTTCCAGGGCACGCTGCAGAAGTTCGTGGATGACACCTTCCAGGCCATTCTCAGCGTGAACAGGCCCGTGCCCATTGCCGTCAAGTACCTGTTTGACTTCCTGGACGAGCTGGCCGAGAAGCATGGCATCGAGGACCCGGAGACCTTGCACATCTGGAAGACGAACAGGTACGTCGCCTGCTAGCCCCCAGCCCATGCAGGGCACGGCCCACGAATCCAAGCTTGGTGGCATCCACCCTGCATTTCTGACACGGACCCGCAAGACAGCTCCCTATGGAACTCAGGCCTGGGGCCCGGGCCGACGGTGCCCACGGCTGGTCTGTGTCCCCAGCCTGCTGTTGCGGTTCTGGGTGAACGCCCTGAAGAACCCACGGCTCATCTTTGACGTGCGGGTGTCGGACAACGTGGACGCCATCCTCGCCGTCATTGCCCAAACCTTCATCGACTCCTGCACTGTCTCCGAGCATAAAGTGGGCAGGGTAAGGGGTGAGGACGAAGGGCTCCCGGGGGAAGCCATGGAGGCTCAGCAAGGAGCCCTGAGTGGGGCTGGGAGGGGTGGCGCATAGTGGGGGCCAGGAGGCTGGGGTGAGGGGGCACTGGGGGTGCATTCAGGGTGACAGGGCCGGAGCTCCCCCCTGCCGCACCCCCCCGCCTCCCCGCTCAGGCCCACTCCTACCCGGAGCAGGATTCCCCAGTGAACAAACTGCTCTATGCCCGGGAGATCCCTCGCTACAAGCAGATGGTGGAGAGGTAGGTGTTGGGGCATCAGGGCTGGGGGGTGGCGGCCGCCCGGCCCTAACTGTGTCTCCTCTGCCAGATACTACTCCGACATCCGCCAGAGCTCTCCCGCCAGCTATCAGGAGATGAACTCAGCTCTGGCCGAGCTCTCCGGGGTGAGGCATGGTGCAGGGGGCACACCCCTCCACCTTTGGGTGGGTGCAGGGGAGAGGGGGGAGGGTTGGGGTTTAAGGTCCAGGCTGGAGCCTCACCCCTCCATGTGTGGTCCCCAGAACTACACCTCTGCTCCCCACTGCCTGGAAGCTCTGCAAGAACTCTACAACCACATCCACAGGTATTATGACCAGGTGAGGCCCAGGGTTCTCCAGGGGGGAGGGGTACGCCCCCAGAGCCCAGAGGGAGGCCCCAGGAATCTCCTTGGGGATGGAAGGAGGTGTCTAGGCCAATCTGGGCAGAGGGGAGGAAGGGCCCAGGTTGGGGAAGAGGCGTGACTTCTGTGCAGATGCCTCAGGGAGGCCTGGGGTGGCCCCTGCCGGATCCCCAAGCCACTGCTGAGATGGACTCAGGGCTGGGGGGCCCTGGGCTAATGGGCAGAAGGCAGAGGCCTCAAGCGAGGCGCCCTCCTCTGCTCTGGCAGATCATCAGCGCCCTGGAGGAGGACCCTGTGGGTCAGAAGATGCAGCTGGCCTGCCGTCTGCAGCAGGTAGCAGCCCTGGTGGAGAACAAGGTGACTGACCTGTGAGCTTGGGCCCCCGCGGATACCCAAGGCCCGCCAGCCTGGAGAGGAGCAAGCAGGCCCTCCCACCGCAGTGCCTTAGGACCCCTGGATGGAGCCAGCAACAGGAGGGGCCGGTGGAAAGTGGAAGGGGGTTGTGCCCACCAGGGGGCTCCCCACCGCCTCCCACCCACCGGCCCTTCGCCCTGCTGTTCCCCTACCTGGGCTTCCTTCTAATTTATAGTAGTCCTCACCTCTTCTCCTCACCTCCCCCACTGTATTTATTTGCTTGCTGGAGAATCACATCTGGAAATAAAATAGAAAAACATCTTTTTAGAAAAAGTCCAATCCCAGCCCCTGCCTTTCCCTGCGGGTCTACTCAGTGCTCCCTTGCTTGGCCCTCCCCTTGGCCCCATGGCTGTGACCTCGGCCTGAGGAAGAGGGATCATCAGGCACCCACAGGCCATGCTCTCTCCCCTCTCCCCTCACCTCCCCTGGCCCACCCGCCCCCATCTATGCCCACCCTTCCCTACCAATTCTTTCCTGGCCCAGGGACAACAGGACCAAGTGTCTCCCATCTTGGGCTAACCACAGTCACTGCCGAGCCCCCTCTGCTTCTTTCGGACTCCCCGATAGTCCCCAGCTGGACTCCCAGCTCCACACATGTCCCCCTCCATTCCCTCCTGGTCGCAGCCAGAGTGATCTTTCTAAAGAGCAAAAGTGCCCCTCAGCCTCCATGGGAATCTCACACTAGTGCCCACGGGCTCCGGGTAGGACCCTTAGCTGCCCAAGGCCTTCCCGCCTCCCTCCCACACCCAGCCACTCTGTGGCCAAAGAGGTCTCCCGTCCATCCAGCTGTAGGCCTCACCCCAGCCAGGCTCTGCACCATCCTGGAAGCTTACCCACCCACCCCTTTCTGGGGGAGTTGACTCTTTCTGGTCCCTTGGATGCGGCCCCAAAGTCCCAGGCCCCAGAGGGCTCTGCCCGACCCGGAAGTCCCTCTGTCACCAACCAGCCTGCCTGTTAGAGCTAGAGGAGGACCCCTGAGGACAGGGCCAGGGTGGATGGTTCCCTGTGCTTCCCACAAGGAGCTGGGAGGGAGGCCACACAGTGTCAGCACTAGAGTCCTGAGCAGGCAGGTTCCCAGGATTCGACACTGTCCGGGCCCCTCCGGGGGGAGGACCCAGTTGCCTTCAGCTCATGCCCCTGACTCATTCAGCCAGAATCCCCAGCGACAGACACCATGTTCAGAGAGAGGAGAGCTCCAGCCTAAGGGGTCAATGAGCCTCAAGAGAAGTGGGAACCCGGCTGAGAGGGGGCGGGGAATGGGGTACCCATGGGAATGGGAAGTGTCACCTTTGGAAAGGCTACCACAAGGGCCAAGCAGGAAGCCAGGGAATGTTCCAAGAGTGTCCCTGGTACAGTAGGGCATGTGCGGTGGGGGGCGGGGAGGGGCTCAACATGAAGCCCAGGCTGTCCACTGCCCCCCTCAGCTGGCTCCAGCTCTGGAGTGTGGGGACTCAGCCCGGGAAGCAGGTCGCTGACACGTCCCCACTCAGTGGGCCCCCTCTGCTACCCCTGGGGCATGGGGGTTGAGCCGAGGGACTGGGTTGCTGCATCTTCTCGTGGGTGTCCCCCTTGGTCCTAGGGCCCCCCTTGGGACCGTGCGGGGGTCCCCCTTGGTGCAGGGACTTAGGGTGGAGGCTGGGTCGCGCCACGTCCCCACCGTGGCCCCCTATGCCAGCCGTGGGGCGGGGGCGGGGGGGCGGCTGGTCCTGGGGGCCAGGCTCTCCTGGGCCACGGTGGCCGCACCGCCTCCTCCCCGCCGCATACCTTGCCCACAGCCGAGCAGCTGGGAGGCTATTTATAAAGGCGGGTGAGATCAGCGGCCGAGGCTATAAATGCGCGGGCCGCAGCCGGGCCCCACAGGAGCAGCCGCCTGGGGCGCGGGAGCTGCGGGCCGCGCGGCCGGGATGAGCGCCAGCGCGGGTGGCGGCGGCGGCGGGGACAGCGGCAGCAGCAGCAGGTAGGGCTCGGCCTGGGCGCCCGCGTGGGGGGGGGGTGCCCGGCGCCGCGGCCGCTCACTGCCCGCTCACCCCACCCGCAGCTCGCAGGCCTCCTGCGGGCCCGAGTCCTCGGGCTCCGAACTCGCCCCCGCCGCGCCGGCGCCGCGGATGCTGCAGGGGCTGCTGGGCTCCGATGACGAGGAGCAGGAGGACCCCAAGGACTACTGCAAGGGTGAGGCCTGGCCTCGGGCGTGGGCGGCCAGGTGGCGGCCGAGGGACACAGGGGCGGCAGGGGAGGAGGAGGGTGCTGAGGCCGGCCCACGTGGGCCCTGGGGCCGGCGGGGCTGGGCTCTGCGGGGGGGGGGGGGGGGGGGGACACCCAGGCAGGCAACACCACCCACCGCGCCGCTCACCGTGCCGTCTGGGCTCCCTTCGCCAGGCGGCTACTACCCCGTGAAGATCGGCGACCTGTTCAATGGGCGGTACCACGTGGTGCGCAAGCTGGGCTGGGGCCACTTCTCCACCGTCTGGCTCTGCTGGGACATCCAGTAAGCGCCCCCTCCAGCCCCCCACCCAGGGCCCAGGGTCGGCTAGGAGCCTACCCCTGGGCTTGGGTGGGGCCACCGCGATGCCCCCATGAGTCGGGCCAGGCGGCAGCCGATGCAGGCCTTGGTGTTGCAGGCGCAAGCGCTTCGTGGCCCTGAAAGTGGTGAAGAGCGCGGGGCATTACACGGAGACCGCCGTGGATGAGATCAAGCTCCTGAAATGTGTGAGGCGCCTCCCTCCCGGCTCCCGGCTCCCGGGCAGGGCGGGGTTCCCGCAGGGGCGGGCTCCAGCTGGCTGAGCCCCGGAGGACCTGCAGGAGCAGGCCAGGGAGGGGGAGAGGAGGGCCAGAGGTGCCTGGGGGGTGCCGAAGGGAGCAGCTGGTGCGGGGCAGGTTGGAGCCATTCGTGGCCCCTTTGCTCCAGGTCCGAGACAGTGACCCCAGTGACCCCAAGAGAGAGACCATTGTCCAGCTCATCGACGACTTCAGGATCTCAGGGGTGAATGGAGTCCGTATCCTTCCCACGATGAGCCGAGCCATGTGGCAACAGCTGCCGTCCCAGCTGCTAGGGCCTCAGTCTCCTGATCTGCACGACGGGGGCTTACCCTCCCAGGGACACTAGTCTACACACTAGCCCACCGCTTTGGGGGTTTGTGTCTATGTGGCAGGGGGAGGGGGGTGGATGACCAGGCGGACACTGGTTACCCACGGGCATTGCTGACTTACCCCCCACACGGCAGGGGCCGCCTCTGTGGCGGTGCCCTGTCTCAGGGATAAGCACAGAAGGTCACCATCCCAACTGGCACATGGGAGAGGGACAGGGACAGGGACACTGTAGTGACACCGGAGCCTCGGGTGGGTGGCGCCTGCGCCCCAGCTGTGTGTCTGCTGGCCGCCCTTCACTCCGAGCCCCAGATGTGTGCATGGTGCTGGAGGTCCTGGGCCACCAGCTCCTCAAGTGGATCATCAAGTCCAACTACCAGGGCCTGCCCGTGCCCTGCGTGAAGAGCATCGTGAGGCAGGTGAGCATCCCGTGCTCTGCGTGAGCAGGGTGGGAGGCAGCCTGCACAGGGCCGCTCAAGTGCAGGGGTGGCTCTCCCCAGGTGCTGGACGGCCTGGACTACCTCCACACCAAGTGCAAGATCATCCACACAGACATCAAGCCCGAGAACATCCTGCTGTGTGTGGGTGACGCCTACATCAGGCGCCTGGCCACCGAGGCCACAGAGTGGCAGCAGTCAGGGGCACCACCCCCATCCCGCTCCACAGGTAGCAAGAGCCTGTGTGGGTCCAGGGTGGGGCCTGTGGGCCTCAGCCCCTGCCTGAGTCTCTGCTCCTTTCTCTCCCCCCAATGCCCCACCTGCCCCCCCAGTCAGCACTGCCCCCCAGGAGGTCTTGGTAAGTTGGGGTGCCCCTCTTTTCCTGGGCCTCATCTCCCCATCTCCTCAGAGCTCCCTCCTCGGCCTCTCTGGTCCCGCCCCCTCCCCACCTCCCTGCCCTCCTGCCCCCCCCCGGGGTGAAGGTGATACACAGGGTGGGTCACATGCCCTAAAATGCCCTTGGTGGCTGCCTCAGTGGAAGGACACTGCATCTAGGGCCAGGAGGGGAGGCCAGCGCCCAGCCAGAGGCAGGCCCATCAGCTCCTCCCCAAACTCGAGCTTTGGGGAGCGTAGTGGGGGAGGGAGGCAGGAGGCAGGTGAAGGGCTAGTGCCAAGGGGGGGGCTGGAGCGGGGTGGCACCACATTTACTCATCCAAAGTAGCCCGGGGTGGGGGGGCAGTGCCTGGGTGGCTCCGTAGGTGGAGCATCTGCTTTTGGCTCGGGGCTCTGGTCATGGTCCCAGGGTCCTGGGATCGAGGCCCGCATGGGGCTCCCTGCTCAGCGGGAAGCCTGCTTCTCCCTCTCCCGCTCCGCCTGCTTGTGCTCCCTCTCTCGCTGTGTCTCTCTCTGTCAAATAAATAAAATCTTTAAAATCAAAAAAACAAAGTAGCCCTGGGGCCCGTTGGCCTTGGCCCCCGTGAGGCGAGCAGGCCACAGGTAGAGGCTTGGGCTGGTCAGGGGGTGGGAGACGTGAACCCGGGGCTGACCCTGGCTCTGATGGCAGACCGGTAAGCTGTCGAAAAACAAGAGGAAGAAGATGCGGCGCAAACGGAAGCAACAGAAGCGGCTGCTGGAGGAGCGGCTGCGGGACCTGCAGAGGCTGGAGGCCATGGAGGCGGCGGCCCAGGCTGAGGGTGAGGGGCCGGAGCGCGCGCCCGGCAAGCGCAGGCCACCGGGGCTGACTGCTCACACACCCCCTCTGCCCATCTCCCCAGACGCTGGCTCGAGGCTAGAGGGGGGCAGCGGCTCCACCTCCTCTTCCGGCTGCCACCCCGGGGGGGCCAGGGCCGGCCCCTCCCCCGCCTCCTCCTCCCCGGCGGCCGCGGGCGAGCGCAGCCTCAGCCCAGGCTCCCAGACCTCAGGCTTCTCGGGCTCCCTCTTCTCTCCGGCCTCATGCTCCATCCTCTCAGGCTCCTCCAACCAGCGGGAGACCGGGGGCCTCCTATCCCCCAGCAGTAAGTTGGGCAGCGCCTGCGGGAGGGCTTGGTGGGAGGGTGGCAGGGAGTTGGCAGATGGGGGTGGGGCCCGGCCAGCTCAGTCTCTCCCCAACCTCTTCCTTCTCCAGCACCGTTTGGTGCCTCGAACCTCCTGGTGAACCCCCTGGAGCCCCAAAATGCAGACAAGATCAAGATCAAGATCGCAGACCTGGGCAACGCCTGCTGGGTGGTATGAGCTGGCCTGGAGAGCAGAGCTGGGCACCCTGCTGTGAGGGCAGGGCCGCAGGGCCGCAGGCCCGCTCCGGAGGAGCCCGATGGGGCCTGCAGTGCCACTCGACCAGACCCCAGGGTCTGCCTCATGACGCAGACCCAGGACTGAGCCCAGACCAGCATCGGTCCCATCCAGTCAGCGGAACTGGACCCCATTGCAAGGGGCGGGGACCACTGGGAAGAGGCCGGTCCCTCTCGGGACCTCTGGGGACCCTGAGGCTCAGAGCGAACCCCACTGAGCTCCTTGGGTACATGGCCCAGAGGAGGTGGGAGATGGTGGGGGCCGGTGGGGGCGGGCCAGCTGGGGCCCCAGCTCCTCCCCAGGGCTCCCCTTGCCTCCAGCACAAGCACTTCACCGAGGACATCCAGACTCGCCAGTACCGGGCCGTGGAAGTGCTGATTGGAGCGGAGTACGGGCCCCCGGCCGACATCTGGAGCACAGCGTGCATGGTATGCCCCAGCTGCTCCAGCCTCGGGCCGGCCCGCTGGCTGGCAGCCTCACCCTCTCCCCCCTTCCAGGCCTTCGAGCTGGCCACCGGCGACTACCTATTCGAGCCTCACTCTGGAGAAGACTACAGTCGCGATGAGGGTAGGGGAAGGCCGGCCCTGGGCTCAGCCTCGGGGCCTCCCGGATGCCCAGCCGCCTCCCAGCCTCCTCTCTGTCCACAGACCACATCGCCCACATTGTGGAGCTTCTGGGAGACATCCCCCCAGCCTTCGCCCTCTCAGGCCGCTATTCCCGAGAGTTCTTCAACCGGAGAGGTAGGGCCGAACAGGCTCAGTTCACCTGGATGTAGACGGTAGGGCAGGGACCACAGGTTCCAAAGCAGGGGGAGCACTGCCTCCCAGAGCCAGAGGCCTTCCTGGCAGGGCCTAACACACGGCCCGTGACCCGCCCCCAGGAGAGCTGCGGCACATCCACAACCTCAAGCACTGGGGCCTGTACGAGGTGCTCATGGAGAAGTACGAGTGGCCCCTGGAGCAGGCCACGCAGTTCAGCGCCTTCCTGCTGCCCATGATGGAATACATCCCGGAAAAGCGGGCCAGCGCGGCCGACTGCCTCCAGCACCCTTGGCTCAACCCCTAGGCCCCACGGGCACTTTGTGCAGCTTGAGGCCAGCCTGGCTCACCCTCAAGCCCCTCCCAGTGCCTTCAGGGAAAGCGGGACGCCTCCTGCCACCCGGCACGAGCTGCCCTCCTCCCCCCTACTGGGTGCCAGCTTCCTCACAGCCCGTGGCAGGGCAGAGAGATGCTGGAGCCAGGCCCACCGTTTAGAATTCGTTCTGCCCCCAACCCTCACAACATGCCCTGAGTGGGAAGTGTGCGTATTTCTTTTCTTAATAAAGTGTGAACTGAAACGTTGGCATCCTGGAGTGACAGAAGCGCACCGGCCGAGGCCGAGAGCCGGGACAGAAGCTGATTTATTCTGGGGCTGCCCACCCAAACTGGCCGGCGTGCGGGGAGCGGGCAGGGGGAGTGCACTGAGGCGCTCCCAGGGACGGCCTAGGCCTCCACGGCGCGGCCGTTGATGATGCGGATGTGGCGGATGATGTCCTGGATGGCTTCCGATGTAGTGCCTTGGCCCCCGATGTCTGGGGTGTGCATCTGCGGGACACGCGCCAGCTTGAGCACACGCCAGGGGCCCGCCCGTGGTCTCCCATGGCTCGCAGGGGCCGCAACTGCCGGCAGGAGGGCAGTGGCACCAGCTAAGGCCCAGAAAGCCCTACCCGCCCTGGTCCCACCTTCCCCTTGGGGGCAGCAGGAAGCACCAGGTCACCACCTCCAGCCCCTCAGGTGACACACCAGCTCAAGTCCCAATCGAGGAGGGAGTTGGGCGGAAGGCAGGGGAGGGGAGAAGAGGAGCCTCACATTTTCGTTGTCCATGGACGCCAACACGGCCTTCCGGATGGACGTGGCATAGGAATGGAGCCTAAGGAGGGAGAGCAGCTTTCAAGCCCTTGGGGCCTGGGGGCTGGCCGGGGGCTGACAGCTGGGCATCAAGAAGTGGCTTACTTGAGGTGGTCGAGCATCATGCAACTTGCCAGCAGCGTGGCTGTGGGGTTGGCAATGTTCTTATTGGCGATACTCTTGCCCGTGTTCCTTGTAGCCTAGAAGGGACCAGACAAAGGTGGTGGTGAAGGTAAGAACGTAGGGTATGTGATTCCACTGGTGTGAAGCACCCAGAACAGGCAAATCCACAGAGACAGAAAGCAGATCAGTGGGTGCCAGGGGCGGGGGCCGGGATTGGGAGTGCTTGCTAATGTGGCCGGAGTCCCCTTTCAGGGTGCCAGAAATGCTCTGGAATTAGACAGAAGTGATGGTTACACGATACTGTGCGTGCTGTTAATACCCCTAAATTGCTCACTTTAAGTGGTCTCACCCCGTTACATAAATTTTGCGTCCCTTTAAAAAAAAAAAAAAAAAAAAAGACTTAAAAATAGAAACTAACCAATAGATCAACAAAATGTGGTCTCTCCATATGATGAAATATTATTCAGCCATCAAAAGGAACGAAGCTCTGAGCCGTGCTACAGTGTGGATAAGCCTTAAAAATACTATGCTGGGGTTAAAAAACAAACAAAACTGTGCCAAGGGAAAGAAGCTAATCATAAAAGCCCATGTGGTGTAAGACTCCATTTGTAGGGACGCCTGGGTGGCTCAATCCGTTAAGCGTCTGACTCTTGATTTTGGTTCGGGTCATGATCTCAGGATCCTGAGATGGAGCCCCCCGTTGTGCTCTATGCTCAGCGTGGAGTCTCCCTTTCCCTCTGTTCCCCCCGCAAGCGTGCGCTCACACTCTCTCTCTAAAATAAATAAATAAGGGGCGCCTGGGTGGCTCAGTTGGTTAAGCGTCTGCCTTGGGCTCAGGTCATGATCCCAGGATCCTGGGATCAAGCCCCACATCGGGGTCCCTGCTCAGCAGGAAGCCTGCTTCTCCCTCTCCCACTGCAGCGCCCCCTGCTTGTGTTCCCTCTCTCGCTGTCTCTCTGTCAAATAAGTAAATAAAATCTTTAAAAATAAATAAAATAAAATAAATAAATAAATTCTAAAAAAAAAAAAAAAAAACACCTCCGTTTACAGAAAATAGAAGAGGCCAATCCACAGGGACAGAAAGCAGATGAGTGGTGGTCAGGGGCTGGGAGGAGGGGCACGGGAGTGACAACTAACAAGTACAGGGTTTTCTTTTGGGGGGGATGATAACATTCTGGAATGAGATAGTGGTGATGGTTGCACAACTCTGAATAACCTAAAAGCACTGAATCCTTACACTTTCAGTGAACTGGATGATACGCGAGCAATATGGCACAAAGGGTCCAGGAGCCCTGGCGCCACTCACCGTCTCGAACACAGCGTACACGTGGCCATAGTTGGCCCCAGCGACGAGGCCAGGGCCCCCGACCAGTCCCGCGCAGACATTGTTGACAATGTTACCATAGAGATTGGGCATCACCATGACATCGAACTGCTGGGGCCGGGACACCAGCTGCAGGACAAGGAGACAGACAGGAGCTTGAGCACGGGCAGCCCACGGTGACCGAGGCAGGCGGCCGGGGAGCCCAGCAGACTAACTACCTGCATGGTGGTGTTGTCCACGATCATATTCTCGAAGGTGATCTGGGGGTAGCGGGCCGCAACTTCCTTGCAGCACTGGAGGAACAGCCCGTCGCCCAGTTTCCTAGGAGGGGGCATAAGACACCAGCTTGGCCACTGTTAGTAGTCCCCTGGAGGGACGGGGCATGCAGATGGCCACAGAAGCGGGGCTGTAACCTCTAACCAGTCCCCCGTCTGTAAGACAGGCATAACCCCACTCTCCCTCCCCGAAGTGTGCACTGTGGTAAACCCGCATCTAGGGAATAGGCGAGGGCAGAGCCCTGAGCACGGCCCCTTAGTGGGCGGCCGGTGTTCTGGGCCCCAAGTCCCTGAGAGCAGGCCCAAGGAGCGTGTGCAATTCAGCGGTTTCACAACTGCTTGCAGAACGGGCAGGAGCACAGCAG
This sequence comes from Mirounga angustirostris, assembly GCF_029215605.1. Taxonomy (NCBI): domain Eukaryota; kingdom Metazoa; phylum Chordata; class Mammalia; order Carnivora; family Phocidae; genus Mirounga; species Mirounga angustirostris. The sequence continues at coordinate 125,607,438 of NW_026991719.1, forward strand.
GGGTGGGGCATACATGATGTTGGCCTTGTGTACAGCTGTCACTTTCTTGCGCCCACTCTCCTGGGCCAGTTTGAAGGCATATTCAGCAATGCGCAGGGACTTGGCCTTGGTGATGATCTTCAGGCTCTCCACCACTCCAGCCACACTCTGGGACAGGGACAGAGAGGAGAGACCCTCTGGCACAGGTTTCTCTTTGGGTCTGGCCTTCCTTACTGCAGACCCTCGCCAGGCTCATCCCCAGCCCCCACGACCCAAGGGGATAAGGGGACAGCCCAGGCCTCACCCACCTCATGTTCTAGGCTGCTGTATTCGCCCTCTGTGTTTTCCCGGACAATGAGGATATCTATGTCCCTGTGCCGGGTCACCACTCCTGGCAGGCTCTTACAGTGGATGACATTGGCATAGAGGTCCAGGCTGGTGCTGGGGACCCAGAGAGAAGAAAAGCTGGCCAATGCCACAACTATCTGCTGGCACGCTCCACCCGCACTGAGCCCCGACCCCGCGCACCGGGTTCTCACCGAAGGATGTTGTTTCGGGATTTGTGGGATGGTGGCAGGTTATGGTTTGTTTCGATGTTGCCTGCCAAGACAGAAAGAAGACAGGCTGGAGAGGGGGCCCCCAGGCTCAGCCACGCCACCATACTCCCCTTCCTGAGCAAGGGAACGCGTGCCAAAGGCAGCTCCAACCCAGGCAGAAGATGGCTTTCACCAGCAGGAAGACTTCACAGAACGCCCGAGTGTAACATCCACCGTAAGCCCTGTGAGGACGGAGGGCGGGGCACTTGACAAATACTGACGGACTGAATGAATGAACAAATGAATGGACAAGGGTTGGCAGCTAGCCAAGAGATCTTGCCAGACCCTGGGCAGGAAATGGCAAGATCAGGGTCTGGCTGGATAGAAAGTGACCACTCCTGCTTACTAACAGGCTGGCTAGCCAGGCTGGCGCCAGCAATGTGACCTTGGCCAGCGTCACTGTTAGGCCCCACGTCGAGGTGCCACCTGAGCCCCAGCTCAGGGGCAGGTGGGGGCCATCTGGGAAACACTAGAGCTTGGCCTGGGCTGCACCCAGGGCAAAAAGAAGAGGAGCAGCAGGGGGCCAGCAGTCGCCGGGAAAAGGCAGTCCGTCAGAGAGTGCCAAGTAGAGCAGGCTTTTCTCAGGGCCCCCTGGGGCCATCACCCCCTCCGAGTCACACCCTGCCTACACTGCCTTTGCCCAGTGTCTTAGGCACCTTGCAGTTGCCACGTCAGCCCCTCCTCCGGACTGCCGGGGCCTGGGGCTCAAGCTGGATTCAGCTTTGCTCACACAGAGCAGGTGATGGGCTCTAGTTTACAAAATGAGTAATACAAAGAGTTTAAGAACGCGTACCAAACCACGGCAAACTCAGGAAGGGCTAAAATTCCTGTCTGCGACACCCACAGTTGTGCTGGCTGGAGCCAAGGCAGCGGGTGAAGGGCAAAAACTGCATCTCTGTGACATCTGGTTTATGGAAAAGGTTCTGAGGGTCAAAGCTGACCCCAGCAGAGGGGCTGCCCCAGGAGAGAAGGGAGTGGGAGGAAGCCCTTTACTGAACAGGCTCCCACAGAGTCTATCACAGAATCGCAGCGCGGACAGGACCCCAGAAGCTTCTATTCACTCTCCAAGCACAAGGGTCCTCCCTAGCCAGAAAAGCCCTGAAGTCACAGTTGGACGGCCCCAGGGACAAGCATCAGCTTGGAAGTGAGAGGAATCGTGCATGGTGTCCCATCCTGGCCCCCCGAACTCACCCTTCAGGGCCACACGGTTCCGACGGATGGCCATGATGGCGTTGCGGATGTCCTCTTCATCAGCATTGGAGCTCACGTGTACCTCTTCAAAGTCCACCGGCACACATGCGTGCCTGGGGCAGAACTGGGTCAAGGTGGCTGGCCCCAGGCGCCCCCCATGCGTCCTCTAGGAAGCCTGCCTGGACCACTGGGTGCAGAGGCCTCTCCACTGCCGCCCACCCTGACCTGGCTCTGGCTGAGAGGAGACTGGGCCCACCTGCGCCAACTAATGGAGAGACGCCTGAACTCTACAACCGTTAGCAGGACTGGTGGCACCTTCCCCATGCCCAGGCCAGCCTGACAGGATCATAGGCACAGGGACGAAAAGCCTGGGCGTACAGCTCTCCTGCCACTGGCTCACTGGGTGCTCAGGCGAAGCCCCAGCCAGTGGGCTTCTGGGCTCACTGCCCCTCTCGGCACAGTTCTCAAGCCATCCCCCCCCAGGTGGGCCTGGGGTACAACCTCCCCTAGGGGTACAGGAGGTGGGCCCAGGGGCTGTGTACCTGAACACAGACTTGACATGCAACATGAGCTCTGGCCCGATGCCATCCCCCGGGATCATGGTCACTGTGTGCCGCCCACCATACTTAGCCGACGGAGGCTGGAAGGAGGGGAGGGTGAAAGTGGGCCCAATGGGCCAGCCAATCATGAGGTGCCAGCTCGGGGTATCTTACCCCACCTGCCCCACCCCACCCCAGACAGGGCTGCTCATGGGGGCTCCTTGTTCAGAAGGGCAGCAGCAGAAGCAGTCCCCACCCCCGCCTGGACTTGGGTCAATCCCAAAGCAGCTAAAAGCCCCAAAACTTAACAGGCAGATGAGAAAAATACTTACAATTGTTTGTTGCTAGAGAGGGAACAGGAAGGAAGAAGACACCAATCAGCCAAGGTTGGAGGAACAAGGCTGTGCCCAGGGAACGGGGCCGTTTCCCTGGGGATACTGTGTAGTACAGTTCGGGTAAGGAGGAGGGGTGGGCTACCTCTGGAGACCATGCCTCAGAGGGAAGGACATGGAGGGCCAGGGAACAAAGGCACAGCACACACATACACGCCTCTACGCACACACCTGCTCACACATACACGTGCACAGACGGGGCATACATGCGTAAACATGTGTATACACACGTGCGAGCACACACAGACACATGCACGCAACACTCCGGCAGGAACTTACTGAGACGCTCCTCCGGGGGGCCTCATGGGCACTGAGAACCTGGCAAAGAGAACCCAGATGCCAGCAGTTGTTGTCCAGCCCGGAAAGCCAATTTGGCAAAGGCCAGCTGAAGTCTTGGCAGGGGAGAGGGACCATCCCCTGACCATACCCAGACAGGTGCCACGTGTCATCCCCTCACCTCCACCATCTGGGGACTAGCACAGAGTACGCGCCCACACAAATGGCTCCAGAGCCTCCGTTCCCCGAGGAGCAGCCGGTCAAAGCACCACGGAGGGGCGCCGCAACCCTTTATGGGGCCTTCAGCCCCACAGTCAGTGGTTGAAGAAATGTTTGTCTCCCTCCCCCTCCTTTGCTGTTTGATTCTTTTTCAGCCAATTATTCCTGCTCAGTGATGTTTGTGGTCTATAACACGGAGAAGTTGGCACAGTAAACGCGGCACAATTGGGAAATCATTATAACCAACCACAGGGCCATCAAGACAATCATTTTACCATTTTTAATATCTTCTCTTCCTTATTGCAAAAGCAGCATACCGTCCTGACACAGAGATCAGGAGAAAAAGAGAGCACCCAGCCCCTGTCCACCCAGAGACAATCATTGTTGGCACTGCAGGGAACAGCCCTCCAGAATCACAAGTCCAGAGCAAACCCACGGAAAACCCAACCATTTTTTACAAGAATAACAGACTCCTGGGGCGCCTGGGTGGCTCAGTTGGTTAAGCAACTGCCTTCGGCTCAGGTCATGATCCCAGGCTCCTGGGATAGGGCCCCACATCGAGCTCCCTGCTCAGTGGGGAGTCTGCTTCTCGCTCTCCCACTCCCCCTGCTTGCGCATGCGCGCGCTCTGTCAAACAAATAAATAAAGTCTTAAAAAAAAAAAAAAAGAATAAGAGACTCCAATCTCTTAGAAGGCTTTCATAAAGGATTGCAAAACTGCTTCGTGGCCTACATGGGAGATGAGTGTCCCCAACCCCCTAACTCAGAAACAGCCACGTTTGGCCACACCAAAGCCATGTCTGACAGCTTCGGAGTAAAAGCCATCTGAGCCAAAGGGGACAGGTGTTGAGAAGTGATCCATCTAGAGTCCCCACATTATCCTGGAGGTAGAAGCTTGTATCCCAGGCCCTACTGCAGTGGGGCTACGGGTCCTTACACTTTCCTCCCTGCTATGCCCCACCTGGGAACACATCCAGGTGTCCCTCAATCCAAATAGGAAGGGACAGAACCAAGGGCCTTTTCGTCACTTGGAGGTGCCCTGCCACTTGCCTACTGGGACAGCAGCAGAGTGTTCCAGGCAATAGCATAGTCACTGTGGCCATTCTGCAAAGAGCCATGCCTTCCTGCGAGAAATCTAGAAAGCTCAGGCAGAGACTGACTACCTCCTGGCGTCTCCCTGGCTGGTATTCATGAGGCACCCACCTGCACGAGCTCTGGCAGCACTGGTGTGCTGGTCACCCGCCCCGCCCAAGCCAGGGGCCAGAAAGGGAGTGACTACTAGGACAAAAGGCTCCAGGTATCAGCTCATCCGATGTGGTCCCTGGATCTGCAGCAACAGGCACACTTGACAGCTTTCCTATTTTTCTTTCCAGCACTTGTCAGTATCTGAATTCATTTTATTTGTAGGCTCTTGATACGACTTGTGGAAGGAGGCTTCTTCCAGGAAGCCTTCCCTGATGCCTAAAGGCTGTGGAACTGTAGGTCCCCCTGGGTTCCCAAAGCCCTACCTGCTCCCTCCCCCACCAACCACAATCTCCCTAGGCTGTCCCTAGCAACTGCCTTGCTCCCTCCCCAACTCCTAAACTCCTAAGAGTGGAAGCCATGTCTGACCAGCTCCTTACTGTCATCCCAAGACCTAGCAGAATGCCTGGTCCAGAGCTTGGACATAAGAAACACTTCCCAAATTAATGAGCACATCAGAAAATGGAAGAAGGGATGGTGGGTTTGGGGGCCAAGGAGGCCTCGGTCCAAATCCACCATCCACTATTTTAGATAACAAACAGCTTAACCTTGCTGAGCTTCCTGTCCTCACCTGAAACCCATGGAATAGAGATGCCCACTTTTTGTGGCTGCTGGGAGGATGCAGCAAGCCATTTGGTTCCCAACAGGGCACACCCACCTCTTCACCCCACCAGCTCCTTAGGCCGGTGTTCGGCACTGGGTAGACCCCTATGGCTCCCAGCAGTAATTCCTCCTGGGAGTCCACTGGCATTAGGCAAGTAACTCAGCCATGGTGGTGAGCCACCACCTGCACCTAGCTCTCTATCTGGGCAACCACCCCCGCCCCCCCTCCCTTGGATCACATCACCACCTGAGCTGAACCTTTCCTTCGCCTGGTCCCCATACTAGAGTTTCTTCAGGCTTTAGCCAAAGACCCAGAGAGCTCTCAAGACAGACTTACTTCCCTACCTTGCTCTGGACAGATACAGGCACGTTCTTCCTTCAGGGGGCTACACGGGTTCTGCCTCACACCCACGCTGCCCTGTGAAGCCACCCATCAAAGAAGCCCAGTTTAAGGCAGGATGGGATACATGCACAGGCCTACTGCTCATTCATTAAGCAGGAGGATGGACTGTCAGTCATCCTTTGATAGTGCCACAGAAAGAGAGGAGTCCAGGGTGGTATGTGTTCCTGCCAAAGGATTCCCACACTCCAAATCTTAGTGAGACTTCTTTCTTTAGCATGTTCTGTTAGATCAAGTACCAATGGTGGCTGCATATTTTCCCACAAGACCCCAAATGGTGGGACCAAAGACCTGGGGTTCATCTCTAAAGCTTCCCATACCCAGGACAACCAGTCTCAGGGCAAGGCACTGCCCAGCTACCAAGTGTCCCCTGCCCCCACCCCCACCCCCAACATGGACACAAGCACACACAGGAGAGGTCAGGGAGGAGACAAATGTCTTCACCAAGACCCCATGGGAGCCTAGCTGCCAGAACCGCCAGGCCTCTGGAAAGCCCCTCATCAGCAAGTTTGGAGAAATCAGAATTTCATAAAGTATAAGCTGCCACAGGGTTGCTTTCCTGAGGGGTCAGAGGGCAGAAGCATATCAGATGCATCCACAAGGAGTGTCAGCAAACTCACAGGATTCTGGAAGGTCAGGGTTGGCTAGATCCTTTGAGACAGAGGGGAAACTGGAGCCCAGAGACAGGAGGGTGGCCATACTGTGGATCAGTAGGGGCAGCTAGGCCTGGAGGTCATACCTCTTGACCCTAGAGCCAGTCCCGGCTCTCTGATGCTTCGGAAGGCTTCCGATCCACCCAGGGACTAAATTATCCTTGCCTAAGTGTGTAAAGAAAGAGGAATGAGACCTGAATAAACAAGATCCTAAACGGAGAACTGAGGAAGCAAAGCCCCCACGGCCTCCCACCTCATCAGTCTCAGAAAATCTAGCTCTCTCCCATTCCAGAAGGCTGCGGGGAAAAGACATCTGGGGCTATAAAAATGTCCGGGGGTGGGGTGTGGTATCGGGGGTGCTGGCAAAATCTGGTTCTCCAACTCCACTGGGACAAGTGACAAGGCGGTCCGCAACAAAAAAAACCCGAGGACGAACTGGGGCTGGGGACCGGATTCCTAAGGCGGCAAGAACAAGGGGGGCCGGGACACGTGACCGCCTCAGGAGGGCTCCCACCATGACACTAGGGAGGTGACACTCGGCCCGCTGCTGCCCACTCTCCCCGCTTGTCCGGAGCTCCCCCCGCCCACCCAAGATGCAGACCCTTGGGGAAGCCGGACAAGGGCCAACTTCACCCAAGCCCCTCACTGACAGCGGAGAAAACAGCCAATCAACTCCGGCGCGTAGCCCTCTCCCCGCCCCTCGCGCGGCCCACAGCCAATCGGGCTCCAAAACAAGCTGCAAGCCAGCGGTCTCCGGACCCGCCGAGCAAGCGCTGCGGCTGTCCCCGCGGACCGCTGCCCCTTCTCACCTCCCAAGGGCGGCAAAGGAGGGCCGGTCTGAGCACCGCCTTCGCAGCGCCGCCGACGACCGCTGCCACCTTCAGCGCCATGACGGAAAGTGAGAGCAGCCGCTCGTTCAGACACGCAGACACCTCTCTCGCGAGAGTTAGGATGGGCGCGAAGTGCCGGAAGTGGGCACGGACCCAGCAGTGCGCACGCGCACGGCCGCGCCGGTTCCCACGCCCCTTTCCGCCGCCGCCGCCGCCGCCGCCATCTTGATGGGGCGGCCACCTGGGCCTCTGGCCTGGGGAGGGGACACGTCAGTGCCGCCAGCAACGTCACAGGCCCGCCCGGCCCGCCGGTGCCTGATTGGCTGCCACTGCTGCTTACGCGACGCGCTTCCTCGTCTGCCCCTCGTGCTCAGGGGAGTCGCTCTCTTTTTCCCTCGGTAGAGAAGAGGCGATGGCGGCGCTGGCATCTCTCGGCGCCCTGGCGCTACTCCTGCTGTCCAGCCTCTCCTGCTGCTCAGGTAGCGGCCTGGCCGGAGCTCCTTTCTGGCGAGCCTCTCTCCCACGACTGGTGGTGCGTGGGGGGAGGAGGGGTGCGGGCGAAGCAGGGTTCTGGGCCTTCTTCCTCCGAGAGGCAGGTGGCCTCGGGGCGCTGCGACCGAGGCCACCACGCGCTCTTGCACCACACACGTTTACCCAGCAGCCAGGCTTCTGGAAGAAACAGCCAAAGCTTCCCCCCCGTCTGCTCCCGCGAGGAAGAGTCCCAGAGCCTGCCCCGTGCGCCCGCTTCCCAGCTCCAGCAGGGAAAGTGACACACGGCCCTGCTCCCCTCCCGGAGCTCCCAGTCTCGGAGCGGGGGTCGGACAAGAGCAAAACTCTGCAGCGCAGGGCGACCGGAGTGAGAAAGTAGACTGGTGGGAGAGGAGCCACCCGACCCGGTGAGGTGGGACCAGGCCTCCCCAGGCAGGGAGCTGTAAGTGAAGAGAGGAAGCAGAGATGTGCCAGGCAGAGGGACCATGAGCGTGGGCAAGTTAGATAGGAGCAGCAGAAGAGGGGAAAAAAGGTAAAAGGGGTTGGGAGGGGCGGAGGGCTTGGGTGCCAGGCCGGACTGTTGACTTTTTACCTAAGGCCCTGGTGTATTCTTAAGGGACTTTTCAGCAGAGCCGAGCCACAGTCAGATCAGTGAACATTCTTGAGAGATTCTTAACACCTGGTGGCAGGGTTGAGCTCAAACTGGAGTCCAGAAGTGTGTTTAGGTGAAGCTCCTTGCCAGAACCAGCGCTACGCTTGGGGAGCCTAGACTGGGTCCGGGATGCCTTCTACACGTTCACTTTACCTGCCCTGCTCAGGTCAGAGCCTCTGGTGCCTGGAGTGTTTCATCAGCCTAACTGCCTTTCCTGCCTGCACCCTCCTCACCTACTCCCTGGGAATTACCCATGGTGTAGCCAGTGATGTCTGGAAAGGACAAACCTGGCTGTAAAACCCTTTGGTGCTCCACAGGGTCCGTAGGAAAACGGCCAAGCTTAGTGGGACACAGACGTGGCTCCTGAGAACCACCCCCCACTGATGTTCCTAGGCATCTTCCTCCTGCTGCTCAGACCCAAAGCTTCTCTGTCTCAGTCTAATGCATGGCTGTGCCAGCTCACATCCGGAGAGCAGCTTCCCACTGGTAGCATCTGCTTGGCACCCTGTGATTTAGGCAGTGCCTTCCGTAGAACCTGTAGGAGTTAGGCCTCTAGCAGCATGGAGGTGGCAGAGGCACGGCGTCCTTCCTCTCCAGGCAGCCCTGTTAAAGGGGACAAGCTGTGCCCATTTCCTTCCCTTGGGCAGTGCTGGGTCCAGTCTTGGCCTTCTGTCAACTGTGGCTGGAGGCAGAGACCCCTTCATCTCCAGTCCACATGCAGCAAACTGTCCAGGGCCATGCATGTTTCTGAATTGAAGTCCATCTGCCCCCTGGACTTGCGGGGTGCTCCAAGGCAGGCTGGAGCCCCAAATCATTGCAGGGCTTCCCTGTCCGCAGGTGCAGGCACAGGCACCAGTTGTGCAGTGAATCCATCTAGCTGCTGCCCTTTCCCCCAATAAACACACTTTTTGTATCTCTCTCCCTCCCTCCCTCTCTCTCCCCTGCTCTTTTGCCCTCACGTTTAGGTTCCACCTATACAAAGCCTTTCTATCCATCCCACATCCCCAGCCTGCCTTCAGGGCCATCCCACCCTATCCGCCCCCCTTACTGCTGCATTTCCAACTAAGCATTTTTATCTGTCTCCCACAGCCCACCAGACAGGTTGCAAAGGGCTCTGTGTGTCAGCTGACAAGGTCTGGGAAGTGGGTCTGGGTGGTCCCTTCTGCCCCCTAGCCCAGCACATACAAGTTGGGCTCAACGTAGACATGTCTACCTCCTCCCCACAGCAGAAGCCTGCGTGGAGCCCCAGATCACCCCTTCCTACTACACCACCTCGGATGCCGTCATTTCCACTGAGACTGTTTTCATCGTGGAGATCTCCCTGACGTGCAAGAACAGGGTCCAGGTGAGGCAGTGGGGGTTTCAGCCAGCAGGTGCTGGGGCAAGAGGCAGGCAGTGAGCCTGGGACCTGGGGCATCAGTTCCTCACTGGCAGTTGATGGGGTCAGACCCATGTACCCATGCAGACAGAGAGAATGAGGATTTTGACTTACAGGTATAGGAGAGAGAGGTCAGGGTACAGCCAGGCCAGACTGTTTAAAGCAGGTGTTAAAAGAACATTTTCCTAATCTGCTCTGCCTAGGTGCAAAAACGTAGGTAGACGTCTTGCTGTGCCTGATGAGAGCATACGCTGAAGTGAGAAACCGCAGGAGTTTAGCCCCCAGGCTCCTGTACCCCTTTTCTGGTTGCTGCCTGCCAAGGCGTGGCCCTTCTGGTCCGGGTACAACATTCCTTGGGTGGCTCACTGGGCAGCCCCTGACCCCAACACCCGCTTCCAGACTCAGAGGCATTACGAGTACACTTTAGTCATCCTGCCTCTGTTCACAGTTAACAGGCTTGCTGTGGGTTAGGGAGGCTAGGCCACGGGGGGTGTGTGCCCCCCCCAGGGGAGACATGCAGAGAAGCAGTAACGGCATCGGTGGGTGTTGGCTTCGTGGCACGGCCCTGGGTTGTGGCAGGCTACCTCCGTGGTGCTCCCTGCCCATAGGCCATGGGGGCTGCTGTGGGCAGCACAGCGGGGCTTCTGCTGAGCGCCGGAGAGGGGAGAAGGTGACTCTCTTTATTCCCTCTCCCAGAACATGGCTCTTTATGCTGATGTCAGTGGAAAACAATTTCCCGTCACCCGGGGCCAGGATGTGGGGCGTTATCAGGTAAGGGATGCTATACTTGTCATTTTGAGGGGAGGCCACCTGCTCCCTGGCATGACTTTGAAGCCCTAGGGGCGGCCCAGTGGAGGAGGATTGAGGTTCTGTGACGCGGGCGGCTGGTGGCGGTACTGTCCACTGCACCCACCCCTGCCAAACATCCCCAACCCAGGTATCCTGGAGCCTAGACCACAAGAGCGCCCACGCAGGTACCTACGAGGTCAGATTCTTCGATGAGGAGTCCTACAGCCTCCTGAGGAAGGTGAGGGTCCGTCACCTGGAGCCCCTCCCAGGCCTCCAGGAGGGAGAGCACCCCCCACTTCCACAGCCGTCTCCACCCTGCAGCCCCTTCTCACCGAAGCGCCAGGCCAGTAGGGGCCTCGCTTTCGCAGAGCAGAACGGCCGGGTGGGCACCTTCCTGACCACTCGCCCCACCTGTCACTACACCTCCCATGCTCCTCTCTTGCCCGGTTCTCCTCTCTTCCATGACTCGGGCCAACGTTACTGCCTGTCCAACCTCTCCCCACCCCACCTGGCAGCACCCCTGACCCCAGCATCTCCCTTGCAGGCTCAGAGAAATAACGAGGACATTTCCGTCATCCCGCCCCTATTCACAGTCAGTGTGGACCATCGGGTGAGTGGGCTGAAGAGGCTGCCTGGTGTCTGGGAGAGCAGGGAGCACACAGCAAGCCTCGCCCTTTTTGAGCGTGCCCTCGTGCCCTAGGGGGAGAGTGACTGGGGCTGGCTGGCTCCCCGCCCAGCTCTCCCCTGAGCTGGCTTTGGTCTCCTTTCTTGCAGGGCACCTGGAATGGGCCCTGGGTCTCTACCGAGGTGTTGGCTGCAGCCATCGGCCTAGTGATCTACTACCTGGCCTTCAGCGCCAAGAGTCACATCCAGGCCTGAAGGTGGCACCCCTGGGCTATTGCTACTTTCAATAAACGGTTGCTGGCTCTAACCAGTATTCAGGACAGGGGGTCCTAACTCACGTTGTCGTGCCTTCTACACATGGGCAGAGCCGGGCAGCGGGCGCCCGTATTCACCTGGACAGCGCAGGCACTGAGTGCGGACGGGGCTGGAGCTCCTGAGCCTCGCGTGTTCGCTCCACACTCTGCCATCGTGGGCTCTCCTTCCTTGGCCCCCAGTTCAGCCTTCCCTGCCCGCCGCCCCCTGTGTCTGCCTCCTGTCTCTTGCGGCTGCCTGCGCAGGTTTGGGCAGGGCGTGGGCTTGCGCTTCCGCCCCGCACGTGCGGTCTTCGGGCAGAGAGGACTGCCCCGTCCTGTCCTGCCCTCACCCAGCCGCTGGCCGGGCAACTGCCCAGAGAAGGCCGGGCCGCTCCCAACTCCCCTGAAGTCCAGCAATCACGGCTCGGGTAGATGCAGGCCCAGCTGCCTTCAGAATGCCTCCAGGGTGGAGTCCTGGGTGGGAGCGAGTACTTCCCTTGCTGTTGCCAGGCAACACCGTGGGCGGGGAGGGGCCTAGCTCGTGGCGGAGCTGAAGCCGCTAGCCAGGCAGCTGAGCAGTGCTCGATCCATGCCCTACACCCCGCCGCCTCTGTGGCCTCCCAGCGTGTCCTCACTTCAGAGGCCCTGGGGGAGAGCTGGCTCCTCACTCCCAAGGGCAGGGCTACAGCAGACTTGGGGCTGAGTCCCCTGCTGATGGGACCAGGCTAGGAGTACTGGTGGGTGGGCTTTCTGGAGTTCAAGGGATGCCTGCTGCCCCCTCCTTCACTGCCAGGGAGTAAAGGGTCCCCACGTTCTGCCAACAGCCTGTGCGGGGCAGACAGGGTGGACGATGGCAGCTGTTGGCCGCTCAGTGGCTCTGGATTCTGCTCAATGGCAGTAGGACCCAAATGTGAAGTCACTGTTCCAGGGCATCAGTAGCTAAGGGTTGCTAGCCCTCCCGGTACCACCTTTCCCAGAGTCCCAGTGTTGGCTTCTACATGGCAAGGGACTCCAGTTTATGGGCTTGTCTTGGCCCACATCCCAAGAACACTGGGTCTCCAGCGCTCCCCTCTCCCCCAAGGCGAGAATGGAGTGCTTCTAGTGCCCATAGGGTGAGCCCCCCCCAGCCACTGGAGAGGGACGCCAGGGCAACAGTTGGCCTCCATCTCCAGCTGACCTCCAGCCAGTATCCTGCAGCAGGGACTGGGCCCTTGGAGTCCCATCCTTCTCCACAAGGCCTGCTTGGGGCCCACGTATCCCCTCCAGAGGAAGAGATGTGCCCAGTGCTGGACTCCAGAGGCCTCAGAGGGCAGAGGAAGCCGACAGCTCCAGAACCAGGCCCCACGCCTTGGGCTCCCATGTGCTCCTCACTGACAAGCACTTTCCTCCCTTCCTGCTTGCTGATGTTCCAGGCCTGCCTTGTGATGTGCTGGGCCTTCCCTCCCAGCTGCTCAGGCAGCAGCTCACAGATGCGGCCAGCCCTCAGGGCCCAGCCTTCCCCGCAGAGCAGTTGGCTTCTGGGAACACTTGCTTGGATTTCTAGCTCATGCCCATCTCAGCAAATTAGGGAAGTTAACGAGAGGCCTATGCTGATGTTTCAACAGAATCTTAATGCATCCTTGCTCGCTTCAGCTGCTGGCAGCGTCGTGTGTGTGTCAGGAGACTGAGCTCCTTCACTGCTGTACTTCCCAGCCCAGGGGGTGAGACACACACACCAAGCTGGAGTCCCAGGACCCCACCGAACACTTAGCGTGGTTCCTGGCACTTAGCAGAAGCCCCGTGGTTTGCTGCACTGAATGGAATCTCGAGCATGTGGCTGCCCCTCTGGGAGTTCCCAACACGGAAGGGTCCTCTGTGGCCACCCGGATGTTCATCCATCTGGCCAAAAGACATTTACTCGGCAGTCTCCGTGCTGGGCACTGTGGGAGCCCCCAAACAAAGAGGGTAGTTTGCCTTTCATAAGTTCCCAACTCCGTGCCCCTTCTAGGGCTCTTCCTGAGCTGGAGGGTAGAGGAGGGTAGAACCCGCTTCTCAAGGGTTCCGCTGGACCAGTCAGTGTTGGCCTCATCCACATGGCAGAGGCCTGGCTTAGCACTGGTGGCAGGGCCTGCCTCTGGGCATCACCCCTGTGACCTCACACTTCTGAAACAATTCCAGTGACTGTCACGCCTCCTCTCAGAGTAGAAGAGGGACTTCAGAAGACCTGGCAGTTCCTCAGTGACAGAAAGCAGAGGCACAGCTTTCAATTGGCCCATGCCTTGCCCATCCCCGCCCTGCCACCCCCACCAAAACCCACATCTCTTCCCCTAGCCCGATGAAAATGAACACAGAGAGGCCAAGAGTCACCTCAAAAAGGCAGCTTGCTTTATTCTCTCAATGCTGATGGGGGGCAGGGGTGGGCAGCCTGTCTGCCTCCAGTCTCAGGCTCTCTGAGCTAGAGGGGCCCGGGGGTCTGGGCCTGGTCCACATTTGCAGAGTGGGGTGCAGAGCATCTTCTCCCATGTCAGCCCAGCTGGCCGGGCCCGGCTCTCTCGGGTCCAGGCCTCTCCCTCAGCTCGGCGTGGGTCTTGTCACCAAGGTCTTCCCCTGCTACTTATGTCTTGGCTCTCCCTCGGTCATCAGGGAAGGAAGTGGCCCCCAGGGTGGGCCTCACAAGCCACATCAGAGGCTCCCCGTCCCCATACCTCAGAGTGGAGACCAACAAGAAAGCTGCTTCCCATTCTCCCGTTCTTCCCCAACCCTTCCCCTCCCCCTGCCCCAGCCCTCCCCTCTCTTCCTTCCCCCCACCCACCTCCTTCCCAGCCATCACTGGGGGTTCCACTTTTGTCAGGCTGCCTGAAGGAGCTGCCAGCCCCCGGAGCAGGTCCACAGAACAGAAAAACAACAACTGGCAAGCACAGAAAGGGAAAAAAACCACAAAACTCAGGGTTGCCTTTGTCTACAAATAGCCAAGGCTCCCGGCAGGGGGCGAGTCTGCTTCAAAGCCAGGCGTTCTCTTGTGCTTAGGACAGTCCTCTTCGCCTCTGCTTTCCAGTTCGCCTTTCCTGTCCCCAAGTACCCACGCAGAGAGCTCTGGAGGGGTGTGCGTGTGTGTGCACGTCCATGTGCCTGGGCCTGTGATGCGCACACGCGGCCCGCACGAAGCTGAAGGGGCGCCTGCTACAGGTCCGCCCCCCCATGCCAGCTGTCGCCGTGGTCGCTGTACTTGGAGAGCAGGAAGTAGCCGACGGAGAGAAGCGTCCCTTCTCCTGGGGGCTTCTCTCTGGTCACAGAATCCTGTGCACACACACACACACAGACACGCACTAGATTCTAAGGGAGAGTAGGGGACAGGGTCTTGGGAGGCCCACTGGACCTGGGCTGGGGCCGAGGGCCCGCCCCGGAGCACAGCGGGGCTCAGACAGTGGTGACGGAGAGCAGAGGGTTGTAGACCCGCTTGCCGTCGGCAGAGCGAGTGCCGTGGGCCAGCATCTCCTGGATGGTGATCCAGTTGTCCAGGATCTTCTTGTTCCGCTTCTTCATGGTCTTGCGGTGGCTCAAGGCAATGATGTTGAGCTCAGCCTTGCTGTCGCCGTTCTGCTGCTCCCTCAGGCACTCCAGCCGGCTCTGCATCATGAACTCGCGCCGCTTCCGCTGCTCCCGGGCCCGGATCAGGTGCTGCTTCCGCTCCTCCTTGCTCCAGTAGCGGCCCATCTTCATCTCGCTCACCGCGTCATCATCCGTGGTCATGCCGCTGCGTTCCTCGCGGATCTTCAGGGCCCGGGCTTTGAGGAGGCGGTCACGCACAGGCCGCTTGGCCACATAGCGGGTCCCATCGCTGCGCACCTTGACCTTCCACTCCATGCGGGGTGCTTCGGGGGCCACCGCTGCCCCGCCCACCCGAGGGCCAGCAGCCAAACTCAGGGGGCCACGGCCCAGCTCTTCCAGGCCGCGCGGCGGGGCCAGCTGCACGCAGCTGTGGTAGTGCTCGCTCTCCTGGCCCTGGCCGCGGTGGCGCCGGGAGAGGTAAGGGCTGCCCTCGGGGCCCACGCGCTCCAGGGTCACGCCCGTCTTGGGGCTTCGGCGGACGCGCTCCTCGGAGTGCTGTCTCCTGCCCGCCTCGGGATCCCGGGAGAGAGATCGGAACTTAGCGGGGCTCCCCTGCGGGGCAGCTGCCTTGGGGTGCGCGGTGACCGTGGAGCCGGAGGGGGTCCGGTTCAAGTTGGAGTTGCCGGCGGCAGCCCGCCTCAGGGGGCTCTCCGGCAAGGGCTCGGCGAGCAGCGGGGTGCTGCGGCAGCTCTCCCCCGTGTTGTAGGCGCTGGTGCTGTCCTTGTCCGACTTCTCGGGCAGCTCGGAGATGTCAGACAGCTCGTGCTTCTTGGGCTCACTGGCCCCCAGGTCATAGAGACTCTCCTCCTCCAGCAGCCAGGCCTTCATGCAGCGCTCCCGCAGCTGCTGCATCTTCTGCGCCCGCAGGATGTTGCGGCACTTGAACTCCAGGTGCCGCAGCTCCTCCTCCAGCATGGCCATCTCGTGGCCCAGGCTCTCGTTGCGGTTCACATCCAGGGCGCTGTTGCCGCCCGAGGCTCGGGGGAAGGGCAGGCCCGGCTGGTTGCCATTCTCCAGATGGCCCTTGATCTCCAGCAGCTCCCGGTAGCGCTCGTACTCCTCGTCGGTGAGGCCCGGGATGTCGCCAGCCCCCAGCCCTGCCCCCTCTGCCAGCAGCGAGTCCATGCTGAAGTGGAGGTCCCGGCTCTTGCGCAGGGCGCCGGGTGTGTTGGCGGCACTGGCGGGCTCATCCCCCAGCAGGTCATGCTCGGAGCTCTCCTCGGTGCGGGTGCTCTCATCAGTGCGGCCCACCCCACTGTCCAGCTCCTGGCTATTGCTCAGGCCCGTGCCCGCATCGGGGACCCCTTTCTCCTCTTCGTTGCCAAGCTGGGGCAGAAAGATGAGCCCCACTCAGTAGGAGTCCCGCAGGCCGGGCTCGGAATCAGAAGGGCCTTTGGGTCCAGCCCATCTCCCGCATGCCCCAGCCCCCTGGCCTCCCGCCGGCGCTCCCCACTGCCCGCCCTGCCTCCTTCCTCACCTGCTGGGCAGGGGGGGATTTCAGCTTCCGTGCACGCAGCTCCCCCTCATGCTCAGAGCCAAAGTCATCCAGAAAGTCATCCCGGTCACTGTCCTTCCACCGCTTTGCCAGCTGCAGAGACAGAACTGTGCTGTCCCCACTGCTTTAAGGACTGCCCCAGACATCACCCCACCGATGACCTTTAGGTCCCATACCCGGTCTCCTGGTCTCAATGAAGTTGAATAACCCAAGGGAGAGGGGGGCCCCGGCACACTCGGCCATCAGAGGCCCAAGGGGAAATGGGCCCCAAAGACACCACCCGCCCTCCGTCAGTGCCAGGCTGCTGGCATGCCTGTGCCCTTGTCCCAGACCAGCAGCTCCCACAGAAAGCCCGATGTCAGGGGTCCCAGAATATCCTGCCTGGCGCACACACACCTGGCTCTCAGGTCGGGCCACCAGCAGGGAGATGTTGGTGTTCTCCTCCTGGCTCAGAATGGCCACTGCCTCCTCCCGGTTCTGGACGTCCACACCATTTATCTGCGACAAGCCAAGGGACCATCACAAAGAATGCCAGGGCTGGCTCTGGGGTGGGCCCTGCCCTGGTGGAGCTGCAGGGACCCCCTCGTAGGGAGCTCCAAGCAGAGCACCCTGGCCTAGGAAAGGCTCTTGAGCTCTGACAGGATGGAAACCAAGTGAGCATGTGGCCTCTTCCTGGGAGCCCCCCGGGGCAGTTGTGCAGGAGAGGAGACCCAGCCCCGGGTTCAGGCACAGCAGGAGAGAGGTCACTGAGCAGCCAGTAGAGTGTGGGGCCTCCGTCAGGCCTCCCCGCACCCCCCCCCCCGCCCACTCACCTGGATGATCCGGTCCCCCTCGCGGATCCGGCCATCTTTGGCTGCAATGCTATTGGGGTTCACCTGTAAGGCAGACGCGTCATGGGGACCTTTCAGTAGAAAGGACCTCCCCCCTCACCTTGGGGAGGTCCCAAAGCAAACTAAAGTCTCCTTGCTTGCTCCCTCTTCAGCTCAGACTGGAAGCTTCTGAGCTCCAGGAGGCAGGGACAAAACAAGTGGGTCTCGGGCTAGTCACCTCTCCCCAGCACGAGCCAGCCAAAAGCTCCCCGGCCCCTGCCACCACCCCCAGGCCCAGGCCCACCCCCAGCTGGCACTCGTACGCTCCTGTGCACGGAAGCCTGTTCTTTTCCACGTCAGAGGCTGGGTGAATGCAGGAAGCCGAACACTTACCCCCCCCACACACACACAGACACACACACACCCCAGCCCTGGGGCTCGATGGGCAGTAAGATATTCGTACAAAGGTTGACTTGATCAGAATGTGGGGGCAGCTGGCGAGCCATCCGCCCTCCTGTGGACACACATGTGTCCGCCACGGACAGGTGGGGAAGCACAGCCCTGTGAGTACCAGGAGGGGCTTAGCATCACAGGGCCCAGACCTCAGCCTTGCTCACCGGCCCAGCCTGCGCACAAGTCTCCTGGGGAGGACGGCCTGGCCGAACACACACCAAAGCCGCTAGCTGCCCCGTGTGATGCTAAGTAGGCTCTGCCCCTGGCAGCCGGGGCTTTCTGGGCAGCCTCAGAGCCCCGGGCGGCACGGAGAGGCCACAGGGATCGGACGGTGTGCGGACTCTCCGTGGGTCAGACCCCGCCTCCGCACCTGCCACCACCATGCCCTCCCCTCCCCGCTGCCGGTGCCGTACAGATGGACGCCGTCCACGTCCAGCCCGGATGTCCTAGCACACAAAGAGGAGGCGTGGAGCCCCACTGCCTCCTAGAAGAGCCACTCCCGCACCCTGCCTTCATACCTCTCCAACATAGATGCCCAGGTCCTCCTCATCATCCGTGCGGTAGCAAACCATCAGGCCGAGCTTGTCCCGGTGGTTGGTCTTATACAGCTCGACCTCCTGCCACAGGGGCCGTGGGGGAAGCAAAGGAAGAAAGCCCCCAAAACGTGTGAGTGAGGAGGCATGCTACAGGGGCGGCAGCCACGGCCCAGCCCCAACCCCAGCAGCACGACCCCCGGAGCCAAGTTTCCAGCCTCCAGCTTGGAGGGTCTCTCTCACCACCCCGAGTGGTGCACGTGTGCCGTGGTCTCCCCTGCCAGGAAATGCCCGAGACACACACGAGACACACGGGACACACAGGACACAGACATGCGTGGGACACAGACTCGCTTACGCAGACTGACTAAGGGACCTCACCCATGCCCTCCCCAACTCAACCCGTGAGCCTGAGTAAGCAGCCGCGCTTCGGCAAGGGCCACGAGGCTCGGCTGCCTGGGGACAAGAGGAGCCAGGCCTGAGCTGGGCTGCAGACAGCCATCCCTGCCCTGGCCTGGCCACCTGGCTCACCTCATACTCCAGCTCGTCCATACGGTCTGCCTCCTGCGGGCCGCCCTCCATGAACTCCGCCGGGTCATAATACTCATGGCTGATGGGGGGGCTGCCCAGGAGAAGGGGGGTCAGGCCAGCCATCTGCTCCTCTAGTGCCCTCGCCCCAGCTCCCGGGCTGGCCGGTCCCAGTGAGCTCGGCATGGAGCCCCTCCTTCTGAGCTACATGCATCCATGCAAAGACCAGGAATGCTTCTTGAACGGGAGTGACCAGGGGTCTGCACTGAGGACACAGGCATGCCTAGCTCTCCCTACCCCATCCCACCCTGTCGCCCAGCCCAGCCCAGCCGGCAGGGTACCAACTTCTCCAAACTGCAGGTGCCCCTCCCACCCGGCACTGCCCCCCCCCCCCGCTCATGCAACGCCCCCAGGAGTTATCCAGGCCCCAGAGGACTGCTGGGGAGTAGAGGAGGACCCACTCTACCTCCAGGGGCAGCCCTCCTTGCCCCAAGGCTAAGCGTGGCTGCTGGCGGCCAGGGGCCTCACTCTCTGTGGAGGAGGGGATCCCGGGACCACCGCTCTGCATCATGGGTTTAGAATAGCAGAATGAGCCACCAGGCCTGGATGAGAGGCCCTTCTTCTGACTGGGCCAGAAAGAAGCCGAAGAGATGGAGGAAGTTCAGAGCAGGGGGAGGATGGGACAGACAAGGATGTGAGAAGATTCAAGGAGGGATGCTTGAGAGGCAGAAGACGATGGACAGCAGAGGAGAAGAGAGGATGGAGGAGGAGGAGGAGCTGAGGCCCTCAACCTTCCAGGAGCAAGCTCCCAGGATGCTCCTCCCTTGGCCCTGGGGGGTAGATACCAAAGGGAGCCTGTGCGTGAAGCCTCCCCTGGTCCCTTCACTGGCTGATGTCCAGCCTGAGGCTGTAGAGGCCTAGAGACTGCTGAGCCCTTGGATGCCACAGTCAGCTCTGGAGGCCAAGGAGCCTGCTTCCTGCCTGAGAGGGCAGGCCAGTCGGGGTCTCCCTGCCACACCCAGAGCTGCAGCAACATAGCCTCTGGGTGGCGTGCCCTCTCCGGAGGCAGGGCCCGGGGCCCTCCTGAGGGCGACTCACAGCTCAGACAGGACGTACGGCTCCAGGATGACCATGGGCGGGGTGGGCGGGCGCAGCTTGCCCAGCGCCATGATATGCTCAAAGGTGATGTCGGTCTGAGTGCCACTGTCCACCAGCTGCAGGTCATGGCATGAGCTGTCCCCCCGGAGGCGGGGGCTGCGTCTCAGCACCTGGATCACTAGAGGCTCCTTGGAGGAGCGCAGGGCCTCCAGGGTTTGCTCCTGAGACAGCTTGGAGAGCTCCTTCCCGTTCACCTGCGGCAGAGACACGCCCCCGTGAGAACCCGCCGACCCACCCCCCAGTCTCCTCAACCAACGAGTGTGCTCTCTACCCTCATTCCCGGCTGAGCCCCACTTCTCAGCCCTACCCCTACACAGTGCTGTCTGGGGATGAGGGAGCCCCCGTGACTAGGCACTGGGTCTGGGGGCTCGGCCCCCACCCTAGAACATCCTCCAGCAGGAGCCACCCACACTTCCATCCTCCTCGCTCCAGGACCTGCTTCTCGTTCAGGCAGCACTGAAGCCAGAGCACTAGGAGGTCCGCGGAGAGGTCCCCTTGGCAATGACTGCGCATCTGACATCAGGGCTGGAGGAAGACTTTGACCCCTCTCTCCCAACGGGAGTCAGTCCATAAATGGGTTCAGGCAGGAGGATTGAAAAGAGTACGCAGACACGAAGGACAGGATCTCTGTCCTCAAGGCAATGACAGAGTCGCTGAAGAGAAAAGGTGACACACACAGAGCCTCCTGACATGGCAAGACAACCTAAGGGAGGTACCAAGGAAGTGACCCTTCTAAGACCACCGCCATTTCTTGGGCACTGATATGCATCTCCCCCGAATCCTGACCTCAACAACCCATTGTGCAGATGAGAAAACCGAAGTTCAGCAAAATGAAGGGAGTGAGTCAAGGTCACGAGCCTGACTGGGCTGCATAGTGGTCAGAGCCAGGGAGAAGGCTGGCCTGGTGAAGCCTCACGGGAAGATCAGGACCACAACGTGCGGAGGGTGGAGGGTGGAGGGTGGAGGGTGGAGGGTGGAGGGCTTTCTGGGGCCAGCTGGGTGGAGCAAGGTGTACCCTCAAGGGACTTGGGGGGCCCAAGGCTGGCCCCAGCCCAGCCACGGATTTCGGCAGCAGCCTGTATGCATTGGGCCCTGGGATGGTCACTTTGGGGCGAGTGAACCAGGTACCACAAGCTGTGACCTCAAGGTGCTCCTTGGTGTGGAGGCAAGTAGACTAAGGACCAAACAGACACAGCCAGCATTCAGGGAAGGCGCCATGAGAGCAGTGAGGGGTGGGAGATAGGGATCAGGAAGCAGCTCCTGGAGGAGGGGGATGGCAGGGTCTCCTAATCCACTCAGCAGCTCATGGAAGGGCTGTTCTGGGCCCAGGGAGGACACGCACCAGCGGGGATACTCCAAATGGCTACACCCCGTGGGTAACCACGGAACCAGACCTTTGAGAGGCTGCTAAGGAAGCAGAGGGCCGGCCACACCCCATCTAGGAAGGGGGTAGGGAAGGCTCCCTGAGCAGGGGGCACCTGGCCCGCATCAGAGGAAGGGAGAGAGGGAGGCTCGTGAGTCCCTGCCAGTCAGCACGGAGAGTGAAGGGCCCGCAGACCCAGCACCTGCCCACCGACAGAGGGGAGAAGGGCCGCACTTGGGCACAGTGGCCGGGTTGTCCCGGTCTCCGAATTCCCACAGTGCCATCTCTGCCCCTGGGTGTCTCAGGGGGTTGGGAGTTCTGCAGAGATGCCCAATCCAACTGCAAAATCTTGTCTCCAGGCTGCCACCTAATAGACTAACCCCTGGATGTCATCCCAGGGAGAGGTCTGTCTTAGGAAAGCAAATAATTACCTATCTGCTACTTCATTGTGTCCTTGTAGATAATCTCGGTACTGAGGTCTCCCCTCTCCACAAACTTTCCTTGGTCAGAAAAAATTTTTTAACCAGTCTGGTCTAATTATAAAAGAAACACAGGTTCATTGTAGAACATTTGAAAAATAGAGAAAACCATAAGGAAGAACACAAGCATCTGCCAAGAAGGTATTAGTTGCCAACTAAGGGTAAGTGTGAGAATGTGGTCGATACCGCCCGAGAGGAGGAAGTATAAAGGCGGGGGGTGGGGGGGGTGAAGGCTGAATGCACGGGAGAAATTCAGGAAGCTGCAGGCCGGGCAGTGTGGGAAAGGCTGTAGACAGAGGGAATGTGAGGAATGGCCTGGAAGACCCTAGAAGAGCCGGTTGTGAAGCTGTCAGGAATTCTGTGAGCCAGCCGTTATCAACACTTTGATGGACTAATCTTACAATGGAATGCATTATATTCAAAACAAAGGCAGTAAGTACTCCAAGCTCATGACTTTCTAATTCTTTTACTACACTCTCGTGTTTGTGCCTAGCGTGTCTGGGGATAGGAGAGGCTATTTAACGGCGTGTGCCTGTGCGTCTCTTCCCGTGCTGAGTGACATCTTGCCGCTGGCCACGGTGGGGGTATTTACACCACGGAAATCCGCAACTGCTCCAAACCAGGGCTTTTTGTCTCGGACATTGACCAGCTCCCCACTGCCCTTACGTCCAGGGTTTCCCTAAAATGCAGAAGGGCTGGGCTGTCCTCAAGATCTCCAAGGGCTACGTGTCACCCTGAAACTCCCGCAGCAGGGCCACAAGCGTGCAATAGGAGGGGCTCAGGTGACATTGAGAAATGCAGGAATGTCTTTCTCCCTGGAATCTGTTGGTTAGCCTGCGGCCATGTTGCTATGGAAACTGGGCCCAGATAGTGGGGAGGGGAATGCAGGGTGGGCTGGGACATCAAGAAGAGGATGGGCACCTGCAGAGACGGGTCATCACAGGGAGGCCTGGGATGCCCAGCAGCCTTCCCCTTGACCCACGTGCTCTTTCAGCTTCCTCTCTCCTCTTCCTCAGTCAGTGGGTGCTCCCAAGCTCATGAAGATAAGTGGGGCAGAGACAGGCCGTGACAAGTTAGAAATGAGCCCCTCCCAGAGCAGGTGAGGGCTACAGGCAAGGTGGGGAAGTGTGGGGTGATGAGCAAAGTAGCCTGGGGCCAGGCACACAGTACCGACCCTCAGATTCCCCACCTTGAGTCACATGCAAATGTCTCCACAGGCCCAGAGGCTCTCCCCACCAAGACACCCAAGACCCACTCCCGCTCACCACCTCCCTCCCCTGCTGCCACCACTCCAAGCCCCTGACAAACAATCCAAACTGGAATCAAAATCCTAAATGGACAAAGCAAAACTGCCTACCGTGGAGGTGAGAGAACAATGTCCATGATGTTGGAATAGAGAATTCTTAAGATGAACAATGGGAAAGCAAGAATGGAAAAGACACAAATTTGACTATGTTAAAAGTAAAACTTCTGAACAAGGGACAGAAACACAGTAAAAAGATAAGACAGGCTAAGAGAGGATGCTTACAATGCATAGAACTGATAAAGGATTATCCAGAATATTCTGTAAAGAATTCCAACAAAACACTAAGAAAATACAAACACAGTAGGAAAACCAGTGCAAACAGAAGAGGGAGCCTAAACCAAGCCACGGGCTGTGAGCAGCATCGTCTTAATAGCCAACGCTGGAAGCAGCCCAAGGACCCACCATGGGCAGAACGCATCAAAAGCTCATGCTCTGTTCCTACGTGTGGTATATGGAAGCATTCCTGCTCATTAATGGCATAAATAGGAGAAAACGTGCATCAGAATGACAAACCCAAATCCCTCCAGCAAGGGAAGGAAAAAATGCTGAGACCAACGGGCCAAAATCGAGGTGGGAGACGGAGAAGCAGGGAACCCGATGCGGGGTGGGTGTGGGGATCAGGGAGTGGGTGGTTTGTGTGGGTGGGCGGTAGGGCTTGGTGGTAACAGGAGCAGGTCTAGGACCCTGTGTTGAACCCCCTTCTTCTAGAGGGTCTTCTCTTCCCCTCCCGCCCCCTGCCACCTCCCCACTTAAGCTCTAAACGTCAGCCTATATCATTCCCTCTCCTTCATGTATCCTTCTTTCCTCCCTCAATAGCTACTCATCACTTCCTGCCCCCCTCCTGTCACCTACACCCACTCAAGGACAGGTGCCCAGGTGTATCCATCCCCAGCCAGAGTCACACTCGCTGGGAAGCAGACACATGCTGAGGGAGCCATGAAAGGCCCAGCGGACACCCAGGGAGAAAGCGGAGCATGCTAAGCATGTAGCACAGAGGGGACCCTGGTAGGCCCAGCATGTGGGCATGGCTTGACGGCCCTGAGACTTGACTCCCCTCAGGCTGCCAAGCAGGCTGGCTGCAAAACTCATTCACTTACCCGCCTGAGAAGGCAAGAGGGGGCCCGGCGGAGGTCAAAGGCTCAGCATGGGCCAGAGGACAGACAGCAAGCACATCCTCATCCTCAGCTTGGAGGGGAAGCCAGGCCCTGAGGGGCCCCACCCAAGCTTCCAAGGTGGCCCTCAGCTCTGCTTCTGTGTCTGTCTCTCCCACCAGGCCAGGGCGCCTTTTTTTTTTTTTTTAATTTTTTTAATTAAAAAAATTTTTAAGATGTATCTATTTATGAGAGAGACAGACACAGAGAGTGAGCATGCACACTCGGGTGGGGGGGAGGGGCAGAGGGAGAGACTGTCCAAGCCGACTCCCCACTGAGAGCACAGCCAACAAGAGGACGAGAGAGGGGGGCTCCATCCCAAGACCTGAGATCATGAGATCGTCCCAATACCCCCATGATCATGAGATCATGACCCAGGGTGCCTTCTTATATCCAGAAGGAATCCAGAATTAGGATCACGTTGGGAACATCATTTCCAGTTCAGGGAGAGCAATACCTGCTGGCTATGCCCATTGTCAGAACCTCTCATTATTAGAAGATGTTGCCTTCATCAAGTACAAACCTTCCTCCTTTGGAACAATCCAGAAGAAATCCACTTTGTTTTCTAATACTCCACGTATGCCTGAAGCCCACTTGAATGTCCCACATCCTCCCTCACCCCAGTTCCTGATGACTCTCATCTCTACCACTGCGGGGCAGGCTGGGCTGGCCTTGCCATGTGCCGGGCATCATTCTTTGCCTTAGCTGGAACCATCTTTTGGCAGCCAATCCTATTGGTTTCATAGCGTGCTTGCAGAGCAAGCAAACCCTCAAGCACTGCCTCGCCCGAGATAGACTTTGTACTCGCTACTCAGGAACCCTCCAAGCACGCATCCATTTCCTGCTGCCCACATGAGCCCAAGTGGGCTGACCTGAGACCCACAGCTCTAATGCAATCCCAGGTGAGCTGGAAGTCACTTCATTTCCACTGTGGGGAGAGGGGACCCAAGCTTTAGAGGCACCCCTCTGCTCAAATGTGGCCCAGGTGGCCTGGTTCCCGTCTACACACCAGGGGATCACTCACTGCCCTAGGTCCCCAGGCACTGAAGCACCTTGTCAGCCCAGCCTCCACAGGCCCCAAGGGCAGTGGCCACCTCCAGACTCCAGGGTGCTCAGCAGCCCTTATCCTGGCTGACCCTGTCACCCAGTCACGCACTCTTGGTCTGAACCTTACACACTGTAAAATGGTAAACTTTCTGCAAGAATTTGTCAATAACTATGAAGAATCTTGAAAATATTCATCATACCCTTTGATCCAATAAATTTGCTCTAAGTAATAGATTTTAAATAATAATAATAATAGATACCATGTGAATTACAGGGATGGCCAGAGTAGTTTTGTTGTGGTAAAATACACCTAACATAAAATTTGCCGTTTGGCCATCTGAAAGTGCACACTTCAGTGGCATTTAGCTCCTTCACACTGTTCTTCAGCCATCACCTCCATCTCGTTCTGGGACATTTTCGTCCCTGCAAAAGGTGACCCTACCCATTCTCTCCACATTACCCTAAGCCCCAGCCCCCACCACTCTCTCTTCTGTCCAGATATCAATGGAATCATACAATACGTGCTCTGATGTGTTTGGCGTCGTTCCTTAACACATTTTCTAGGTTCATCGATAGTGCAGTAAGCGTTAGTATTTCATTAGTACTTTATGGCCGAATAATAATCCATTGTATCCCATAATATTCCTTTATATGAATGGACCACATTTTGTTTACCCAATCATCTGTCAATAGACATTGGGTTGTTTCCACTTTTTGGCCACCTGTGAATAATGCTGCTATGAATATTTGTGTGCAAGTTTTTGAGACCCCGTTTTCAAATCTCTGGGCTAGGAGCGGAAGTGCCAGGCCCTATGCTCCATCTATGTTTAACTCAGTGAGGTACCAGCATTATTTTTAATGCCAACAACTTCACAACAATCTTAAGCATTAAGTGTCTTCTTCATTAAAGCATACAGCTGCCCTCCCAAAGTCTTCCAGTAAAATGCCTTTTTCTCAAAAAAGATATAATGGGGCGCCTGGGTGGCTCAGTGGGTGAAGCGTCGGATTTCTAGTCTCGGCTCAGGGTCAGGAGATCCAGCATGGCGTTGGGCTCCGCGCTCAGCCTGCGTGAGACTCTCCCTCTGCCCCTCCCGCCCCTCATATAAATAAATAAATCTTAAAAAAAGATTTTTGAGAGAGAGAAAGAGAAAGAGCAGGAGCAGGAGGGGCAGACGGAGAGGGAAAGAGAAACTCAAGCAGACTTCACTGAGTGGAGAGCCTGACGTGGGGCTCAATCTCACGACCCTGAGATCATGACCTGAGCCGAAACCGAGTCCGATGCTTCACTGACTGCGCCACCCGGGCACCCCAATAAATAAATCTTTTTTAAAAAGATATAAAATGACATGTGAACTAGGATGATTACCATATAAAATGTTTATGGAAAAAGGCTGGAAAAGAATATATAAAAACATTGTGTGAGGGAAATCTGAGATTTTTCCCCTTTTTTTCCAAACTTTATATAACATGGCTATACTTTTTTTTTTTTTTAAGATTTTATATATTTATTTGACAGAGAGAGACACAGCGAGAGAGGGAACACAAGCAGGGGGAGTGGGAGAGGGAGAAGCAGGCTCCCAGCCGAGCAGGGAGCCCGACGCAGGACTCGATCCCAGGACCCTGGGATCATGACCTGAGCCGAAGGCAGATGCTTAACGACTGAGCCACCCAGGCGCCCTGGCTATACTTTTTGAAAAAAAAATAAATGTTTATGAACTGCAAAATAAAAAACACCATTGCTGGAAAATTCTCATGATAAAATATTAAGCAAAAAGACCTGTTTAGACCAGTGCGACCTCAATTCTGGGAGCATGGATCTGGGTGTATGTTACATATATTCATTCACTGGTATATGCATATGTGTTCAACACAATACTTTCTTTAAAGACTGGGAGAAAATTCATGGGAGATAGTATTTACAGGTGACTTTTCTCTTGTTCTTTCTAGTATTTTCTCCAATGAACATCGCTTTTATAACCACAGAGAAAATATACAAAAGCAATCTAGCCCATGATATATTCTGACCTGTTCTCAGTTTCCCCAAGGCTCCAGACTCTGTGGCAGGTGACTGGTTTGTTCTCCTGGCTCCAGGGCAGCCCGGGATGGGACGGCAGCCTCCGGGCCCAGGCCCCTTGGGTACCCATTAAAGGAGAGCAGCGGTAATGAAGTCACATCAGACTCCATATCCACACCCGATCTGAGGAGGCTCAGGAGAGGCACTGCTTTCTCCCTCTACTGCCTTCCATTTCCGGCCCAGGTGTCCCAAAAAAGGGGCCTGGAGTCCCAGAGGGAGTGAAGGAGGCCCTGGGGGGACGCTCGGGCTGTGGGCTCCAGGTGAGGGGGGGAATGAATCACAGCCACCCACCCCCTAGAGGAGGTGGCCACGAGGGCCCCGCCCCATGCCCACCCCAGGGGCCACTGGGAGGCTGGCCTGACCACGGGGCCGGCCAGTTGGGCTTAATGGGCCTCAGGCCAGGGAGCAAGACTGAGCAGACACCTTCCCCGTTCCCCCAGCGCAGCCCCCCTCTGCCAGCCCCCTACTGGCTCCCTCGAAGGTGGGTGATCAAGGTGTGGGCCCCAGTGTCTGAGCAGAAGAGAACAGGAGGCCCCTGGGGTCGGGGGAGCCCTGACCCCATAAGCACCAGCCAACGAGGCAGGGAGGCACAGCAGACAGGCCCCCAGGTCTGCCTTCACAAGGAGCCTGCGGCCACCCCACACACAATGGCCACCCCAGCCCCTCAATGCAAGCCAGGTCACAAGGGTGGGACCCTTCCCCACCAGGGGGTGGACAGGCACAGAGTAGCCAATCAGGTAGTGGGGTGAGGAGACAAGACACAAGCTAGGGCAGGGACCTACCTCAACCCAGGCTCTAAAGGGGGGTGAGGTGGGGGGGGGAGTTGTAACGGGGGAAGAACTTTCTAACAATCAGGGGCGTTGGGAGTGAGCAAGGAAGGTGAGTGGGGATGTCAGAGGCTGTAGTGGGGACGGATCTGGGCGACTGGGCCACTGCCCACTGGTCTCTCTCATTCCAGGGGGCTCAAGACAAGGGACTCTTGGGACAGACCTGTGTGGTCTTGCATGCGGCTTCTCCAGGGAGCAGGGAGACAGTAGAGAATGAGCCCCGGAAGCAGGGCGGGCTCCCCTCTGCCCCAGGGCATCCTTTGGAAGCTGAGAGGCAGAATGCTTCAAGCCTGGTTGGAAGGTGGGAGGGGGAGGGGGCAAAGCTGTGTTTCAGAAGGTCGGCGGCAAGGGAGCCCAGGAGAGGAGGTCAGCACAGGGGTTATGGGTGCACAAGTGACCCTCTGTGTCCCCAGGCAGCTGGGAACCACTGGAAGGAAGACGTGTTCCGTCTCCCGCCGAGCACTGGGAGAACGGGAAGAACAGCCATGAATAAGACAGACGTGATCTCTGTGCTCAGGGAGGCTAGTGCCAGGGGTGGAACCCAGGCAAGAAACAGCAAGTAAGGCCGTTTTGGACTGCATTCAGAGCACTGAGTTATGTGGCCGAAAATGCTAAAGCGGGGACTGCTTTCGATCGAGTGTGCAGGGACAGCCTCCCCGGGGATACTTGACCTAAGACCTAAATGATGACAAGGAGCCCCCCACGGTAGGGACTTTGAAGAACATTCCAGCCAGTGCTAAGCCCTTGGTGCTCTCCAGAGAATAATGTGCACACATCGCCCCGGCCTCTATTGAGGAGCGTGCAGGAGGGGACCAAGTGCAGGCAGGGGAAAGAGCAGCAGGGAACCACAGTGGCCCAGACCAGAGATCACGGTGCCTTGGCCTGGGATGGAGGTGGCAGTGGTTGCCAGGGCCCGGGGAAGGGAGAATGGGGAGTGCCTGCTTAATGGGCATGAAGTTCCCTTTTGGGGTGATGAACATGTTCTGGAAATAAATAGTGGTGATGCGAATGTACATGTCACTAATGGTAAATCTGATGTCATAGAGTTTCCCACAATAAAAGTAAGACTGCCATCCAGATCCACAGAGACAACAAAGGTGAGGATCACTGTGGACGATGCAGGGGTTGGGGTAAACACGGGAAATGGGCATGTTTTATAAATGGAAATTTTTTCTCAGATTTAAAGTTCCTGAGACATGCAAACATCCTCGATGCCCCACTCCACCTACATATGTCCCGAACCATGAGATGGCGGGGAGGATGCCTGGGTGGTGCAGCCAGTTGAGAGACCACTCTTGGTTTCGGGTCAGGTCTGATCTCAGGGTCGTGAGATCGAGCCCCCTGGCGGGCTCTGCTCTCAGCAGGGAATCTGCTTGGGTTTCTCTCTCCCTCTTCCTCTGCCCCCATCTTTCTCTCGAAGATAAATAAATAAATCTTAAAGAAAAAAAAAAGCAGGGTGCCTGGATGGCTCAGTCAGCTAAGCATCTGCCTTCGGCTCGGGTCATGATCCCACGGTCGCACGGTCGCACACCGTGGCACATCGCACTGGCTGCTCAGCAGGGAGCCTGCTTCTCCCTCTGCCCCGCCCACCCCTCCCACACTTGTGTTCCCTCTCTGGGCTCCCAGCTCAGCAGGGAACCTGCTTCTCCCTCTCCACTCCCCCTGCTTGTGTGCTCTCTCTGTGTCTCGCTGTCAAATAAATACAGAAAATCTTTAAAAAAAAAAAAAAAAAAAGCCTGAGATGGGGCACCTGGCCGACTCAGACGGTAGAGCATGCGACCCTTGATGTCAGGGTTGTGGGTTGGAGCCCGATGTTGGGCTAGAGATTACTTTAACATAAAAATAAATTACAAATAAAAATCATGAGATGGAGGAGCTAACGGGGGATTGAATATAGACAGAAGAGGCCCACAAAGGACCACGAGGCACGCTTACATTAAGCAGTTGGAGAGAGAGACCCAGAGTTTACAGTCAGCCAGAGAGAAGCTAAGGAGGAAAGCTGAACAAGACAGTGCATCGAGGGGCATCTGTTAAGAGGTGGGCCACCGCAGAGAGGGACACTCAGCAGGCTGGGCTGGGCGGGGTGTGAAGCTCGGGAACTTTTGCAGAGAATGGGGTTGGAGTGGCTGGGGGCTGCGGGAGAGCGCTGCCTTTGGGTTTTACCAGGAGAGACACCTGAGCGTTCTGAATGCTGATGGGAGGTTTACAAGAGGGAAAGTTCGGGCCAAAGAGCGCGGGGGGCGGGGGGGGGTAGTGCAGGCACCAAGACCTTGGGGGACATTGGGAGTAGGCGCGGGGAACACGGGGGAAGAGAAGAAACACCAGCGGCAGGTGAAGGAGACACAGGGGCAACGAGGGGGCGCGGGGGCCAGCGACAGCTCCGGGGGAATCCCAGCGGCCAGCCGCGATCCCGCAGGGGCCCACCGGCCGCGGGGAAAGCGCCGGGCCCGCTCCGCCCCGCCTGCGAAGCGGCGGCGCCCCGGGCGGCGGAGGGCGGGGCCCCGGCGCGCTCGCCCCGCCCCCCGGGCCCCGAGCAGCAGACAAAGAGGGCGGCGGCGGCGCGAGCAGGGCTGGCCGTCGTCTCCCGCACGGGCGGTGGGCGCGAGTCCTCGCCCACCCTCGGCTGCAGCGAGTCTCCGGGCCCCGACCTGGGGAGGCTGGCGCAGCTGCGCGGGGGCTCCCCGGGAGGCCCGGGCCGTACTTCCCAGCGGCTGTGATGCGGGCCGTCTGGGCGGGCGGGGAGGAGGGAGGGAGGGGCCGAGAAAAGAGCCCTGACTGGGTGCCGGGCGGGGCCCGCGGCCCCAGGGAGGCCTGCGAAAGGCCCCTTGCACTCGTGGTAAGGCGGGGAGTAGGGGCTTACCTACGTAAATGTCTAGTGGGGACCAAGGCTGCTACATTAGGACTCTCCTAACCCCACTCTGGGGATGGAGAAACAGACAAGGAGACAACAGACACCGGAAGTTGCCCTCTGCCCTGGAGCCCTGAGTCTTGACTGATGGCTCTCAGCTCTGCTGACAGGAGTGTCCAAGGGACACTTTGGATGTACCTGTGTCGCTGGCTTCCCAGGCTCAGACGAGTGTTACGGGGACCCCCAAACCGACAGAGCAGCCTCTGTCTTTTCAATGGCCCAGCACAAGTCCTCACTCCTCTTTTCCCAACTCTGGATTTTGAAAATGGTCAACCCACAGGGACGTTGCAACATCTGACAGTGGATACCTGCATTCCCTTCAGGCAGATCTCCCCCAGAGTGCACACTCCCACACCTGCTCTCCCCTTTCTACACACACATTTTGCAAGCAAGATGCCAACACCAATGCTCCCATTCCAGGAGTAACCACACCACCCTTAATGTGCTCATGGATTTAGCACTGATGTAATCATCAGCCACCCCCACATCTCTACAAATGTACCACTAATACCCTTACAGCTTGTTTGTTTTTGTTTCTGGACCCCAGGATCCAGTCAAGGACCACACACATTACATTTGGTTGTTAGGTTCTTTTTTCTTTAACTTTCATGGCATTGACCTCTTGGAAGAGTCCAGGGCAGCTGCTTTGCACAATGCCCGAGTCTGGATCTGCCCTCATTAGATTCAGCTTAAGTGCTTTGACAAATCGCTGGGTAGTACCCCCTCCCCACCATCAGGTCGTCCCACTGCTGGGGAATGCTAGATTTGGTTTAGTCACATGGTCAAAATCATGGCTGCCAGGTCTCTCTTTTTCCCTTCCTAATTTACAAGTCACCTGGGGTAATACCTTGAGACCCTGTGACCATCTTGTTCCGGACAACCTTTATGTAATGGTTTTACCATCCGAGGATGATCCTTGCCTAAATGAATTGCATCAGTGGCTACGAAATGCCTTAATTTGTTTTTTGTTTTGTTTTCAAAATTTTATTTATTTATTTGACAGAGAGAGACACAGCGAGAGAGGGAACACAAGCAGGGGGAGTGGGAGAGGGAGAAGCAGGCTTCCCACAGAGCGGGGAGCCCGATGCGGGGCTCGATCCCAGGACCCTGGGACCATGACCTGAGCCGAAGGCAGACGCTTAATGACTGAGCCACCCAGGCGCCCCGAAATGCCTTAATTTGTAAGAATTCTAGCAGGGCACAGCAGTACATTCCACCATCACGTGACTGGTCCAGCGAACAGCATGGCCCCAGTCGTGGCTACCTGGACAAACCACACCATCCAAGCCCCTAACTGTGCCCACCCCTTCTTGCCCAGGGGCAGGAGAAAGAAAAGGAAGCATGGGAGGGCTTCCTCTCAAAAGCCTTTTTAGGGGCGCCTGGGTGGCTCAGTCGTTAAGGGTCTGCCTTCGGCTCAGATCATGATCCCAGAGTCGTGGGATCGAGCCCCGCATCAGGCTCCCTGCTCAGTGGGAAGCCTGCTTCTCCCTCTCCCACTCCCCCTGCTTGTGTTCCTATTCTGGCTGGCTGTCTCTCTGTCAAATAAATAAATAAAAAATCTTTAAAAAAAAAAAAAAAAGCCTTTTTAGTAGTTTGGGAGTGGTGTGTATGTCTGGGCGCCCAGGTGAGCTGACTGTGTGTTGGTGAGGGTGTGGGCGATGGGAAAGGAGGCTAGCTTAGCTAGCACACAGTATGTCCCTTGGGAACCTCAGGGGGGCAAAGACCCCTGGAAATTGATTTGGTAGGTCTCAGGTGATGCCTTGCCTCTTGTAGCAAACTCACTTCCTAGGTCATGTTGATGTGATTCAGGGCTTCACTGATTTATCCTGAGTTCCTTCCTGAGGTCCTTGCTCTTGCTGTGGTTGGTGCAAGGCCCAGCAGCATGGACGTGGCCTGGGAGCTTGTGAGAAATGCAGACTCTCAGGCCCTGGACCTGCTCCGGTTCTGCATTTTAACAAGGGCCTTAGGTTTGAGTTGTGCTGGCCCAGAGCACCCCCTCAAGGAACCAGGAAGGATGCACACATACCTGAATGAGGTTCGGACACCAGACAAGTGACTCAAAGGGTCTCTCCTTCCCTCTTACCCCTTCCCTCCCCAAAGCTGTTGAGTGGATGGTGGTGCTACCCAGGGTCTGCTGAAATCTGATCCATCAGCCCTGGCCCCCCTGCCTTTCTAGGTGAGAGCAGGTCTCTCAGGGCACCTCTGAAGTCTGCCTGGAAAGAGTGGCTAGGAAGGAAGGATACCCCAGATGGCCTGTGTGAAAAAGCAAAGCAATTCTTGAGGTCATCATCAAGATAAACTGTGCAGGGGGCGGGGGGTGCGCCTGGGTGGCTCAGCCGATTGGGAGTCTGCCTTTGGCTCAAGTCATGATCCCAGGGTCCTGGGATGGAGCCACGCGACGCATTGAGCCCCACAACACATCAGGCTCCCAGCTTAGCCGGGAGCCTGCTTCTCCCTTTCCTTCTGCCGCTCCCCCTACTTGCTCTCTGTCAAATAAATAAAATCTTAAAAAAGAAAAAAAGATCAACCTTCGGGTGTAAGCTCACAACTAAAAAACATCCACCCGCCCACCTCTGGGCTAACCTGACTGGCCCAAGAGCATGATCCAAGTCTAGCAGTAATCAGAATGATATTCTTTATGAGATGCTCTTCATGTCCGCTGCTCAAAGCAAGCATGAGCAAGAGGCAGGCTGCACTACAAAGAAGCCCCTGAGCCCCAACTTCTCAGTCTTTCCTCCTCTGGCTCCTCACTAATCTTAGACATTACTCTTCACAACTAGAGGCTCCTCTTCCTGTGTAAAGTTTTCTCTCCTTTCTTTCACATACAGAAATCCTCAGAATAATACTGAACATTCTTCTGTCACTGGATATTAACTGTGTCATGTCCATGAGTAAGGCTGTCTCCACCCAACTGCCACGCCTTAACCACTGACCAAATGGCCTGATGGCAACAACTCCACCCCCTAGCCAAATGAGATCCCAGGGGACCCAGTGCCAGATGAGCAAAGGTTGCTGATTTCCCCATGGCAATGACCCTGGGAGGCAGGCACTCTTTATTCCCACATGGTACTGTCTTCCCTTTGGGGACCCAGAAACAGAAGGAGGGAAAGACCCACCCAACCCCACTAGAGCCCCACGCTGGGCTAAGTACTCTCATGTGTTTTTCCTTTGGTATGTGTGTGTTACGTGTATTTCTTGTTTTTAAAGCTTTACTGAGGTATAATTGCCATATAATCAAATGCACATATTTAGAGCATAACACTTTAAAGTTTTGTAAATATACACCTGTGAAACCATCATCACAATCAAGATAGTGACCATTTGGGCGCCTGGGTGGCTCAGCTGGTTAAGCGACTGCCTTCGGCTCAGGTCATGATCCTGGAGTCCCTGGATCGAGTCCCGCATCGGGCTCCCTGCTCGGCAGGGAGTCTGCTTCTCCCTCTGACCCTCCTCCCTCTCATGCTCTCTGTCTCTCATTCTCTCTGTCTCAAATAAATAAATAAAATCTTTAAAAAAAAAAAAAAAAAGATAGTGACCATTTCCTCAAGTATCCTCATGCCCCTTTGTCATCCCTCCCTTCCGCCCATCCGTGCAAATGTTGATCTGCCTTCCAGTCACTGTAGATTAGTTTGCATTTTCTAGAATTTTCTACCCCGATGGCTCAGGCAGTCCTTGGAACTGAGGTAAGGGAGGAAGGGCACTTTAAAATATTGAGACAATGGAAAAACATGGTGATCCTGTGTAGATGATGGCTACTGGAATTCAGTGCCCCACTCAAGCACTCCAATTACTTCCAGAGGGCCTACCTACTTCAGGACAGGCAGGGCACTCAGCAGCAAGGCACAATGACAGAACCAAATCCTGCTGGGGCACCTTGGGTGGCTCAGTCATTAAGCGTCTGCCTTCGGCTCAGGTCATGATCCCAGGGTCCTGGGATCGAGCCCCGCATCGGGCTCCCTGCTCGGCAGGAGGCCTGCTTCTCCCTCCCCACTGCCCCTGCTTGTGTTCCCTCTCTCGCTGTGTCTCTGTCAAATAAATAAATAAAATCTTAAAAAAAAAAAAAAGAACCAAATCCTGCTCACAGGAAGCCCCCACGCAAGGGGCAAGGAGCATGTCAGGGTGAGGGGAGCCGCCACGGAGGATGAAGATGGAGAGAGGGGACAGCTGTGGGCCCTTCTCTCCCCAACTGTTGCCTCTTTGTTCCCCTCCAGTCTCTCCCATTACAAAAAGGCCCGGGGGGGGGGGGGGGGTCTGTAATCCTCAGCACAAGGAAGGATGGCTGGCACAGCGGGGTGGGGGCGGGGGCTACGCCAGCAGGAGCCTGAGGAAAAAAGACCTGGGAGGGGGGGCGTCACGAGGAGACCTGGAGGGCTGTCCTTTGACCTCTCTGGATGTGGACAGAGGGGAGCCGGATGGTGGTCCTGAGTCACTCGAGGCTGAAAGAAGGGAGAAGAGCAGAGGTCTGGCCAAGCCCTGTAGGGAATGGGTGCAGTAGGCCAGGGGCCAGTCTCCTTTGTCACATAGGTCTCCTGTGCACCAGGCCGGCCAGCAAGCATTTGATGGTGTCAGAGAGGGGGCACCAAGATCTAGAAGACTGGGGTGGCAGGGGAAAGACAAAGAGGCAGAGAGAAGCCCAACAGAGTGGGGTGTGATTAGATCCATGACAAAGGGGTCAAGGTGCCCCAGGGCAGGACAGCGCCCCCAGCCTGCAAGGGCACCAGGAAGGGCTCTCAGCAGGCATCGTGGGCCTTGGCGCTGACTCCGCTTCCTGCCCACCTTTCACCCTCTGGCACCTGGTTGCTGCCTCTTCCTAACTCAACGTGCAAGACCGCCCATCCCCAAGATCCTTCTACCTTTTCTGAGCTTGTCGAGCTGGTTGGTGTGTGGCACCCCGCCCCCACCCCAGCGCCCGCCCGGTTCAATACTGATGGGACTCAATACTGATGGGACGGAAGTGGGGCTGGGGCTCTGCGGGGCTGCACTTAGCTCGCGGTGCTGGGCCACGTCAGTAGCATAAGGGGCCCAAGCCACGGAGCGTCCCAATAGCCACCCAGAAAACATTTGACAACGTCAAACAACACTTCATCATAAAAACACCCAAACTACGAATAGAAGGGAACTTCCTTGACTTGACAAAGAGCATCTATGAGAAACCTACAGCTAACTTCTAACTCACTGGTGAAAGACTGGAAGCTTCCCCTCTTAGATCAGGAGCAAGGCCAAGATGTCTGCTCTCACTTCTTTCCAACACGGTACTGGAGATTCTAGCCCGAGTAAATAGGCAAGAACAAGAAATAAAAGGTATCCAGAATGGAATGGCAGACGTAAAAGTATCTCTATTTGCTCATGACATAATCCCACATATAGAAGATCCTCAAGAATCCACTAAGAAACAATGAGAGCTAATAAATGAGTTGAGTAAGGTTGCAGCATTCAGGGTCAATATATAAAAATCAACTGCATTTCTACACAGTGGCAATGAGAAAGACGAAAAAGAAGTTAAGAAAACAATTCCCAGGACGTCTGGGTGGCTCAGCTGGTTAAGCATCTGACTCTTGTTTTCGGCTCATGCCATGATCCCGGAATCCTGGGATCGAACCCAAGCATTAGGCTCCCTGCTCAGCGGGGAGCCTGCCTCTCCCCCTCCCTCTGCTGCTCCCCCCGCCCCGCTTGTGCTCTATCAAATAAATAAATAAAATCTAATAAAATTTTAAAGATTTTATTTATTTATTTGACAGAGAGAGATAGCAAGGGCGGGAACACAAGCAGGGGGAGTGGGAGAGGGAGAAAGCAGGCTTCCCACCGAGCAAGGAGCTGGACCCAGGGCTCGATCCCAGGACCCCGGGATCACGACCCAAGCCAAAGGCAGACGCTTAACCGACTGAGCCACCCAGGCGCCCCCCAAAAAAATCTTTAAAAAAATAACGGGCACCTGGGTGGCTCAGTTGGTTAAAATGTTGGACTCTTGGTTTCGGCTCAGGTCATGATCTCAGGGTCATGAGACTGAGCCCTGCATCAGGCTCCTTGCCTAGCACAGAGTCTGCTTAAGATTCTTTCTCCCTCTCCCTCTGTCCCTCCCCCTGCTCGTGCGCGCTATCTCTCTCCCTCAAATAAATAAATAAATATTTTAAAAATTAAAGAAAATAAAATTTACTTACAAAGCTATAGTAAAAGCAGAGTGGTACTGGCATAAAGACAGACATTTCTCCAGAAAAGACATACTAATGGACAATGTATGAAGAGATACTCAACATCACTCAGGAACTGCGAATCAAAAACATGCATTGGGGGCATGTGGAGAAAGTGGAACCCTCTTACATTCCTGGTAGGAATGTAAAGTGGCTCAGCCCCTGTGGAAAAGAGTTAGGCAGCAGCTCAAAAAATGAAACAGAATTACCATATAATCCAGCAATTCCATTGCAGGGTATAGACCCAAAGAAATTAAATTATTTTTAATTTAACTATTAAATTAAAAGGGACTGAGGGTGCCTGGCTGGCTCAGTCCACAGAGCATGTGACTCTTGATCTCAGGGCTGTGGATTTGAGCGCCACGTTGGGTGTAGAGATGACTTAAAAATAAAATCTTTAGGGGCGCCTGGGGGGCTCAGTTGGTTGGGCGTCTGCCTTCGGCTCGGGTCATGATCCCAGGGTCCTGCGATTGAGCCCCATGTCGGGCTTCCTGCTCGGCCGGGAGCCTGCTTCTCCCTCTCCCGCTCCCCCTGCTCGCGTTCCCTCTCTAGCTGTCTCGCTCTCTCTGTCAAATAAATAAATAAAATCTTCTAAAAATAAAATAAAATAAAATCTTTAAAAAATAAAAATAAAAAAATTAAATAAAATCTCTTTAAAAATAAAATAAAAGCAGGGACTCAAACAGATATTTATATACCCATGTTCACAACCACATTATTCACAATAGTCAAAAGGTGGAAGCAACCCCAGTGTTCATCAATGGGTAAATGGATAAATACTATGTGGTATAGCCACACAATGGGATATTATTCAGCAATAAAAAGAAATTTAGGGGGTGCCTGGCTGGCTCAGTCAATAGAGCGTGCAACTCTTGATCTCAGGTCATGGGTTTGAGCCCCACATTGGATGGGTAGAGAGTACTTTAAAAAAAAAATTTTTTTTTAAGAAAACATGATAAATGAAAGAAGCCGCACATAAAAAAAACCATGTATTGTATGGTTCCTATGGTCATTAAGTTGAAATGTCTGGAACAGGCAAATCCATACAGAGATTAGTGGTTGCCAGGGGCTAGGAGGTGTTGGGGGAAATGGGTACATGACTGCTAAAGACGGGGTTTCTTTTTGGAGTGATGACAATGTTCTGGAATGAGACCGTGGTGATGGTTGCACAACTCCCTGAATATATGACAAACCACCGATTGCACACTTTATCAGGGTATGCTCAATAAAGCTGTAGTTTGTTTTGTGCCATCAGGAGAAAAGGGCCTGGAACTCAAGGATAGGACAGACACTTGGGAGTTCTTAACCTGGGGGTTGGAGAATGCAAGGCACAAGGAAGTCCCCTGGCAAGTGGTGTAGGTGTGCATGTGCATTTCTCTGGGCTGCACCGTGCCCCACCCGGGTCCCTTACTCTCATGAGGTGCAGAGGCCACAGGCAGGTACAGACTGGACTGAGAGAAGCACCATTTAGGCTAGGGGAGTACCAGTGTTTAGGGGAGTACGGGAGCCAGGCAACGGGTCTGACTGGTCTTTTGGGACAAAAGCTTCTTTCTGCTCTGAGAAGAGGACCGGACTGGGCCAGGAAATGCTCACCCCGCTGTGCCTGGGACTCCAGCCCCCAGAAACGGGGTCATCTGGGACCACTTATGGTTTTCCCTGCTTTCCAGCTCCTTTTTATTCAATCTTCTTTTGTCTCCCCTTAATTTTATTTTATTTACTTATTTATTTTGGGGGGGTGCAGAGGAAGAGAGAGAATCTTAAGCAGGCTCCACACCCAGCACACAAGCCCCATGCTGGGGCTCGATCTCACCACCCTGAGATCAGGACCTGAGCCAGAATGGAGTCAGTGGCTTAAGGGACTGAGCCACCCAGGAGCCCCTCCCCTTCATTTTAAAGGGTCATTCCTCTTTTAAAAGCGCACCCAGGC
The DNA here is from genome assembly GCF_029215605.1 of Mirounga angustirostris. Taxonomy (NCBI): domain Eukaryota; kingdom Metazoa; phylum Chordata; class Mammalia; order Carnivora; family Phocidae; genus Mirounga; species Mirounga angustirostris. The sequence continues at coordinate 125,646,416 of NW_026991719.1, forward strand.
TCTGATTCTGCCCAAACTTCGGCAGGAGCTTTAAAAGGGAGCGGTGTCCCCAGAGAAGGCAGCTGGCATGCGGGCCCCTCCTCCTGGGGACCTATCTCCCCAGGGCTTGGGGCTCTCTCTCAAGGAAAGCCTGGCTCTGAACTTTCCTGCCCAGGTTCATCTCAAGCCCTCTTCCACCATGGAGCCTCCCTGAAGGCAGTCCCAGCCCCAACTGTGGCAACCTCCCCTCACTCACTGCCAGGGGGAGCCAGAAGGGTCACCTCAGTGTCGCCCCTCGACCCGGCTCATTTCAAGCCTGTAGGCAGCGCAGGTCGCCCTCCGCTTTCCACACACCCCCATGAGGTCGGCCTTAAATGAAATACTACCTCAATCCCTCTGTGAGGAAGTCAAGAGCCAAGAGCTTTGGAATCGCTTGACATTTGGTGGAATAATTCCAAGAAAGGAAGGCGTGAGGGTGGGATCCCACGGCGTCACCAACCAACCAGTGCAGCGCGGCCTTCCGCCTGCAGCCCCGGTGCCCACCACTGGGATTCCAAGGGACTGCCTTTCGGTCCCAGCGCGAGTTATTACCGAGCCCGATTCCACGAGCGGGCAATGACAATGGCCAGGCAAGGTTTCCAGACAGCGGGAACAAGACGAGCGGCACAGCCCGGGGGCGGACGGCGAGAATGGAAGAAAGGCGAGGGGCAGCGAGCGGGAAAAGCGCAGGGCCGCGCGCGCCCCGGCAGACGGAGCCTCAGAGAGGAGCTGAGTGGCGCGGCCAGGGCAGAGCAAGATTCCCCGTCGTGCCCCCTCCCGCTCACAGTGGCCAGAACCAGGCTCACAGCACCAAAGCTGGGCTCCCGCGGCCTCCCCAACCCCCCCGAGACGCTGATTCCTCCCCCCACCCCACCCCCACACACCGCGCCCCCGCGGGTGCTTACAGGAGTTCCCCCTATTCTTCTAAGGAGACCCCACTGCCCCCAGCCAACACTGCACGGACCAGCGCCTGCTCCCCAGTCCTGACCCATAAACCCGGAGTTGAAGTGCATACCTGTCTGCGCCGGGTCTGCCCCTGGGTCCCGACTCCCTCCGACCTTGAACTCCCTCCCCTTAGCCCCGGGGGCGTCTCAGGCCACACCATGCGGGACATTTCCCTAGACACACCTCTCTGAGCGCACACAGAAAGTAGACACACGCGGGGCACGAGGAGCCTCCGCGCACACACAGACGGGGCACAAGCACGCACTCACGAAGTCACGCCACGCACAAGCAAGGAAGCCCGGCTCCGGGCCACCGGGCTGGGCTTGGGTTCCGAGCGCGCGGCCGGGCGTATCCCCGCCTGCCCCGCCGAACACCGCCCGGTCCACGCCCCCCGCGGCTCTGGACCCGAGGCCCCGCAGGGCAGGGAGCGAGCCGGGCACCGCTGCTTGCAGACAGCCCTCCCCTCGCTGAGCCCGCGGTACCCCAGCCTGGGAGCCCACCATTTGGGCAGGGCCGGAGCGGGGAGTGGGTGCCGGGATAAGCACCCCAGCCCCAGACCGCCCGCGCGCTCCTGCGCCCCTGGCCCTCCGGGCCCTGGATTTGGCCGCCCCCAGCGCCGCGGGTGCCCAACTCCCTCCCCCGCCCTGGGTCCAGCGGGGCGAGCGTGTGCAGGGAACGGAGCCCGTTGCTATGCAACCTCCATCCCGCGCGGGCGCCGGCAACACCGCGCCTCCGGGCTCCCGGGCCCGGGGTGCAAGCGCGCCGGACCGGGCCGAGCCCAACTTCCGGACCCAGGCCGATCTGGACCCAGGGTTCACGTGCCCATCTACTCCGGGCGCCCAAGGGACGCGCCCTACACCCCATCCCCACGCAGCTCCCCCCATCTGTGACTGGTTCCCACGGAGCGCCAACACCCAGCAGCCCCAGAAATTGAGGGCAGGAATGGCTCCCTACCTCTTCCTCTTCGAGCCCTTCGGCCCTCCCAGGTTCGCGACCAGCTTCTTCCCCAGGTGGCGCCCACGCCCCCCGCCCCAGCGGCCCCTACCTGAAGCATCACTTTGTACTGCTCCTCCGGTTTCTGAACCACACACATATTACATCCCATGGTGCTGGCCAGCGAGGGGAGGAGGGCGGGAACGGGAAAACGCCTTTCACTGGCCGGAGTGCGGGACCTCGGGTCCCGGGCCGGGGCCGGGGGCCATACCCTAGTGCAGGGGGCGGGCCGCTTGGCGGGGGAGGGGAGGACGCCCCCGAGGGAGGGGCAGCTCCACGCCCCTCGGGTTAACTCCGCTGGCTGAGGCCAGGCGCGGGCATGCTCCCTCGCACCCGGCCAGGAAAAAAAGGGCAGCGGGGGATGGGCGGGCGCGCCGGGCGTTGCTGGGCGACGGCCCCCCAGGAGGCGCGGGGGCGCGCCGGGCCGCCGGGGGCCGTCAGGGGCCGTGGGCCGCGCGCCTCCCCGCCCGCGGGGCCCGCCGCTGCCGCTGCCGCTGCCGCTGCCGCTGCCGCCTCCGGCTCCCACCCATGGCCACCGGCCCCGGGAGCCCGGCCCTCGCGCTCGGCGCCGCGGCCCGGCCCGCCGACTGGGGGGCGGCGGCGCGGCGGCGGCCCCCGCCCGCGGCCAGGCCCGCGCCCACGCTCCCGCCTCGCCCGGCCGCGCTCCCGGCGCTCCCGGCGCCCGCCCTCTGGCCCGCAGTCGGCCCCGCAGTCTCCGGCGCCCGCCCGGGCCGACGAGCACGCGCGCGCGCCCGCGGCGGCGGCGGCGGCGGGGGTGGGGGGGAGGGGCGCGGGGACGGGGCGCACGCGCGCGGGGGAGGGGAGCTGGGCGGGGTGGAAGCGCGAGCGGCGGGGGCCGCGGGAGCCGGCGCGCCAAGCCGGGGGCGGGGCCTTGGCTGGGGTGGTAGGGGTGGTCCTGGCTCCCCGCTCCCGCAGGCGTCGGGTCTCCCGGCCCTCGGCTCTGGACGCGCGGCCGACGCGGCGCGGGCCCAGGAGACAGGGGTCCTGTTTGGGAAAGCGCCCCCCGGGATCGCCCAGAGAGCTCGGGGCCTCGGGAGCGGGGCGCAATCTCAGCCCAGTTCCCGGGGCCTCCACGCTGCAGTCCGAATACCTCTACCCCTTCCTCCGACTTCCCTTTAATGACCGCTTCTCTCCCTCAGCTCAGCCGTTCCCTCGCTGTCGTTTAAATGGACACCTTTGTTAAAATAAGATAAAAAGAATGGGGAAACGAGAGGTGGTGGAGAGCCCGCCACATGGCTTGGGATGCCCTGGGACCCTAGCGCGCGCACAGAGCTGGCCCACCTGAGTCCCCTGCCTACCTGTGTCTCAGCCCCAGCCCACGGCTTTGACGTTCCCTCCATCTCTTCCTCTTCTCTCCCACAGCCTGCCCTCTCTTCTTGGACAAGCCTGGGGAGAGAAGGCCTTTGCCTGGAAAGCAGCATCGGGGTGGCTTCCCATGGGGTGCCCAGGAGAGTTGCTGAGCCCAAGCCCCCTGGCTGCAGAAGATCGCTTGATTAAATTGCCGCACGCTTCATTTCCAGGCTTTGGCAAGTGACAGAATCATTAACCACACAGAGCTGTTGAATTCCACGGCGGCGGTTGGGGAAGGCCCCTCCAAAGCCCTTCTTCCTCCCTGACTCCTGGGTTAGAAGCTAGGAATCCGGAATGGTGGGCCCGCTCCGAGTCTGGAGAAGAGATAGGAGTGTCTGGAAAAGCAGACCTTGAGACAGTGGTCTCGGGATGAAAGCCAGTACAAGGGTACATTCTCAAGTTGGTGGGCACTCAGAGCTGCTGGGACTTGACCTTGCTAGGAGGTGGACAGAGTGCATCTCAGAATTGTCTGCCCCAAACCCAAAGAGGGTACTGCCATACCATGAAGGACCACAGAGCTGGTGGCTTAAAACAACAGAAATGTGGTTTTTACAGTTCTGGAGGTTCCACGTCCAAAATCAAGGTGTTGGTAGGGCCATGCTCCCTCCGAAGGCTCTGGGGGAGGATCCTTCTTTGCCTCTTCCTAGCTTCTTGGTGGCTCCCAGCAATCTTTGCTGTTCTTTGGCTTGTAGCTGCATCACTCCAGTTTTTGCATCTGTGGCCTTCTAACCCTTGGGTCTCCTCTGTGTCTCCAACTTTCCCTTTTCTTATAAGGACACTGGTCATTGGATTTAGGGCTCACCCTACTCCAGCATGACCTCCTCTTAACTTGGTTGCATCTACAAGGACTCTAATTCCAAATAAGATCACATTCACAGATACGAGGGATTGGGACTTGAACTTTTTGGAGGACATAATTCTACCTACCCCACATAGCGAAGTCCAGATTCAAGGACCGCATAGACTGCTTCTTGATGGGAGGAGTGACAAAGTCACATTGCATAGGAATGTAAATGTCTGCGAATACACGAATGGGAAGACTTTGTGGCCATTTTACCATTGACCATACCTCCATCACCCATTCTAGATTTCCCCCATCCCTGGAAAGCATCACTGCCGGTCTAGGTTTTTTTCCTGGAGGGCTCAACCGGATCTTCATCCTACATAGGTCTGAACCTTTCATTGGTTTCCTCCTTGTCAGGCCATAGTTGTGCAATTGTCTATTTACGAAACACAGAGACACTCTATTGAATGTTCTCAGTTGCAGGCATTCTTCTTGTTCTCCTTAGAGAGCAGCAATGCTACCTCCTAATGGACACAGGATCAATTGCCCCACCAATATGACAATCTTTTCGTGGCTGGATGGTCCATGGGCATGAGGAGCCTACGTTGACCAGATGGTAACTTTTGTTTCAAGTTCAACAGAACACTTACCATGACCCCTGACAGAAGCAGTGCCCCTATCCCAGGAACCAGGACCTCTAGCCCAGGAAGGCCTAAGGTTTCAGAAATAGGAAACACCAATTCCTCAACTGGGTCACTGGAAATGATGGGGAGAGCAGCCAATCCTACTCCCACTTCTTGGTTCATAGCACCATGTATTGACTATTAATTCACTACATTTGTCACATTATGGAGTAACATCCCCCAACACCACAGGGTGCTTTCCCGAGGCAGAATCTTTGCTGAGCCTTCAATAGGCTCTGGGTGCTTCTGAGTGATGCAGTGTAGGGCAGGGCCAGTGGCTCCCATGCACGTGTGCTTACTGTCACACCCCCTTTCTGGGAAAAAGAGTCCCTTGCTCCGAAGTATTGTGTGGCATACCATGTCAATAGATCAAGTGTTGTGTAAGCCCTCAGATGGACTGCCAGCAGAGATGCTGTGCATAGGGAAGGCAAATCCAAATCCGAAGTGTGACTAATTACTGCCCCCTCCAGCATAGGAGGAATCCTGATGTAACCTTCCTGCTACCAAATGGCTGGCTGGTCCTTTTGAGAAATGGCATCATACCAAGAGATCACCATTGATCTCTGCTGCCGGTGGGTTGGGCATTCAGTAGTGGCAGTATCAAGATCATCCTTGGTGAGAGAAAACCCTTCCTTTTCAACCTGTGCAGAACCTCCAGCCCTTGCACCAAGACCACTGCCTTCATGGATCCATCGCACCATGGAGAGAAGCTGGCTGACCTCCACCACAAGGTTTCCTCTATTTGCCTGGTGGTTGAGTTTGAGTTCCCATTCTGCTGGGGGCCATTGGCAGAGACACAGGAATCCACGTACCCTTCTTATGCACTCCCCTAGGTACATTAGATATCACCACACACCTCTCCTCCAAACCTTCTGGTCTCTGATTGTAACATTGTGATTTATAATGAAAAAAATATATATTTGGTCTTTGTCCTTGTTTTTGGCCCAGAGCTCCTAAAACGCTTGGAATTTCCTGTGAGGAGAGCAATAAAGGTGTCTTTTGTTATGTGAATGAGGTGACTTTGGGACCACACAAAGGATGGGGGCTGGTTGCCAGGAGAACCAACTGAATAATTAGAGGGTTGGAACTTTCAGTCCTCCTTCCCTGACCTCCACAGAGGGAAGAGGGGCTGGAGGTTGAATCAATGGCCAATGGCCAGTGATCTGATCAATCATGTCTTTGTAGGGGCACCTGGGTGACTCAGTCAGTTAAGCATCTGCCTTCGGCTCAGCTCATGATTCCAGGGTCCTGGGATCAAGCCCCGGGGCAGGCTCCCTGCTCAGTGGGAAGTTTGCTTCTCCCTCTGCCCCTCTCTCTCAAATAAATAAATAAAATCTTTTAAAAACAATTATGTCTTTGTAACGAAGCCTCCTTTAAAACCCAAAAGGAACAGTGTTTGCAGACCTGCGTTGGAGGTACGGGAGAGTGGCATGCCTGGAAAGAACATGGAAGATCTGTGCCTTTTCCCCATACCTTGTCAATCAGGCTGTTCCTGAGTTATAATAAACTGGTGATCTAGTAAGCATCCTGTGAGCTGCTCCAGCAAATTAATCCAACCCGCAGAGGGGGTCTTGGGACCTCTGATTTATAGCCAGTCCGTAGGAAGTACAAGTAACAACCTGGATTTGACGGGTGCCTCGGTGGCTCAGTCGGTTGAGCATCTGCCTTTGGCTCAGATCATGGCCTCAGGGTCCTGGGATCCAGTCCTGCATCGTCCTCCATGGTCGGGCTTCCTGCTCAGCAGGGAGCCTGCTTCTCCTTCTCCTTCTGCCTCTCCCCTGCTTGTGTGCTTTCTCTCTGTGTCAAATAAGTATAAAATCTAAAAAAAAACCCAAAAAACCTAGATTTGAGACTGGTGTCTGAAGTGGGGTGAGGTCTTAAAAGAGTGAATGCTCAACTAGTGGGATCTGATGCTGTCTCCAGGTAGATATAGTCAGAATTAAGCTAAATTATAGGACACCACATGGTGGATAAGAATTGCTTGCTGCTCTGGAAAAACTCCCACCACACATTGGAATTGGGTACAGAATGTTTTTTACTGACCTTCCAGTTTTATTCCTCCTAGGTCCCTGACCAATCTTCCAAGTCATTTTTCATGGACATCTTTATTTCAGGCCATTTCTCTCTCTCTACCAAGTAGAAAACCAAGTGTACTGCTCACTGGGAGGATTTCTCCTCATCACTGTCCCTAGGGCCACCCTGAATGGGACTGTAGCTAGGCAGCAGTCTGTTTTTACTAGTACCGACATGATAAGATGACCCTCCAATAAACCAGGTCTAAATGTTTCCCTGTCATCAGTCAGTCGTCCTGACTCCCGCCCCCACCACTCATGAGTGCATAGGTGTGAACTAACTGAGGGGGGAGGACCAGTGTGATGGAGGCAGAAGACCTGGGGTCTGGACTACAGGACCACGTACCTGACTTGAGCCTCTGATTCCAGTTGGGCCTGGTCCTGAAGGTGCCATCTTCACCATCTTGCTTCTGTGCCTGCCTGGCCACATGACTTGGTGAGTCTGCCAATACTTAGCTCACGATGGGCAGCTCCAGTCACATAGGTACTAGAGGTCCCATGGTCGGCGTCTAAGTCTGTACCAAAGCCCAGTAGCATGACAGAAGCTGCCTTTTGAATAGTAAGTAGCTCTGCCACTGAAGACAGGCCCTTGCTCCAGACCTTTATGGGTCTGTGCTTGGATCCTTCTATTGAGGCTTCCCACAGACTCTTCACAGCATCATTATCTACCATGGACAGATCCTCTCGAGGCTTTAGGTTGGCTGTGTCTTAACGGCCGAGCAGCTTGCACTGCAGACCAGACCTTCTGCAGGATCCTTTCTTGCTCTGGGCCACACTCCAAACATGTCACACCTGTGCATCCCAAGACCTGTTTGATCAAACATTCAACCATTTCAGTGATCTGCTCAGCATCGTGCCAAATACACCCCTCTTCTTGCCTGAGTTAATGTCAGTTTCTTTTTGCAATCAGAAAATCCTAAAAAAAAATTGGCAAACCATAAGAGACTCTCAACTATAGGAAACAAACGAGGGTTGCTGGACGGGAGATGGGTGAAGAGAAGGGGTAACTGGGTGATGGACATTAAGAGGGACACTTGATCTAATGAACACTGGGTGTTATATATAACTGATGAATCAGTAAATTCTATTCCCAAAATTAATAATACACTATATGTTAACTAAATTGAATTTAAATAAAAAATTTTTTTAAAAGTCAAAAAAAGGAGAAAATCCTAAAAAAAAAGAAAAAGAAAAAGGGCGCCTCAGTGGCTCAGTAGGTTAAGCGACTGCCTTCAGCTCAGGTCATGATCCTGGAGTCCCGGGATCGAGTCCGGCATTGGGCTCCCTGCTCAGCGGGGAGTCTGCTTCTCCCTCTGACCCTCCCCCCCTCATGCTCTCTCACCCTCATTCTCTCTCTCAAATAAATAAATAAAATCTTTGAGAAGAAAGAAAGAAAGAAAGAAAAGAAAAGAAAGAAAGAGAAAAAGAAAATCCTAACAGCCTTTTTCCTCTTTGCATCCAAGAGCAAAATGGGTCACCAGCAACTCTACTGAAGCCATCTGAGGAAATTTGGCCAGGGTCTTGCCACGTCTGCTCAACCCAGCACGATCTGATCTGGAAATACAGCCTCAATGTGTGCAGTCAATATTTCCATCAGTACACAAAGGATATAGGCTTCATTAAATTGGATTAAGTGAATTTCCTTGAATGGGTCATCCAAGAGACCTACCTTAACTGCAGATATCCAAGATATGTACCTTAATGCTAACTCTTTATACATAAAATAAAAACACTTCAATTTAAAAAAAAAGAAGAAGAAAATCCTAACAAATACAAAGCCTTCCCAGAGTGTGAGAGAGGAAGAGATCAAGAGACAGTCAATTGATCCAGGGGTAGCTATTTGAACTGAGCGCAGCAATGAGGAAGAGACTGGGGGGGACACCCCAGCATAGCAGGACGGCTGTCTCTACCATGACTGCCATGGCAATTGTAGCATTCTTTAGCCTGAAGACAAATGCCAAGGTGAGCCTTACCTGGGTTCTTTTTTTTTTTTAAAGATTTTATTTATTTATTTGAGAGAGAGAGAGAGAACACGCACAAGAAGGGGGGGAGCAGCAGGCAGAGGGAGAAGCAGGCTCCCCAAGGAGCAGGGAACCTGACGCAGGGCTCAATCCCAGGACCCCAGGATCATGACTTGAGCCGAAGGCAGATGCTTAACCAACTGAGCCACCCAGTTGCCCCCTTACCTGGGTTCTTATCCGGACTGGTTCTCTCATGACTCTGTACTGCTTTCCCTCCATGCCCTAAAGCTTGGATCTCCTGAGGACACTGTATCACCCTATAGAAGGGTTCCACTTCAACCCACCCTTGATTGCACAAAGAGGTCAGGAGCTTACTTTTATTTTTCCACTAGATGTGGTTCCTGGTCCCCATCCTAGCCTTGCCAGATGCCCATCTGGGGAGCCCTATTTCCCAGTAGTCGCTCATGACATTGCCCACTGGCTTCCTGGAAGGGAACTCTCGGGGAAGCTGAGGCCAAACCCTGGCCCAGAAACTCTGTCCAGCTTCTCTTCAAGTGTTGAGGTTGCTCTCTCCAAAGGCAGCAGAAACTTTGTATCCAAAGAAGTCATCGCCAAACCCAAGGTCATCTAGGTTTTCCCCTAGGTTATCATCTTCTGAAATTTTATAGTTTGGCATTCTATGTTTCAGTCTATGATCTATTTTGAGTCAATTTTTGTGAAGTGTGTGAGGTCCATGTCTGGATTCATTTGTTTGCATGTGGATGTCCAAGGTATTCCACACCGTTTGTTGAACAAATTATCCTTTCTCCACTGAATTGACTTTGCTCCTTTGTCAAAGATTAGTTGACAGCATTTGTAAAGGACCATTCCTGCTATTTCATTTGGCAAAACTGGAAACCCTGCTGATGGCATGGAGGAAGCAAATGGGGGGCCCAGGAGGCTTCTCATGTTCTGTATGAGAACATATCTTGGCTCTTGGGAACATGGGTATTTCCTTTTCTAGTTTTTTTTTTTTTTAATACAGATGCGCAGATTCAGTTTACTCACTATCCATAAAATTTGTCCACTCAAGGCCCACTTACATTTTGTTTATTTTTAAAATAAGCTGATTAACACCCATGAAACTACTGCCTGACCCCGGCATGGAACCACTACCAGTAACTTACATACACCATCATGACCCCGCAGTGGCCAATAGCCTGCATTAAGATTTATCATTCTCTTGCTTTTTAAAATTGCAATAGAGGGGCGCCTGGATGGCTCAGTCGTTAAGCGTCTGCCTTCGGCTCAGGTCCTGATCCCAGGGTCCTGGGATCGAGCCCCGCATCAGGCTCCCTGCTCAGCGGGAAGCCTGCTTCTCCCTCTCCCACTCCCCCTGCTTGTGTTCCCTCTCTCGCTGTGTCTCTCTCCGTCAAATGACTAAATAAAATCTTTAAAAATAAATAAATAAATAAATAATAAATAAAATTGCAATAGAATATGTATAAGACAAAATCTGCCATTTTCACCATTTTAAAGTACAGTTCAGATGCATTAAGTACATTCCTAATGCTCCACTCTCACCGCTATTTCCAAAACCTTTTCATCATCCCTTAAGTCCGTTTCCATTAAGTACTGGCTCCCCGTTCCCCTCCTCCAGCCCTGGTAACCTTTACCTACTTTCTGTCTGTGTGAATTTGCCCATTCTGGATGTTTCATTTAGGTGGAATTATGTAATATTTGTCATTTTATACCTGATTTCTCTCAATAATGTTTGCAACATGTTGTAGCATGGATCAGAACTACATATATATTTTTTTAATTTTTTTAAATTTTATTTATTAATTTGTCAGAGAGAGAGAGAAGGAGAGCACAAGCAGGGGAAGTGGCAGGCAGAGGGAGAAGCAAACTCCCCTCGGAGCAGGGAGGCCGATGCGGGGATTGATCCCAGGACCCCAGGATCATGACCTGAGCCAAAGGCAGATGCTCAACCCACTGAGCCACCCAGATGCCCCTGTATTTTTTAATTTTTATTAATTTTAATTTTTTTACATATCTTTTTTTTTAAGTTCCCTCCAATTAAATATATATATATATTCCCTCCCATTTCTGTGAATCTGTGACCCTCAGGATAGGGAGTCCACTCTGCTGGGGAAGGAAGTGGACAACTTTCACTTCTCTGCTGTGGGAGGTCTCCAGGCTGCTCTCCCAGGTAAGTAAGAATGACTGTTCCTCAAGAAGCAAATGTCCCATCAATCACTTTAACCTGAAAGATTCAATCTCCATAGAGACTGCCAAAAAGTGACAATGCCAACTATATTTCAAGTCGTCATGGAGGGAAAATTAGCAATAATCGTGCCCCAGATAAACCTCATTGAACTTCATATCCTTTTAAGGCCACATCGTATTTCAACGTATGATGGACCTCATTTGTTTCTCCATTTATCTGTCAATGGGCATTTGAGTGGCTTCCCTTTGTTTATATATTTTTAAAAGATTTTTTTAAAGATTTTATTTATTTATTTGACAGAAAGAGAGAGACAGCGAGAGAGGGAACACAAGCAGGGGGAGTGGGAGAGGGAGAAGCAGGCTTCCCGCCCAGCAGGGAGCCTGATGCGGGGCTCGATCCCAGGACTCTGGGATCATGACCTGAGCCTAAGGCAGTCGCTTAACCAACTGAGCTACCCAGGCGCCCCTAAAAGATTTTTTTTTAAAGATTTTTTATTTATTTATTTGAGAGAGAGAGAAAGAGAGAGAGCACATGAGAGGGGTTAGGGTCAGAGGGAGAAGCAGACTCCCCGCCGAGCAGGGAGCCCGATGCGGGGCTCGATCCCAGGACTCCAGGATCACGACCTGAGCCGAAGGCAGTCACTTAACCAACTGAGCCACCCAGGCACCCAATAAAAATCTTTTAAAAAAATCTTTTAGGGGCGGGCGCCTGGGTGGCTCAGTTGGTTAAGTGACTGCCTTCGGCTCAGGTCGTGATCCTGGAGTCCTGGGATCGAGCCCCGCATCGGGCTCCCTGCTCGGCGGGGAGTCTGCTTCTCCCTCTCCCACTCCCCCCCCCTCTTGTGCTCTCACTCTCTCTCTCAAATAAATAAATAAAATCTTTAAAAAAAATAAATATAAAAAGATTTTTATTTATTTGACACAGAGAGCACGCACGAGCTGGGGGGAGCGGCAGAGGGAGAAGGAGAAGCAGACTCTCTGATGCGGGGCTCAATCCCAGGACCCTGGGACCATGACCTGAGCTGAAGGCAGACGCTTAACTGACTGAGCCACCCAGGCGCCCCTAAAATATTTTTGGGTATAGTTGACACACAATGTTACATTAGATTCAGGTGTACAATTAAGTCTGTGTTATGCTGTGCTCACAAGTGTAGCTACCTTCTGTCATCATACAATGCTATTACAATACCATTGACTATCTACCCTATGCTGCGCCTTTCATTCCTGTGGCCTTTTATTTTATTTTATTTTATTTTATTTTTGAGAGAAAGAGAGTGTGCAGGGGAGGGGCAGAGGGAGAAGGAGAAAGAGAATCTCAAGCAGTCTGCCCGCTGAGTGCGGAGCCCAACACGGGGCTTGATCTCATGACCCTGAGATCATGACCTGAGCTGAAATCTAGACTTGGATGCTTATGCAACTGAGCCACTCAGGTGCCTCTCCTGTGACCTTATTTATTTCATAACTGGAAGCCTGTATCTCCTACTCCTTTTCACCCATTTTGCCCATCCTTTATTTTTATCTTTTTTAAAGATTTTATTTATTTATTAAAGAGAGAGAGAGCGCAGGAGCAAAGAGAGCAGGAGAAGCAGGCTGCCCCTCTTTTATTTTATTTTTTATAGGATTTTTATTTATGAGGGGCACCTGGGTGGCTCAGTCGTTAAGCATCTGCCTTCGGCTCAGGTCATGATCCCAGGGTCCTGGGATCGAGCCCCACATCGGGCTCCCTGCTCCGCGGGAAGCCTGCTTCTCCCTCTCCCACCCACCCCTTTGTGTTCCCTCTCTTGCTGTGTCTCTCCCTGTCAAATAAATAAAGAAAAAAGAAAAAAGAAAAAAAAAGATTTTTATTTATGAGAGAGAAAGAAAGAGAGAGCACGAGCAGTGGGGAGAGGCAGAGGGAGAAGGAGAAGCAGACTCCCCGCTGATCTGGAAGCCCAATGCAGGACTTGATCCCAGCACCCTGGGATCATGATCTGAGCTGGAGGCAGACACTTAACCGACTGAGCCACCCAGGCCTCCCATGTAAAGAAATTTTTATTTTATTTTTTATTTTTTTTAAAGATTTTATTTATTCATTAGAGAGAGAGAGAGAGAGCACACAAGCAGGGGGAGAGGCAGAGGGAGAGGGAGAAGCAGACTCTCTGCTGAGCAGAGAGCCCGATGTGGGGCTTGATCCCAGAACCTGGAGATCATGACCTGAGCCTAAGGCAGACACTTAACTGACAGAGCCACCCAGGCGCCCCTAAAGAAATTTTTAAATCGTAGTGACACACAATGTTATATTACTTTCAGGTATACAACATGGCTATTTGACAATTCTATACATTATGGTATGCCCACTAAGTGTAGTTCCCATCTACGTTATTACAATATTATTGACTGTATTCCCTATGTTGTACTTTTCATCCCTGTGACTTATTTATTTTATGACTGGAAGTTTGTACCTCTTGATCCCCTTCACCTATTTTGCCCATCACCCCACCTCTTCCCCTCTGACAACCACCAGTTTGTTCTTTGTATTTATGATTCTGTTTCTGTTTGTGTCTTTTGTTTTTTAGATTCCACGCATAAGTGAAACTATATGGCATTTATCTTTCTCTGCTTTGTTTTCTTCAATAAAGCTTTATCATATATTTCTTTCTTTAGAGAGAGAGAGTGAGTGAGTGAGCTGGGGGTGGGGAACAGGGAGAGGGAGATGGACAGAGAATCTCCAGCAGACTCCCTGCTGAGTGCGACTCGATCTCATGACCCTGAGATCATGACCTGAGCTGAAACCGAGTCAGGTGCTTCACAGGCTGAGTCCCCCAGGAACCCCTACATCACCTTATTTTTGAACTTTATACAAAAAGAATCCTGTCTGTGGACTTCTGGGACTTACTTTTTCTCCTCAACATTATATAATTAAGATTTTTGTTTCTGTGCACATCTCGTAGTGCAACATATGGATGTTTTTCTCCCATATATGCCCAGGAGAGGAAAATCTGCATGTGTTCAATTTCATAGGTGGGGCCTAATTGTTTCCCAAAGTGGCCTTACCAATTTGTACTCCTAGCGAGATACAAAAGAGCTTTGGAATCTATGTCTTCTTCAACTTTTGCTATTTTCAGACTGTTTCTGCCAGGTCGGTGGGTAGAAATGGTCTCTCACTACAGTCTTGCATTTCCCTGATTACTAGTCAGGTGGATCTTTTCTTCAGTGGTTTCTTGGCCATATGCGTTTTCTGTTCTGTGTTATACCTGGCTTTATCTTCTGCCAGTTTTTGTATTCTTTACCTTCTGTTTATTGATTTGTAGGAGTTGTTTACATATTCTGAATACTAACCCCTTGCCAATTACATGTATTGCCATTTTCTCTCAATCTGTGGCTTGCCTTTTCACTTTCTTTAAGAAAATCTTTTTTTTGATCAGTGGAAGTTCCCAAATCCAATATAGTTAAATCGACCAATATCTTTTTCAGGGGATTACTACTTTTTATGTCTGGTTTCAGAGATCTTCCTTACCCCAAGGGCAGAAAGATACTCACCTACATTCGCTTATACGAATTTTATAATTTTTTGATAAGTCACGTTATTTCCTGGGCAAGCATCTGTTCATTCATCTTCTTCAGGGGTGTATTACCTAGTCTTTTTTTAAACTTTATGTATTTTTTTAAAAGATTTTATTTATTTATTTGACAGAGAGAGAGAGATAGCGAGAGCAGGAACATAAGCAGGGGGAGAGGGAGAGGGAGAAGCAGGCTTTCTGCCAAGCAGGGAGCCCGATGTGGGGCTCAATGCAGGGCTGGATCCTAGGACCCTGGGATCATGACCTGAGCTGAAGGCAGACGCTTAAAGACGGAGCCATCCAGGCGCCTCTAAAGTTTATGTATTTTTAAGTAATCTCTACACCCAACGTAGGGCTTGAACCCACAAGCCCAAGATCAAGACTAGCATGCTCTTTCTACTGAGCCAGCCAGGTGCCCCATGTATTACCTCCTCTTGACTTTTCCTCTCCCATAAAACCAACAATAAACATAATACCTAAACCTACTTGAGAGAGTACAGAACAGGGGCGCCTGGGTGGCTCAGTTGGTTGAGGGTCTGAGTCTTGATTTCGGCTCAGGTCATGATCTCAGGATCTTGGGATAGAACCCTGAGTTGGGCTCTGCATTCCCCATGGAGTCGGATTGAGGATTCTCTCTCTCTCCCTCTTCCTCTGCCCCATTCCCCAAATAAAAATAAATAAATTTTTAAAAAGGGAGAGTACAGAAGAAAACCTGTGGACAACTCTCACTTTTGAATACAAGTGCAAACATTCTAAAGTAAAGATAAGCAAGACTCCAACGATACAGCAAAAGAATTAGATATGATGTATGACCAAGTAGGGCCTAGTCCATAAATACAAGGCTAGTTCAACATCAGGAAATTCTTTCATAGAAGTTATTACACAGGAAATCAGAGGAAACTGCTTCATCACATCAGTAGGTGCTGATAAGGATTTGATAAAACTCAACATTCACTCTGTTAAAACTGAGTACAAATGTATGAATATGGGGGTGAGAGACAGTGCTTTGACCCTTCTGGAGACCTTCCAAAACTAGTGAGGTGCATGGAAACCCTCTACCAACTCCATTTTCAGCAAAATAGCCCCACGCAAAGTGTAAGGGCCTCCCAAAGCAGTTAGAATTTAAATGGAAGCCACACGGGATGGGTATGCAGAATAAAGAGTGGGCCTGCCTCATGATAGCATATCCCAGATGAGACCAGTGCACTTTGTCTAAGTACAGGGTTTACTGAGAAGTGGGAAACCTATATCCCCTGCATACAGCAAGAACTAGCACTTCGGGAACATCAGGAGGACATAGAGCAGAAGCCACTTAGGGGATACATGCAGTTAAAAGGCAAAGAACATAGCAAAGAAGGGGAGCCTGGGTGGCTCTGTCGGCGAAGCATCTGACTCTTGATTTTGGCTCAGGTCATGATCTCACCATCATGAGATCAAGCCCTGAGTCAGGTTCCATGTGGGGCGTGGAACTTTTTTGGATTCTCTCTCTCCCTCTGCCCCCCGCCTAAAAAAAAAAAGACCATAGCAAAGCCGCCAAGGGGCAACACGTCTCAGAAAACACCTGAAACAAAGTACACTTCAATCTTGACTCCTGCCTGAGACTATGCACAAAATCAATCCCAATTGTATTGAAAATATAAAAATAAAAGACAAAACAACAAAGCTTGTAGAAGACAAGGAGAGAACATCTTCACCAAATTGGCCTAGGGTTGGCAGAGCTCAAAAAATGCTAACTTACTGGGGCGCCTGGGTGGCTCAGTCGTTGAGCATCTGCCTTCGGCTCAGGTCATGATCCCAGGGTCCTGGGATCGAGCCCCGCATCGGGCTCCCTGCTCAGGCGGAGGCCTGCTTCTCCCTCTCCCACTCCCCCTGCTTGTGTTCCCTCTCTCACCGTGTCTCTCTCTGTCAAATAAATAAATAAAATCTTAAAAAAAAAAAAAAAACTTAAAAAAAAAAAAGAAAAGAAAATGCTAACTTATCAACATTTTCCCTATGGTTAGTGCTTTCTGTGTATTAAATCTTTCCCAACCCCAAGATCATGAAGATGTTCTCTCCTTGTCTTCTACAAGCTTTGTTGTTTTGTCTTTTATTTTTATATTTTCAATACAATTGGAATTGATTTTGTGCATAGCGTCAGGCAGTAGTCAAGATTTTTTTTCTAAGAAAGAAAGGAAAGGAGAGAAAAAGACTTTTCCAGGCTGAAGAGGCTCAGGAGGGCTGTATAGATTCTTGTCAGCAGGCCCAAGGTGGTTGTTTTGATTGTTGTTTTAACAATGCCAGGAAGCCAACCAAAGTACTCCCTTTCTTTAAAAGGACATTGCAATGAGATGCAAGTCCCTTTGGGGACCTGGGGGCATTTGCGTATACAGATGGGTCTTGGGTACTTTTAAATTTGAAGGGAAGCCCTTGGAAATTCTTAGGGTCAGATCACAATTGCCTCCAGGAGTAAATGCAAACTAGGAGTTCCTGGGGAGGGGATATTGTCCATTCTCTCCCTCCACTCCTCTAAACGCTAAAGTTCATTGAAATGCAAGTCCCTTTGAGGGCAGAGGCATTTGCTTATCCATACCAGGTCTGGGCTACTTTTTAAATTGTAAGGGGGCCACTGGAAATTCTCAGCGCCAGATCACAGTTGCTTCCTGAAACACAGGCATCCTGTGAGTTCCTGTGGAGTGGATATTGTGAATCGATCACACTGACAATTCTCAGATGGGCCCATCCTCTCCTTTCTGCCTCGGGTCCCACCATCTCCGCACCGACTGTGGCCTCCGAACAGCTTTCTGAATTTAGTTTCCACCCCACTCACCCGTCTTTCCTGAGGCTCCCTGAGAGACCCTTTGCAAATGCAGCTGTGTCCTTCGGAAGGGGTGGTGCCCGCAACTGGGGTGTGTGTCCGGGATTCTCTTCTACTCTCTGGGTCTCGAGCTGGGTCTAAGAATGAAACTGACATAAGACAGATGAACAGGAGAAAAGCACAGATTTTGTTGAATTTCTGCAGGTACACAGGGAAGCATGAAGACCTGAGAAAGTGAGTGACCAGAGCGGGCAGCTTTTCTACCTTTTATACAAAGAAACAATCTGGAAACTTGACAAGACGGGGTAAAGGTGAGTTTAACAAGGTTTGTTTGTACAGATTTCTGGGCCCCTAATTCCCCACATACTTTTGATATTAACACTCATTTTTTTTTTTTTTAAGATTTTACTTATTTGTCAGAGAGAGCGTGCAAGCAGGGGGAGCAGCAGGCAGAGGGAGAAACAGGCTCCCCACCGAGCAAGGAGCCCGATGCAGACTTGATCCCAGGACTCCAGGATCATGACCTGAGCCGAAGGCAGACGCTTAAGCGACTCAGCCACTCAGGCATCCGCCAACACTCATTTTTAAAATAAATTCATTTTACTCTTAGCCAGCTTGATCACACATTAAAATATCCTTTCAAAGATTCCGTTCCACATTCTGATTTTACACTACTTTCTTTTTTTTTTTTTTTACAGTCTCAAGATCAAGAGTCACATGCTCTACCACCTGAACTAGTTGGGCATCCCTGCTTTTCTTCTTTAAACAATCAACCTCACTTTAAGACAAAATTACTTTCTTTTCCCTCAATAAAAAAATGCATCTCCATTCCTCATACCTTCTCTTACCAAAAACAAATCTTTCCCTCCTGGCATTCAAAGCTGTTTCCCTTATTAGTCCTTTTTTTTTTTTTTTAAAGATTTTATTTATTTATTTGACAGAAAGAAAGCAGAAGCAGGGGGTGGGGCAGGCAAAGGGAAAAGCAGACTCCCTGCTGCGCAAGGAGCCCGAGGCGGGACTCGATCCCAGGATCCCAGGAGCCCGAGGTGGAACTCGATCTCAGGATCCCGGGATCATGACCTGAGCCAAAGGCAGACACTTAACTGACTGAGCCACCAAGGCGCCCCTCTCTTATTACTTCTACTAGCATTAATTACATATATTTCTTAGAATTCTTAACCCTTAGAAACCTTAATTTCTAGTGAAAACTAGGAAGTATTGTGAAATATACGAGGATTCTTTTGATTTGCAAATTTGAGTACATTTTATAATTTCTAGAAGCATATATATATATATATATATATATTAAAGATTTTATTTATTTATTTGCCAGAGAGAGAGGGAGAGTACAAGCAGGGGGAGTGGCAGGCAGAGGGAGAAGCAGGCTCCTGGCTAAGCAAGGAACCCGATGTGGGACTCGATCCCAGGATCCTGAGATCATGACCTGAGCCAAAGGCAGATGCTTAACCATCTGCGCCACCCAGGTGCCCCAAGAAGCATATATTTTTTAAGGTTTATTTACTTATTTGAGAGAGAGAGAGAGCACAAGTGGCGGGGAGGGGCAGAGGGAAATGGAGAGAATCTCAAGCAGACTCTTTGTTTAGCATGGGGCCTGACATGGGGCTCAAATCTCACAACCCTGAGATCGTGACCTGAGCTGAAATCAAGAGTCAGATGCTTAGGGGTGTCTGGGTGGCTCAGTCGGTTAAGTGCCAGCTCTTGGTTTCGGCTTTGGTTGTGGTTTCGGGATCCTGGGATCAGCCCTACATAGGCTCTGCACTCAGCGGGGAGTCGGCTTGAGGATTCTTTCTCTCTCTCTCTGCCTTTGTCCTTCCCCTCCCCACTCGAGTGCGCGCTCTCTCTCTAAAAAAGATAAATAAATCTTTAAAAAAGAAAAGAGTTGGGGGGGCGCCTGGGTCAGTTTAGTGTCTGCCTTTGACCCAGGTCATGATCCCGGAGTCCTAGGATCGAGTCCCACATCCGGCTCCCTGCTCAGCCAGGAGCCTGCTTCTCCCTCTCTCTCTGCTTCTCCCCACACCACTCATGCTCTCCTCCTCTCATAAACAAATAAAATCTTTATTAAAAAAAAAAAAAGAGTCACTTAACCAACTGAGCCACCCAGGGTCCCCGAAACAGATGCTTTTTTGAATAGCTATGAATTAAAGAGCAGTCGATGTACTAGCACATCCAAATCTTGTTTAGTTTCTCTGTTATAAAAAGCCAAGAGTAGATAAATTGCCTTGAGGAAGAGCTCCAGCAGGTCTGACCACCCAGACCAGGTTGAGCTCAACCTTGACTCACACCTGTGCAGACTATGGCGTGACCCATGGAATGACCAATAACCACCTTTACCTCATTAATAATACTAAAATCTCCGCCCAAGGAGGAGCACAAGCCTCTTTTATATGACATACAATGTATGTATAGGCATGTTTCCTTAAGGCCCACGAGAAGCTTTATTTTAGAGGGAAGGGGGGGGCAGAGGGCGAGGGAGAGAGAGAATCTCAAGCAAGCTCCACGCCCAGTGCAGAGCCCCACACCAGGCTGGATCTCACAACGCTGAGATCGTGAACTGAGCCCAAATCAAGAGCCAGACACAACCAACGGAAGCTTCCAAGCGCCCCACAAGCAGCCTTTCTGCCTGCCTCTGCATA
Organism: Mirounga angustirostris; assembly: GCF_029215605.1. NCBI lineage: Eukaryota > Metazoa > Chordata > Mammalia > Carnivora > Phocidae > Mirounga > Mirounga angustirostris. Next base: position 125,666,438 of record NW_026991719.1, read on the forward strand.
GGATGGCCAGGCTTCCCTATCTAAACATGCATCCTACCCCTAAACAAAAGGAACCTATTCCCCTTGATCAAAAAGTCATGGCTTTGGAAGTTATTCTCCGAGCTCTCCTTATTTCCTGCCAATAAAGTTTACTTTGTGCGACAACCCCACCTGGTATACCTGTGACTCCCCAAGGAGTGAACTCAACAGTGGTTTGGTTACATAAAGAGATACTTGTTTTAAAAAGAAAATGCCTCGGGGCGCCTGGGTGGCTCGGTCAGTTGGGCGGCTGCCTTTGGTTCAGGTCATGATCCCAGGGTCCTGGGATCGAGTCCCGCATCGGGCTCCCTGCTCTGCGGGGAGCCTGCTTCTCCCTCTCCCTCTGCCTGCTTCTCTGCCTACTTGTGTTCTCTCTCTATCTCTGTCAAATAAATAAATAAAATCTTTAAAAAGAAAAAAAAAGAAAATGCCTCTTCATTGCCAGAGTTTTGTCATCCTTGTAACATGGCAGTGGTCTCCTGGATCAGAAATTATGATGGCCAGGGGCGCCTGGGTGGCTCAGTCGGTGAAGCGTCCGACTCTTGAATTCAGCTCACGTCATGGTCTCAGGGTTGTGAGATCGAGCCTCACGTTGGGCTCCGAGCTGGACATGGGGCCTGCTTGAGATTCTCTCTCTGTCTCCCTCTTAAAAAAAAAAAAAATTAAAATAATTAAATAAATAAATAAACAAATAAATAAAACTTCTAAACTTGCCAGAACTACTGCACTTCCCTGGCCTCAGGTATTGCTTTTAGGGTTGCTGACTGTTTGCAAACTGAGGTGTATTCACATACAACTTTCTGCTGATCCCTTGTTGTCTCATGCTGGTGTGCCCGGCTACTGGCCATCTCTAATGTCTTATGCTCAAGCCTATCATCGACGGGTTACAGAAGCCTTCCCAGGCCCCAATGCAAAGGATCCCGCCAGTTCACAGTATGGTGACTGGGTGTTTCAGAAATGTCACCAAAGGAAGACAGCACCCCCCCGCCCCCGGAAAAAAGGGAAGACAGCCTTCCAGCCCACTTGAAAGGGACCTTGCCAAGTGCAAAACTAGAAAAGTATCAAAGCCGTGGGTGCACATCTCAGCTAAAGAAAGCTCTACCTGGCACGTGTTCCTCTGTGGTTAAAAGGAAGAATCAAATGCAAAGGAAGAGAAGTAGCTGACAGGGGGGTAGCCTGTTTCTATCCAATGTGACAGAACAAGACTTCATACTTTAAACATGAAACCCTTTCGGGGGCGCCTGGGTGGCTCAGTCGTTAAGCGTCTGCCTTCAGCTCAGGTCCTGGGATCGAGCCCCGCATCGGGCTCCCTGCTCGGCGGGAAGCCTGCTTCTCCCTCTCCCACTCCCCCTGCTTGTGTTCCCTCTCTCGCTGTGTCTCTCTCTCAAATAAATAAATAAAATCTTTTTTAATAATAATAAAATAAATAAATAAATACCAATTTTGAGAGACAAAAATCCTCAACAAACCACAGATGAAATAAATGAGGGACCCACTATGTTCTGAGTATGTTGCTGCAGCTTCGCTCAGCTCACCTTTACATAAAGATTTTGTGTATGACTGTCAGTAACCCCTCTTAATGGGTCTCTGAATGCTTTTAGTTCTTCCAGAGTTATAGGGGGTGGTTGCTAATTGGCTTCCCCTGGTCACTGTACCTCTTGATATGGTGCCCGGATGCCAACATGCTTGCTCCATCAAATGAGCAAGATCTTCTGGTTGCAAAATTCCATGTGTGGGGTTGTAAATTTAAAACACTGTCAGGTGTTTCTGCAAACTTCTGGGCACAGGGAAAAGAGGGCTTTATTTTTTTTCACCTGTTTCTTTTTTCTTTTTTCTTTTTTTTTTTTTTGAGAGAGAGAGAGAGATATAGGGGAGAGGCAGAGAGAAAGGGAGAGAGAGAATCTTAAGCAGGCTTCACGTGCAGCATGGATCCCAATGCAGGGCTCAATCTCACAACCCTGAGATCATGATCTGAGCTGAAAACAAGAGTCAGATGCTTAACCGACTGAACCCCCCAGGCGCCCCTAGAAAAAGGCTTTAAATGGGTAACATCAGATGACAAAAAAAGGCAAGTGAATGACCTCAGAGTCCCAAGTAGCTTCTCAATGGCATCAGCTTTCTGGCCATCCAAATTTGAAAGGCTGGTTATCCTTGAATTGAGGCAAGAAAAAGGGAGGATTATATGGCATTTTGCTTTCCTTTCCAGTATTGACACCCATCAGCTTAACACCTTATTAATAACGGAAAGACAACAGGAAAATCTCCAAACACTTAGAAACAATCCATGGGTCGAAGAAGAAATGTCAAAGGAAATTTTTAAAAATACACTGAGCTGAATGAAAATGAAAATATAGCATAGCAAGATGTGTGGGAGACAGCTAAAACAGTGCTGAGAGGGAAATTTATACACTACATTCATACATTAGTAAAAAGGATAAGTCTCAAATCAATAAACTGAGCTCCCACCTCAAGGAACTAGAAAAAAAAGAGAGGGGCGCCTGGATGGCTCAGTCGGTTAAGCGTCTGCCTTCAGCTCAGGTCTTGATCCCAGAGTCCTGGGATCGAGCCCCACATGGGGCTTCCTGCTCACTGGGGAGCCTGCTTCTCCCCCTCCCTCTGCTGTTCCCCCTGCCTGTGCTCTCCTACTCTCTCCGTCAAATAAATAAATTAATTAAATCTTTTTTAAAAATAAAAAAATAATTAAAAAAAAGAAAATGGGCAAAACAGATGAAAAGACATTTCATCCAAGAAGATATACGTGGCACATGAAAAGATGTTCAACATCATTACCCACTAGGGAAATGCAAACTACAACCATAATGAGGCATCAGAATGGCTAAAATAAAAAATAGTGATAACACCAAATGTTGGTGAGGATGCAGAGAACTGGATCACTCTTACATTGCTGGTGGGAATATAAAATGGAGCTGCCACTCTGAAAAGCAGTTTGACAGTTTCTTTTTTAAAAAAATATTTTATTTATTTATTTATTTATTTATTTTTAAATTTTTTTTTTAAGATTTTATTTATTTATTTGAGAGAGAGAATGAGAGACAGAGAGCATGAGAGGGGGGAGGGTCAGAGGGAGAAGCAGACTCCCTGCTGAGCAGGGAGCCCGATGCGGGACTCGATCCCGGGACTCCAGGATCATGACCTGAGCCGAAGGCAGTTGCTTAACCAACTGAGCCACCCAGGCGCCCCTAAAATATTTTATTTATTAATTTGACAGAGAGAGACACAGTGAGAGAGGGAACACAAGCAGGGGGAGTGGGAGAGGGAGAAGCAGGCTTCCCGCCAAGCAGGGAGCCCGATGCGGGGCTCGATCCCAGGGCCCTGGGATCATGACCTGAGCCGAAGGCAGACGCTTAACGACTAAGCCACCTAGGCGCCCTGAGTTTGACGGTTTCTTATAAAACCATGCATCTATCACATGACCCAGCAATTGTAATCTGGGACATTTACCCTAGAGAAATGAAGAGTTATGTTCACACAAAAATCTGTACAGGAATGTTTATAACAGTTTTACTCATAATAGCCCAAAACTGCAAACAACTCAGATGTCCTTCAGTGGGTGAATAGTTAAACAAACGATGGTCCATCCACACCATGGAATACTCTTTTTTTTTTTTTTTTGCATTTTTATTTTACCATGGAATACTCTTCAGCAATAAAAAAGAAGGAACTACTCATGCACTCAATAATCAGGATAAGGCTCCAGAGAATTGTGCCAAGTGAAAAAAGCCATTTTCAAGAAATTATACATTATATGGTCTCTGAGATCCCATTTCTACAACATTATTGAAATGACAAAATTATAGAAATGGAGAACAGATCATGGTTACCAGGTAATAAGGAAGGGCTGGGGGCTGAGGAAAGTGGGTGTGACTATAAAAGGGCAATAGAAATAAGCCTGGTGGTGAGGGAAATATATCTTGGCTGGATCAATGTCAGTATCTGGGTGTAATATCATACTCTGGTTTTGTAAGATGTCACCACTGAGGAACTAGGTAAAGGAGACAGGAGATCTCTTGGTATTGCTTCTTAGTACGACATATGAATCTGCAATTATCTCACACTAAAAAAGTTCAATTGAAAAAGTGAACAAAAGGGGCGCCTGGCTCGCTCAGTCAGAAGAGCATGCAACTCTTGATCTCGGGGTTATAGGTTTGAACCCTACACTGGGTGTAGAGATTACTTAAAAATAAACAAATAAAACCTTTAAAGAAATTTTAAAAATTAAAAAATAATAAAAAATGAACAAAAGATTTAAATAGACATCTCACTAAAGAAAATATAGGAATGCAAAATAAGCACATGAAAAAATGTTCATCTTGGGGCGCCTGGGTGGCTCAGTCATTGGACATCTGCCTTTGGCTCGGGTCGTGACCCCAGAGTCCTGGGATCGAGCCCCACGTCGGGCTCCCTGCTCAGCAGGAAGACCTCTTCTCCCTCTCCCACCCCCCCGCTTGTGTTCCCTCTCTCACTGTATCTTTCTCTGTCAAATAAATAAATAAATAAAATCTTTAAAAAAAAAGAAAAAATGTTCATCTTATTTATCTTTAGGGAAACAATTTAAAACCACAGTGAGATGTCACTTCACACCCACTGGAATATGGCCAAAATAAAGGCCAACAACCCCCTTGTTTGCCTGTTGATTCACAGGCATGAGGAGTCCAACGTGGCCAGGTGGCAGTCTTCACTTTCAGTTCAATGGAATCAGTAGTGTGCTTCCTGTTGGAAAGAAGACTTTCCTCCCTCTGGAACGAAGGCCTCTAGGACAGCAGAGCATAAGGTCACAGGAGCAAGAAGCACAAATGTTGCTGGTGGGTCACTAGGGGTCATAGGGAATCGGTGCCATTTCCACCCCTTGATTCCTGAACCCATGAATCCCGGCTATGGGAGAAAGAGCACCATTTACTGGATGTTGATTCAGAGCATATACAGCTTTCTGGAGAACCTTGCTCCAGCCCTGCAAGGTATCGCCACCTAGCCAGCACTGTAACTGAGTCTTCAGAACTCATTCCACACCATTCCATGGTTCTATCAAGGCAGCTTCTTCAGGATGGTGGGGAACAAACATGGCGAGACCAGTGAATTCTATGAGCGTGGGCCCACTGACACACTTCTTTTGCTGTGAAGTGAGTTCCTTGATCAGAAGCAATGCTGTGTGGAACACCATGAGGGTGGATAAGGCACTCTGTAAGTCCACAGATGGTGGTTTGGAAGGAAGCATTGTGTGCAGGGAAGGCAAACCCATATCCTGAGTAAGTGTGTATCCCAGTAAGGACAAAACACTGCCCCTTCCATGATGGAATGAATACCATATATACTAGTATTTTAAGTTTTAAAATTTGGGATATTATCTTGCTTCTTGCTTGTTATATTATTGAATTTAGGTCAGATTGATGAGGATTTACTTGCAAAGGATAATATATATCTCAACTGTTTTAATGTTTTATTTTTTTCAAGATTTTTATTTATTTGAGAGAGAGAGCATGAACAGGAAGAGGGGCAGAGGGAGAAGCAGACCCCCCTACTGAGCAGGGAGCCTGAGGTGGGGCTCGATCCCAGGACTCTGGGATCATGACCTGAGCCGAAGGCAGATGCTTAACCGACTGAGCCACCCAGGCGCCCCTTATGTTTTATTTTTTAAAATGTCATGGTTTAAGAGACACTGAACTCTAGGAAACAAACTGGGGGTTGCTGGAGGGGAGGTGGGTGGGGGAATGGGGTAACTGGGTGATGGGCATTGAGGGCACTTGATGGAATGAGCACTGGGTGTTATATGCAACTGATGAATCACTAAATTCTACCTCTGAAACTTATAAAAAAACGAAAACAAAACAAAACAAAATGTCATGGTAGAGGAACAATGATACATTGTCAGGAATGGAAAAGGAGTTTTTATTTTATTTATTTATTTACTTATTTTTAAAGATTTTATTTATTTGACAGAGAGAGAGACAGCGAGAGCAGGAACACAAGCAGGGGGAGTGGGAGAGGAGAAGCATTTTACTTCCCGCTGAGCAGCGAAGACTATTTGTTTAATTAGAGAAATAGATTTCAGATTTTATACACTTTAAGGTTTACAGTTGACAAAGTGTGTTAAGACACACCTTATAACTTGGTCCTGCTGTACATACCTAACATACACTTTGTTCCACATGTGATTCACCACCAATTTGGACAACATCACAACTGACCTATATCCTATTCCACAAGGCAAGGCCATTGATTATACTATTTAGATGTCTCAGCATTGTTCAATCGCTGTTAATGTTTCAAAAGCTTAGGACTTTTCTCTGGTGAAGTTCTACTAATAAGGAATCCACTTAGGTTTTTTCTTCCTAAAAATGTCTATTTCACTTCCTCCTCAAAGTTTATTTTATTTTTTTAAAGATTTATTTATTTATTTGAGGGGGGAGGGGCAGAGGGAGAGACTTTTTAGGCAGACTCCCCACTGAGCACAGAGCCCAACTCCGGGCTCTATTTCACGACCCATGAGATCATGACCTGAGCTGAAACCAAGAGTAGGATGCTCAACCGACTGAGCCACCCAGGCGCCCTTCAAAGTTTATCAGTTAGCTTTGCTACAGAGTGAACCACCCCCAAACTGTAATTTATTCACTCACAATTATGTGTGTCAGCAATTTAGGCCAGGCTCAGCTGTGTGGTTCTTCTTTTGGTCTCTCCTAGGCTCACTCATGTCAGTTGACAGGCTGGTTGGAGTGATGCGGTGACTGGGGCTTGTGTCTCCAGTGGACAAGCCCAGGTATATTCACATGGTAGCGCTCATAGTTAGTATTCCAGAGAGCAGCAAGGGAGAAAGTCCTAATGTACAAACACTTTTTAAGCTTCACACTTGTTAATGTCCCATTGACCAAAGCAAATCACATGGCCAAGGCCATATTCGACCTTGCAGAAATGGACTCCATCTCTTGAAGCGGGGCTCTGCGAAGTCATGTTGCAAAAGGATGTGAATATAGGATAGGAAGATTTTATGGCCATTTTTATGATCTATTATAGATATTTACATTGGATATAAAATTCTACACTGGTAGTTATCTTTGCCAGCAAATCAAATATACCATTACATTGCTTTCTGGTTTCTGTAGTTTGTACTGAGAAGTTGGCTGGCTGTCAGTCTAATTGCATAACTGTAAAAGTAATCTATCTCCGGGTCACCTGAGTGGCTCAGATGGTTAAGTGTCTGCCTTCAGCCCAGGTCACAATCCCAGCGTCCTGGGATTGAGCCCCACATCGGGCTCCCTGCTTGGCGGGAAGCCTGCTTCTCCCTCTCCCTCTAACGTTCCCCCTGCTTGTGCTCTCTCACTCTGTCAAATAAACAAAATCTTTAAAAAAAAAAAAAAGTAATCTATCTCCCCCACCCCTCCTGTTGCTATGAATATTTTCTCTTTGACTTTGCTTTTCCTAAACTTTACTCTGATGTACCTGGGTGTGGTTTTCTTTTGTTTTATCTTGCTTTGGGTTCCTATGACTTCTAGAAACTGTGAGTGGATGTCTGTCATCAATTTTGGAAAATGTTATTTATGCCCTGTTTTTTTCTCTCCTTTCATTTTAGCACTCCAATTAAACACACATTAGACTTTCTTTCTGTATGCCCTATGTCTCTTACCTCCTTTTACCTTGTCTTTTACTATCCTTTTACCTCTCCAGGCTTTTTTCTGGCTATTTTATTCTGGCCTAACTTCTAGTTCACTGATTTTCTCTTCAGCCCCTGTTTAACCCACCCATTGAATTCTTTTTTTTTTTTTTAAAGATTTATTTATTTATTTGAGAGAGCGAGAATGAGAGAGAGAGAGAGAGAGTACCAACTGAGCCACCCAGGCGCCCCAACCCACCCATTGAATTCTTAATTTTGGTTGTTGTACTCTACATTTCTAGAATTTTTATTTTATTCTTTTTTGTAGTTTCAAATTGTCTGCTGATTTCTCAATTTTGTCTATTTCCTTAAATGTATTAAATATGATTATTTTATTTTATTAAGATTTTATTTATTTATTTGACAGAGAGAGAGAGATAGTGAGAGCAGGGACACAAGCAAGGGGGGTGGGAGGGAGAAGCAGGCCTCCCGCTGAGCAGGGAGCCCGATGCAGGGCCCGATCCCAGGACCCTGGGATCAGGACCTGAGCCGAAGGCAGACGCTTAATGACTGAGGCACCCAGGAGCCCCAAATATGATTATTTTAAAGTCTGCATTTGATAATTCCATTACTGGAGTCCATGTAGCTCTGTTACTGTGGTTTTGTTTGTTTTTCCGTTTGTTTTAATGCACTCTACACCCATTGTGGGGCTTGAACTCACAACCCCAAGATCAAGAGTTGCATGCTCTACTGATGAGCCAGCCAGGTGCCCCTCTGTTACTGTATTCTGCTGCTTTTTGTAACTTTATTTTTATTATATTTTCTTCCCTCCCTATAGCCTGGTTGTTTTTAAGTGGGTGTAGGACATTATATATGGAAAACTGCATAAATAAATTGAGGCCAAGGATGATGCTATCTTCCTCCAGAAAAGATTTATATTTGCTTCTGGCAGGCAGCTAGGACAATAGAAATCTTGGATTTCTTTAATCCAGTTTCCAGGTATTAAAATGGCTCAGATCTTGACCACAGTCCCTTAAGGGATAGGGCTACAGTCCTTTTATTTTTATTTTTTAAAATTAATTTATTTTTAAATTAACGTATAATATATTATTTGTTTCAGAGGTAAGGCTACAGTCCCTTTAGAGGGCTATTCTATTTATACTTTGTGTTTACTCCTAGACCTTTGGGTTTTCAACCCAAAGCCTGAGATGTCACCTTTTTGGTGGACCCTGAACTCCAAGTCTTAATCCCTTGGCACATAAGTCTGTCAACAGCAGTGCTCAGCTTCTCGTACTCTCAGCTGCCTCTTCTGGAATCAGCGACTGAGCTCACCTTTCTCTGTTTCCCCTTTCTCCCATATCTTGGCCCCATAATGCTTCACTGACTATTATCACTTGGATATTTTCTTTTTTTAAAAGAAAGATTTTATTTATTTATTTGAGAGAGCAAGAGAGTGAGAGAGAGAGCACAAGCAGGGTGAAGGACAGAGGGAGAAGCAAGCTTCCTGCAGGGAGCCTGATGCAGGACTAGAACCCATGACCCTGAGATCATGACCTGAGCTGAAAGCAGACGCTTCATCAACCGAGCCACCCAGGGCCCCTTCTTTTTGTTTTTTAAGTAATCTCTACATCTAATGTGGGGCTCGAACTCACAACCCCAAGATCAAGAGTCACATGCTCTACCAACTGAGTCAGTCAGGTACTCCTATCACTTGGATATTTTCTTTTTTTTTTTTTAAGATTTTATTTATTTATTTGACAGAGAGAGACACAGTGAGAGAGGGAACACAAGCAGGGGGAGTGGGAGAGGGAGAAGCAGGCTTCCCGCCGAGCAGGGAGCCCGATGCGGGGCTCAATCCCAGGACCCTGGGATCAGGACCTGAGCCGAAGGCAGAGGCTTAACGACTGAGCTACCCAGGCACCACTTGGATATTTTCAAGCAATTTTTTTTTATATTTTGTTGAGCTTGTTTGGTCGTTCTCAGTGAGAACTATAATTCAAATTACTTACTCTGTCCTTACTGGCCACAGAAGCTATTCAGCACCATGCTCTTAGGCTTTCTTTATATTGCTGGATCTACATATAATCTTGCTTACAAATACTGCTCAGTGCTCCCTAATGTCCTATTTGCTTCCTCAGTGATGGATGGCCAGATTGCTTGCACTTCCCAGTCACCGCAAATAAAGCTGCAATGAGCTTTCTTACACACGCCACCTTACACCTTGTGTAAGAATTACTTTGTGATATATACCTAAAAGCAGAATTACTGGATGTATGGGCTAGGTATATGCTTAACTAAATACTCATATGTTGTTCTCCAGAGTGGCCGTGCCTGTCTATTCCCAGCAGCAGTATATCCCTACATCTCTGCCAGCATTTGGTATTACATGTGTTTCTAGGTGTGCATGTGTATTTGCCAACTAATGAGTATAAAGTGGTATCTTGTTGTTGTTCTAATTTGCATTTCTGTGATAATCAATGGGTTTGAGCATCTTTTTTTTTTTTTTTGATCATCTTCTTTATATGCCTCTTAGCATGTTGGGTTTTTCTTCTGTAAACCCCTTATTCCTATGCTTTGCCCATTTTTCTTATTTTTATTATTTTTTCTAGCTTTATTGAGATATAATTGGCATATAACCATTAAAGTACACTGTAAGGGGTGCCTGGGTGGCTCAGTCAGTTAAGCGTCTGCCTTCAGCTCAGGTCATGGTCCCAGGGTCCTGGGATCAAGCCCCACATCAGGCTCCCTGCTCGGCGGGAAGCCTGCTTCTCCCTCTCCCACTCCCCCTGCTTGTGTTCCCTCTCTCGCTGTGTCTCTCTCTGTCAAATAAATAGATAAATAGATAAATAATCTTTTTAAAAAATTAAAGTACACCGTAAGTCAGTATCCAGTCAGAAAAACAAAAGCTACACAAAGTATTTCAATGGAGTGGACTGAATATAGAGGATTGATTATCCAAGCAGCAGCAGACTGGCTACCGGAGGACCTGAGCGCAGAGGCAATAACTGGGAGAAGGAAAGGAAGGTGCTGCGTTATGAACCTTGAAGTTCAGAGGAGGAGGAGGGGTTCTGCAGAGAGAATGCGTGCTGCCTTAGGGGAAGGGTGCGTGGTTAGGGAATTGAACCCCTGAGGAGTGGTGACCCATGCCTAGTTCTGAGAATGCTGAAATTAGCTGGAAATCAACTGATGCTCCCAGGCTGAGGACCAAGCCTGGGTGACAGCAATAGGAACAGGAAGCAAACAGGAAGGAGCAAGATCCTTGTCCCCTCTCTCCAGTCTTCCTCTAGTGTCCCTGCTGGTGGAAACTAACAGAGAGCCAGACGAGGAGGAAGAAATGTGGTTGCAGAATCCTAGTGCGAGCATCACAAAGTCCAATGTGTTGTATTTACCACCACCACCACCCCCGCCCCCTTTGATGGCTTCTCGTCATCAGTACAAACCCTTCTACATGTATTTGACCTTCTATCAACAATGGTGCCAACTTTTTGTTTCTGCCTGACAAAATGCCAGCATTATTGACAAAAAATATGCTCACGCCCTCTCCCCAAGGTGGAGAGACACAAAGTCCCAACAGCCTTTGTAATCATCCCCAAATCACAGCCACAGTATTGATGATGTTAATTTCTCCTCTAAGTCATAGTCCCACTTGAATATTCTGTGACCCAGAGACTAAATTGTAAAATTACTCATCAAAACAATTGCTGGGGCGCCTGGGTGGCTCAGTTGGTTAAGCGACTGCCTTCGGCTCAGGTCATGATCCTGGAGTCCCAGGATTGAGTCCCGCATCGGGCTCCCTGCTCGGCAGGGAGTCTGCTTCTCCCTCTGACCCTCCTCCCTCTCATGCTCTCTGTCTCTCATTCTCTCTGTCTCAAATAAATAAATAAAATCTTTAAAAAAAATTTTTTAAAAAACCCAAGCAATTGCTATATAAAGTACTAAAGGGAAAGGAGAGGAAGCAGAAAATAAATTATAATATAATATAATAAAGGGAGAAATTGTACACAGCGTAATACTCATTTCTATCAATGGTCAGTCCGAAATTGATTTTCATAACTTCCTTCTTCTGCACTTTGGCTGGTTGGGGTTCAATACGTTGGGGAGTGTCTCAAACTTTTATTCCTGGAGAGTCTGAACACCTTTCAGAGTGATGTCTGCCCCAGGGATTGGCTGCTCGCCAAATGGTGCCACTTTATGGGGCAGTGTGAGTCCCTGCTGTTAGTAGATTAGGTCCTCGGCAGCAGTGAGGCCCAGGTTGGCCTTGGCACGGGAGAGTCTGTATTGTTGAAGTCATATACATAAGCATCCCTGGCACCATGGCCACTTTGTTCATGGGCCCATTGAGAAAATACTGGGGTGGCTGGGAAATTGGTGGCTGGCATTCACAAAGCATGTCATTTTATCCATCTGGGCATTGAGAGTCTCCTCTACCCCTTCTGAGAGGTCCATCCACATTCCTCTTCCCCAAACCTCTGTCACCAAACTTCCAACCCTATTCTTTTGCCAAGTCATGACCTTTCAGCCAAATCATCAGCAGTTTCCTACGTATTGATGTAGATCCGTACTTCTAGCCTTCTCTCAGGCTGTCAGAATGAGCAACCAACTACATCAAGTTAGATAGCTACTGAGTGGGGCACCTGGCTGGCCCAGTTGGTAGAGCATGTAACTCTTGGTCTCAGGATTGTGAGTTCAAGCCCCATGTTGGGCATGGAACCCACTTCTATTTTTATTTTTTTTAAAGATTTTATTTATTTTGTTTGACAGAGAGAGAGACACAGCGAGAGCAGGAACACAAGCAGGGGGAGTGGGAGAGGGAGAAGCAGGCTTCCCGCCGAGCAAGGAGCCCCATGCAGGGCTCGATCCTAGGATCCCGGGATCATGACCTGAGCCCAAGGCAGACTATTAACTGACCGAGCCACCCAGGTGTCCCCTGAAAATACATTTTCCTAAAGAAGACATACAGGTGGCCAACAGACACATGAAAAGATGCTCAACATCATTCATCATCAGACAAATGTAAATCAAAATCACCATGAGATATCACTTCACACATGGTAGAATAGGTATCATCAGGCTGGCTCAGTCAGAAGAGCATGTGACTCTTGATCTCAGGGTTTTGATTTCCAGTGCCACGTTGGGTGTAGAGATTATTGAAAAAAATAAACTTTAAAAAAGAGAATAAAGGGGTACCTGGGTGGCTCAGTCAGTTAAGCATCCAACTTTAGCTCAGGTGATGATCTCAGGGTCCTGGGATCGAACCCCACGTCCATGTCAGGCTCCCTGCTCAGCAGGGAGTCTCACTCTCCCTCTGCCCCTCCCCCTTGCTCATGCTCTCTCTCTCTCTATCCTCTCTCTCCCTCTAATAAATAAATAAAATCTTTAAAAAAGATGGTATGGAGTAAACTATCTGATCTTCTATTTCACCCATCCCCGCATTCCCCTCCACTCTGGTAACCATCACTTTGTCCTCTATAGTTAAGAGTCTGTTTCTTGGTTTGTCTCTCTCTCTTTCTTTTCCTTTGCTCATTTGTTTTGTTTCTTAGATTCCACATATGAGTGAAATCATATGGTATTTGTCTTTCTCTGACTTATTTCACTTAGCATAATACTCTCTAGCTCCATCCATGTCATTGCAAATAGCAAGATTTCATTCTTTTTTATGGCTGAATAATATTCTATTGTGTATATATACCACATCTTCTTTATGCATTTATCCCTTGATGGACACTGGGTTGCTTCTATAATTTGGCTATTGTAAATACTACTACTGTAAACATAGGGGTGCATGTATCCTTTTGAATTAGTGTTTTTGTATTTTGGGGGTAAATATCCAGTGGTGCAATTACTGGACCATAGGGTAGATTGATTGATTTATTTATTTATTTATTTATAAATTTTTTTAAAATTTTATCTATTTATTTGACAGAGAGAGAGACACTGCGTTAGAGGGAACACAAGCAAGGGGAGTGAGAGAGGGAGAAGCAGGCTTCCCGCCGAGCAGGGAGCCCGATGTGGGGCTCGATCCCAGGACCCTGGGATCATGACCTGAGCCGAAGGCAGACTATTAACCACTGAGCCACCCAGGTGCCCCAGTAGTTTTATTTTTAATGTTTTGAGGAAACTTCATACTGTTTTCCACAGTGGCTGCACCAGTTTGCTTTCCCACCAACAGTGCAAGAGGGTTCCTTTTTCTCCACTTCCTCGCCAACACTTGTTGTTTCTTATGTTTTTGATTTTAGCCATATGTGTGAAGTGATACCTCATTGTAGTTTTGATTTGCATCTCCCTGATGATGAGTGAAGTTGAGCATCTTTTCATGTGTCTATTGGCCATCTGGATGTCTTCTTTGGAGAAATGTCTGTTCATGTCTTCTGTCCATTTTTTAATTGGATTATTTATGTTTTGGGTGTTGAGTTTTTTAAGTTCTATATATATTTTGGATACCAATCCTTTATTAGATATGTCATTTGCAAATATCTTCTCCCGTCCAGTAGGTTGTCTTTTAGTTTTGTTGGTTGTTTCCTTCACTGTGCAGAAGCTTTTAATTTTGATGTAGTCCCTATAATTTTGCTTTTATTTCCCTTGCCTCAGGAGACATCTAGAAAAATGTTGCTATGGCTGATGTTAGAGAAATAACTGCCTGTGCTCTCTTCTAGGACTTTTATGGTTTCAGGTTTCACATTTAGGTCTTTAATCCATTTTAAGTTTTTTTTTTTTATGGTGTAAGAAAGTTGTCTAATTTCATTCTTTTGCATGTAGCTGATCAGTTTTTCCAACACCATTTGTTGAAGAGACTGCCTTTTTTCCATTGGACATTCTTTCTTGATTTGTCGAAGATTAGTTGACCATAGAGTTGAGGATCCATTTCTGGGTTCTCTATTCTGTTCTATTGATCTATGTGTCTGTTTTTGTGTCAGTACCATACTCTTTTGATTACTACAGCTTTGTGATATAACTTGTGATATCTCCAGCTTTGCTTTTCTTTTTCAAAATTACTTTGGCTATTCAGGGTCTTTTGTGGTCCCATATCTTAGGATCATTTGTTCTAGTTCTGTGAAAAATTCTATTGGTATTTTGATAGGGATTGCATTAAATGTGTAGATTGCTTTGGGTAATATAGACATTGTAACAATATTTGTTCTTCCAATCCATGAGCATGGAATGTCTATTTCTTTGTGTCATCTTCAATTTTTTTTTAAATTTTTTTTAAAGATTTTATTTATTTATTTGAGAGAGAGAATGAGATAGAGAGAGAGCATGAGAGGGGGGAGGGTCAGAAGGAGAAGCAGACTCCCTGCTGAGCAGGGAGCCTGATGCGGGACTCGATCCCGGGACTCCAGGATCATGACCTGAGCCGAAGGCAGTCGCTCAACCGACTGAGCCACCCAGGCGCCCTGTCATCTTCAATTTCATCAATGTTTTATAGTTTTCAGGGCACAGGTCTTTCACCTCTATGGTTAAGTTTATTCCTAGGTATCTTATTATTTGGGGTGCAATTGTAAATGGGATTGTTTTCTTAATTTCTCTTTCTGCTGTTTCATAATTGGTGTATAGATATACAACAGATTTCTGCATGTTAATTTTGTATCCTGGGACTTTACTGAATTCCTTTATCAGTTCTAGTAGTTTGTCAGTGGAATCTTTTGGGTTTTCTGTACGTAGTATCATGCCATCTGCAAATAGTGAACGTTTTCCTTCTTCCTTACCAGTTAGGATGCCTTTTATTTCTTTTTCTTGTCTGATTGCTGTGGCTCGGACTTCCAGTACTATGTTGAATAACAGTGGTGAGATTGAATAACAGTGGTGAGAGTGGACATCCTTGTCTTGTTCCTGACCTTCAGGGGAAAGCTCTCAGGTTTCCCCATTGAGGATGATATTTGCTGTGGGTTTTTCATAGATGACCTTTATTATGTTGAGGTATGTGCCCTCTAAACCTACTTTGTTGAGGTTTTTTTTTTTTTTTTATCA
This sequence comes from Mirounga angustirostris, assembly GCF_029215605.1. Lineage (NCBI taxonomy): Eukaryota > Metazoa > Chordata > Mammalia > Carnivora > Phocidae > Mirounga > Mirounga angustirostris. Next base: position 125,682,024 of record NW_026991719.1, read on the forward strand.
TGAATGGATGTTGTACTTTGTCAAATGCTTTTTTTGCAACTCTTGAAATGACCATATAGTTTTTATCCTTCATTATTATTATTATTTTTAAAGATTTTATTTATTTATTTGACAGAGAGAGACACAGCGAGAGAGAGAGAACACAAGCAGGGGAAGTGGGAGAGGGAGAGGCAGACTTCCCCGCCAAGCGGGGATCCCAATGAAGGGCTCCATCCCAGGACCCCGGGGTCACAACCTGAGCCGAAGGCAGACGCTTAACGACTGAGCCACTCAGGTGCCCCTATCCTTTCTCTTATTAATGTGATGTATCATGCTGATTGATTTGTGAATATTGAACCACACTTGTATCCCTGGAATAAATTCCACTTGATTGTGATGAATAATCTTTTTAATGTATTGTTGGGTTTGGTTTGCCAGTATTTTGTTGAGTATTTTTACATCTATGATAATTGGAGATATTGGTCTGTAGTTCTCTTTTTTGTGGTGTGTTTATGTGGTTTTGGTGATACTGGCCTCATAGATGAATTTGGAAGTTTTCCTTCTTCTGTTTTTTGCAAGAGTTTGAGAAGAATAGGTACTAACTCTTCTTTACTTTTTTTTAAAGATTTTATTTATTTATTTGTCAGAGAGGGAACACAAGCAGGGGGAGTGGGAGAGGGAGAAGCAGGCTCCCCGCTGAGCAAGGAGCCCGATGCGGGACTCAATCCCAGGACCCTGGAATCATGACCTGAGCCGAAGGCAGACCCTTAACCGACTGAGCCACCTGGGTGTCCCACTAACTCTTCTTTAAATGTTTGGTAGAATTTTCTTGTGAAGCCATTTGTCTGATCCTGAACTTTTGTTTGTTGGGATTTGTTTGTTTGTTTGTTTTATTACTGATTCAGTCTCCTTGCTGGTAACTGGTCTGTTCAAATTTTTTATTGTTCTGACATCTTGATATCACTGAATTTAGGTCAGGATTGAGTTCAAGTTTAAGTCAACCAACCAAGTAAGCTGTTAGAGTCCCTTGCAGCTGCATGGGCTAACATTAAATACAGAATCTCTGGTAAACACACCCAGCTCAATAAATTGTGTCTAACTCAGTGTTATATTCGATCTTCCTTGGTGTAACATCTCTAGAATTCATTCCCACACATATTCTCCCAGCTTTCTAACAGTACTTACTAACAAAAATCTTGCTATTCTTTTGGTGTATAAGCTATTTCCTCTTGGGTCTTAGTGTGTGCCTGTTCCCCTGGAGCTTGCTGAGAGTAGACCCTAACTATGGGTTTAACGGCAACAGGGGATGGTTGTGGTGGGTCTTGAGGAGAATGGGTACCCCCTTGCAAGGCACCAGAGAACTTTCATGAAAGCCCTGAACATTCTCTTACTTTTCAAAGGGCATCTGGCTAGCTCAGTCGGTAGAGCAAGCAACTCTTTTTTTTTTTTAAGATTTTATTTATTTATTTGAGAGAGAGAATGAGAGAGAGCATGAGAGGGGGGAGGGTCAGAGGGAGAAGCAGACCCCCTGCTGAGCAGGGAGCCCAATGCGGGACTCGATCCCGGGACTCCAGGATCATGACCTGAGCTGAAGGCAGTCGCTTAACCAACTGAGCCACCCAGGCGCCAGCAAGCAACTCTTGATATCTGGGTTGTAAGTTCGAGCCCCACGTTGGGTGTAGAGATTACTTAAAAATAAAATCTTTAGAGGTGTCTGGGTGGCTCAGTCCGTTAAGCGTCTGCCTTCAGCTCGGGTCATGATCCCAGGGTCCTGGGATCAAGCCCAGCATCGGGCTCCCTTCTCCCCCCGTCCCTCTGTTGCTCCCCCTGCTTTTGCTCTCCTCCTGTCTGTCTTCTGAAAAGTAAGATTTTACTTATTAATTTGACATAGAGAGACACAGTGAGAGAGGGAACACAAACAGGGGGAGTGGGAGAGGGAGAAGCAGGCTTCCTGCGGAGCAGGGAGCCCGATGCGGGGCTCGATCCCAGGACCCTGGGACCATGACCTGAGCCGGAGGCAGACGCTTAATGACTGAGCCACCCAGGCGCCCCTTAAAAAATCTTTAAAAAACAATTAAGATAAATAAAAAAATTCTCTTCCTTTTTGTAGCCATAGGGCTGCTAGTGCTGGGGATCAAGCACAAAGTTTCATTGTGCGGGTTCAGTTGGATTCCCAGCCTCTCCATGCTTCTCATGTGGAAGGCAGAACACCTCAAACTCGGTGGTGCTTTCAAGCCTGGAGATGCAAACAAACCAATCCATAGGGCCCCTCTTTTGGGATAGGATTCCTGACACCACTCCTGTTACCGGTTTCTCCATCAGTCTGGATCTTACGAGGAAGCCAAAACAATGACAGGTCCTTCCCTAGTGCCTGGGGGAGGGAGCACAACTCTGCCGAGACCTTGATCCTGGACTTCTGGCTTCTAGAACTAGGAGACGCTACCTTTCTGTTGTTTAAGCCCCTGGTTTGTGGTCCTTTGTTACAGCAGCCCCTGCAGACTCATGGAAAAATGGGTAGGGGCTGCAATTCCTCAAACTGAGCAACTTAGAGACAGGGGCAGGGCCTAGCTAGTGCTGGGGCTCCTAAGGTCAGAAGAGGGCCCTGGGGGGCTGGGACTCAGACCTCTGAGGACGAGCGGCATTCCTTGCCTGGTGATGGCGTCTCAGAGGTGGGACGCACCAAAGCTGTTTTTGTAAGTGTTGGGAAATTTGAACATTTGGTTCAGCTGGTGCCATGGGACTAAACTGCTTGCTGCTGGCATGGAGAAGACTGCCAGAGGGACACACGGAAGGGGCACGTCCCTTCCTCCTCCCCCAGCCTTGCAGCCCCCCTCTAACAGCCTCTGGCAGCAGAGCCTAAGATGCAGCCAGGCAGCCAAGCATGTGGTTTGCACAGTCCCTATTCTGGCATCACAAAGCGGGTGACAGCAAAGTAGGTTGACCTCTGAGGAGGGACTGCGTGTACCCACTTTATCCATAATAGGCGGACCGGACACCGCCCAAATGTCTACCAACAAGAAAATGGATACGTATGGGGCGCCTGGGTGGCTCAGTTGGTTAGGCGACTGCCTTTGGCTCAGGTTGTGATCCTGGAGTCCCAGGATCGAGTCCCGCATCGGGCTCCCTGCTCGGCAGGGAGTCTGCTTCTCCCTCTGACCTTCCCCCCTCTCGTGCTCTTTCTCTATCTCATTCTCTCTCAAATAAATAAATAAAATCTTTAAAAAAAAAAAAAAGAAAATGGCTACGTAAATTGTGGTGTATCCATACAATGGATGCTGCTCCGCGATGAAGAGGAGGGAACTGACACCGAGAGCCACGCGGATGATGTCACCGGAGAGGTGCTCTCTGGAGCAGCTTCTCAGCCGAGTGGAGGCACGAAGGGGCTTTTTCACAGCGATGCAAATGTTCTACAGCTTGATCTGAGTGGCGGGTTTGTGGGTAAAAAATGCAGGTGTGCACTTTATTTCATGCATGCTGAGTCTCAGTGAGGACATTTTTAGGGGATTTCAGGGCAGCAAAATAATTCTGTATGATACTGTAAAGGTGAATCAATGTCATTATACGTTTGTCCAAATCCATAGAACACACAACACGGAGAGTGAACCCTAGTGTAAGGTGTGGAGTCCGGTTAATAACAGGTTGTTATTGGTTCGTCGGTGCTCACAGGTGGCCCACACCAATGCGAGATGTTAATAGGAGTGAAAACTGAGGTTGGGGAGTGACGGACTTTATGTAGGAACTCCACTCTCTGTTCAATTTTTCGGTAAACCTAAATTTGCTTCATAGTTTTTTTTTTAATGTTTTAAGTAGGCTCCACACACAATGTGGGGCTTGAACTCACGACCCGAAGATCAAGAGTCACACCCTCTACCGACTGAGCCAGCCAGGCGCCCCCTTAAACCTGCCTTAAAAACCAAAGTCTGGGGCACCTGGGTGACTCGTCGGTTAAGGGTCCAACTCTTGATCTCAGCTCAGGTCTCGATCTCAGGGTTGTGAGTTAAAGCCTCGAGTTGGGCTCCCTGCCGGGCATGGAGCCTATTTAAACAACAAGAACAACATCTAGGAAGGCAGCCCAGGGCTGACGCCGCTGATGCCCCAGGACCCCGAGCTCCTTTGGTGTTGCTGCTCAGCCATCCCCAATAATCAGCGTCCGTTCAGTGGTCTAGGATGGCTCCTCCCAGGCCACCCGGCATTTGTGTTCCAGGGAGGAAAGAACGGCTCAGCCTGGAGGTTACGCATCCACTCACATTCCACTGGCCCCACCTAGGTGCAAAAGAGGTCGGGAAATGGACCTTCAGCTGAGCAAAATCCTATTGTTATGTCAAAATAAGCGCAGATCCTGGGCTGAGAAGCAGACGCTGACCGCTACAGCTGGAGATTAAGCAGGGATGATGAGCGGAGACAAGTCTTGAGGGGATTTGCTGTCAACCGGAGCACAGAAACGGGACAAGTGCCAGAGGGGCGGGTGTTCTTAGTGATGTAAGCTGTGATAGCAAGTTTGCCCACAGGACTGATCAACAGTGACAGGAAAATTAGAGACGCAGAGAAGAGAGCAATCCCTGAGCGGGTCACGGAGTGGGAGCCATTCCCTGGGCAGAGGGGCTGTCCTCAAGGGCCTGTGGCTCAGCCACGGGGGCCGGGAGGGCAAAGGTTCAGGTCCAGGGCTGGGGGACCGATCTGGCAGTGGGAAGGTGGGAACTTGGGGAAAGAAATTCTCTTCTGATGCTTTTTGTGCTCAGTTACAGACGAAACACAGGCTACAACTGAGCTGTGGGGAAGGCACGGGACCTCACCTTGGAGAGCCAGGGCTCGGACGGACTCAGAAATCCCCAAGGCCGGCTGGTCAGCCCTGGGGGTCCTCTTAAGGTGGTCACTCCTTTAAAGTGTGTTTTAGTGGTTGAGAGGGTGGCCACCCCAGGGCAGCAGGCAGCCAGGCAGGTGCTCCCAGGTCAGTTATGTCCTATTACACAGGGAAGAGGGGCTCCCGCACCTGCCCCTCTGGTGGGAGCACACAGGTGTCTCGGAGGCCAGCAAGGCCCACGGGAGTGGAGGGCAAGGCTCTGGCACCTTCCAGTGTGGGACGTGGCCAGGGGAAGTCGTGCTCGGTCAAATGACGACAGTTCCTCTTCATTCGCAGGTTTTTATTTGCCTGTCATAATTCTGATCTTTATGTACATATATATATATTTCTTTTGTTTTTTGTAAAGGGCTCATCAACAGACCAAGCAAAGGCATACAGGGAGACCTTGGCTGCCAGGCAGGAGCACAGCAGAGCTGGGAGAACCAATCTTTCCTTTTTCCTTTTTTCTTTGTGTGTGTGTCTGTTTTTATTTTTCCTAGGGTGGGATCATCAAAGCTAATTGCTATAAAACCTAGAAACCACCTAGAGACTCAGACATCTGCCTACACACTAGTGGCATATGGGGAAAGGCAAGCGCACAAACTTTCAAAGTCACGGTGTATTTACATTCCCAAGGTTGAGGGGCAGGGGAGGCTGAGGAGGGGCACTACTCGGACCGGGCAGGGTGGCTAGAGGGCCCTGGGCTGCAAGCGGTGGCAGGGGCAGCGGGGAAGTGTGCCCGCCCCACACCCTGGCAGTGACCGCGGCCACCTGGATGTTGTCTGGTGGGCAGCGAAGGCAGCGTGTGTACAGAGCTCCTGGAAGCCGGCCGCGGGGTGGGGCGCGCAGCGGGCGGCAGGTGCCCACGAGTGTGATAGTGGCAGGTGGGCACTCTTGCCCACCCCCCATCCTGCTTGGAGCAGGTGGTGGGGACGCCGAGTTCTGTCCCCAGTCCCAGCCCGGCTGTCCGAAGAGCGGCCACCCCTACTTCCTCTCTGCCCAAGCACGGCCCAAAGGCTGACGAGGCAGCATCTGAAGGCTCCTGATGTGCGGGGGATTGGCCCCCGAGCTGGAACAGAGCAGTGCGTGCCCAAGAAGGGGTGCAGCTGGGTTTTGGCAAACAAGTGGGGACCGGGTAGTCAGAAGGGGATTAGCAGTGAGTTCCTCTCCTCTGCCCCCAACTTCAAGCCTCCCACAGGCCCAGGGCCAGAGGCTGGGGCCGAGGCCTGGTAGGGGGTGGACGGAGCCTCGGTCCCAAGGGCAGCACAGGTGCTGGGCATGGGGGTCTCGGCCTCTGACTCCCCTGTGGCCCGGCCCTGGACTTGGCCCTGCCTGGCCTTGCCTGGCTGGAACGCGCTACTCTAGGGCCCCGGCAGGGTTGATGGGGGAGGCGGCCCCTGAGCTGTCATTGCCTCCTGCCGCCTCCTTCTCCTTCTTGCCGCTGTACTGGCCAATGAAGGAGCCGTCCTCATTGAACTGGACGTCCACGCTGCCCCCATAGTCAGCCAGGCTGTCGTCGCTGCCCAGGGGCTTGATGTCTCCGTTGAGGGAAGGCTGGCTACTGCCAAAGGCCTTCTCCTCATTGTCACTGTAGGGGCAGAGGGCAGGAGGGAGTGGGAGGCTGCCCGGCGGAGCCCAGCGGGAGCAGGTGGGTGCTAGCCTGAGGGAGGACGCCTGGCGGGAGGGCGGGGCCCAGGTTCCACCTGCCTCGCATCTGCTCTGAACGCACCGGGGAAGAAGTTCTCATCCTTGACGCGTGCCCGGGACGGCGGGTGGTGCGCACACCGCCAGCGGGGCAAGGCTTGGGCATGCCCAGGATCCCGGGGGACCGTGAGGAAGGAAGTGGGCGCTCAGCCTGTAGGTGAGCCAGGCATGGGGGTGGGGGTGGGGAGCTGGGAAGGTGACAGGTAAGCCCAGAAACTGGGTGTCAGTGTGGGGACCAGTTGGGGTACGTTGGCTTCTCCCTGAAACAGGGGTCTGCCGGGCCAGAAGGCTGGGGGAGTGCAGAGCCCTGGCAAGCGGGGGCCGATGGCACTCCCAGGCACACTGTCCGCAGGAGGGCCCCTGCCATCAGGCTCTGACAGTATCTTCCCACCACCCCCATCTTACCTCTCCAGGGACCTGACATCACCCAGCAGCACAGAGAAGAGAGAGAGACAGGGTCAGATATGAAAGCGAGGGTGGTGCTGGGCGGCCGGCCGACACCTGCTCTTACCCCTGGCTCACCTGTACTCGCCGAAGGTCTCGTCCTTCATCGGCCGGGCCTCGGAGTCCACCTGGGTGTCCTCCTTATCCTTCACTGGAGACACAGAGAAGGCCCGGCTTTCTCTCCCACCCCTGCCTGACTCTGGACGCTGGGTCCCATCCCCAGGTTGGAGACACGGGTGAGGCTTCCCCTCTGTGCTCTCTCGACAGCACTCAGAAGCCAAGAAGCCTTCGAGGTATACCACTCACCCCGCGTGGGCCTGAGGGCCATTTGCTGCTGGTCTGCACAGAAGCTCCCTGTGGGCCCCCTGCCTGCCCCCACACGCCCATGCCATCCTGCCAGAGGCTCGGGGACCGAGGATGACTTGTAGAAGCTCTACCACCCTCGCCTGAGCCCCAGGCCAGGGGTTACCTGAGTATTTGCCGCCTTTGCTGCGCTTGATAAAGCAGAGGATGAGCAAGATGAGGAGCAAGAGAATGATGGCGCTGATGAAGCCGATGAACCAGCCCTCAGTGGCAAAGCCCGCGGGAGGGAGCCTCACACGGCCTGTGGGGAGGTCAGGAAGACTCTGAGCCTGGGCCCCAGCGAGACACCTACTCCCAGCCCTCTGCCCCTGGGGACAGACACCACAGGGGCTGGGGGTGGGGGTGGTGATGACCTGGGACTGAAGCATACTTGAAACTGACACTTGGCGGGGGAACCCTCTGGGGGGCAGGGGGTGGGGAGGAGGAGGACCTCCTGCAAAGATGACTGCCCCGGAAACAGTTAAAACAGAAAGATACTGAAAGGGGCCATTTCAGGGGCCTGAGCTTCTCCATCACGGGCCAAGCAGCACTCAGATTCCAGGAGGAGGACACTGGAGCCATGACATGGGGCCTGGAGCTGGGACAGACGGAAGCCTCACCCGTGCCATTGGTCTTCACGGCCATCTTAAGGAGCACCCTCTCCTTGAGCAGGTGGATCTCATAGTCGGTGTCAGGCTGCAGGTCCCACTGCGTGTAGGAGCTCTGGTTGTAGCTGACATACTGCGGTGGCAGATGAGGGCTCATCCTCTCATCTGCAGGGGCGAGGGCGGCAGGGGTCAGCGGGAGTGCCATGCAGCGGCCCGGTCCCATGCCACCGCCCTGGGGGGGGCCCTTTTGTGCTCACCCCCCAGGGCTTTGAACCAGATCTGGAACCCAAAGTTGCACTGGCCCTCCTTGGGGACCCAGGAGACCACGCTGTAATTCTCGCCGGCCATGGCCGAGATGTTGCCGAACTCCGGGGTCCCTGGGGAGCAAGAGGAGGTTGTGGGTCCTCGAGGCAGCCCAAGGCTGGCCCTCGTGGGCCTGGCTCTCTGCCGGGGCCTCCTCAGCCCCTCCAGCTCACCGGATAAGGCCATGGTGCCTCCCTCCCGCACAATGGCTTCTCCGGGGCCCTCCTTCGTGGTGGCCTGCAGCTGGAAGCGGTACCGCAGATGAGGGCTGAGGTTGGTCAGGTTGTGTGTCCGCAGCTCAGGGTCCGGAAGGTCAAAGGACAGCTGCTCTTTGTCCCCGTCATCCACTGCGAGGAGACGCAGGGAGTTGGCTGTGGCTTTGGGCTCTGCCTCCACCCCCCCCCCAGCTCCCCTCTACTCGTCGGCCCAGCCGGGCTGGGACGCGGGGCGCACGACACACGCACGAGGCTGGTAGGAGAGCACGTAGCCAGTGAGCACGCCGTTGTGGCTGAGCGGGGGCTGCCAGTGCAACAGCAGGCTGGTGTCCGACTGGCACTCCAGGTGCAACGCCTCCGGGTGGCCGGGCACTGTGGGGCACAGAGAGAGCGGCAGGTCCCGGGCCGGGCCTGCCCGGGCGGGAGCAGGGCGGCGGGGGCGCGGTGGTACAAGGCTCACCTCCCTCCGGGGTCCTGAACGTCATCTCGCTGGCGGGCCCCAGTCCTCGGCCGTTAAAGGCCTGCACCTCCAGATGATAGGAGCTGTAGGGCCGCAGGCCTCCCAGGATGGCACTGGTGGTGTTGGCGGGCACCACCACGTGGCCTTTGTGGACATGCCTTTTGCTGTGCTTCCTCTGACTGCCCTCCCACCAGTATGTCACCTGCAGGGGGCGGGGGCAGGAGACCCGACTGCCCTCAGTGGGGACCCTTTCCTCCCACCCCAGGGACTCCCATGCCTTGAACCCTTCCTTACATTGTATCCTCGGAGGTGGCCCTTGACCTGGGCTGGGTCCACAGGCCTCCACCTGACCAGCACAGCACTCGAGTTAAGGATCTTGATGCCTTCCAACTCAGGGCTTGCCTGGGGGTCTGGAAACAGCCAGTGGCATGGATGAGGGCCTGTGGCGCCCGGAGGCCAGGCCAGAACCCACCCGCAGAAAGAAGATGGATTTGAATGCTCTATGGGGGGCAGGCAGTTTGATGAACAAGGCGTGTGCATTGTGTCAGGGTCTCTCCTTGCACACCGTTTATTATTTGCAAGGGACAAAGGATCTGGACCAGGTGATCAAAATTAATATCTGGGGGCGCCTGGGTGGCTCAGTCGGTTGAGCGACTGCCTTTGGCTCAGGTCATGATCCCGGGGTCCTGGGATGGAGCCCCGCATCGGGCTCCCTGCTCCGCGGGAAGCCTGCTTCTCCCTCTCCCACTCCCCCTGCTTGTGTTCCCTCTCTCGCTGTGTCTCTCTCTGTCAAATAAATAAATAAAATCTTAAAAAAAAAATTAATATCTGGTAATGTTCCAGATGCAAGGAAAGGAAAGGCGCAGGACAACTAGACTTCATGGGGGATCCTGGACTGGATCCTGGACTGGTGGAAAAGACTGATAGAATTGGAATATCAGCTGCCAACTAGAAAAATATAGTGTATCAATGATAAACTTCTGTACTTTCATGAGGGCACTTTGGTTATGGAAGAAAATGTCCTTACTCCTAGGAAATGTTCTACTGATAGCCCCAGCATGGAGGGAAGGGTGGGGGCCTCGCAGGGGCATGCGGACTCCACCCCCCTGTGGGCGGGGCCAGCCGGATACTCACAGTCTTCCCCCGAGTAGCCAATGGTAATCTGGGGTTCAGGGCCCTTGCCCTGGCTGTTGACGGCCTGGACTTTGATCTCGTAAGGCACAAAGGTGGAGGTGTTGGACACAACCAGGAAGGGGTCGCTCACGATCTGTTCCTGCCAGGCACCCCGCGTCCCCTGAGGGCGCCACTGGACACGGTACTGAACCTGGGGGGCATTCCAGTCCATCCACCTAAGGGGCTAGAGGGGGGTGAGCAGAAGAGGAGCTGGTCGGCCAAGAGCACCCCCCTCCTTTGACCCACTCCCGAGCCCAGCCTCATGTCCTATCATCCTCTGGTCCTTCGCACAGCCAGGGGGAGCAGCCAACACCTGGATCCTGGCCTGATGTCCTGGGGCATGCTCAGCCCGGGGCCCCTCACCTTCCAAGTGATGACCATGTTGCTGGTCTCGTTCCCTTCCCCCTTCACATCCACAGGGTTCTTCTCTGGGGCTGGAAAGTAATGTTAACACATCAAAGCTGTGGGCTCCTGCCGAGGCTGTGAAGATCAAGGCCCAAGGAAGGAAGGGCCCTTTTTGGCCCTGGAGGCCAGGAGCCAGCAGCTCTGAGGGAACCCTGCCTCCCAACTCCCACTGGAAACCTAGAAGCAGAGGGGCTCGGGCAGGTCACTCTTCCCCTTGACGCCAGGTGGCTCACCTGCCTCAGGTGTGACCACAGTCTCGGAGGCCGGGCTGGGCTCTCCAGGGCCGTACTTGTTGATGGCAGTAACTCTAAAGGTGTAGTGCACATAGGGTGACAGCTTGAGGGTGGTGGAGGTCTGGTTCCCGGGCACCTTGCCCAGACTATACCATTCCTGAGGCGCCATCTCCTTGTCCTCAAATTCGATGTCATACTCTGCCAAGAGGTGAACGGGCAATTGGGCGTGTGGTATATGGGGGAGGGGTAAATGGGGGGTACAAGTCCGGCTCTCCCTGAGGGGGAGAGGCAGTGCCCAAGGCAACAGGCAACTTCAGAGTCCCATGAGGAACTATGAGCCCCAAACACAGGTGCAAGCCCCAGGGAGGGGGGCAGCCATGGAGCCACAGTCCCGGGAGGAGGGAAGGCTACCAGGGGTAGCAGGAGGGAGGTGGGGAGGCACCGCGCTCGGGCCTCTTACTCTCGATGGGGGCGTTATGGTCCTCAGCGGGTCTCCAAGACAGGCGCACATGGCTCTGCTTCAGCAGGTGACGATCAGACAGCTCCAGCTGAGGCACCGGCCCCGGGCTCCCTGAGGGTCACGGAGGGTGGATTCGCACTCCCCAGCTCGGGAGAGCCCTGCAGTGTGACTGCGGGCTTCTGTGCACCCCTCCCCGCCTCGAGGCCATGAGCCCAGTACCATCCCAGGACTCACCCACCACCAGGAGCTCTGCCCTGCTCTCCACCATGTCCAGCTCGGTGCCAGCCATGCAGCTGTAGTTG